>NC_089978.1:121426182-122051182 GCF_036417845.1 Apteryx mantelli | reverse complement strand
GCAGCTCATTGAGCCTGCTGTATCATCCTTCAGAAATGGAATAGATCTTTCACTGTTCAGGATTTTTTTTTGTTTTGGGCTGACTTTTTTTTTTGGGGGGGGGGGGGTGGCCTACTTAGTCATACTAAACTGAACAGACATAGGTTACAATTAGTGTGCCCCAAGGTAAGCAAACCTTGGTAACAGGGAGAAGATAAGGTAGCCAGATAATGCAAGATAGGGCCAATGCTTTTGTAAATTAACCAGACAGGAAGAATACAGAAAGTTCTGATAATGCAAAGTAGAAAGTAGAAATTATTTCTTCTTAGAGGTGCAATCCACTGGGGGTTTTTTTGTTTTTTTGTTTTTTTAATCCAGGCAAAATTAAATACAAATCAAAGTTTATGCATGAAGATATCAAGAGGTTTTAGTGCCATCATCGCTCTTATTATGAGAAAAATCTGTATTTTGTAGATCGTGAACACTCCTAAAAATCTGACCTGTGTATGGATAGATTCCAGGGCAATAATAAAGTTACATGATAAAATCAAGGAGGTATCCATGGGATTTAAAATTATACTTTTGTCAATTTGCAGTTTGTCGACCTGGGTTCTACAAAGCCTTTCCTGGCAACGTGAAATGTGCCAAATGCCCACCCCACAGCTCTACCTATGAAGATGGATCTCTGAACTGCAGGTGTGAAAAGAATTTCTTTCGTTCTGAGAAAGACCCTCCATCCATGGCTTGCACCAGTGAGTAGCATCATTATGCTTGGGCTGTTTTCCTCCATCTGTATCTCAGCATCTTGCTTGCTTCCTCTCACATTCCATTTTAATCAGCCCTTTGCTTCCTCCCAAGTCTTCTTACACGTTGGACAGGCTATCAAAAATTGTTGGGCTGAGTTTGTGTGTTGCTCTTTTCAATGTTCTCCTTGTTGTTCTCTGTCAGACTCAAGAGGCAGAGCTAGGACTTTAAATTGTTACCAATATTTTCAGGAACATCCATGTGCAATTATCAGTAACTGTCTTATACAACTCTAAAAGAGTATCCCTCAGTCCCGAGTTGTACCCTGAGAGTACCAGCTGACTATAGGAAAATAAGGTCCTTGATTGTCTAGGTCTGTAGTTCAGTGGAATATTTCAGGAGTTTCTACAGGAAAATAATTAAAAGAGTTGGTTATTTATGTTTGTCACTTTTGTATTTGCTCCCGTCTAAGAACACTACAGAAAAACTCATGCCTCTCCGTTCCTGTTTCCTTTTGTAGGACCACCATCTGCTCCGAGAAATGTTATCTCTAACATCAATGAGACATCTGTTATCCTGGACTGGAGCTGGCCCCTTGACACAGGAGGTCGGAAAGATGTCACTTTCAACATCATTTGCAAAAAATGTGGAGGATACACCAAGATGTGTGAGCCATGTAGTGACAATGTGCGATTCTTACCCCGTCAGATTGGACTCACCAACACCACAGTGACAGTAGTGGACCTTTTGGCTCATACCAATTACACTTTTGAGATTGATGCCGTCAACGGGGTATCTGACTTGAGTACGCTTTCCAGACAGTTTGCTGCTGTCAGCATCACAACTAATCAGGCTGGTGAGTCTCTTTCTGATTCCCCTTTCTGTGCTCAGAAATATTGAGATCTGAGTAGCTTTGTTTCCTTCCCCTATTTCACAAAAGTTACACTAAAGGTTTATCTGCTAAGGTAACTGACTGACTTGAATATGCTAGTAAAAATAAAAGCAGAAACAAACCCAGTGTGTGTTGCTGTCAAAGGATCTGGCAGCATGACTGTTATGATTAACTCCTAGTCCCCAGTTAATAATCTCTAATAACAGACTCATATGATTCCATAGCCAGAATGTGTTTTATTAATAAAACCAGATTTTAATAAAACACTCATTTCAATAATCTCCAACATAAATTACTGTAGTAATCTTAGTGATTAATTTTGATTAAATAGAGGCGAAAAAATGTTTTGATGTTAGACACATAAAAAGCTAACATTAAATTAGAGAGGTTTAAAACACTGTTTTTTTGTTTTGTTTTTTTTTTCCTTAGCAAGTTGTCTCACCAACTCTGAATCATTGCCAATGTTATGGGGGTGTGAAACTGAATACTGAATTAGGTCCTGGTCTCATAGCTGCTAGTGTACAAAGGGACTGCTCTGCTTCTATGGAGACTTATTAAAGTCATTGAGGCCCTGCATGAGCACAGCCAGCAGTATACTCTGATCATGGGATCAGGGCTTTTGTCACAGCTGCACTGATTCTACCATTTGTTTCTTATTTGCCAGATCTGAAAGATCTGAAGAATCTAGACTCTTCTCTGGCACTTTTTGGATACCAAAATTGCAGCAATGTTTGCCAGTGAAAGAAAAGACTAGGTCCTTAAATTTCTATATTTCTCCTCTGTGCAGTTTATCATCAAGAAGCTTTGTACTGAAAGCATGTGTATGTGCAGTGAGTCTGCTCCCATGTCCTTCAATCCCATGCAGTGTCCCAAAAATACCAACATTTCTGTCTTCCTCAAAGGGCAAACCAAGTTAACAGCGTTCTGCATAGACTTTCTCCTAGTAGACTATCTTATTACAATGTTTTTCATTATGCAGGATGTATCTCTGCTCCTTTGGTCACAGACCTGCCTTGGTGGAGACATAGAAATGTGAGAGCAGTCTGGATTCAGCATGATAGCCTGTTTTCTGAGAGCAGCCAGTTAATTTCCAAGTGCTCTGGAGGACCATGCAGTAGGCAGACACAGATGAGTCTGCCCATTTGGAAGGTCTTCTCATGATCTCTCTTTCTTGCCTAGGCATTGACTTCAGTTCTGAAACATTAATTTTATGTCCGTTCCAAGTAATTTGCTACTGTTGTAATTATATTTCTGGATATTTGTGTCAGGTACTTGAGCAGTCTTTGTTTAGTCACTCTCTTTTCTTCTGTTTTTTATATCAGAGATATTGCTTTTCAGCCTGTTCACCATTGTAGCAGTTAGAAATCATCTGGGGACACTCCACTGAATGAACTCTCTAGGATCAGTAAAAGGTATTTCTCTGCAGAGGTCTTCTGCTTTGGGATGTGCGTCCCAAGGGCCCTGATCTGGCTGCCTTTGCACTGTGAAGCAAGGTGGATTTTGATTTTGTTTTGGAATGCATGATTCGTATGACATGGTTGTCGGAGTCAATGCATTTCTGGCAGCAGCCATTTTGTTTAGTGCTACCCGCAGGCAGTTTAAGCAATTTGTTTGTTTTCTACTTTTATGCATAGTCCATTTTTGCTTTGAGTGTATTTAGGTAATGTAGATTACTGCAGGTTTGATTGTGCCATCCCTTGGTCATGGTGATTGGTTTGCTATGTTATATTTCCACTAGAAGTTATGTAAGGTGCTAAAATTAAACCTTCAATATGTGTGTAAGCCATGTTTTTAAGCATAGTTACAAAAATGCAATTTCTCTAGCATTCCCTTCCTAGCCAGATGGTAAAAGGACAGTAAAAAGGAAAGTCTGAAGATCTTAGGTTACATTATAATTAAGTGTTTATCTGTGGGTTTTCCAAAAAAGAATGAAAGCACTGTTGACCTGTATCTGGAGGAGACCCGGAGACTCCAAAAGCCATTTATGACTCTAGGGTGATCGTTTGTACTGTCTGACAACAGTTATGTTCCTTCAGGGACAGAGGTATCCAACAGTTGGATAAACCTTTGGTTAAGTGACTAAACTAGGCTGGACTCAGAAGAAAGTAGGAGAGGCTTACTACTTTGAGGAGCTGCTCTGTGCATGGTCTATCACATGTAATGGTAAGCAAGGTTCAGTGCAGCCCAACAGAACCTTAAAATCGAGCTGTTGGCAAGCCCACAGAGGAAGTGATGTCAAGAAGTAGGCTATGAGTTTTGGAGAGAGGATTGAAATGTAGACGGTCCATAAGATCTGGATCTCTTCTCTGGGATCTCCTCAGTCCCTCCTGAATCCAGGATATTTCACTTCTGCCAGCCATGATTTGAGAACCCTGTACTCTTGAAATGGATATGATGAAGTTGCAGTTTTAATCCTGGAATGGCAGTAGTCAGATCCTTCTTTAATCTACTGTCAGGGTCCAGTCCAGATTAGTGCAAACTGCAAACTTACTACGAACATTCTTCATCTGCACAAAACACCATTATTCTAGTGTGTGAATTTCCAAGAGCCTAAGGCAAAACAGCAGAATTGTATTTTTAATGGTGAAAATGTGATTTTATGGCGGTTCTCTTGGTGGTAAAAATGATATATTGCACAAACTCAGTTCAAGAGAGGCGTCAGTCTGTGTTACATTTGCTGGTTCTCTGAGCTCCAAAGGCTCCCCTGAAAAGTGAACAAACATTTCTCTCCAAGTTTCTCACTATACACATGGGCATGTCTGCCTATGAATCCATCACTAGCCTAATAGATCAGAACATGCACAGTTCTTATTCTCTGTAATGTGGCAATTGGGGGATCTGCTAGAGTGTGTTAAAATAAATTCAACTAGTACATTAGCAAGTCAGTTTGCACAGCAACTGCATTTCTATATGTAAACACCTCATATACACACATACGTACACGTTTGTTATGTATATATGTGCGTGTGTGTGTGTGTATATATATGTATCTACACACACACACACACACAGAGTCACCTTCAGTGTTGCTGAAAAAGTAGCTGAGGCCAATGCAATGACTGCAGAGTTCTAGAATCCTGCAAATAAAATCCTCAACAGGATTTTACTAGAGAGTTTTGAAACCTGATTTGGAAGTAAAGGGAAGGAAGAGGTTTGTTTCATTGTCAGAAGTAAGGTTTGAAATATCCAGAGTCTGATTCTGCTGCTGCTGTAAATTCAAGAAAGGTAATATAATGACAATGTAAAACTGGTGTAAAGCCAGGATCCAGTCCCCTGAATCAAGGGAAATTCAGAATCATTTGAGGAAACAGATTGTATTTTTTCTTCCAACTGTTTGGGAAAAGTTTTACTTTGCTTTTATTGCACTTTGTTTTCCTTCTCTTCCAGTGAAAGTTAATGAGCAGGCCATCTCTGAAAAACATGCTCTCTTGCAAAATATGGCTAAACAGATATGACACTGTGATATTTCTAATTCCTGTAAGTCTCTCCATCTTCAGTGTGGAAATAGAAGAGGAAGGACATGCATTTCTGTTTTAATTCAACTCATATGGATCAGTTTGCATCATCCTCTTTGATTGCATTGTAATTCAGTTGCCACTCGATATGGCATCCTCAGAATTATATTGAAGCATTCTGCTGCTGCCCATTGCTTCTACTGGAGGGGAAGGAACACTTCCTCTCACCTCACATCAATATGTTGCACCACACAGATATTATCTCCTAATAACACCAGTCAACCCTGTTTAGAAAGGGTCACTGACTGCTACGGGAGATTATAGGGAATTCAGTATCCCTAGAGGTGGTGTGCTAATTGTGAATGTGCCATGCAGAGAGACTGACAGCTGTGCCACACTGCCTGGCTTGTCACTAGAATGATCAAGTGTCTGTGGTTTGTGTAAAGATATTTTAGGTTTGTTGGGTTTTCTGATCACAGCTTATGCACTTTTGTAATGCATTTTTGTTTATCTGTAAAGACCAGAAAGTTGTGGCTTCCTTGAAACTTTATAAGTAATCCAGAGGGACAAGATGTGCAATCCAAGTTAGGACTGTTCTATATTTACTGGCTTTGGGCTGTACCAAGCAGAAAACTCCCACTGGAACCCAGGGAGGTTTTAAATGGAAATAGGGTACAGAATTCGTTGTAGAAAGCATAAGATTTTGTAGAGGCAACGTAGTTGTGCTAGTGGATAATCAGTGGCCCAACAATGAGGGAGAGTATTTTCCAATGCCATTTTCCACAGCCATTGGATCAGGGACATACCTGTATTGAACTCATGTTTTGCTGATGCTGTGTGAGAAATTAGCAGTTAAAATTTCTGTAACATCACTGCTTTTATGCTGTTGTGTACTGTCATACAGGTTTTAGGTATGATTGAGGAATGTTGAGCAAAAAGGTTACTATTTTAACCTAAGGACCTAATTGACTTAACTGCACTTTAAATAGTTATATTCTCTGCAATAGTATTTGCAAGCCAGAGGAGACAAGGAGAACTTTAAGAAATCAGAACCATCACCAGATATTGATCTATCAGGTCGATCTTAGGAAGCCTTAGCCATCCCATTGATATCCCAGTGCACACAATACCCTCCCCTTCTTTCCTCCTAGCAGATCTGAAGAGAAGCCTCACCATACAAGGAATGGCTCTGTTTGTTTGATCTTAACTCTGTTTGCTTAGTTTTGTTTAGCTTTGTATTTGTTAGTTCTAACAGCTATAAACTCATGCAAACAGCATGGCAGTGGCATGCCTTAATTTCAGGTTTTCATTGTACTTGTCATGTAAAACAAAACAAATACTGAAAATATCCTCAGCCTGTTGGAACTTGGGAAGTCCCAAAGTGAGCAATAATACAACACAAATAAAACTCTGATGTTACATTCCTTAAGGGGGCTGCACTTCCTATCTAACAGTATCTGTGCAAGTCCACCTCATTTAACTCTGCTGACTGTAAGCATATACATAATGAAAAAAATGTATTTAACTGCTTAAGAGCTAAATCAGGGACAATTAGCATCTGGTTATATTCATTGACCATTACCTTTAAATATTCTAGTTTTACCTGGAGAAGATGTTAGAATTGGTCTTTAAAGAAATCTAAGTCTAGATCTGTGCCCCAAAGTTGAATAAGAAGAACATTTTATCGCCAGTCATGTTTTTGCACTGTGGTGAAGAAGCTTAGAGGCTCTTGATATTATCCTAACTCTCCAGAGTGTAATTCTGGTGAGCTTCCTCCAGCATGCTATTTTCAGTGCTAATCTTTAGCATTCCTATAGTTGACTGCAGCCTGCACCTGGGGAGGAACAGCCCCATGCACTAGCACAGGCTGGGGGCTGGCCAGCTGGAAAGCAGCTTGGCAGAGAAGGACTCGGTCCTGGTGCACAACAGGACATGACAGCAATGTACCCTTGTGGCGAAGAAGGCCAACAGCATCTGGGGTTGCGTTAGGCAGAGTATTGCCAGCAGGTCGAGGGAGGTGGTTGTTCCCCTCTACACTGCACTGGTGAGGCCACACCTGGAGTACTGGGTCCAATTCTGGGCTCCCTAGTACAAGAAAAACATGAACCTTTTGGAGTGAGTCTAGCGAGGGGCCACAAAGATGATGAAGGGACTGGAGCATCTCTCATACGAGGAGAGGCTGAGAGAGCTGGGACTGTTTAGCCTGGAGAAGAGAAGGCTCAGGGGGGATCTTATCCCTATTTATAAATGCCTGATGGGAGGGTGTAAAGAGGACAGGGCTAGATTCCTCTCAGTGGTGCCCAGCGACAGGATGATAGGCAATGGGCACAAACTGAAACATAGGAAGTTCCATCTGAACATAAGAAAACAACTCTTCGGTGTGAGAGTGACTGAGCACTGGAACACGTTGCCCAGAGAGGTTGTGGAGTCTCCATCCATGGAGATACTGAAAATCTAACTGGGCAATGTCCTGAGCAACCTGCTGGAGCTGACCCTGCTTTAGCAGGGGCATTGGACTAGATGAGCTGGAGAGGTCCCTTCCCACCTCAGCTATTCTGTAAGTCTAAGATTCTGTGCTTGTGTGCGAAGAGAATAGCCACAGCTGGAAGGAGACCAGATAAGGGACTGTTTGCTATTCCTGTCCCTTCCTAACCCTGATCTCTTTATCCACATAGCAAGGCCCCCTCAATGGAATTCAGGAGAGTAAACTCAGCATACACATACTCAGGTTGAAGAGAGAGTATACTGTGAGTGCAGAGGTGCTGCAGAGCACATCCCTGCTTCAGAGAAATTCAAGACAGTGTTGTTGAATCTTTCATTGTGGCATTTACCAATGGCTCAAAACTCTTGCTGTCTGTCATAGCACTTAAAGTTTATGTATACGTGAATATGAAAAACAGCAGTATGACTGGATTATTTTAGGGAATACCTCCATATGAGCAGATTGCTTTAATGGCAGAGATTTGATTTAGATAAATTTCATGTAGGCTAACTCCTCCTTTCTAAGTTTTTTTCATTTAAGAGAGCCTGCAGGATCCAGTCGTATTCTTCTGTGTATTGTATAGCATTGTTGTATGCTGTTAAACAGCTATGTTACTCCCCCTTAGAGTCAGCGATAAGTAAATTGAGACCTACTTTCCACTAACTAACTTTCCCCATGTGAATACTGGAAGGCCTGACTACAGAGAGAAGCAGTTTTAAATCACATGCGAGCATTTCAGTTAAAAACTGCTGCAAAACTCTGCGTAGTCACATTTGTGTTAGTATTAGAAGGATTTTTTTCCTAGTTTATCATCTTAAATTAATTGGGACACTCTGAAGGAAGTGTGTCCACTTTGGGATTTGAACTGATCTAAACAAATTATTCATAAACAAGTTTACATCAATTAGTATAGTTTTACTAAGGAGGCAGGTGATTTATGTTTGAAGTTGTATTTGGGTGTCCTACCTGTAAGAACTGTGTAAGCTCTAGAAAATGAAACTGCTGACCCAAGCGAGCTGGTGTACAGTTTCATCTCTAATTTCCATGTACCATTTTACATGGCCCTGGATCACCATGTAGGGTAACAAGTCCAGCTGTCCAGGTTAGACCATAGGGATGGAGCAAGGAGAACGAACAAAGTCAAAATGTTATACAGGGTAGGTGGAAACAAGGGGTTAAGTACATGACCCTTTTCCTGTGACAGCAGTTTCCTGGGTACAGCAGCTACTTCATGAGTTCAGCTACGACAAGCCTGTATCAGTACTAAATTGATTCCAAAGAGTTTTCTGCTATCGCATTTGCCCTAGCATCAGGAAAGAAACAAAGGGGATATATTCTAACAAGAGCTCCCTCAACTCTGTCCTCCATTAAAGATATCCAGAGAATATTGGACCCAGCTCTTCCACATAATCCATATAGGATTTGACTGTTGCAAACAAATTCAGAATATAAGTAGGAATCTCTGCCTGCTGTAGAATGAAATGTAAAGGAAACACTAGGGGCTTTTTGTGGGCTAAATTCTACCTAGAGATGTCAGTCTTTTACTAATGACTATAGAAAGTGATTAGGCTCTTCAATTAAGTGAGTAAAAAGTGCCTAAATCTGGGTTTTGGTCTCCCCACGGTTCAGTTCTGCACTTGTAAAATGCTCGTTCCCTTCTCTGCACAGCTCTCTTCATATGGGAGGCTTATAGAGAGTAAAAGTCCCTTGATTCAAATTGAGACATCTGTGCACAGCTACAGTATAAAGAATAATAATAGAAAGATACATCACATATGTATTGATTCATTCGGGGGGTCCCTAAAAGAGAAGTAGTCTGATTATCAGGAGTCTCCTCCTTTTATCTTTCATATTTCTAAAACCCACAAAGCTGAATAATTCATTTAGCCTGTTTTTGCTTAATCATTTAAACCGCACATAAAAAAGTGTAGGAAAACAGATAACTTCAATAATAGCTGTGCATGTGCTCTTAGGTGTGGCAGTATCAATTCTTGAAGTTGACTCTGTAATACAGGTTTCTATCTCTCATTTATTCTGACACTGATGAGTAACAATGTGATAACAGCACATCCACCAGGTATTTTCTTCAGATGTAAACATACAGTCCAGTCTGCTATGTACATTGAATCAAATTTATCTTTATTCCTCTTTCTGTCTCTTCCTTAAATGTATTAGCTGTCAAATTCAGTAGTTCTGAAAAACAAAGGGATGACTTTGTTAAAGGAGAGGTAACAGTTAATGCACTAGGGAGTTCATATGAGGGGCTAGGATCAAAAAATATTCAGAGAAGCTTGAGAACAAAATTGATTCCTAGGTACAGAAATCAGCATCATTAGGGAGAAGAGTCTTAAAGGGTAGACACAGCTGCTTGTAAAATCTTGATCTCCATTTGTCATATGCAGATTGAAAATTTCAAGCCATCAGTTTAGTTTCACCTTTGGGGTAAGCATTTAAAACAGGGAAGAAATCCAGTAGTTTTTTTCAGTTTTGTTGTAGTCAAGGACTACTTGTCTGTTGAAATCTCCTCAGGATTCAAATTCTGTTTGCTTGAAATCTGGTGTTTCAAGGGGCTGAATTCAGTGCCAAATTGGGCACAAAGCTTTATTTGGATATATATCTTTGATTACTTGAGAGAACTGTGACACTAGCTATACACTCACTCTTTATTTTATTAAGTCAGACTGCAATGTTTCCACCAACTCACATACAATGTGTGATGTTCCCTGTTTAAATAAAATCCATATTTAGAAGGGGTTGTATGCACTTTACAATCTATATCCTAAGACAGGTCCCTTAAGTAGATATATCTTCTAGCGGACACAATTTGAGAAAGCCACAGATGTTTGGTGCATGATGTATTTCTTTCTTTCCCTGTGGCCCTTATAAAAAGGACAAGAAGATAGACTTATTAAAAGTGAGCTAATGACATGATGTAGTGAGTCTCTGGTTCATTGACTGTTATTACAGCTGTGTCCCATTACGTACTGGATACCTGGGACATGCTTGTTTTTTGAATGACATTTATCTTTTGAGTTTCAAACATTCCTGGCATAAATAAGGATTTTATGCTCTTCAGATGTGTTTTACAGTTCAGCCCAGAAGATGTTCAAGGATCATTTTAACTCGATAGAACTCCTCCTTTAGGGATATGAAAGGAAAGTGTTTTAACAATGTCACTCCATGCATAGCCTGTTATTAGCTAGAGATGGTCTGCATTCACAGCCTTTGATCCCTTTACTCTGAATGTCAAGGAAGTTATGCTGAGGATTCAAAGTTTGTGATATACATTGGTCTCTTCTCTGTGCAGTCTTCATGTGAATACTCATGACCTTAGAGAAAGTTCAAAGGTGAAGTTTGTGGCTCAGCATGTTCCTCCAGCCAGTGTTTTTCACTTTTAATGCTGTTAGCTACCTACTTTACCTTTTTAGAAGTCACGGTAGGGCTTTAATCATCAGTCAGTGGATAATGGTAATTAAGGTTCCTAGATTTTTCTCTACTGCTTCTATTACAATCTTTAACATGAGGTTACATGTGGATTCTCATTTCATATCTTGGTTTGATAAAATAATAAAAATAGAGAAATGTACATGAACAGGATGCTTAGCATTCAGTTAAATGATATTCCCTTGAACTTCTCTGTCCATGCTAGTATTTTGAGTCATCGCTGAGAAAAATTATCTGCACTCCTCTTGATTGTAAACAAAGAAGAACTTTCCTTGCTTCTTGAAGCTTCTCCACCTAGACAATTTGCAAGGTGGGGACAGAGAAAAAAAAAAAGGAAAAGAATGTTATGTTTCTTTGGGCTTGGGGACTATGACCCCAAATTACTGGGGAAATTATTAATGCACATATTAGCTAATATTTATTTTTAATAACATTTAAATATAAAACTCAATTATAATTTTGAAGTTACGCACCTTTTCATGTTAGAATCTTCTTATACGTGCATCTTTAGTTTTACTAGGCCAACTATATAAGCTGATCTGAGCCTGAAGATGTCATTCAACTCTTGAGGACAGGTATTCTCTGAAGCTAATAGAACTTGTTCTGAAAATCAAAGACTGCTTCTTCACACTAGTCCCATCTTCTCAGTGTTGTAAAATGAGAGCCTTTAGAATTTGTTAGCTTGACATTGGAAACCCCTCAAGGAAGTCAGTTTTCTTTGTTTCTTTTTTTCTTCTTACAATGTCTTATTCTAAAGGAGCTTTCTTTTATCATTCTTTTTAGTAAATTATGGTGCTATATATAAAAAACCCTGTTTAAAAAACAAACAAAATGACACTAAAATCACCAAAAAATACAAAAGAAAGGAGATGCGATCACTTTTCAAGCCTGTTCCATCAGAGATACTTGTGTCCTAGTTAACCTTTGCAAAATCAATTGGTCCAAGGCCATCTCTGAAGGTACCAAGAATGACAGGACAAGAAGTTTGAGAAGGATTGTTTCTGTTTGCAGTGTTTTCTGACCAGGCTGAAAAGACTCCAATGGAATTTCCAGACAGACTGGTTAAAGAGCTGAAATCACTTATCTGGGCGCACCTGTCTTCTTCAGTTTTAGATACTGGTATTCCTAGAGATCGTTCTTAAAAATACCTCATGAACTGTGGATGGAATTTCTCTGATAGAGATGATAACTTTCTTGGAAAGCAGAACCCTACTCAGCATCCAACAGCTGATGTCACAGTCATGGTGAATAAATTATTCTTTGTGAAAACTTCACACCAGGAAGCTTGAAGCTCTAACATACTATAAAGTAATGTAACAATGGGGTAGGGAAGGCAAAGCAAAACTGTTTATTTTAAACTGATACGGTTTTAAAAACATTGAGTGAAAAATATGAAATATTGAGAAGTTCCCACCATCACCATCTCAAGCAGAGAACAGAAAGAATAACATTTGTATTGTGAGTACCTTTGGGCTGAATCCTTATGAAAGCATATACTGCATTTCTCTCCTCTGTGAAATAACAGCTGTGAACACCATGGCACCATAATTTTCAGTTTCTGAAGTGAGTGCCTTGTGCAGCCTGATACTTCCCAAATGGACACAGTGTTTCCATGATTTATTAAACACGTGTTAAACATATGAGTAAGTCTAACATTGTTTGCTCTGTGGAAGGCATTTGTTATCTCTTTCAATAAAAAGAGGACGAGATGAGAACATGAATGTGCAACACTTAATGAAGTTTGCTTTTAATTTAAAAATTATTTGTAAGAGTGAGAAATGAGCTCTGATAATCTCTTGTGCAGTGACAGCTGCTGCCCAGAAGGTTGCCTTTCTCTGCACTTGAGGGTGAAAGTAAGCAGCTGCCTTTTAGTGCAATTCCTGCTGAAGCTGCATGCCTTCCCCTTTTCAGTTCGCTGCCCTTCCTTCTTTCCTTCATGTCACCTGTGCAATGCCTGCAGTCACTCTGGAGTCTATAACCACAGGTTACAGGCCACTAGCTTCCAGATGCATTTGAGTATTTCTGCCATAATGCAGGAAGTCATCCATTAAAATAATGATGAACAAGTTGGTATTTAAAGTGTGTTTTTTTTTTTTACTGTGATTTAAATTGAACATTATTTTGATTGAGATTCAAATTAGATTTGTCCAAGAAAATAACACATTATAACATATATTAATTTTGCTGTAAAAATTCCCCACATGTATACCCCACTGTCTGTGTCAGGGCTGGAGAATACCTTTAGAAGTGTTTTAAGCAAAAAGCTTGAGTTGAAACCAAAACCAGACTTTCCCAGAACAGTATATGCTCCCATACATAGCTTTGTTTCATCCAAAGTTAACCTGCTTCTGTTTATCCTATCCATTATGTCCTCTTGCTTTCCTTCCACATTTTGACTCGTGTAAACTCCTAGATCTTGATAGTAAACCTTTTCACCCATTTCATTATTGCTGTATCCTACGAGGATCCAGCCTGGATCCAGCGTAAGAGTCCTGTACGTTGGCATGGGCCTCTTGCTGTTGGCTTGATAGACTCCTTTATTCCTGTCTCTGGCAACAAGAAAGGACAAGAAAGGCGCACTCTCTTCTGTCTGACAGTCACTTAATGATGTTGTAGAATCAGATGACATTTTACAGTGCAAGTCATAAAAATATATTGAGTCTGCTACAGCTTAAACAAAAGGTGCAAGAACACATACAAAAGTACTATGCTAGTTTAACTACATATCCTGGAGATTAAAGGGCAAAAGGACTATGTCTGCACACACATTCAAGAGGTAGGTATTTGTATCTGGAAGAGGAATGTGTAGAGTTTAGCAGGTTTCCAAAATGTTGTTAAAATGTAACTATTTCCTCTTTCTTCCATAAGCCCTGTGAGGCACCTGACAACAATGTCCTGAGTGTGCCTTCTTTGGAATGTGATTATGTGATTAACCTTGTAGTTACTTGTTTTAGCAGAACAGTATATAGTGTGGCAGCATGTTTAACTGCACTTAATGATGAAAGTAAATAGTAATCTAAGCAAAGAAGGTTTCAAACAGTACAACTCCTGCTTTCTGTGAGTAATCTTCTATGACAAACAGCAGTTAGGTGTTAGTCCACAGACTATACGTTAGTGATGTAAAGGATACAAGGAGAAGGGTAGCGGTTCATACAGAAATCATATTAATATGATTGTGTCATGGAGCTGTGACATCATTATACAGATCTGAGACTCGTTACTTATGACTGTCTCACAAATTGAATGGTAGTTGATAGTGGAATGGTTGGATAAATCCAAAAGTACAAGGCTGGCTCACAAAAATTCAGCTGTTGGAGTCTCCTTGTGTGGATGAAATATATATGTGAAGCATTATTAGCCGTTCTGGATTGAACTAAACACTCTGCATGGTTGCCTAATGCTTGTACCAGGGTAAGTCCTCTCACATATCCTTATTTCATAAATGTGACTCCAGCTTTCTGTAGAAACTATCTCTAAGTGAAAGGTCAGTTTATGCAATCAGACATTGGTCTTTCCACTTTGACTTGTATAATGGTTTTTGTGATTTGAACTTCAGAGATTTGAGTTTGGGTCCCAGTGGATCCTGGCATTAGAAGCTACAGATTTAATTTTCGCATTATGATCTTAATTTATTTACTATTCTCACATTATGGTCTTAATTTATTTACTATTCTTGCTTCCACATTACCCTCTAGGGGCATCATAGACACTAAAGAAAAGTTTTACATTATATCAGATGAAAATATCAGGATTAGATAGCAAAATCATCAGATTTCTGTAAGAAGAAATAATGAACAAGCCTTCCATTTAATCAACAGTGTGGAAGAAGTTGCAATTTAGGTAATAGAGTCCGTTCTGCTGGCTCAGATATGTTCTTGAGCACCATCTTTCCACATAACTTGGAATATTTTAGTCTCCGATGCTGATAGCCAGTTGCGATTGGAAGCTGGAGGTGAGCAGACCATGGTCATTTTAGAATGAAATCCTAGAGGACTCTAGTAGGCTTTCCTTAAAATTTAATTTGCCGATTTAGAGACCTAAGTAAGAAACAACATGACTCTAAATATTTCAGCAGTTGTACACACATGGCCTCCCAGAGTTAATACTGAATTCTCTGTCACAGGACAGGGAATTTTCTTCCAGTATATACATCTGTAAGCCAGTCACATATGAAAACAATAATCACGGAATAAGAAAAAGTCAATAAGGAGATTTATGTACAGCTATTAAACTGGAGGAAAACAGATGATCTGTTGGGGTCAGTTTCTCTGGGAAATCAATTTGAGCAGAGTTTTATTGTCCTCTGTTCTAGATCCTTCATGTTATTTGCTTGCACCTTTAATAGTCATGAGTGAGGAGGTTTTTACACTAGTGAATCTAAGCTCCCTGGATCATTGCATTCGTTAGCTTTTCAACATCCACATTCCCAGTTGCCACAAATGCTACCTAACAACACTGAATGCTCAAAGTACATTTCCCCTTGTAACTCTAGGGAGTTTTGAATGTTCATATTAACTGCTTAAGCTAGTCATAAACCAGTTAGCCTGTAGTACCATACAAATAGTAACCATCTGATGCATAAAAATGTCTCTGTATGCATTTCATGTGACTATTGAGAATAAACATTTTTTTCTTAGAGAAAATGACTTAACCTCTCCATGTATGCCCACATATGCCTGCAGTTAATTATAAAAAGTAAAAGAAGAAAAAATTATACAGTGGGAAAGTTAAGAATACTAATACTTTGATCAGAACACCAATAAAAAATTAAGTACGTGGAGATACATGATGGTTTATCCAACAGTCACTGAAACAGTGTTTATTCAACTTTTTAGTGTAAAAAAATACTCTCCTTTTTACCCTGAAACATGTGTTTCCTGAATGATAAATTAATCTAACGTGTTGATGTTGATGCTTTAATAATGAAGATCATTTCAAACAATTTCTTTCTATTTGTGTAAAAATAGCTTTATGATATGCCATTTTTGCTAGACTGGACTTACAAAATTATTTTTGTCAATAGGAGCTGCAGCCATTTAAAATATTTGCTCTAGAATTTTATTGTTACACAGTCTAATTGTCTTTTATTTGAAGAAAGAAAAATCCTGGAAGTGTGATGAAAAATAGATATTCTAAACATGAAGTACTTCTGTTCCTTTCTGTAGCATGCTTTTGACTTTAATCTCATCCTACTGTAGTTGTTTAATGGTCTTCAGGAAATAGGAAGCTCTCAAGCTCTCTCTTCTTCATTCAAAGGACTAAAGACTATATACATTACTGCTTATGGTGATGTCTTCATTGTTTAAGGATTTATAATGTTAACTTCCTTTGATTTCTGTTCCTCTCTTTTCTGGACTTTCAGACTCTACAAAGGAAATAGTAGAATACAATAACTCAGCCATTCTGGTGAGAAGGAAGGATTAGTTGTTACAAAATGGAGCAACTCGTAGGAAATGTAGGCTACTCTGGGCCAGAAATAGTTGTTCTGACATTGACTTACCTGCGATAACTTAACTGGAACTAGCCCTTTTCTGCTTCGGAGAACATATTCAAGAACACTCAAGCAAATAAAATATATGAAAATAAATATATATCTAAAGACACAGTTTATATTTTTTGATTTATTAAACTATATTCTAGGGGTGTGTACAAAAAAAGATTAATTCCACAGTTAGACGTCAAGATAATCCTAAACACACCCAGAACCTGAGGTGAGGCCCCAGATCACTATTGTCATGTGACTATCCTTATGCAGGACAATGCATACATATTGATTACCTTAACTTCTACCATATCTCCAACTACCAACTCCATTGATTGAAGTAGATTTAAACATAAGCTAAACAGTGTCCTGAACAAGATGGTTTCTTAAATTAGGGTTCAAGGACCTTTCATACCTATCTATCTGACAGATGTAGTAGAAAAATAAATATGTTTATATTAAGATTTAAAACTGTAACAGTCCAGTTTCTTGAAGACCAGCAGGGAAAGCTTATGCCGCATGCTGTGCTGGAAATTTTTTGCCTTTATCTTTTCTTGGTCTAACCAAAGGGTCACTGGCTCATGTTCTTCTGTTGATCTCGTATGTTAATAGAGGAGTCAGTTCTAGACATAAGCAAAGAAACAGTTTAGGGTATACAGGCAAAGACCTCAGTTGTGCAGGGGAGCAGACGAGCAGAATAGCCGGGTCATCTCTGTCTCCTTGCTTATACTGGAGTCTGCTTTGGGAAAGCCAGGCTTGGTGCTCCAGCTGTCACTGAGCGGTACTTCTCTTCCCTCCATCCGTGGGGGAACCGCAAGCCTGGTTGCTGGGGATGCTCGGTTCAAGATTTATCCCTTTTCCCTCGTACTCCCCTTCCTGCAGAAGGAACATCCTGGCACTGAGCTCATCCTGGGAGCAGCACAGTTCAGTTCTGTCTGTGCTTTGAAGAGCCCTAAGCCTGACGTGAGGCTAGAGGAGGAGCAGCTTGAAGGGGATCTTCTCAGGGATGTCCAGGCCCTGTTTTCTTCTTCAGGAAGAGCTATATGAATGTTTTATGATGTTATTGATAACTGCAGAGCAGATGCTTTTCTAATAAACTGCTGTGAGATATGTTACTGGTAGCATCTGCAGAGATGTGTGTAAATGAGCTTAAAATAATTAATACCGTGTTAGAAGAAAGCTTTTTTAAAGCGCATCTGTATTGGAGCATATAAGATTATTTCAGCCTACCCTGAGAGTGTGTTATAGCACAAATTACCATAATTTATTAGGGGAAAAAGCCATTTCTGTTAATCATATATTAATTATTCATAAAATCTGTATTAATGTTACCTTAATGGGAAGTGTTACCAGCTGGAGTACTAGGCTTGGCACTCTATTCAAATACAAAAAATGATAAATAGCCTGACTTAAAAAGAAGACATAAAAATACTTCCAAGAGCATGGAAGCAGGAAGCCACAAATATATGAATTAACATAAAGCTGGCTATGGTAGAGCAGTCCAGTCAGCTAGCCACTTCATATTTCGGCTCCAGCACTGGTTTGTGCCTAAGATTGAGTGGAGTTACAGAAGGACATTCATTACAAACCAGTCCTGTATACCTTGCCTTAATGCTTTCCAGCAAGCATAGATCTGGTGAGTCTGAATAAAATCAAGAGACTCTTTCCCATTCCACTTAAAAAAAAAAAAACCTCCGAAACTCTAAAATCTGAATTCGGTAATGTAACTTCATGATAAATTATTCCTGTTGGAAAAAAAAGAGGATTTTCTTCTTTAATGTTTTTCCTTTTCAATATTTTAGGGAAGATATTTCAAACTGGGTGGCACATAAAATTGTTTTTCAGAGTATGTGTGGTTCTTTCTGCCTGGAGCGGATATGAGCATGTGTATATACATACATGCTTGTGTGGGTGTATGCAGCTTTCTCTAGTCAATTAAAGGAGGATGTCAACATTTAGATTATAACTCAAGACTAGAAAATATAGTTTGATGAAGTTTATCAAAATCAAATATAGCATGCTTTTTTCCAAAAATTGTTTAAATTAGGATTTTTTTCTGGCTTTTGAAAGGTCTCTCATAGCAATGAAAACCCAAACATGAAGAGCACTGGTTAGTTCATGCAAATGTATAATGCTTGAAAAGTGCAACTAGTTTTATATGAACAGTAAAAATTTCATAAGATTCAGCTGAAATTAGGTTGTTTAGATCAGCTAGTGCGTTTTTATTAGGATAGCACAATGCAAACTTATAAACACATTTGTTTTACACAGTAAGATAAAAGGCTGTTTATTAGTAAAAGATTTTTTAAACATGACAGTTACGACCTTTAATGTGTGATCTGTAAGTTATCTTCTGATGAAGTTTGGCCAAAACCATGAAAGAGAGGCATTTGGAGTGGGAAGCCAACCCAAAAGAAGGAAGAAAAAAATTTTTTTCCATATCTTCAGTGAGTCCAGGAAACCTAGGCCTGGTTTTGGAACGAAATGTAGAACTGGGTGGTCTAAAGATGAAATGATCTTAAAGAATCTTAGGTAATGATGATTTTTTTTCCTGCAACATTGATGATACTTCCAAGTTTTAGGTCGTGGGTGAGTTTGTGGTATGCAGTTGATTATCATGCCTAACTGTGATTCATACAAATCAGAAATGAGATTATTTTGCAGTTTAGATTTTGGATTTTTTTCTTCAAATTTCATTTTCAAAGAAATGTGGTAAAGGAATAGCGTATATGGGAGCACTTTGTATCTGGGGAGCTTACCAAATAGTGTTATAAAAGAGACTTTATTGATTATTACTAGTTGTGGATACCAGGAACTCCTTGTACGTAATGCATTCCAGCACTGTTTTACACTTGTGTATGAAAATGTTATCAGAGTTCTGCAGGGTCTGGTAATATAACACTTCAGCATTATAACAAATAGGTAGTACTGTTGTTTTCTTCTCTTTTTAATATATCAAATGCTTTTCATTGCTTACACTGTAGTAGCAGATTGAAACCATCTGCCATCTTGCCACTAGTCCATCCGTCTAACAGAAAATCTCAGTTGATTTTCCTTCAGGCCAGTATGCTTTAAGGCATGTGTACCCGGACTATAATCCAGCTGCTGAATGTTGACTCAAATCCAGACCTGTGCTCATGAGTCTTTTAAATGGAAACAATGCTCTTTGCCAAGGATTAGAACAGAGAGAAACTCAATTTGCTTTCCTCTCTTCCCTCGTCTCTCCACCCCATTACAGCTCCATCCCCCATCACCATAATTAGGAAAGACCGGACATCCAGGAACAGCGTGTCTCTGTCTTGGCAAGAACCTGAACATCCGAATGGGATCATCTTGGACTACGAGGTCAAATACTATGAAAAGGTGGGAAGAAAGATTGAGGGGGGGAGGGAGTTCTGTGCTGATAATATTGTAATGAAATTATTACATCTTTCCTATGTTAAGGATTCAGAGACACCCCTGTTCACTTGCTTTCCTCCTCAATGGTGCTAAGTGTTTAAACTGTTCAATTTTTGGCAAGGAGGACACTCCTGAAAATATGAAGTGAAACTGTTAAGCAGTATTGTCTACCAAATTCATTGCAAAATGCTTCAGAACAAATATAGAAATAATACAGAGAAGATGTAATACATCATTTTTTCCCCCTCTTGATTACAGTGTATCTACTGAGTTCTATTATGCTGTCAGTGTTTATACATTTCTTTGTCAGCATTCATATATTCATGCACTTCCTTGTGGCACAAACATATTTTGCACAAAGATGATCTGGAAAAGAGACGGGCTATCCTTTTAATGAATGGTTCGCACTATGAAAGTTCCCACTTTTCATGAATAACTGAATTCTTGATAGAATGTTTCTAAATAACTGCAAACCAAGGAGAATCTTCAATTGAGTAAATTCTGTTTTATTCTGAAATCTTCTTGTACTTCCAACTGTTTCTTACTACATCATATATAGATCTATATGTAATAAAAAGAATTAAATCTACATAACAAAATGGGCTTTCTGTAAATCTTACTAATAGACATGAAAAGACCAAAAATTGTTGTGAAGATTCTAAAGAGTGCTATTACCTGCTTTTAGATTGATCAGAGAGAATTTTCGATAGAGTATATTGCTGACAAAGTGGACAAAACTTGGAAAAAAGGCAGAAATAGTGGCTTAACTTACTATTTACTAATACTGTTAATGTATAGAAGTTAGGCTTATATTTCATACATACCATGGATTACTTAGAAACTGGTATCCACAACTATTCAGTTGGCCTGTAGAAAGCTTCCTCATGGAACTTTTCGGTAGGACAATGTGATATTGATAGACCACACTTGATCTTCAGCCAAAGAATGGGGCTCTGAGGGCCGCATTCTGAAAAGATTTCTCCCAGATTAATAGACCATCTGATTTGGGAGATTTTTGATGAGCACTTGAACTTTGAAAGACCTTGATAAAAATCTAAAAGTATGTAGTATCACTGATAAAAGCGAAAAAAGAAATCTTCCTAAATCATTCAGCTTTGACTGCACTTTAGAAAGCAGTAGCTTATAGATGTTCTTTCTGTTGCCAGTTCACTTTGTGTTTTTTTCTATTAATTTCAATGAGGGCAGGATCAAGTCCAGATCCTGGGCTTGAGGAGAAGTAAAGAAGAACCAGCTCATAAATCAGATAGTTTTTATTTATACATCCTCAGCAGTAAAAGCACACAGCAATTATTTAGGCTTCACTCTTCTCAATTTTGTGGGGGGAGGGGGTAAGAAAAAAAAAGATAGTACCTTTCAGTAGGAAGTATTTCGTATTAGAAGAGCTATTTGCATCACAAAGAGTCTACATCTGAAAGATCCCAGAACTTCATTCTGTTTTGCATAGGCCAGATTATTTATTTACATTATTAACTTCCATTTCATTTGAGACGAACCTGGCTGCTCTTGTTGCCGTTGGCTGTAGCTTTGTTTTCAGAGACCTGTGGCAGCCTCTTCTCAGCCTCATCTCCAGTCTTTGCAATTGGAACTCCTTTCCCAAGACAGTTGTGGGAGATTTCTGTGGGCTGCAGGATATAATACTCAACAGTGTTGCTCATCTTGGTGTTAGATTAATCTGGGGTTAGTCACTCCCAAGGTAGAGAATTTTTCCCCTTGTGAGTATTTCATTCATTTCGAGTAAATGACTGAGTGGTTTTGTGTATTTGGTTTTTTTTCAGTGTTTTAATCATGGTTCTACACTGAAGCTGACTTGTTTTATTCAATAAAATTGTCACCTTCCAGTACTATTATACGCACAGACTGAGCATGTGGCTGCTGTTCCCACTGTGTCTATCCTCTCTTACAAAGCAGTCAGTCTTCCAGAGCAACTGGTTGATATAAGACAGCTTCATCAGACAGCCAGTCTTATGAGGCTGATCTTGGACATGTGTTTCTTCCCTTTGAAGTCTCTGATCAAGAGTTCATATGCACCAGACAGCTTTCTTAAACCAAAGAACCAATTGCTTAACAATAACAGCCAGACCATTTAGAGCAAAGGGTTTTTAAAAAAACAACCTTCTGCCACCAGTGTTTTTAATGTGTGGTCTGCAGCCCCTTAGGGAGTCAGAAGCCTGTTCCTCAGGGTTTATGAAAGGTAACTAAGAAAAGCAAATCTATTGTCAGGAGGCTTTAATCCACCACACTTTTTAGGTCTGCAAATTGAAAAAGGTTGAAAAGTACTAATCTACACATGTTAAACTTACCTAAAGCCAGGCCAGCCTGTACTGGATTATTACTCTTCATTCATTCTTCAGACAGCTTAGAAAGATGCTGCTTGTCAGTCTGAGATCTATAAGCAGCCCCTTCTCACACACCCCTTTTGAAAAGAGAGTGTTCTTTGTAAACTGGTCCAGTTGTTTTGATTTTCTGCTTCAAAAATCATCTTGGTCCTCCCATCTTGAAAATAAAGCTGTTAAGTGGCAGGTGCTAGGAAATAAAGCTTTCCCAGTTAGCAAGCTGGATATTTCTCCTGACAAGTCATACGTGATTGCTGGCAGGTGATTCACTGAGCCATTGTTTTCCCTCCTGCTTGTTTTTACTGCCAATACCTTTCCTGATTGCTCATGAAGTAATATATACAGTGTTAACAGATTATTACAGGTCAGTCCAATTCTGTCATACACCTTGTCCATGCAAATTTTTGCTTGACTTTCTTAGGTTTCTAAGAATAATTGATATTTGTGGACAACTAAATGTCACTGACATAAATGTTAGGCTAAATTTGGAATAAAAATTGAACTTCCCATATCTAAATGATAACATAATGTAGTTTATCTTGTGCATTATTGACGTAAAGTATGTGAAAAGTATTTATTTGCTGCAAGTTTAATTAACCTATTCAGTTTTTATCACCAGTGATTTCACTTGTGTAACCAAGAAAAATAAAGCTTTTTATGAGCTTTCTTTCTAAGTTGGTGGCTGCAGTTATAGGAAACTATTTTAACTTTTTGAAATGAACCTATTGGGCTTTAATGCATAACACTATGAAATGAGAGTGACAGTTTTTGAGATTCATTGTTTGGAAAAGAATTATATTTTCTGTAAAACCGAAGCCTGGTTATGAGGCTGTTCAACCAGGTACCAGGCATTGAAAATATTTAAAAGAAATAAAGTCCTGTTTCAAATATAAAACTGAATATTAGATGGAACATAGGCATTTATATTTTATGGTAAGATATAAAATGTTGTTAGAGGTGATACAACAGTCAAAGTGCACATATAACAGAAGTCAACTTTAAAGGTCCCGACTTCCCAACTGTTCTTCGAATATGTATTTCTTATACAAGAAGATACTTTTTTTCGTCATTTTTCTTCCTCACATATTCATGTTCTGTGGAAGGATCTTATCATGTATTGATACGAAAAACATTGTCTCCTAAATACCACACATATAAAGTATTAATTACTTCATTTAAATATGTGGGTAACAGTTATGATAACTAAATCGCACACACTATATTAAGCTGAAGTTTTGTTCCAAACAATGGGTAAAATTTAATTGCAGCCTCGTGTTATTGAAATGGGTTTACATTTGCGATCATTGAAATCATCTGCTCTGTAGGCTGGTTAAAACAAACGTATAAATAATTATATCCAGTTTGTGATCTTTCTGAGGCAGAAGAAGTAAATTATATGCAAGCATATTTAGTTGCTTTTAAACTCTTATTCTTGTGGCTTTGAGGATAGGCCAGGTATACTCCATGAGTTTTCTGAGAACTTTCATATTGATGAACAGTTCATACCCAGCACGAAGAGGAAGCAGCATTGCAGCTGTGGATTTTTTCCAGGATGTATAATCTCTTTTTAGCCTTGCAAGTCAACAAGCTGCAGCTGACCTGTAAAATGTTCTTCCTCATACAATATAAACACTTACAGTACTTATCTTTAAAAGGACATACAATTCACTCTCACTAGTACTGCCACTATATTAAATATATCCAAAATATGACTTTTGTAGAACAGAGATTAAAATTGTAAAATTTCCTATGTATATGAGACACAGTAGTAGGATTTTCTTCCCATTAGAGATTGTGTCTAGTAAACTATAGAGAAATGTTCAAGAAGAATACACTTTGTGCATCCAAGTTCAAATTCATCATCAAATTGAGTGTTTGATTAAAGTTCTGCTTGGCAAAGACTGGCTCTCCTTTTTGTATATTCCTTCTGCTTATGGCAGCTATAGTGCTGTATCTCTGAAGTTTTACTTCATCCCCAGGAAAGATAAACTTGGGCTTTTATGTGGTGTTTCACTGATTTGATTACTATTAACATAAAAAATGACTTACAAAATCTGTGCCTAAAAATCTTACCATAAACTAAGATACCATGACATCCTCCATACCATTGTTTTAAACATTTATTTTCCAAGTTCCATTGAGGATTATTAATAGACATGGCCATGACCATATATTCCCTTGCAGGTATGTATCTGCACAAGAAGGAAATGTTTGCATTTCGTAAAAGCAGCCTGAAGTGAGATCAAAATGAATGTCCAGTCATAGCATACACAAAAGATTTTATATTTTAAAGACAAGATTATTATGTCTTTGAAATGAAAATAGTTGCCTATATTCAACTGAATGATGAGGTAGTAAAAGCAAAACCTGCAAATTAAAATACTAGGCCTTTGTTAGTCCAAAAACACCCATTTTAGACAAACCTGTTTGCTCCTGAGAATGTCTTTCTGTAAGGTTTTTCCCCCAAATGTACAACTTTTTCAGAGAAGGATCAGAAAACCATGGAAAAAATCTAATGCTGATTTCCTTTTCATCCATAATGTGTAGAGAACGGACCATGATACAGGCTTTTGTAGTCATTCTTTGAAGAATAGGTCTATTTCATCCCATTTAAGGTTTTGATTCTGGATAGTAACTTTTAGGTACAGGCTTAGCTTTTTTTTTTTCAGTGTATTTACTAATGTGCACAATGTTAAATATTGTGTGTAGACTCTAATAATTTCCCTGACTATGATGTAAATATCTCTGGTTCTGTCTGTATTAGAGATTGCCAAGAATAGGGTAGTCAGATTCTTTAGCTTGAAAGTGAATAGTTTCTGGTGTCAGCCTAGCAACTTAGACTAAACCTAACTTTCATACTTTAGACAGCACTGCAGACCAAACATAGTAAAATAGCTCTAGTTACTGAACTGTTCATTTGAAGGATGAGCTGGCTTTGACAATCAGAATATGCTGAATATTTTCCAACCTCAATACTTGTGCCTCAGCACTAAGTATACTATTTTCAAAGTTAAAAGGTCAGTACCTTGCAAGCAAATATCATACCATAAAACATAGTGGAAATCAGGTGAGACTATTTGCATTCAACATACATTAACTTAACTCCGATTCTACCTTTAACCAGGCAAAACTCAATGGGTTTAGTGTATTTTAGACTGTTCAAAGCAACAGGGTGACATATAAAATCCCCCAAACCTCCAAAATAAAAAAGGTCATCATTGTGAACCTGACCAACTGAGATTTGGAGTTCCCTGCATGTATGACTACTGTCCAAGGTCTTCTCCCAGGCAGTTCCAACTGCCATTTTTAGGAAGCCAAAATGCTCTTTTGGTTCAGGATGGCCTTAGTAATCATAAGCGATACCCCTGACACCAAATGCATGTTTAAATTTTTAGACTATGTGATTACAATGGGACTGAGACATATTTTTATCAGAATTAGGTTTTTGCACAGTGTGGAAGTGTATCCAAACTTGCTAAATTAGGAAGTGGTCTATTTCTTATTTTACGTGAAAAATCATTATGTCAGGAATATGTTCATGTTAAACAGAGTGTAACTGTGAGCCGTATCATCTATATCAGGCACACATTTTACTCTTTAGCAAAAAGCAGTAAGAAGCAATCATATATGTCCTTCTGACTACTAAAGCCTAAGCCTCACTCAGGAGCAAGTTCAGTGGGGTTTTGCCCAAATGAGGATTGATGCATCAAGCTCATAGTTTTTATGGCACAATAGTAAACCAGTTATATTAGCTTGTTCACAGAACTAAGGTAAGGAGCTTGAGTGGAATTCTGTTCTGACTGTTATAAAGGGTAAACACTGCCTCACAAGGCAGTAAAAACTGAGTCCTGCAATAGCTCTGCAAGGTCCTAAAAGCTCTAAATTGGCCTACTACAACTTCCAGTTCAGTGCAGTAGGCAGATCTGTTTTATGTTTTTTAAATAATGCTTTAATCTTTATTTTCTTGTCATATTGCAGGCTGTGGACAAACACAGTACAAAGCCATTTAATGAAATGTCATATATTTAACACATCTAGTATTTGATTTACATTGCAAGGCTATAGAAGCTCTAATGATTTAAATTTCTTGCTAATCAACGGATTTTTAGTTGATTGAAAATGAATGGCTGCACAAGCTTTTGTTAGGCTATAAATACTCAAAACATGACAGTGCTCTCCAGGTGTTCTGTAGTAATTTTATGCCATCTCTTGCTCCTGTTGTAGGGTGTGGTTTTAATCTGATAATTTCTCTTCCCAAAAGCAGGAACAAGAGACAAGCTATACTATTCTAAGAGCAAAAGGCACCAATGTTACTATCAACGGCCTCAAACCTGATACCACCTATGTGTTCCAAATTCGAGCCCGAACTGCAGCTGGATATGGGACAAACAGTCGCAAGTTTGAATTTGAAACCAGTCCAGATTGTATGTATTTGTTCAAATGGCTTAAACTGAGATCCTGTCCTGTTTCTGACTGATTTGAATGGCTGTTTTCATTCCCTTTCTAGCTTAGTAAATGTGACTCATAACTATTTATGATGTGTCTTTCTGGGTAATATTACTATATAACTTTATGTTTTATCATTAAAATTGAAACATGTTGTAAAGAATATACCATGATTATCACAGGTGGTGTTTTCTTCCATTCTCTACCCTACCGCTACCTAATGCCAGAATCAGTACTTTGCTAGACTGCAGCTCCTGCTGAGAGAGGAAGCCTAATACGATAATAGATGCATAGCTTCATATTGTTGCAAGTTTGTGGCCTGATCCTATGGACTATAAACTCCATGCTCCAAGAGAATTAATGTCTTATTTGACCATTAGTTACATGGGTCAGTGAGTAATTCTCATTCTGAGGAGCATAGCAACTTTCTCCTATGTAGCCCTTACATGAAACTAATATGCACAGGCCAGAAAGGATGGTCATTCAGTTAAGTAGCTGGTCAGGGACTTGGCCAGTCTGGCTCTTCTCATTTCTGGCACTAAAATGCTGCACATTCCTTTTTCTTTTCTGTAATGCCATTTTAATACTTATTATCTGATAATCTTATCAGTATTCTTTACAAGTTCTGTTTTTACATCAGAAAGACTCTTAAAAGAGCTCATCGTCTTAAATGTTACTTTCTCATCACTTGATACTACACAGTAAATCAGACCTTTTCTTTACTAGAAGCTGAAAGTGGCTTAATGCATCAAAAAGTCTCTGTTTAGGTAACCAGTTATCAATGTATAATAATGCTCATTAGTCAAAGATTCATACAATTAGCAAGAGACTGTTTACTTTTTAGAAAGTAGGACTTTCACAGAAGACTGTTATCCACTGTCCAGAGTTATAACACAACTCAGGATTATAATTCTGATACCGCAGTCCTAAGGCTTGATCATGTGCTCATAATAAGGCTTGAGAACCAACCCATGGTAAAAGAAGTGCTGTCAGAAGCAACAAATTCTAACAAAGAAGAGTAGCATAAGCCAAATAGTCTTGGACTTGACATCCTGGTATTTTTGAGATATGTTACGTATTTCATCCCCACTTCTCCCTTCCCGACCTCAGTTCTTATTCTGGAAAACAAATGGATTGTTATTAATTATAATGGATGAAACTGGAACTCAAGATAGGATGAATACAAAAAGGGGAAAAAATCAGTTGTAGTGATGTTGTGAAGGTAAAAAACTTCATGACTTATAAGTTAGTGAGCTTTATCTGCAAGGTAATAAAAAAGAAAAAAAGAAAAAAGTGGAGCTGACCAAAAATTTGGAAGGTGACAGGAGGCAGTGATGCATGTATCTCAGTAAGGAGTGTTCAGGTTATACAGATAGACTCCAAAACATGTAACGAGGTTACAGTTGCTAAGCTATCATAACTACAACAGTGTAGTTGTAGATGTTTAATCTACCAAATATTAACCAGGACCCATCAGTCATAAGTAGGGATTTCTTTCCAAGTGGAATGATGCAACTCCAAAGACTCACATAGACAGGCTGCCCAAATCATGGGGAATAGGAAGGCTATCTTTCAGCTCACTTCGGACAACTAACATAGTAGCTAGAAGCCTAATTCCACTATATTCAGTGAAGATTGATAAGTGTCTGCAGAAGATGATTCATCATACCTAAGATCTAAAGGTGTCCTGTCATTTTGTAGCAGTCCAGCTCAGCGGAGCTCCTTATTTAGGCACTGCAAGGAAGTATCCAAAGTTAGGTAGAATAAAGCCCTTCTTTTATCCTATAGGCACTGACCTGCTGTAGATAGTCCTGTCTGCATCTGTGTGTCCAGCCTTTTCTCAACCTTCACAGTGATACTGTGAAGCTTAATTATGAAGTTTAATTCATTAAAGCACCTTCTGTCACGCAGAAGTGAGAATAATGATGATAATTATCGACTGGCTGGGAATTCTTGCCGAGGAAAAATTCCTTACTGACCATGACCAAAAAAAAAATATATATATATATATATATATATCAGTTTATCAGCAGTTACTGCAATCAGCAACAGTAAAAATAAGCAGTAGTAGCAACCACCTTTGTAAATTTTCAGAGGAGTCTTTTCCTTTCTTCCCTTGTATTTATTTGTCTGATGAAAAATTACTTAGTAGATTAAATATTTGGCAGGAAGCCAAAAGCTATATAGTGATAACTTAATCTGTCTGTTCCCTATATGAGTGTCAATTGTGATGTAAATAATATTTTGTGGGTGGGTTATTTATATATTTTTGTGTTAACTTTCCAGCATTCTCCATTTCCAGTGAGAATAGCCAGGTCGTAATGATTGCCATTTCAGCTGCGGTAGCCATTATTCTCCTCACAGTTGTGGTGTATGTCCTGATTGGGAGGTTAGTTTATCATCTGTTTTACACATTTACTCCCACTTCCATTTCTCACTGGGGCTTTGATGAGCACAGCGAATCGAATATTGTTGGGCAATAGAGTGGCTGGTCTGCACCTTCTTTTTTGTCTGCTGCCGAGGAGCTCTGAGTACTGCTTTATGCTTGGTAATGAGCCTGCTAGCATTAGCAGCCCCAATCATACAGCAGTTGTTAAAAAATGCTATAAACACATTCTTAGGCAATTGTAAAATTAAACTGTAGGGGTCAAAAATCAACAAATCCTCTCATTAGCCAATTTCCTCAAATTCCCTGAGAACATAACATGCCTCTATAGGGTACAGAGAATGTAAATATCATTAAACTTTCAAACAGGCATTTAATTGTGGAGGGAAAACATTTTAATCTGCTTCCACCTGCAGTTAACATATAAAATTTTATATATTAATTTTTTTTTCTCTGTTGCTTGTAGATTCTGTGGATACAAGAAGTCTAAGCATGGTACTGATGAGAAAAGACTACATTTTGGGAATGGCCATTGTAAGTTACTGATGCCTTTTAACACATCCAGTTCTGCTGAATTCATCCCCAAGATAACTACTGTTTTTGAGTTAAAAAAAAAAAAAAAGAAAACAGGCATACCTCACTTAAACCTAGGTGAAATTGGGCAGAGAATTATGTCTTCTCTTGAGGTTAAGGAGATTTTCCCCTACCAATTAGTCTTTATTTCAAAATCTTTCATCCATGTTCAGGTTAGTAATGAATGAAACACTGCTGTCTGTGTTCAAACAATGCATGTGGTTAGCAATATGATATTGATTCTGCTGTGTATTGCTGAAATGCAGAGCGGAACTTCAACTTCCTCATTATCAACTGTATAAAATCTAAACAATAACATTTTTTTTCCCCAAAGCAAAATGTAAAATCAATGAAACCTGTCTTGATGACTGTTGAAGGGACTATGAAAATTGCTTGCTTGACAAAGTTGACCTGCTAATAAATTTAGTCTGGAATAATTCTAAGCATAGGCTAAAAAAAGATTATCAAGTTTCTTAAGTTTATGATTATTATTAAGATTCTTAATTTTTAAAGTTTCTTAACTTAAGTGAATATCTCACAAATTAATGGGATTACTTAATCCAACTCTGTTTAGGAATATGTTTTATTCAAGGCCTGTTTGCCAACTTAAAATAACGAATTTATCTGTGCTTTCTTTGGATCTCATCCACAACTAGGATGAAAGTCTTTCTATTGACTTAAGTAGTCTTTGTATCCAAAATGTATGGTGTAGTCAGGAAAAAATTTTATATAGCTGAGGGTATAAAATCTTGCTCATCCTGAGTAATCTGGCATACTCTTGAAACTTCTTCCAAAGCCAAACCCCAAAGCTACCTATTTTTGATGTTTTCATATCTGTTTTTGATATGGTTAGATGGGTCTCTGTTCATGGCTATGCTGGGTCTTTAAGTTGTGTCCTGTGAAAGGAACAGTATGGAGCAAGGTCCCATTACGATATGCTCAGGGGAAGAAGTGTTGACTTTTTGAGCCCAGGAGTCTGTCCTGGTTACCAGGAAGCGGCAGCTCACTATGACCCATAACTGAGGGGGATGTCTTCTTGCAGTATTTCAACTCATCTCTGATCCTGACACGCCAAGGTGAAGAATCAATACCAGGCTACACCATGTAGATCATGCTGAACCATATATTTCTATTGCTTAGCATTTTGCATTATAACGTTAATATGGTTTACACCTAAGCATTTTCCTTCTTTATATATTATTCTGCACACAACGGCAGTGCTGCCGCTACTGCTGCTGCTACTGCAAGAGGAGACCTGTCGGTGTCATAATCAGATGTCTCCCCACCAAATATTGAAACGTTGAAATAACATTTTAATGAAGAATTTACCTACAGTTGTTAGAAATTAGAACTGCTTCTTAATCATAGTGACAATGGGGTAACTGGTCTCTGACTCTTCATATTATTATTTTTAGTTTGGAGCCTTTCCTTATCTCAAGATAGGCATGTGCATACATACCCACAAGCACACATATGCTGCCTCCTCTGCACTGTCATGCCATGATAGAAGACTTGACTCATGCTGCCCATCGACAGCTAACCAACTAGGCTCAAAAAAGTCTATAGTTACATGCGGCCCACAGAATTAATGCTTCATCATGCAAATTTAATTAGGTTATAAAATAAAAGCAGCCAGTAAAAAAAGTGTTGCAGACAAATAACAGGTCAGAGTTTGCTCTCCTTACACCCGCACAATGGAAAGTTGCAATCACTATTCTTAAACATGTCAGTGCAGTTAAATTCCTGTGGATTAAATTGCATTTAATTTGGCTTTAGATATTTATGTACTGTTTTCTGAGTAGTGCCATGCTGATCCTGTGTTTAGTAAGAACACAGTCGATCATGAATCTGAGCTTTTTCTTAGAAATTCCTGAAAATGATTCATTGATTTTGCTGATATTTATCTGGTAGGATTTGTATGTATGTGTGTGTGGCTATTGAAACCTTATTTTTCCGCTATTTTAAAGTCTTTCTCAAAGCATAAGAGAATTGCTTCTGTGAACTAAGAGGATAAAGTAACTTCCACGGCTGTCATAAACTTTCTGCATCTTAAATACAGCAGCTGGTTTATTTCAGTCAGTTTATTCTGAATTACTTTAAAAAAGGCTCCAGCCATGAACTATTCCCTGCAGCCTTATTACAAATCCTATAATATTACTTCAAAGGAGCAAAAATGTGTTTCACCTCCTCAGATCTTCTGCCTTTGCCTTCTTTGGCTAGGGCATTTTTATTTTTTGCTACCCTTAGGGCAATTCATGCTGGTAAAATGAAAATGTAAATTATTATGTTTGCACAGAATGAGCTGTAAAGTAGTACAGCTTAACACATGTGCATGTGTTTATTATCTGTTTTTCATGACAGAACCCAGTTACTATACAGGCTGCCCTTAATTATTGGTGTGAAGGGATTATTCTCCTTGCAGCCACCATCGCCTGATCTTGGGAACCTATGGGGTCAGCATTAAAATGCTGCAGCCAAAAACCCTACAGTGCAGAAGCTTTTAATTGTTGTTATTTTTATTGGGGGCATGAGGGAGCCTGTAATGTACATTCAGCATGGATGGAAAGGAGCATTTACAAGGTTCTTAACCAACAGCAATATACAGCCAATTACTTTTTGTTTTACTTGTAAGTAATTCTGTAATCATCAGACTCTTAAAGGAAACACACTCAGCATTTAATACTGCACACACTCAGCCCTTCTGTTCAGAACATGAGTCTTAGTTTGCGTTGTTTTCGAGGCAATTAGCTTGGGAACTCATTTTTATCATTTCTTTGTCAGTCCTGAAGCCAATAAATCTCCATAAAATTGATTTTTTTTTCACATACATTGTTTGACAAAACAATGGTGCGCTCTAGCTAATGGTCCAAAGGTATTTTTCCCATCTGCCTAACTACAGCAAAATGTGTTTAACTATACTAGAGGTCAACAATTTGATGCAGTGTAATAATGCCAAGCTGGAAGGGATATTCCTGAGTGTAGGCAATGTTTATAGGAGGAGGTAATATCTTTTACAAGGTTAAGAAAAGCTAGAATACATGTCCAGGAATGCAAGTTTTGTGTTAGAAACAGAAATAGCAAACTTCAAGCTATGTAATGGTTATTGTACTTTTTGTTAATGAAACATCTTTGTGTTTTAAAATGAATACAGAGATGGGCACCCAAGTTATCAGGTACAAGCACAAGCAGGGCCTTGAGCCAGGGGAGGAGGAACAAAGCTATGATTTGCCTTCAGCATCTTTGCTCAAGGGGATGATCAGAAATGACAATATGTTCCTTCCCCTGCCCTGCTCCCCCCAGTCCTGCTGGCAGGAGAAGTGGGGAGAGCTTGAGACCGCCCTTAAGACCACTCAGTCATTTGAACTAGTGCTTGCCCCAAGCAAACGGAACAACCACAGGCCAGGAAACTGTAGAAGGGGACAAAATAATAACATTGATGTGAGGTAACTTAGCACTAGAACCAAACTTGAGTAACAAGAAAGCCTGGCTGCCATCCTTTTATAACTAGCAGAGGTTTTGGGCGGGGAGAAGGTTATTCATGCATAATTTTCTTGTCTTATGCATCTTGTTGGAGAACTTAGAAAAAGCTTGAACCAATGTACTCTCCTTCGTATGTGCTCCATAAGAACTCTTCAGATTGACTGTAGCATCATGCAGTTTGTTCCTTGCCCCTGTGTTGTTACCCTGAAAGGAACAACCTAAGGCAGCATATAAACAGAACAAGCTGCGGGGGCAGGTAGTATTTTAAAATTTGAGAGGCAGTCAAAAACTGCAGGTATATTTAAAATTGTTTTACAAACCCTGTGTAATAAATACACTAGTGTCTCTGGTTTTGAGCTTCATATTCACTCTATATTAAGAATTCCCGAAGAACCATCAAAAGCATTTTGATTTGAGGAAGCAGTGTACCATTTTTTCTATTGATTTGTTTTCTGTTGTCTCATTTGCTTTTCTTAGAAGGGCTAAGTAACTCTAAGTAACATTTTCTCTCTGAATTTGTTTTTACACAGTAAAACTCCCAGGCTTGAGAACATACGTAGATCCACATACATATGAAGATCCCAATCAAGCTGTCCATGAATTTGCCAAGGAACTAGATGCCTCTAATATATCCATTGATAAAGTTGTTGGAGCAGGTAATAACGACAGATATGTTGAATTAAAGATAGCTTTTTTACTATATACACTGTTTTACGTCTGTGGCTTTATACCCATGACTGGAAATGTTCTTGGGTCCTGCAACATTGTAGGTCATGTTTACAGCTGACTAAAGTGCATATGAAAAGCTAGGTACATACAGGTCTATTTTTTTCCCAAAATAAATAACAAGACAATTTTTAAAATGACACCTATCAGCCCACACTTGGACCCAGGACTGTTAAGAGTGAAAAGGGGGTTCAGACTCGTGCCTCAGTTCTATGTCTCTCTTGAAAATCTGTCAACACAGAAAATGGTATCAACTGTGAAGATGTTTTCTTTTTTTCTTACAAGGGCTCTTGACTGTTAGGCCTCAAGTGAAACCACAAACTCATTTCATACCAGTCACAACACATCCATCAAACTGCAGTGACCTTTGGTCATTGGACTGATTTTGGTCACCGCTTTCAATTTGAATTATTGATTTAGAAGGAAAGGGTTGTCTGTCTGATAACCAATTGTCTGAGCCATACAGACGCCATGCATTGTTGGTTTTACTAAAAACAAACTGTCAAAATGGACAGATTTAGTAGCAAAGGGACTAGATTACACAAATTCTCATCACATTGAGTTGTCCATGCTGCGATGCAGCATATAGTTCCTGACAGAATGTGTGCTTGCTCCTTCACATGAAGTGGCAGATGGTCTTGTCAAATCAGAAAATCATGAAGTGTTTAGCTTTCCTGCTAAATTAAAGCATTTACATACTATTGATTTTAATACATTTAAAACTGAAAATTACTGGGGGGGGGGGGGGTTTCTTCTCTTTTACTTCTACCTAAATTTACTATCTGAATTAAAATCATGAGATGGGAGAGAGACAAACTCTTCCTGTATAACAAAAGGTTTTCATTCGGAAAAAATTACTAGAACCAAGCTACTGCATTCAGTGCAACTCCCAAAAAGCCCAGTGAAAAGAAACAGTATTCATTTTCTTTTAGTGTAGCTACTTAAATGCTTGTATGAAGTTAGGTTATTTTCCACAAAGGTAGAATTTTTGTTCCTTGCTGGTTTTAATTTTGCCCCACAAGAGTGCACTGTTCTCCATCATCATCAGTAAAGGCAGCAAAGCTGTTTGCTTACTGCACATAAATACAGAATTAATATGAGGACAGAGAAAGGAGTCAGTCAAAAGTAAGTCCAAGAGCAATCCCTTTTTTTTATAAGACTGTAAGGAGCCTTCGTTCACAAATGTAAGCTTCTTAAACTTAGGCTGTACGTACTATGTAAGTCTCGAAAACAAATTCATAAAAATCAACGATATGTAGTATTTTATAGCTCATTGTTTGGACATATTTTTAATCAGAGCATACATGGGAATGAAAGGTAAACCCAGATTGGTCAAATAAGTATTCTGAAATTGGAGGAGCAGCCTTCTGAGGAGCCTCAAAAAAAAGATGTATCCTAAAAGAGTCAGAGTTTTTATGAATTTTGCTCCACTCCACTTCAGTGAAAGTAGCAATAGGTTCAACATCAAAACCTGCAGGTCGTCTACATTGAAGTCTGAGCTCATGCATGATATCATACATGATAAAGCCATGATTTGTTTGTTGGCCATGGCTCAGATTCGTGCAGCCTAAATTCTACATAAGGTATTCTAGTTAGTGTTTCCTATTAGCAGTCACCAAAAATGCCAGTAGGAAGTACTAGGCTGGGAAGCATAAATGAAATTTAGGCTATGAGGTGCTGGGAGCTTCCAAACTGTTTGTAGCATGACTTTACACTGCTGTCATGTTCAGCATGTGGTAGCTTATGCATTCTGAGTGTTACGAAGGACATGTGAACGGCAGTTGGTGCCTCCTAGCCTGCTTTGGCAGGAACACTCTCTTCTTTCCTCCCAAGAAGCAGAAAGGCATTTCCTGTCTCTTACTTGAGTCAATGACTTATCTGAGTGAATGACTTGGTCATTTCCTGCCCTTCTCCTTTACAAATGCAAGTGCAAATGAAATTACAAAAAGATAGGGATTTGAGAAGAAGGGATTCATTTAACTGTATTGAAGTGTGACATAAGTAACTAGACATTCAAGTCACACAAGTAATCTTGATATTCTGGGGTGCTTTTTCCAAATAGTTCCTCACAGTTTTAGCCAAAAGTCTCTGAGAAAAGAATAGAGGACAGCTTATGTAGCTTTGAAAACATACTTGTATGCAATAAGAAAATACTTTCATCCAAAAGAACCTCAAGAAAAACACAAGGGATTTTAGTGAAAGGCTAAGCATAAGAAAATTCAGGTCAGGAGCCACTTTTTTCAGATTTTTCATTATAATAATTCCTTCCTTTAAAACAACTACTTGTTTTTATGGACCTAGGTCAACAAATCACTATAAAAGTTTAAAACCAATTGGGTCGCAAAAGGATACTATGGAAAATCTTTTCTTGAGTTGGGATAGACTTATGTATGTGCTTTGATGAACTTAAAAACAAATGTTTGCTTTCCTTTCAAAGTTTAGACATGCTTGTAGCAGAATATTTTATTGGGCAAAGCACTTCTAACATTTAAGGGCCTCCTATCCATTATTTTCTGGCAAAGGTTTGCAGTATCTCAATGAGGCCCTGTGGTGTATCACTATGATGTTGATGAGGTTCACAAGATTTCTGAAGCATTCAGCATAGCTGCCTCTCCATTCTGTGGGAGTTCCATACACAGCAGTACAATCTTGATTTAAAACACAGAAAAGTAAGGGAGCAGCCAATATCACAGGTTCATTTATTACTTGTCCCCTGGGTTTAAATGCACAGCAAATGCCGTTCACTGATGCAGTAAATGGTCTATTTAAAAAAAAAATTAGGAGCTCCTGAAGAGATTTGTAACATATACAGCCCTCCTAATAATGTCTGTTTGCTTTTCACGTTAAAATAGACATACCGGTCTGCCAGGCAGGTTATATAATGTTCGTGTGTATAGCCTATTTAAAAATACAAAATAAAATTTTAAAAAGTTTTACAGAAAAACTTCTGACCATCATCTCTTAAACTCTGTGCCAGTTTTTCCACCTTCCAAGCAGTATACAAAGCCTCATTCTTCCTAAACATTTTCTTATGAGATCCAGCCCATTTCTTAATGGGAGCATATAGCAGGGCTTTGCTGGAAAGAGATGTGCTGTAAGTGTATATCAGTATGGATTTTGATCAGATAGACTCATGCAGCATCCATACTGCACTGTATATGAAAGAACCAAAGGTTAAAGTAGTTGGCCTGCCCAGCAAACTTCTTACAGCTTATTCAAGGATTAGTTAATGCTCCTTGAAATTTCAGACGGTAAAACAATGTTTATGTAACGACCAACAGATTTTTTTCCAAGGAAGTAAACTCTTTTCATATTCACAGACAACAGTAGGCTTTATTGATTGCTATGAAGGGTCCAATTTTCAGTCTCTTGCAGCATCCAGTGGCTTCAGTGGACTTCTGGGATCCAGTTAATTACCCAAGTTCGAAATTGTGCAACCACTGCTAAATGGGACAGAGTTGATGCATGTCAGCCATAACCTTTTTCTTCCCAAAAGTCAAATAACAAATAAGCACCTTATTCCTGATTCTGGTCAGAAATGAAGGACTGATTGCTTGCTGAAGGCATAGATATAAGCTCCTCTGACAGTGACTGAACAATAGTTTTCAGAGGCTAGCCTGTTACAGCTTTTTGGACCATTAAAACATACAGAAAAGTGAATACAAACCTGGACATCACAAGATTTATTTTAAGCACTTTTTTTTCCTTCCTGTTGTTTTAAAGATATGCTTTGGTCTTCCTCTTTGTGGTGTTCCGACAGTATTGAGCTGGTGTTAGTATTTGAACTGAAGCAGTGTTCGCTCTTGAGAAAGTATGACGGTCATTTTAGCTTGCAGATGTTGAATGTTTTTAATTAAGAAGTCTGACTAGAACTCAACATCCTTTAGTTACTAGTTATAGCTTTTACAATTTATTTTCTGAGCTATTGACTTTCTTGTCACCATGAAATACTAATAACGTTAGAAACAATGGATGTAATGAGCTATTTTACTAGTATATTCCTATGTATCTAAAGATACATGCTGTTCTTAATTTTTTGGTTATTACATTAGCAGCACAATATCATGCCTAGAGGATGAGGCATCTCAGCAACTGGTAGTATGATATGGAGTCTTCTAAGTTCTTGACTCAATTATGACCTGTGTTACCAATAGAGAAACGTTATTGTCCTGTGAAGTGTGTGTTCAGTTTTTCAGTTAAATTGGCTGTCTAACAGAGGAATCTTAGAAAATAAGGCTGAAAAGTGACCTCAAGAAGTCATCTAGTCCATCCCCTTGCCCCAAGCAGGACTTGTTAGGTACCATTCTTGACAGATTCCTTACAATCTCCAAGATAAAGAGTTCATAGCCTCCCTAAAAAGTCTTTTCTACTCTCTGTGTCCTTAGTGTTAGAATTTTTTTCTAAAACATCTCACTTTTATTGTAATTTACAACAATTCTTTGTTTTGTCTCTTGTGTATGCAAAAAGAACTTGGTGCCCATATTGCATATAACCATAATTTCCATATGCTCACACTATTATCATGTCTCTCTCTCTCCTCAATCCTTGCTAATAACCCCAGTTCCTTGAACCTTGAACAGGAACACACACAGTCCTGATTTTTAGGATTCTGGTCATTGTCGTTACTCCTTTCATCCTTCTTGAATTGCAGTGCCACATTGGCATGTTGATGAAAGAAAAATTTCAGTCTGCAAATGGATGGGCTGAAGGTAAAATCTAAAACAGATCCCATGTGGTGTTGTCTCTGAAGTCAATGGTGCAGGAGGATTTCAATCCAGGGCTGTCAATCCAGCACGCTTTTCTAAGCATTAGATCCACTAAAAGCAACATTATTTAAATTTGCCTATTAAGAATGTCTTATTTATATACTTTCTGGTCATTTTTAGTTTTCACAGATGTTGCTTAATGTAAACAATCAGCTGCACAGATAAAGAGAGAATCATTGTTGGGCAAATGAGCTCCAAGAGCCTTTGCTCTTTAGAGGTCTAGTAATGGTACTGCATTTAGGATTATTACATATTAAGTGGGGAAAATCTCATGTATAAACAGTATAATCAGTCTTTCCATGATGTTTCACTTGCAAATACAAACAAAATTCTCAATCTGCATGAAAATGATGCCAGCTAGATTTAGATTTGTAGGGCTTGTTTTTTTCCAAGACAAACTTTCTGCTCAAGGCTACTTGACAAAAATGGTGAATGAGGGGCTATTTACATTTAGATCTCACATATTTTGAGAAAAGAACCTAGCTAGGTATTTATTATCAGAAAACAAAACATTAAAAAACAGTCCAGCAACACTAGTGGTATAAAGGAAAAAAATCGTTCTTTTCTTGTCTGTTCAATAAAATGTTTTCCCTGTCTTTAAATATAAATAAATATGTAGGACAATTCTTGCCTTCATATTCCTTGCATTTTTTATCCATTCTCCATTTTTCCTGTATTTTTCATTATTCAATTATTTTGCTATAAGAACAGGGAGACCAAGAGTTGATGTTGTTGTTTTAATTTAGATGCTACATGTGCAGTTTATTATATGAAATCTAGTATTGGGGGGTGGATAACTGGGAATCAAAAATCAGTTACTTCAGAATATTTTCTTTAAGACATTAAAGCTTCCTTATATAGTTGCTTTATGTCTTCTGTATTCATTAAGTAAAAGCAGAAATTTGCAAGAAAGTTGTTTTGTTCAAGCAACTTGCCAACATATTTTGTACTTGTGCATTTGAATGCTAAGATAATTTTCCTTATGCATTCCTGTTGGGAATTACATAACACATGATAAACTGTGCTGTATAAAAGTAATAATTCAGTGATATCTTCTATTTTCTATTTAGGAATCTCAAGGAATTTACAGTGGGCTATCAAGTCCAGTAGGCCTGTAGTGATAGTGTACATTCGTATGATTAGATCCTATCCGAGTAATGATAGAATAAAAGTAATCTTTACAGCTTTCTTTTTTCATCTGGCACTTATGTGGATACATTCTTTTGCTATGAATTATCTTGCTACTTCAGTTGAAATAAGTAAAACACTTGGGAACTGAACTGTCTCCCTTTGGTAGAAATGAAGAGTATATAAATGTTCCCAAGGATGCATCACTATTCTGATACTTTTACTTTAATCAGTTAGCCCTCCGGCTGTTGTCTTAAAGTACATCACCTGAAACAAAAAGAGGAGAATTCTCTGGTGACATTTATGCATTCCTCTGCTCTGCAGTCATTTGAATATGCAGTGTAAATAAGTGATATTGTCCAGTTTAGCAGCTGGAGAACAGAAGCATGGAAATGTTATAATTGTCTGTTTGGAACTCAGGTCTCTGGCCCACCAGTAAATATCACACTTGAAGGACTTTTATTGAATGCTAATCTTTTATTGAATGCTGATCTCTTGTCTTTTTTCCACTTCTTTAGGAGAATTTGGAGAAGTGTGCAGTGGGCGCCTAAAGCTGCCTTCTAAAAAGGAAATTTCAGTGGCTATCAAAACCCTGAAAGTTGGCTACACAGAAAAACAGAGAAGAGATTTCCTAGGAGAAGCAAGCATCATGGGGCAATTTGACCACCCTAATATCATTCGGCTAGAGGGAGTTGTCACTAAAAGTAAGATACAAAGGGGGCGTCTGTTTCAAGTGGGAAGTTGGACCAGATGGCTTCTGGAGGTCCCTTAATTATTCTGTGATTGGATGGAAGAGCAAAATAGAATAAAATGAATGGGATCATCAGGGTTTATGTTCTGCAAATCCTTCCAGAAATTTTTATGTCATAACCCTCATAATATGTACCAAGCATCCTTCAAAAAAGATAACAGTGAGCTGGCAGGGCTATGTGTCATGGGTGGATGCTGATGATTTGGGTGGATGTTTGAGATGCTGGCTTGTTTAGGTAAGTCTGGTTCTTGTTGCTTATGCCATTGGTTGTCCTCTATCTTGACATGGAAAGACAAATATAGTTGGTATTAGAAAAAAGAGGTTGCATGAAATACCAAAACTAGCTTGTTCTGGGACATACAAATGCACAGACTTCAGCTATGCTTTCTAAATTTACTTTGCAGCACCAGGTGATAAATTTAATGGTCAAAGTCCTGTAGAAATTGTTAGGTGGGAGATCAATAAGGTCTGATGTAATTTGCTCATAAAAAAATAAAAATTCAGAAATGTTCTCAAATTCCTAAGGGGAATTTAAAAATTCTGTAGAGTATTTAATGCCAGAGGACTCTGTCAATAGAATAGGTCTTTAGGAAGAAGAGCTTATTGCAGTTTCAGTGAACTAGCTTGAAATGTGCTGAGGACTCTTTCAGTTAAACTGCGGATAAATATATAGGATAATTTATTTTAAGTAGATAGTTTGGTGTTTTTAAGGAATCTTGTTTTTTAAATTGCATGGTGCAAGGTTTTACAAACATGTATGTTTATATTCAAGAATGGATGCAAGAAATTCACAGCTTAGTAAAGTGAAGTATATGAAATAAAAACAAAAAAAATGGTGTCTAAAAATAAACAATGAAAGGTTTGTAAAACCCTGTATGTTCTGAAGACACACAGTTATCATAACAATGTTTTCTCTGGGTGTGATTCATGAAAGTCTATTTTGCTGATTTAAATAACAAATTTTTCTTCAGTTTAGGTCTCACAGTCCCATTAGGAAAGGACTGCCAGATCTACCTGTATAAATCCAAGTTATCTCCTATTTTTTAATGACACATACTTTGTGGAGTCAGAATTACGTTTTGTCTTTCCCAAATTTCTTGAAACGCCAGGGATAGTCTGTACACAGCCGAGCTAAAAAATCCATTTTGTCACATTTTATATTAACGTGGCACTTTTGAAACTAATTTAATTGCTCTGCATGCAGAATTTTGTGCATTGCTTCTGAATGTGCATTACAAATACACTCTGAATAACTGTCTTCCTGTAATCTTCTGTAAGTGAATATTAGTAATTTTGCTACTCGGTCGTTGCATTCACAACAGACTACTGTCTGTTTCAGTGCTCGTTTGTAACGCCAGCTGCCTGTCCCATTTAGGTATAGTATGAGAGAGCAAGATTTGAGGATTTTGCATTCAAGTCAATGGAAATCTCTCCAAATATCTTAAATAGTAGTACAGGAGTTGGGAAAACTGCTCTACCCTTCCTGCTTCCTTAGCTTGGTATTATCTGTATCCATTTTGCTGTGTAAAATTGTATGACATAAATGCAAGTAAAGATTATTATTTATTTTTCTTTAACATTCACTAAGGTGATGGAAAGGCAAGAAGGTTGTTAGTTGTTCTTTTTTAAACTAAACCCATATATTTTAATGACAAATTAGCAAGGGGTCATATTTTTTAATAATAGCTATTAAATCACACTCAAAAGTGGTAGTTTATTGTACAGTCAGTAGAGAGTCTGTGAAGTATTTGCTGGATTGCTCTCAATACAGGTAATGCATGATAAATGGGCAATGTGACCTTTTCTTCCATAACCAAATTATTTTTGACAGGTGGCCCTTAGCAGTGAACTAACTTTCCATGCTAAGTAAGTCTTCTGAAGAAACTCCTAATAACTGCAATTGTCAGGGTCCCTAAAACAGGACCATTTGATGTGAGAACTACTCAAACTGTGGTGGTATGATGTGTCTGACAACACACTGGAGATATGAAAGAGGTGCACTCACTAAATAGGACCTCAGCCCTTTGCTCCAATGCAGAAATATTCCCTTGCTTCCTATTGATTTCTGTTCTGAGCTTGCCTGCTACACTGGTCTCATGGATGCCCTGTAGGCAGTAGTCTTAATAACCAGCACACATGTTCTGCTTAGTTTACTAATAATTTACAGCAATTTGTAGCCTGTTAGTATAATAAATTTCGGCAACACTGTTGACACAAGTTGTTATCATGTATAAATGGCTGTGTTTTGATAAATGAATGCAGAATGTTCTTTTAAAACTATGCAGTGTTGCTTCAGAGCATATGCTTCTTATTACGGACCTATTTCCAACTGAATGTGAGTAAAACCCTGCACTTAAGGCATTCTGTATATGGGTGAACAAGTAAGTGAAGAAAATGCTCTTTTAATAATTTGAAAGATTTATCATCTTACTCTAATCTCAGTCTTCTAATGTGTCATAAAATTGACTGAGTTTGTACAGTAACTGTGCATAATACTGTCTCCTAGTTTCATGACTATGTGGATTTATCATATAAAGTTTTGGGTAGCCCTATTAGGACGCTACACTGTACTTTGAATATCCAGCATCATTTTCTGTAGATTACCAGAAATGCCTTTGAGTTAATGTTGCACACACAGTGTAAGTTAAGTACTCTTTCTCAGACTGCATGTTTCTTGCTAAAAAGAGTAATCAAACAACAGAAAATTTTTGGAGATCTTTCATTCTTCGGTCTTTTAACTTTACCATATCCTAAATAATTCAAGATTAAAGTTTTGGATAAATAGTTTGTCCCCACTGTTTACTGGGTGACCAACTCCATTGCCCATTAGTGTGTCTCCAATGATATAGCACATCAGTTGCACAGCAAAAGGAATATATTTTAGCCCATTAGCCCATGCAAAGAGGACAGAAGATTTTCTCCTGATTATATTAAACCAATTCCTCAAAATCTAATTTTTTCTTCTAAGAATTTCTATTTGGTGGAAATTATATTTTCTGAAAAATGTAAGGGAGTTGTTCTGAAAAAAAAAAGGGGGGGAGTTGCTACCACTTACTTTGCTTTTTTCATTGCTTTCTTGCTTTTAATTAGATGAGATACCTCTTTTAAGCCTCAGGCTGTTCAATTTTACAAGCTAAAATATTACCATGCCTGCTATACAAGTCTTTGTCATATTTTTATTGTCACATGTGTTCCTGTGTTATATGTGAAATAATAATTCATCTTCTTAAATAACTTCATGCTCTTACCCACTTTTTTCTCCCCCACAAAGAGAAAATAAACAAAGGTTTTGAAAATATTATGAAGTAATAAAATCTGCGTAATGGTAAAATATTAGCAGGGCAATGACCTTTGTCTGGAAACTTCACCGTAATAGCGTTTATTTTTGTATTCTTTTCTGTCTAGCACATAGCAGTTCCACACAAAATCTTCACTGTGTTACAAAATACCTTAAGGTGGAAAGAATGGTTTTGCAAACTGATCTGACTGCAGCACGTACTGAAACTATACAGACAAGTTTTGAAAGATATTTAATTAGAGGCTTTCAGGTATGCAGAGCTGCTTCTTTAATGAGTGCTCTGCTGCCCCATAAATGCAGTGTACTCTGCCCACAGCTCAGTTGTGCTTGGCAGGAGGGGAGGTATATGTTACCAGTGATCTTCGGCTGCCCAGCCACACAGGGACCTGGAACTGCCTGGAAACAGGACTAACCCACAGCAGTGGAAGGTGGCTGCGTTAGCGCTCTGCTTTTCTTTTCAATGCACTATGTTACTTTCATTCTGTGCCTTCCCTTCCATCTCTACCCCAAACAGCAGACATTTTCCTCGGCTTATATTGGAAATACTGAAGCTCCACAATCCAATGCATTTTAAGTACCCTCCTGAAGGACAGTTCTGTTACTAATAGACTATATTATTTAATCCCTCCCTTATCATAGTGTCTGAGGAATGTACTGAACGTGTCTGTGCGGTAGAGCGCTGCTCCGTGATTCTTGCACCTCTGTTGTGCGGACCAGGGCACCCACTGAGATAAATTGCAGCTGCTTCCGTATTGCATGAGGAAACTTGGGGGCAAGCACACGGCAGACTACACCTACTTCACTGCATAAATGCAAGCATTAGATGCATCTGCTGGTTAAGTCTTAGTATACTGAAAATTTGGGATGCTTCGCCTGCTTTTGGGGGACTTGAGCTGCTGAAAAATCATATCAGTTATGCTGAAGTGACTGTGTTCCTGTTTACATCAGTGGAATCACAGTTACATTGTGGACAGAGCTATTTTTGCCTGTGCATCTTTTTTTACTTTCTTTTTAAAGGCAAAATTATCCTTGGGATTTCTGAAATACCCATTTTTACTCATCATCATGTATTTATTTTAAATGCCTGACCTCTATAATCTATTTGCAGGTAAACCAGTTATGATTGTTACTGAATATATGGAAAACGGTTCCTTGGATAGCTTCCTACGGGTAAGCGCAGTGGATAACTGCATGATACAGGACTGGCTCTTGTTCTGAATTTGTTATGAATTTTGCTGCCACTCTTACTCTGATTCATCATGAACTCTCTGTTCTTTGATATCTCATTATTTCCATTTGGTTTTGCGTGTATTGCGATGTGGTCAGAAAGCCAGGTAGATATCTGCTATTCCATTTTGACTCTTTGCCATCAGTATTATTCCAAAATGAGCCAAAGAAATTGTTAGCTTTATTAACATATCACATCTTTAAAGAGAAATCATTCTGACACATAAAAAAGAAAATTGTTTTTCTGAGGGCTGAATTACTACTATAATGCTGTTACGCTTATTGGTTGGCAGTCTGTATGTCTTAACAAGCGATTTCCAGAGTGAACGAATTTGTGGAGACGTTAACAGTAAACTAATAATGCTGAGCCAAGAGTTTAAATGTGAAAAGTTTAGGGAATAACCCCGTACCAATGGGTGTTTGAAATGTCTTGCTAGCAAACTTTATTAGCCTGTTCTCTGTTCCCAACCTTAGACATACCAATACTGTTTGTTGATTTATCTTTGTTTTCTGGCAAAGTTGGTAAGGAGCCTAAAAAAATTTGAACATTCCTTGTGTCATCAAGATTTACTTGAGACAAAACAACAAGTGTGGCAGAAATGAAATCCCATCTGAGGAGAAACACTACTTTAGTTTTAATTTGTTAGGGCAAGCTCAGCTATGGTTGGGGGACTGCTTTAGTTCTGCCACGGTTGAATGACATTATCCCCCAAATTCATAACACTGAACTAGACATTTAACCCCAAAAGGGGATATATTGTCAACTCTAGTTTCAGTATGTACTATATATGTTATGATGTCCATTGAAGCATGTGAAATACATATAAATAATGTGTCAGTATATCTGAATGAAATATATCTGTACTGAACGATATACATTTGTTTAGGCTAAAAATCCTTGGAGAAAGCTCTCAGGAAAAGAGAATAATTTCTGACTATATGAAACAGTTGTTCAACATACTCATTTGAGTGTGATTTTTTTTTTTTGACTATCGTTGCATGGAAACACAGGACAAGAACCTTGTGACTCATTAATATCACAAGCAACCCAGGCCATGTAACCCTATTTATAAATATCTTTTGAAACTAATTAATTTGCTTTTCCCCATTACCACTGAAAGGCTCAGTACCTCATTCCTTTCATGATTATAAACCTTCTAATTTATAACTAAATCTTTTTCATGGTCAATATAGATCCTCTTGTTTTGACTCTAGTTAAAGAAGGTTTCATAATAGGGAACTGTTATGAATTTTCTATGATAATTAATTTCTTCATGAAAGTGAATTCTGGCAGGTTCTTTAAGCATGCATTGTGCCATATATTTATCTAATGTTTACAGAGCTAATATTGCCCCTAAGTATATTAGTCAAGAATAGAATAAATGTAATCAGTCTTGCAGACTGATTCATGTGAGCTCACACCACATGGCAGAACCAACTCCTATGAATTTAATAAAACTCTGGAAGAAGCAGCAGGAAAAGCTGGAGAGCTGCCTATGATGATACATTTATAGCACTGAGGGATTCATTTGAGAGCTGTTCTAAGACATACTGTTGCCTTGTCATCTGCGTATCCATATATCAATATCAAAGCTAGATGTTAATAAAGAACATTAGCAAGAGCTAGGAGATTTAAAACGTTTGTCTGATGGTAGACATTTATAAATATATGCAACTATTAGTTTCTAGGCTAAATCATAGTGTGTTAAAGGTATTTTGTGTTTGTGAAGTGGAGGAAAACTTTGAGAAATGAGTTTAAATTTTGATGGAATTTGAAAATTTGTGAATCAGATCAGCATTTGCTTTTGTTGAAGAAATGCTTATGTGATAGAAAACTTTCATTAGTCTGCTGTCTTAAGGCTGGGTTTTTCACTAGCAGTTCCTATGGCCTTTTAGGAAAGCTGGACATCTGTTTCCCTAATGTCCCGACACTCCAGTCTCAGAAGCACACACAACTTAGATTTATGTGCCACTTTCACACAGGTCCCATCTAGGAAATCGAAATTCAGATGAGAGCAAGAACAGGAAAATGAATTTTTTTCTGAATTAAAAATCTGTCCCTTTACCCTCAGCTGATTCAGAGATTATTCTCCCCAAATCAAAGTATTTCCTCATGTGGCATTTCAGTCATGATCTCTAACTCACAAGCTCTTCATTTGAGGAACTTCCAGAAACTTTATCACAAATTCCGTGGGGGGAGGAACATGAACAATCTCTCAAGTTATATTTCAAATGTTTTCCAGAAACACGATGCACAGTTCACAGTCATCCAGCTAGTAGGCATGCTTCGAGGGATCGCATCTGGCATGAAATACTTATCAGATATGGGTTATGTCCATCGGGATCTAGCTGCTCGTAATATCCTCATCAATAGTAACTTGGTATGCAAAGTCTCAGACTTTGGTCTCTCTCGTGTATTGGAAGATGACCCAGAAGCTGCTTACACAACAAGGGTGAGTTTGTGTGTTTATCTTTGCCTTTTAAAATTGTTGCAGGTCACTGACATCACAAAGTTAGTCTGAAATCTGAAGGAGTCCCTGAGGCTTATACTCTGTGATACAGAGGCCATCCTGTCGTCCAAGGCCAGAGATATTTGTAAACCTTAAACTCAGTAAAGCAATTATTTTTATTCATATCTCAGAGATGATGGAAGGCAAAAAATAGTGTTTCTCTTGTAGATTGTTTTTCTTAACATGTGCAAAATTCATGGCCCAATCTTTTCCTGCCAAGTGTATCAAGGAATGAATATGATGATGAAGGCTTCAGTTGCTTTGATACACTGTGCTGTCAGATTTCATGTGTTCTTTGAGCAGGTTTTTCTATCATACTGATGTTTCAGCTCCCGCTCTATGAAGAAGGGCAGTAGAAAATCTCTTTTCTTACCCTTTGTCTTGTCTAGTTGTACTGCAATTTGTGTAAGACAAAATCTTTTTCTGTCTACTTTTTCATATCTTCTAGTATGATGGGACTTATGTCTTGATTGAAGCGTGCTGATACTACTGTTCTATAAAGGGTATCAGTCATAGCTGTTGTTGTACCTCTAACTGAGCAAAAGCTTGATTAAAGCAAAAAAATGTATCTTCTTTAACAATAGAAATAAGCCTCCTGTGCTTTCCTTTTTTATAAAATGTACACAGAAACAAGGTGGAGATGACATGATATCAGGGAGGAGACATACCTCTGACTATTTCATCCTATCTGAGATAGAGCTTTTATCAGATAGGGAACTACTGAAAGTGTAGACTGCTTCCTGTTTCTTTTCTTGATTTCATCTTGCCTGAAAAGCTACCTTCAAGCTACTGTGTTGCGTTAGTCAGTAGCCTTTTAAAAGCCACAGTCTTTTAAATGCACTGTGATCCACCTCTTGTTCTCACTTGAATAACACTTCTATGCCTTTTATTGTCAAAAGCTTAAAGGCATGCATTTAGCTTTGTGTGTCTAGGCATTACACTGGGATTGTTTGTTTGTTCACATTAATGCAATTGCAAGTGCACTTCATTAGCTTTAGAAAAAGTGGCATTAATATCCAGTATCTTAGTCAAGTGAAATTTGCAATGATGCCTAGTAAATCCAGTCTCCACTGTGCAAACCAGATTACAGAATATATCAGAAAAATCTTAATATGGGTTTTCCAAAGAAATATAGGGAACATACCTTCATAGTTTACCAGGTCTATTCTTTACTTCACCTTGCTGTGCTTTCTTTGACCTCTGATAAGCTTTGGCATGTGTTTAGAAATGTGCAATAAATACCATTTTAGAAAACTGACTGCACAGATCTCTCACAGTTAGTATAAAGAGGCTTTAATAGGAGAAGGCAGTTTTCATGATCAGTGCAAGTACAGCATTCATAGGTAAATAATAATATAAATGAAGAGTTCCTCGAGAGCGAATCCTCCATAGTTCAGCCACAGAGATCTGTTGCCTTTCTCTGAGGCAGAATGTACCTGTCAGATGTACTTGCCTGACCTCTTCTTAAAAACTCCTGTGACAGTAATGGGTGTTAGAGTCTCCCAGGTAAACAGTTTTAGATGTGTGATTTATCTAGTCTCGTATTTAATTTCCCTCCCCCAATATCTATGCCTGCAAGCTAAGGTGATTACTCTTTGCCCTACCAACACTGCAGGCAGGTGATTAGTCTTTAAAACAGCCACTTAGGTGCATGGAAATTGTTGAGCTCTTCACACACACACAGCCACTCTTTTCTAAGTAAATTTTCCAAACTCTTACTGTTCTGCCTGGCCTCCTTCAGATTTTTTTCAACTTATGTATATCTTCCTTAAATATGACATCCAAAATTAGATACAACTAATACATTTGCAGCACCAAAAATGCCTTATTTAACTCTGTCCCTTGTTTCTTGTACGTGCCATTTCTGTTAATATCTCCCTGAGTGAGAACCACCTCTTTCTTTTGTTTTTGTTTGTTTGTTTTTCCCAGCTTTGCAACATGGTTGCCTCATGTTCTGCTCAGATATACCTTTGCCAGGATTAGAAGTTAAATTCTCTTACTCCAAAATACATCTGGGCATGTAAAGTGATCTATAATTTAGTAAGGGCATTTAGAGGGGTACATTAAGAGCTGAGGATACCTTTGAGTCTCAGACAGCTTAGACAGGAAAGTTGCACAGCAAGAGAAAGTAGCAGCCCATCAAACTGCATAGGGTACAGCTTTCTAAAGGAAGTGGACTTCTCTGAAAATGAAGTGCATGTAAATGATTTATCTCCCAGGTGGGCTAGAGTGAACCAAGATTTATAGGATATCAGTGTTTCTGGCCAGCATTTCATGTAAATTTCCTTTGGCCAAGTACATTGTTGAAGTTGTCTTCTTCCCCTCCTTCTGCCACCTATTTTCTAAGCCTACCTGCTTATTTATATTTAGATAATGAAATCAGATGGAAAGAAGCCATTTTGTAAAGTGTATTCATCTGTGTTGAGTAAACTCCATCTGGCATTTATGGTATATATACATACTGCTGCAGGGAGATGCTCAGATAATTAAAATCCCCAAATACAGCATTGGACAAATCTAATTTCTTTCAAAAGATAAATAGAAGACTAGTGCTTTAAAACAAACATCACAAGGTTCACAAAAAAGGCAGGAAAGTCACTGAGGCTGATTCTACGATGCAGAGCAAGGGCACTCTGGTGCTCTCTGGAAGCCTAGTTACTGAATATACCTTCGCCACATCTTGACTCTGTGTTGAGAGAAGGGCAAGGCTACTTACTCTTCATGTTCATGTTCAGGTTTCCTTTGAAGTTAATGTGAAGTAAACACAACCTAGGAGAGGGTCCTAGGGATATGTTTGTTCCCCAGCTTAAACAACTGGGAACCAAGAGTGTGAAGCACTCCATAAAGCACATTTCCCCTCAGCTGAGACAGAGCTCAGTTGTTTTTCTTGAGACCCAGGCTTTTCCCATCATACCTGGTGATGCTTAATCCTGTCTGAATACTACCCTAAACTCTCTTTGAAACCGAACTCCAACCCATTGGCAGAAAGCTGGGCAGTTTACATTGCTGCTGTCTTATAATATCACGAAACACAGGACTGTTTCCTAGGCAGCTCATCCTAGCGCATTTCATAAGCACTAATTATATGACAAAACCAAAACAAAATAGTGCCACTTTTTAAAATAATGGCATTGTACCGTACAATTTAATGCCTTTACAACTAAAGGAAAGGATGACAACTACTCAGTAGCATCTTTGGAAAGACAAAAAAGATCCAAGTTATAACCACATTTTCAAATGCTCAAGCAATAAAGAGAGTGTATTATATTAATGAGTAGAGATTACTATCTCCTCTCCATCCCTCACCTTCCCAACTCTCCATCAGTGGTACTAGAGAAATTTATAGAGATAGCTGTGAAAATAGACGTTTTATGTGTTTAGCCTCCTCTTCTAGCCCCTGCTCCCCAACTGTAGAGGTCAAAGCCTGAAAATGTTACATTGCTTTATTTCATATTTGCAAGTCTGGATTGGTATCCCCCCCAAAAAGCCCAGTCAGCCCTCCAGGCTTTTGATAAGCAGTACTAACTAGGTGAAATCTTACACTGCTCTGCTCTCAGAAGCTATGTCTGAAGATTTGCATAAAGTATAAATGTGTATGCTTTATCAGTAAATAATCAGTGATGTACATGCTATGGTACAAGAGCACTGAAACACGGTGCAAAGATCATAGGTGTGACTTCTGTGATCACATCACAAATGTGTGAAATACAAGGAATCAGGAGGTGAAACAAAACTTTGCTAACTGACAGGGTCATTTTTAACTCCTGGATTACTGTCACTGATACCACAGAAGGCCTTCAGCAGCCTATGGTCTGCCTACTTATAAAAGCAGAACGCAGCATGTGAATCAGGCAGACTAAATGTTTGGATTTTTTTTACTGAGATTTTATGCTGGAGGGGATGTACTGTAATTATCTACGTTCTCTGTACCTGTTCAATTTTAATTGAAAGGCCAAGGGTGTATTAAAATTGTCACTGTCAAATTGATTTTTTTTTAATTCTTATTATTTTTAGATGCCCATATGCTAAGTGGGTGGACTAATCACACAGTATGAACTGGAAATAAATTTAAACCATCACACATGTAGAAGAACTGTAATCATGTCACTCAAAGGCATAATATTTCTAGTAATCACTAGATGAATTTCAATGGTTTAAGCACATACACCAGCACACATCACTGATGTTCATGATGTTTAAATGTAAAACACTGTCCAGTTATTGTATTTGCATGCATAACCCAGTGTGCATTAAATCTGCATCACTTCAAAAAATATTGTGCTGTGAAGATAAATATTCTGACAGTCTGTGTCCTTGGGTAACCATACCAGAGCAGGGAGGATATGGAAGGGCACTGCTTTTGCATGCCAAAGGAAAGTGCTCTACCTGAAGAAGTTCCTTTCTTTTATGGATACACTACTGCAACTATTCATCTGCTCAATGGAGATTTATCACGGTTCACTCATTTCTTATATAGGCAAAAATGCCATAATATAGTATGAATGAATTGAAGGGTGCAGCAAAACAAAACAAAACAAAACAAAACACTTCTTCTACCTGGTAAGCACCTGGGAGAGAAGGAGTGGTCTATTATCATTTACCACTTGAGAGGGAGATAATTTCAAGCTAAAATAGTCATTAATAAGGGATGAATAAGGAGGTTCAGGTAATTTTCAAGTCCTTATGAGGATAAGTCTGGCTGATGTCACTCAGATGAAACCGTCTTGCTGTGTACCAGTAAGACATGTCCTGAACTAAGCCTAAGTCCTCATGTAATGAATGAATGTCAGGATTTTGCCTTCAGGTTTCCCTGCAAAGTTCTTCTATTTTTTCCATTAGAATCCATTTTTCTTGATTCTCTTCTCCCCAGGCCTGTGGCTAGGTGCTTGTGGTAGTCACTCTGTAACAGATTATAAAGCGGAATATGGGAATGGGCTGTTATGGCCTGGAAACAGATGCCCTGTGCTATACTGCCAGACACACTAGAAATAAATTGAGGACTTCATTGGCTTTAGATGAATTATGCTGAACAGTCAGATACTGTAGGAATCACAGCTCCATCTACAACAGATAAAACCTTTAGTTACTGCTGGCTCACTGATTTCAAACCCCAAGAGTGGCTCTCTGACCTAGACTGCCCGGGATTTTGAGCTGCAATAAGGAACTCCTACTACTTCTAATATTAATGCCTTCCTACTGCTCAGATTCAGAGAGCTTATCTGGCTTCATGATGAGAATGTCCTTAAAGGGAGACCATGTCAAAAATACATAAAGCCAGTATTTATCTTCAGAAAATAATCAGTAAATATAACATCTCTAGCTAATGACACACACACAGATTTTTCTGTGTAAAACTGTATCAAATACATTTGGGCAAACCTTTTTCCTAGGCATAGCTATAATGTCTTTTCATTTAGCAAGTTGGTGTTGCATGTTGTATGTTGCCCTGATAGTCCTAATGTTGAAGGGTCGGAGCTCAGTAATTCCAGCCTATAGTATTAGTCAGTGTTTCAAATTTTCCAGTGGAGGATAAGCAACAGAAATGTCAGGATAAAGAAGCCTCAATTGCATGAAAGTCTAGTGGACAAATAATACATAATAATAAAATATAGGTAGGCTTTTCTTAGCATTTTCATCATAGCACTTTATACAGCAGGTATCATTATACTCATTTTAAATACAGAGAAACAGGGGAAAGAGGTAACAACCAAGAGACAAGTAAAGAAACAAGTATGGGATCTTAGTTTTCCTAGCTCTAACTCTATGGTCTAAGGTTTCATTTATGCAAAGGTTAATTTACAGTGTAAGATATTTCTGCTCCTGGCAAATTAGAAAATTGAAGAGGTGATACATGTGTTCAGTGAGATGTGTATTTCTTTAAAATGGTGGAGAGAAACAAGAAAGAATTTTTTAATGCTGAATGATCATGTATGTTTTGGGAGTTTCAAAATAGCCTTTTTTAATTATAGTAAGCCTTATAATTTTCAAAGCTGATAGTGATGAAAACCATACATAGTTTGCTATGATTCTTCAGTTTTTCTATATTTATTGATATTTGGACATCTGCTAAAATGTGCTAGTGTTGCACTACCCTTTGGGGCAGAATTGTTTTCGCATTAAAATGCTTATTTGTCTAAAAAATATTCTCCAGAACTTAGTTGCTTGCTGTTCTCATGCCTAAATTATTCATAAAATGAGACAACAAAGTCCCCTTTAAATACAAAGAGAAGATTATCATTTTTATGACAAATTGGGGAGCAGAAGAGCAAAATTATAGTTTTACAGTCTATTCTAACAGGATTTTTTTAGGTATGTTTTAATACTCTCCTTCTTTTACTCATTTATGGTAATGCTACATGTATCTGTAGACTTGTGCAGAGTTACAGCTGATACTTAACAAAGAGAAGATTCTTTTTATAATAGAATCTAGAGTTGATGCATTTTCATTTTTCACTAAAACAAAGCAGAAGGAATTTCATTTCATTAAATTTATAATCTTCCTTATCCGGTAATAAAGCAGCCCTAAATGTTAAGAGACTAATGTCATTTTGTATAACTGTATTTTTCCAATTGTATACATGGCTTTTTCTGTAAGATGATATAGGTAAGGACCTATACATCAAATACGTTATTTCCTGCCCTTGCATAAAGTACTTATGTTCTCGCCCTAAGCACATTTTTCCATGTGGCATCTGGCAATTATTTCTCTAGGGTTCAGCAAGAAGGGTTCCATATTTGTGTCTTAACATGAAATTTAAAAAGTGAGCCTTATCATTCAGGGAAATTTGGATTTTTGGAGAGTAAGATTCTGAATACTCCAAAATGACATTTCTATTTCATAGAACTAGTCATTATACTGACGTAAGAAAAACAATGTAACTACTCACTGCCTCAAGGGCTTTTTTATGTGATATATGGTAGGTTTATGTTCTGCCATCTCTGTATGCCAAATATAGCTGAAGTAATTACTGGAGAATGAAACACAATGTGGTTACATTGCATGAATCCATTGACAACACTTAGTTCTGTATATCAGTTTCTTTTGAATCAGGCCTCACAGTCAGTTTCTTTTCCAGCAGTACTGATGCCTTCAGACACAAATGGAGACATCAGCAGAAGTGAAGTATGAAACTTGGGCGTTGTCCAGAGTTTGCACTGCTACCTTAGACAAAAGCAGCAAGGATCAACAGTTCCCTCTTTTCCATTGCCACTTGACTAGGAAGTTGAAACTTTCCCTGTCAGACCAAACTGCAGTGTTGATCTGTTCCTGCATCCCTTGCTGCTAGCTGGACACGCTTGCCCGTGGGACCATGTAGGATGCTCAGCTAGCTGCAGAGCCCCCACCAACGTGCCCCAACTGGTGGCCCAGCACATCTGCCCATCAGAGACCCCACAAGCTACAGATTCGTTTCCAGATGTAGTGCAAGGGGTTGGGCTTGATCTGTGAAAGTCTTTTGTAGTTAAAGTCTCAGCGTAGTCACAATTTTATCCTGACAGTTGAAATCACCTGGGATGTGTGAGCAAACCATCCATAGATTTGTGCTGTGGAGGGCTGGACCTCTCTCTAACGTTCTTGCTTCTTGAGTTCACTCTCCCTTGGACTGTCAGAACTCATGTTTATTGATCTTTCAGATGTGTTTTAAGTCTTGTCAATTTTGCAGACTGCTTCTGAGCTTGCAGGTTGAGCAGGATATGTTTAATTTGGAAGCTTTTTTAGTCTGTGGTGGTGGGATTTTGTAAACTTACAAGGTACATTTTGCCTTACTATTTATGTTTTTTATTGTGTGACCAATCAGAGGAGAGCAAAACAAAGTGAAATCTATATGTTATATAGATTTTTAGAGATTATTTTTATAGATTATTTTTATAGATTATTTTTATTGTTATGGATTTTTTACATATACATATATATATACGTGTATATAAAAAAGCTGAAAATGTGGGATTGATTTCCTTATCATCCCCACATCTCAAAATGTGAATGGATTCATTGTTAAAACGCTAGGACACAGGAGAGCTTTGCTTAGTTCTTAGCTGTGCCTTGGACTTGCTGAATGACTCTAAACATTTGTAAAATGAATATAGTATAGTTTCTCAATGGAGTATGAGAAAAATAAATTCATTTTTATGTTCTCAGTACTGTTATACAGCAGAACTGGGAATTATGAATAAAACTAAAGTGAATAGAAAATATGATGTACTTTTTGTGACTAAAGGACATCATCTTATAGATTTCCAGGTTTGAAAGAAAGAGACATCAGGGTCTCCAGTCTGGCTTCTCTTAAAACAATGGTCTCAATTACTGCTATTAATTTTTTATGTCCGATTCATTGGTCCAGAAGTAATGTGGAGACCCAATGTTTACCTAATTTTGAGGGTTGTGTGTGAGATGAAGATTTGTCTCTTAGTTAAGGTAGTGAGTCTACTGAATAGGATGAGATCCATAAAAACTACACACCGAGACTGATTTCTTCTTTGACCTCAGTCAATCTTCTAAGACACGTCTAACTACATTTTGGAGATCTGAATTGCAGCCTGAGTAAAGCATGTCTCTACTGCCTATATTTAAGCTCCTTTGTGCAATAGTGACTGTGAAACTGTGGATGCTTAGGCTCCAGTGTGGGCTGCGTTTAGATTTCCAATGAGCACTGATGTCCACGTTTCTATTGTTAAGCAAGCTAGTTAAGCTAAAGCTAGTGAATGTGTACAAACTCTCAGTGCAGCTACACTCCTTATGGAAGTGTAGGCAAGGCCTTAATATCTTTATGTTTTAGTTCTTGCTGATTATTCAGGTCTTCCCACACAGGTTTTTGTGAGGATAGGTGTATGACCAGATGCTAGTATAATGGGGGTTTCAGAGGTACCTCAAATAGCTACAGTTTTGTGTCAGATCTTCAGAATATCCCTGTACATGTTTTACATTCCTGGAACTGGAGAGAGCTTTAAACTCTCACTGTATTCAAATTTATTCATTTCAGAATTACTTTAAATAAAAAGTTTTGCACTGCTGTGTTTTGAGATTTTGTTTTCTCATGCACAACCCCCTAATCAGAGCCTTCGAAACCTCTGTCAGAGCTGGCGCCATTGGAAAACGATCATCTCTTCCCTCTAATTCTCATACTGCAGAAAATCAGCCTGCTTGTACATTTTACTAATTTGACTTATGGCACTAAATGGTGGCCTTAATCAGAGAAGTTCCCCTAACTACAGTATTAATACTAACGCTGGCTTTAATTCTTTTTAAGTTTAAATCATTTAATGATGGCTTCTCCTGTGACTGTAAAAATGTTTAAGACCACTTCCCCTCATGGCAGTTTTGCACTCTCCCATCTGCACAAATGATACCATCAGACACTCTCATTCTGTGATTGTCTCTGTTGGCTGTGTCTTGAATAAGTGATCTGTACATGTTGTCACTCTCAGTGTCTTGTGCAACTGGAGGTTTGGTCTTAGTGGAACAGAGTAGCATCAAGGCCCCTCATTTTCCTAGAATGGGGTAGAAAACATGGCGTCTCTTCTGTAAGTTGCACACGAACAGGGAATTCACCTGAAATGTCTATTTGTAGCCAAATCTGGCCCTTTTGTGCTGTGCGAAGGGTCTAGGGTGTAAGAAAGGACCTAGCATTAGCCGTTTTCTCCTTAATTCTGTATGATTGTCTTACCAGTTCCCTAACATTTTGTAACTGTAAATCAATGATACTTAACTTACTATTCATTTAGTATTACCTATGCATATTACATTATTCATAAATATATATATATATACACACATATATACATGCATACTATATGCACTCTATACAATATAACTTCAGTAGCTTTTGCACTGCAATATGTTTCGTTCTATGTAGTATACAAAATGCTTTCATGACAGGTGGCAATAGCATTTTCCAGCTTAAGCTGTTTATTAGACGAGTATAATGATAATCTCAAAGCTTCATTTAAAATAATCATGCAAAATTATATTTATTGTATTACAATCAAATGGACTTTTTTTATTTTGTTTTGCTCTTAGGGTGGCAAGATTCCTATCCGATGGACATCACCAGAAGCTATTGCGTATCGCAAGTTCACATCAGCCAGTGACGCATGGAGCTATGGGATTGTTCTCTGGGAGGTGATGTCTTACGGAGAGAGACCATATTGGGAGATGTCCAACCAGGATGTGAGTATATAGTCATCTGAGTTATGTTCTCAAATAAAGGATCAAGCTGTGAAAGGAAGTGAAGCATAATGAAACCAGGTGGCTCTGAGTTTCTGACATTGACATTGAGTAAGATGTAGGAATGAAAATTTACAAATCTCCCTGGTCAGGTAAAAGTCCTAATGAACTTAACAAAAAGTTGACATCTTTTTTAGCAGGGTATTTTGGACCTCTCGAGGAATGTATTAGAGAATTTTATCACTCTGGTGGTTTTCTGTTGGATGATTCAAACAATTCCACTGCAATGATGTCAGTCCCTTTTACATTCCTTAGCTCATTGTTAGAAACTCCCTCCTTAAATTTCTGTGATCCCCTTTGGTTCCACTTCTCTAATATTCTGTAGAAGTTTTCCATAAATGTCAAATACACAGAATAAATTGCTCTTGGAGCTTGTGAAAAAGAGAAGCAAAGCATTTCTACTAAGATTTTAATGAAACCAAAATACTTCTGGAAGTAATCAACGAATAACACAGAGAAGTACAGTGGTTTGTTTAGAAGCCTTCTAATAACAGACTTCTATGCTAAACTGGTAGACTATCCAAGTCTGCAATCCAAGTAATTAATGTATCTCTTAAAATATTTTGTTAGAAGCATAGTATTTTCCCAAATAAGATTTTTTTAATATCTGTCTCGGGTTTTTTTTTTTTCTGTTATCTTGTTAATCCTAGATTTATTCCACAGGAGTTAATTATGAACGAAATTTTTTGAAGCACAAACACTAATACACTTAGATTTTCCAAGGGCTTGCTATATATCATTACTAAGTTTTAAAAGTTGGTAACATATTTATAGTCAGACCCTCTTTATACTACGTTATATTAAAGAAATAAGAAAAAAGAGAAGAAAGCTTTTACTTTCAAATGAGTACCACTGGAACTCAAGTCTGAGCAGCAAGCTGTATTTTTCTCTTAACTGATCATGAGCATTTCTCTATTGTTGGCAGAGGTTAATTATTTGTGTTACATAGGTTGATAATCTAGTGCAATGCCTTTCATAATAGCTGTTCAAATTATAATCAAAAACAGGAAAGATGAACCTATTTACATGCTTTTGCTTCATGGCTGTTTAAACCAGGAATATTTTCCTATCCCTGTTCTGACTCAGAACAGTTTTTTTCTGCTTTTGAATTAACTGATACAGAAGATCAGAAAGGTTAACAGAATATTGCTCTATCATTTTCTACTTAGAATAAGTTGTTTTCTTACTCAAGGTGCAGTAGCTACTGTAAGAATGATCAAGAGACTTATACTCCAGTGAAACGGAGGGAATTTTAGTGTATTAAAAAGCTTCATAATATTATAAATTCTAGGCTAAGTTTCAATGTGTTAAATGACAGTTTTGAACTCACTGGTTCTGCACCTAGACAAATGATAAAACAATTGGGCCTGCGCTGCCCACCTTACCAGTAGAAGGTATACAGTTATCCTTGCAGTAAGCTTTTGAGGTATTTTCTGGCACTGTGAGATGAATAACAGCCAAATTCCTTTACATGGCCTTCGATCTACAAGTGCAGGATCTTCTGTGAGACGGTAGGTTTATTTTCTGCTGAGTGGAATGTCCACCAGAGACCTTGGAAATCGTGTGCTGCTGACGATGATTAGGCAAGTGGTGTTCAAGACCTTTTGAACTTCGGCATAGTTAAACAAGCAACTTACTAACTGTAGCTTTTATTTATAGATTTAGTTTAATCAAATATGAGTTTTGGAATTGCTTTTTACTTTCACGTTCCTCAAAGTCACATACTGTATCTTAACTTTCCTTTAGCTCTTTCTGTATGCCTAATTTACTGCCTGGTTTACTCTGCACATAAACCAGAAGCATTGCACTGCAAGACAATTAGTGAATAAACACATTTGTTTAAACATAAATTGTTCATGGTAATGTGGTTCACAGAATTGATAAGAACAAGTTGATTTAAGTGCCTTGAAGTTTTCAAAAACTTTTATCCTTGTGCAGGTAATTAAGGCTGTTGATGAAGGGTACCGCTTGCCACCTCCTATGGACTGCCCAGCTGCCTTGTATCAGCTGATGCTGGACTGTTGGCAGAAAGACAGAAACAACAGACCCAAGTTTGAGCAGATTGTCAGCATCCTGGATAAACTGATCCGTAATCCCAGCAGTCTGAAAATAATCACCAATGCGGCAGCAAGGTGACATACTAGATCCCACTTTGTACATAACATAAATAAATGTCTTTGTTTTCTTCGTCTTCCATAATTAGAATTTGTTTACCTTGTTAACCCACTTTTTCGACTTTTAACCATAGCTGTATGCAATCTTGAAGGCTAAAGAAAGCTTCCTGGCTGTCCATATGGGAGAAAGATTTAATGTTATTATCTTTATTATTGCTCTTATTTTTATTGCTGATTTATTATTAGTTATTTAAATTCAGCAAAGCAGTTATGCTAGGGTTGTGAAACCCATTGTAAGATTGAGCAGAGGTTTGCTAGAGAGACATGGATGAGTGATTTCATGTGATCTTCTTTCTCCTTCTCTGGACCTTATGTGGTGTTGTAAGTTCTTAGTGTTTCATAGGTTAAAGCTAGCCATGTTCCTAAGTATCTTTCTGAATTGGGGCCAAACGCGTATATTCTATATCATACACTCTTACACTCTGCTCTGACAAATCACCTTAACTTTAATCATGTGAATAATCTTTTCTTCTTGAATAGTACTCACATACTTAAAAAGGCACCTACATTTTTTGTTAGATCAGTGCCTTAACTAGGAATTCTTTTCCAACCCATGCAATATTCCTAATTGCATTAAAACATTCATTTATAATCCTGTTTATTCAAAACACTCTGGAACATCACTGTGATGAGACAAGCATTATCTCACTGTGAGGGAGTAACTGAAGAATGTGTTGACACCTAAAGACATAACGAGGACGTGGTGAAATAAGAGCTTTGGTTAAGTAGGGAGTAAGTGAATTGCTTTATATAATGCAGAAAATGTCATACTCCTACTGAAGTGATCTGAAGAGATGTAAAATTATTTTTAGCACGAATGCTAGTGAAAAATCTTCCATCTGCAAAACAGACAGTCAGTGAGTGAGGTACTCTGCTTCTCTGCTGTGTCAGACCCAGGTCTTGGAGGGCTGCTTCCATGGGCCAGAGACCAGAGTCTGACACAAGGCAAGCTTTAAAAATGAACATGGCAAAATATACTTCTCAGACCTTTACTTCTAATAAATCACACTTCTCGTCACAGCAGTCTAATGGGAAAGCACAAAAATGGAACTGGAGCTAAGGCAGTGCAGCCTGGAGAACTGCATTGATACTGCAGCCTGCTGTGCAGGTAACATGGACCTTGCCACCTTTTCCCTGGCCCCTGGCATTATGGTGTATGCTGAGGTAGAGGCTGACTAGTCTAATTACCTCCAACTGTTGCTCCAGAGACTTCCCTCTTCCAGGGAAAAGGAAGGCTGCCATACTAATGGGCTTTGCTATTAAAATATTTATAATGAGAGAAGAACACTTGCATAGTAATTATATTGTAATAATTTGATTGGTGACTATTTAACACATGGTTAACCAAAGTGCCTACCAGGACAGTTATTTCTGTTATCTGCCAGGTGACTGCCTAGAAAAAAAAACAAAGTTGTTTAACCATTATCTTCTTAGTCAAGCAGGTTTCTTCTAGACATCTTGCATTGCCATTTGGCAAAGGACTCATGCAAATAATTACCTTGCAGGGATATACTGAAGTGGTCTGCTGAACAGGGGAGTTCAGAATCATGAGGATCATGTATTGTGTTTGGTGTTTGACTGTAGAAATCAGTGCCTGCATATTTTGCATTTCAAACAAAAGCAAAATTTCCATGTTTTTTCTCTTTGTAATTAGGGAGTTGAACCCCAGCAGAGCTGAAAACAATGCTGAACCATCAGTTCACTCATGAAAAGCTGATATCCTCTCATGGGGAACACATTCAGTTAGCTTCTGCTCAGCAGCACCAAAATGCAGTCTTGCTCTCTCCTCTCTTTCTTTCGCTCTCCCTGCTCCTATTTCATTACGTAATTTACTGGCAGGGGCAACACAGGCTCTCACTTCCCTATCCTGATGCTCTGCTCTCTGCTCATGGCACGGCGTGGGGAGAGAAGAGGGGCAGGAGGCTGCTAACACTGTAGGGGACTTTTCACTACTTGAGGTGAGCTCTAAGACAGTTGCTGGTTTAGCTTAGATGCGGAGTGCCTTTCTGAGTAGGTGGGATGTTAAAGGAAATTTTCATTCCCTTCCCTCCCTCCCCATTACTTTTCCCCTTTCCCCTGCTTCGTCCTTGGCACCCCTTGCATTCCCAAGCAGTTCAGTCTCTCTCCTTCTCTGCAGCTCCTCACCCCTCAGTGACAGACCTGGGGACTCTGGGGTCTGCACAGGGGGCACCCCAGCAGGGCCTGGGGGCCCGGGCACTGGCAGAGGGGTAGAGCCAAAGCCCTTCCCCGCTGGGAAGGCATCTGCTGCAGTTCAGGAAATCTGTGATCAGTGATCTCTCCATCTCGCTCTCTCCCTGTCAGTGTCTGCAGACCTACCTAGGTTACCTTTAAACTTGCATACAACTAAGAATTAGATGTGACAACATAGTGCTGGGGAGCCCTATGCAGATTTGGAAATCCACGATCATCCCCATGTGACCATTGCCAAAACTGACTAATCTCAAACCTCAGCTCTGGTTATAAAAGCTGCAGCCATCTTCACCCGCTTTGTGTCTTGCAGAGGCACTTCTGTCTGGTAACTTGTCCTACTTCTACAGCAGAAGCCTGTAGGTCTCCTAGCCTGGGACTAAATCTCTGACGTGCAGCATGCCTTTCATAAAGGCTGACAGAGAAAATTAAGAAGCTAGGCTTCAAATGGTTTTGGGTCTTGCTGTAGAATTATGTGCAGGAATAGGCAACTGATACGGAAGAGCAGGGATTCAAGGCAGCTCCTGAGAAAAAAAGAGGTACAGTCAGTCTCCAAGCAGATTTCATTTTACCATCAGCATCCTGAGAGGGACAGACATCACTATAGCGGTAAAGCCCTATGCGATAAGTGCTTTACTCGGCCCAGAGGGCTCGGTGGATTACATCATCTCAGACGGCTACTTGCAGTTGTTATTTGAGGCTGAAGTACTCCCACAGCACCTCTCTCCATACCCATAAGAAGTAAATAATCTAAGCTGCAGAGGTCTCCTCCTGCCCCGTTTTGTCCTGCTACTGAAAGAATGCTAAGGCTTCATCCCCAACATATGCTTAGAGGTGTTCAAAATATACTTGGTCAGGAAAAATGTTTAGCCTGATGATTTCTGTTACAGATGCAAAGCCTGTCTCTTCTAAAAGATTTTAGAGCTGATGTTTGTTTAAAGTAGTCACAGTGATCTTATATTCTATTTAAAAACACATTTTTGGAGGTGCATAGGATATCCCTGTCCTCTGTTACATTATGTTTAGCTGGCTTTAACTGAAGGATGTGTTTGACTGTATTTCTTTTTCAAAGGCCATAGCCTGAGCATATTTTATATTAATATTTCATAGGAATATGGGAGAGGAGTCAAAGCTTTCAAATTTGTATTTCCTTTTCAGTTTTCTACCCTTTCTAGCCACACCTTGGCATCTAATAATTTCTTGATACCTGGGGGGATTTTTTATCCTTATTAACCTTCTCTTTGCAAATTTTTCTACATGCTTGTCCACCTTACCTCAGCAAAAATTTTTCGCAATTTTAGCATAAAAAATGTTTTATAATATCTTTCTGATGTTGTGCTTCATCTCTAATTCACATGAAAATTCCATGCTTGTTCCTTGTAAAGGACAGAGAGTATGGCTGATTTTTTTTACCAGTCAAAGTTCACTTTTTAATTAGGTGGCCACCTTGAGGCCTTTCTAACAAAGCCTACACTAGTTATAGGCTCTTGGGTGTTTTGAGTCCTTGAGGTTGTCTTGAGTATATTTCTAGCTCTGTAAAGGGCTGTAGATATAGAATTCAGTAGGCATCAAGTTGTATAAGTCATACAGTTTGCTAAAGCTTAACCTCATCATATTTTTCTTTGATTTATGTCTTGCTCTTCTTTCTTGTTATCTGAGTTTTATGTTCAGTTTTATAACTGAGTCGTTAGGTTGTTTGGATATTTTTAGGGTGGAAGTGAGTTCATAGTTCTTCCAGTTTTGATCAGTTTCATTATTTTTCTACTTGAGCTTATTATTTTTTGGTCTATTGTATATTACTTCACATTTGTGAACATTTCATTCAGATACAAAGCAGATGGAAAGTTTTCTAAACTTTAATAGGAGAGACAGAATCACTTCACCCGCCTGCTAACCAGTTGGTGAAGCTGTGATCTAAAAGGGTTTATTAGTTCCTGTTTCCTTCGCGTGAAAAAAAAAAAAAAAGTAACCCAAGAGTCACACAACTGACAATTTTTTATACACTACAAATCTGAAAGGGATTCATTAACGCTTCATTTTCTTTTTGTTCACTTATTTCTGATTAGTTTCTGAGCAAAACATTTCTCTGTTATATGTAAGATGATTCTCTAGAGTTACAATGACTTAATACTGTCATTTTATATATATGAATCTTACTCTATCATACACAGACATTTGAAAAAATACATCTGAAACATAGTGTATAATTAAAAATATCTTTAAAGCATTTATGTCTGAAAGTGGATTATACTGTTGGAGGATAGTGTGACTTTTAGGTATCAGGGTTCTGAAATGGGATTCAGGCAACGTGAGTAATATTGGAGCTTTCCGATTGTTGTTCTGGTGAACGTGGGGCTGTGCTTGTTTTATATCTGTGGTATAGGTGGGACAAAAATCACTTAGTCATTTCAAGCCTGCTAAAACAGGAATAGCAAAGTTAATCCACAGCATCTGCCAAAAAAATTTTTTGAAAAAGTTGAAAAACGTTCTAATTCAAACACATAATTTTCAGAAATTCTGAATTTCCACCAGCTCTGTGGTTGATTTCAAAATTGGGAAGGAATCCACACAGAAAAATCAGTCTGCTTCTGTATATGTACTTTTGCTTCTATAACCTTTTGGTAAAATGAAAGACGATGTCAAGTGTTACCCCTGTCCTTTATACTGTAAACATATATTTAGGACAGGAAGAAAGGAATTGTATTGGAACCACCTGACAATTCAGGATGTTTCTTTATTAAATGATCTGTAACCTTTTCTTGTGTTTCTAGCTTTATTAATAACTATATTTAAGTACAAGAATTGCAAGTATTTGTCTCATATATAAAATGCAGAAAGCAAACAACTATCTTCCTTGTAAAAAAAAAAAGGTCATTATTGTATGAGCTGCTCCAAGTTAAGAGCTGACAATTTTGTTAGTTTCATTGGGTCTTCACTGAAAATTACTACTTATTTTGCATTGCAAATTGAGAAGAAGATCTAAGAGGAAGGAGATTTTAATGACACATTTTTCCTTTAATGTCTTTATTCTCAGTTCGTATCTATCCCAAGCATCTAACATGGAAAGTCGTTATCATGTTTTACTGCTTTCAGGTAGTTTTTTAAAATTAGCTGGCGATTTCTCTCTGCTTTCTTAGTAAGATACCAGTAGAGTGGTTGGAAACACATTTGTGAAACAGTTTTCAGTTTGGAAATGCAGTTATCAAGTATTTTGCAAAATCAGTTGGCCTTCATTTTATTTTGGAAAATGTCAAAACATCATCCACTTCAAATCCAGATGTTTTATAAGGACTTTTAAAGTGATTATTATGTTTAGCTAACTTTTCTGGCCATCTGTAAAATTTAAGTTACATTCCTCACTGGAGGATTAATTAGAAATTTTGCACCAAATGTTTGAAGATGAAGGTGCTACTTGCAGGCTAACCAGTTAATAGGGTTCAACATCTATTTTGCCTGACATGGAGCTACCTGTAGTATGAAATGTATAGAAAAGACAGAGCTTGTTCAGCAAAGCCAGTAAGCTTCACGAAAGCTGCTTGATTTCATAAATAGAGACCGAACCCAAGGCTGAGCTTCTTGCACTTTGTAGATTCCTCTCTTTGCACTCCATCAGAGACCATCAGCCAGTCTAACTAATTTCCAGTCAGTCCTTGGGATTAAGATATTTTTAAAGGGTTAAAAACTGAACCTCTGTTCTTACACGTAGAAGCTTCTGAAGCAATGTTTTATTTTGTAATTTCAGATACTCATTTTAGTCCGCTAGTCTTCTCTGGATAGCATAATAAGTGTTACCAATTGCAAAATGTGAGAAGTTACGTGTCTGCCTTTTATTTGTAGTTTATTAAAGGAATTCTGAAAAGAATATAATATGAAAAGCTAGAATGGGGAAACTGAAACAGATTTTTAAAGGAAGAACACTGCTTACCAAAATAAAAAGACATTTAAAATTATATTTGTGCTACTTTCAGAATGAAGACCATTGTCCTTGCTAACTACAAAACCTTTTCTGTGGGTAGTACTTAAATAAAATTTAAGGCCAAATGTCTGCTTTCCAGAACACGAGTGTAAATACAGAGGTACTTCATAGAGCTCAGTCAAATTATTCTTCATTTATAATAATGAATATGCAACCAAAATTCTTTCTTTGTGTTTATGAATGTCAATTAAGATACAGGTATAAAACCTTTTAAAATGCTTTTGAAGGCTCTGGAATTGAAGTTTACAGAATGTATAGTTGCCTCCCTGAAACTCCGCTGACTTTGACTGAAAACCAAGACAGAGGGAAAAACTGGCCATTGCTGTGAAACAGAGGTCTGAGACTGTATATCTCATACTATTATACACGTTTCTCCTCTTCCATTAATTTCCAAGTTTCAACTCTGTAATGAGGAACTCACAAGTCTGACTACAGAAATTAAAAAAAAAAGTTTTCATTTTTAAACACTTAAATGATTTTTTTTTAATCCCTTAAATACATCTTATTTGGTAATTCATAACTATGTAACTATTGAAAAAAAACAGCAAAAAAGTGCATTATATCTGAATTGCATTGCAGCATAGGAGGTAGATTTGGTTTTGGATCTGTTTTACATGTTAGAAGTTCTCCATTTAAAATGTGAGTTCTGCCAATATTGCTATATCTAAAACTAAAAAGACAAGAAAGCAACATATTTTCAGAAAAAGCATAGCTGAAATTCTTTTAATATAGTCCAGGAAATATAAAGGGTCAAGGTCAGTTACTCTTCCTGATGAAACTAAGAAAGTATTTGAAAATGTGTATGATTAATTCTTCTTCCATACTTTCACGTGTTGGCAAGTTGTTTGTAGCCCTATCCTGATATTCTTGAATTTCATGCATTGTTTGAATTATTCCCTGGAATAATTTTCTTAAACAGTATTTGGCCTACATGTTATTTGTGGGTAGCTGAGTGCAAGTGTTTGCTGCTGAAAATTTGCTTTGTTGGCTGTCGCTATGGCTCTCTCACTGGTTAAGTGTGATATTTGCTCTCATATGTCCAGAGCAATCATTTGTATTTAAAAATTTGAAGTTTGCTTCTCACGAAGTTTGTTTCCACTTGAAATCTGATGATTCTGTGGAAACTCTTTCTAGTACACTAGCTTGGTGGGATATTTATGAAATTTAAGCTCAGTAGGGGCAGTGAACAGGTCAAAACAAAACTTTAGACTGCTCCATTTTGCAACATTCTTCAAGCCCTGTTTTTACAGTAATTCTTACTACAAAACTGCTATTTGTGTTGGCCAAACATTTTGTTGAAAAGCTCCTTTATTTGCCATTCAGGTCAGATGGTTTCAGATGCTCGAAACATATTGCTGCCCTGCTGTAATTTTGCTTGTTTGCCTCTCACTCTCAGGAACTTTAAGACTGCAGGACTGAAGGAAGGAGCTTTCAGTTTTATAGTCAGAGCCTTTCAGTGCTGCTCATGCTTCATGATTGTCCAGGTATTAACAAAAGGGTCTAGGCTTGGCAGAATGCTGCATAGCAGAAGCCTACAGATGAATTTTTAGCCCCATTCAGAAAACAGCAGCAATATAATCTGTATCCTAAAATGGACAGCCTGCTCTAAAAGAATTCAAATAATGTAAACCCAATACGCTAGCTGTTCTTCTGTTAAGCGTAAAACAATGAAATCATGGATACGGGAAAAACTTAACCACAAATCACACAGCAAAACAAAATGTTACACTAAATAATACTCCTTTATGTATAATCACAATCTGAGTTGCATGTGGAATGCAGGAGTGAGACTTAAGGGGTTTGGGGGCACTTCAGTTAGCATGATAGAGACATAAAAGACCTGTTGCTGTGTGACTTTAGCCAGCAGTCATTAATATCATGCCTGAGGTAAATACAAATGAACCATTGTTCCTCCAAAGTTCAAAATTGCTAGGGCTTACTGTTAGTATGTACAGTAAAACATCTATTTGCACTTTCACACCTCTAATTTGACTCTGTTGATGAAACTCAGAGAAGAATTCACAGCAGACTGAGGTATATAGTTTAGAATTTAAATAGTAATGTAGACAGGTCAGAATGTGTCCTTAGTTTGCACATTTGCTGTTTATTGTGATTCAGAGGGATTATGTTCTATTTTTCTTAGCTCAGTGTTTACCATGTGCAGCCCTCATTAGTGTTAATGTCAATTCTAAGCTGGAAATGCTGGAAAATGAAACTGCACAAAGCCATTGCCTGATGCAGTGAATGCTCTGTCTGTCGAAATTCGTGGTGCAGTCAAATGTGAGATATAAGGCTACTCATATACAGAAAATGGTAGACACAAAGAGCCAGAACAGCATTTTAAAAGCTCTCTAAAGCATTTTTCTCTCCCTCTTTTAAAGAGCCTATAGACTGTCCTACCAGTAATGACTGGTTGTTGTTAAGGGTTTTTCTCTGAGCAGCTACGAATCCCACCAAATGGCCAGTGACAGAACTTCTGTTGCCTCTGTTGCTGAACAGCTTAAGCTGTATTATGAGAAAAGGAAAATCATTTCAGCCACACACTGGTAGTTTTTGCCTTCACTGTCTTCTCTGGTTTTGGTGGGAAAAAAGTAAATTGAGAAGCATTGATACACGCAGGCATATGATACCCCCCACCAGGATGCTGAAAAGATAGAAGCTCCTTAGAAACCCTAGTCCGAGGTACAGCTGAAGACTGGAGGACTGACATCTGGGGGCAGCTGAAATTTTATTTATTCATTATCCCAGAGGAAGCTGTGGTAAATTTTTTGTCAATGGACAACATAGAGCTAGCAAGTAAAAAGTCCAGTGTGACTTTCACGCCTGTAAGAGCCTCGGTTCCCTCTTAGGGAGGAATTTCACTTTACAAAATCAGATTATAAACATCTAAAATTTGCCACAGGAAATTACTTTATGTTTTTAAATGCTTTCCCCTTTAAAAGAAAGCATTTATGTCCTGTACTCTGACTGTAGAAAGGAAACTGCTAGATTTAAAAATTGAAAGTTGGTTTGCATTGTTTGGAGGAAGGAGTGGAAAGAGAGGAAGTACTGCAACCTGAAATACAGGATCATGCCTACAGAATGCCTTTGTGCATTTGCAGAATCCCATTCTTTGTGCATAAGAAATGACAGAATATTTTCCTCTTATTGGTCCTGTTTCCTGAACTTATAAATTAATATATCTCTTTCTCACCAAATAGCAGCCATCCACAGATGAGATTATCATACCATAGTAGGAAGGTTTCTAATGATATTTTCTGTGTTCTTTGTCATTATTATATGGTGTAACAAAAGTTTCCCTGCTTTGTGACAAAAAGCTGTGCTAATGATAACAAACTAGAGTTCTCCCTGCCACTGTGTATGACTCAGAGGTTAATTCCAACTGTTAACATAATGGGCACATCCAGAGAAAGCTTTCAGCAATAGGGCATTTTGTAACTGGCATCTCACTGTTAAATGGTCCTCTTAAGGTGAATCTTGTTGATTTTTTTCAGGGCACCACATGTCAGCAAATATCGCTCTGTAGATAGACACACAGTAAGGATGAACAGGATAAAAAGTCCTTCCATGACAGTCGACAGATAACACAATGGAGATATATCATGGTTTGGTCAAAGCAACAAAATAAAAAGAGTTTTAAAAAAAGGAGGCAGGGGGAAATAATAAGAAAAGACAGAGGGAAATGTTCTATTTCACTTCCCCTGAGCAAACATGTAATTTCCATGATTTCTTTTTAATGACTCTCTTCTGAAGCTAGTAGGTACTGATTTATGAAAAGCTGTAAAAGATCAGGTGGAACCCTGCAGGACGTCGTTTACAGCTGCATGGATTGCAACCCATCTAATTTGTCTAGTAAAGTGTGAGCTCATGGCGCACATCACCCAGACCATAAATTTCATGTTCAGACCTTCTGTCTAGGGGCTGGGTCAGGGGAAAAAACTGCCGATGTGTGCAGATGCTCTGAAAGCCCAGCTTTCCCTTGGTGCATGTGAGGAGACATCACAGGCTCTTCGCAGTGAGACAAATTCCTGTTCATTGATAAACTATCCAGATGTCCTCTCTGAGGAGGAAAGTAACTAATTTTTATTTGGAATCCTACAAGGAGAAAAATGATACTTTACAGTGCTGGTTATTCTGAGGTCACTTACATTAAAATTAGGTCATATTTTTTGTTCTGATGATACTTTGATCCAAGTAATAAACATAAAAGCTCTTTTGGGCCACTCTAATTCCTAATCCTAGAGACCTGTTCTATTTCAACTTGTTTATACTTTTTTTTCATTAGTGATTCTTGAGTCAGGCCTTGTTTTATTAGATTTAAGTTGAAAAGACATACTAGGCTGGAAAAAAAAAAAAAACTCCATGCTTTATCACTAAGAACACTTCATAAATACTCTTAATAAATGACTTGGGATCCCAGACACTATACCCAGAAAACTATAAATAAAAAGCATTGGCTCTTCTTGGGACAAACAGTAGTCAGGGAGATGTAGGCTGTACAGCTACTGAATAAAAATATCTTGGGCCTGATTGTCAAACCTGAGCCTTTAACTGGAAGGCATTTAGAGCTGTATATCATGTAGGTCCTAAGATCTGTTTTTAGCATGGGAACAAGAACATAAGTCTGTTGGATCTTCTTTGCTTAGCTCAGGCTTTATTTTGGTGTTGCTATATGTGCTTTCCCCTCTTTCTTGTTTGGGGGACAGAGCAGGGTTCTGGTGTTTTCTGCCACTTTTGTTTCCATCTACGGTTGTTCTCAGGATGTAAGGTCCATAGTTGGTGTCAATGGTTAGTCATTTACAGTGGTCAAGGCCCCAGCATCTCCAGAGTCTGTTACAGCAGGCAGCAGCCTTCTTGTCCTGGCTGGGCTCTAGAGAGAAGATAGTTAGGCCAAAGGTGCCCAGTCAGGGACATCAGTGCTCTGAGACCTGATGAAAATTGAAATTGAATATATAGCAGCATTTGTCCATTTATGATTTTGAAGTCAGATTTTCAAGCATCTGAGTAGCTCTCTAATGGTGTCCTGAGATCCCAGAAGGGAAAAAGATACTGAAATCATTTTCTGATCTTGAAAGAAATCAGCTGATTTATAATGATTAGCAAAGCATCAAAGGTAGAAGGTGCTGTTTAATATGTAGCCAATATTTGATCTCAAAGCCAGATTGTTTTTTTCTTCAAAATTCAGGTAAAAAATCTCAATGTAACTGATGTGGTATTTCCTGTTTCCAGTGTGAGTCAGATGTACTGCAAGTGTATGCTATTTTAGTACTTCTGATCTTGATGAAACTTAACAAAAACAAGTATTGGGGTACAGAGGTTTTGTTTGGATTTTCTAGACTGCTTATAAGAGCTTAAATTTGGTGTTTTTTAAGCACTTAATGATCTTGGGAGCCTTTACAAACTCTTTCTTTAGCTTTTTTTACAATGCTCAGAGATGGTTTGGCTTTGGGATGAAGAGGTACCAATAACTTTGGTACCAAATAACTGTAACCTACCAGTTAGACTGCATAATCACTATCTTCAAATCATGGTGTTTGTCTAACCACATCTCATTTCACTTCCCACCAGTGAAGAAATTCACTTTGGATGGATTTAGCTGTAGTAATCAGGCTCTTGTGCAGGTGATTTTTCACTAGAGTCATGAAAATAAAATCTACTGGAGGAGATAGATTGTGCAGCTGCAGCGATAACTGCGTTGGATATCCTTTAGTTCAGCCTGCTGTGCTCATGAGTCAGCACCACACTGATCCCATAGCTAAGCACGTGCTTAGCTTTGTGCGTGAGCTGACATAAACACCCATAAGCTGCTCATACTTAAAATGAAGCATGTTTTTTTTCTGAAGGAGGGCTAAAAGCTGTCCAGTATAGGCACATGTTTTTCAGTGGAGGGAAAAATGAGGAAATAGCAGGTGATGTTCTCTAATAGCATCTGACTAGTCAAGGAAGCTATTATCATACTAATTAGCACTGAGATAGTAAGGTAATTAGAATTAGTAAGATGCCTTGTCAGTAGAAAGACATTACTGATTGTATTGCTATTCAGAGGCTTACACAGTTTAGAAAAAATAGCAAGTCAGTGAGGAAGAATAGCTAAGAACAGATTCACTTCCCACCCTAAAAGCTGGGTATCTCATGTAAGCTTTTTGTCTTGAAGACCTGTTTCAGAATGGACAAATCCCCTAGAAATGCATGTGTCTCTCCACGGACTGTAGCAATAGTTCAGAAAACTATCTGGGTTTACATGCTGTATTTTTAGATGGCTAAAACTAAGTGAGGTAGATCCTGTCTCTAGCAACTAAATAAGGAAGGGCTGGCGATTTTTTTAACCTCTCTGCCCTTAGATAAGAAGTCATAATATAATAACAAGACCATGAAAGCAAGAATCCTGTGGTCAGACAGGACTGAATTTTTGGATCAATATGGGAGCAGACAGTTGTGCCACTTGCAGTATGCAAAGTGCAGGGTCAGCTGCAATACATTTCCTCCTTGGTGAAAAAATATGCATTTAATCCTTATCTTTATTTCCAGATGAATGTTTTGTTCTCAATAACTTCTAGTTAGATAGACAGGAAAAGGTTTAAATGGATAAAGAAACATAATGAAATATTTTCTTTAATTCCTTTTAGTGAGATAAGAAAAAGACACAGGGACCCAGGCATGAAAAGGTTGGCACTGTAATGCCAAGAAAATAGAAAATGTTTTCATTCAAAATCCACCTGCGAATAGGAAGGACTGTTGTTTTTAGTTGCTAACCTGAAATAGGTTTTAGATACTTTTAGGCACAATGTTGGTATTTTTTCTGCATGTATTTTAATGCTGTAATAATCTGCTTCTCCAAACCAGTGCTTAAATGAACCTGTGGTTCATACAGGAAAGGTTCCACACCTCGGTGCCTATGTTAATTCCTGGGGAGAATGCTTAAATAGATGCTTAATGAAATAAAAGATGTTTTATTTCACAGTCGAACTCTGCTCAAGATCAGTTGTAGCCCAAAGTCATTGTAGTCTGTTGCTTGCGCAGTGACTTCCATGAAACAAGTGAGTGTCCACAACGTGCGTGAAGAGCAGTGAAGGCACTGAAACAAAAAAATACAACAAAGGGTTTGAAGACTGAGTGACCATCTCACAGCTGTAGTCTTGATTCCTTTCAGTGTTAGATTTGAGGTGCCATGAGTGAGTAGAATAAAGGGAAGTGATTTCTAACTGATTTCTTCTTCTTAGATTTTTAAATAGAGAACTTTGTTGCCACCATGTCAGTTCAGCATCCTTCATAAGCACCACGTTCATTTCAAAGGCAGATGATTCTATTCTTACCTTGAAATTATTTGTATGATATCTTTATGGAAGTTTCAGTCCTAGCATGGCTACCATGGGCATGGCAAATGCATGTACATTTGGCTCAATGTATTTAACAACAAACTTCGTCATTTCTGTCTCTGTGCATTGCAAAATACAAATCACGCATGGGCAGTTACATTTGTCTCACAAATTCCCTTAATGTTTGCTTTTTAGACTTAATATAATTTTTTAAAGCCACTAGTGTCCAATTATTTGTGCTTCCAACTGTAGTAGCACCATCTAGGGTTTTGCAATAGGCTGCAATACTCTGAATGTTTGATATGTGTAAATTCTACCAACACACTCCATTTGAAATTAAGAGCATGCATCATAGTAGGAACTAGTACATTGTTTGGGACCAGGTGAATCACATAAATGCAGTCTAAATTAGGCTTGTCTTTGCTAATGCTTAAACACATTAAATTGTAATGTAACAAAACATTTCATGAGTTGGCGATGCTTCGGTGATTTAAACTGTGGGCTTGAAAAGCTGGAACGCTTAAGCAAAATGATTACAAAGTGTTCCTCAAAGCTGCCAAAGTGGATAAATGAGGCCTCAGTGACAGATAATTCCACAGATGAACAGAAAAGCTGCACGTAGCCTGGAAGCTCTTACTGATGCTAGTGTTAAATTTAGACACAAATAAATCCATACTTATCCCTGCTCCCTAGCTTTCATCACATGCTTTTTTTTATTTCAGGCCATCAAATCTTCTCCTGGACCAAAGCAACATTGATATTTCAGCCTTCCGCACAACAGGTGATTGGCTCAACGGTTTCCGGACAGGACAGTGCAAAGACATTTTCACAGGCGTGGAATACAGTTCCTGTGATACAATAGCCAAGATTTCCACAAAGTAAGTCTGAATTGACCACAACTCTTCATCACTGGTTATGGCTGGGGGTACAGGTTTAAACATAAGCGTAAGAGTAGCATTTCTTACACTAAGTTTCTAGTGTGTAGCCAAAATGTTATGTTTAAAGTGGCAGACTTCTATTAATGTTATACTTGGAATACACATGGAGGAAACTGTTAGATGCTCTGTTGATAGCATGAAGGCTATAGTCTCATAGATTTTTCTCATTTATGCCAAGGAAATTTCAATTTCTTCTGAAGAAATAACACTATGCATATTGTGGTACACCAGTGTAATGTTCCTTCACTCACAGTTTAGGAAGTTTCTGAGCTGATAGTTTATAATCTGCCTTTTACATGGGGTTTCTCACAGCTGGCACCTATGCCACTCTCTTCCTTTATTGCCCATCTCGTATTCTGTCGAGCCAGGGTGACCCAGGACAAGCACTGTGTAGCTGCTTTCTTACTACACGTTAATAATTATTCAGGGGCTGAACTTCTTCCTGCCTCCTGTTCCGATATTTAAACGTAATAAACTTGGAAGTTTAAGACTTGACAGTTTATTATGTTCAAATGTGGTCTGTCTTTGTTCTTGTGATAAGGAACAACATGGTAATGTTCTCTTTGCACCTGAAAAAAGGCATCAGGTACAGCTATGAACTCACTGTAAAAGAAAATCTTGATTGCTTATTGGGAGAGATGGGTACAAGACAAGTGAGGAAGAAGTAACTAACAGCTGCGGTATCGAAAATTAAACACATTAATGCTGTTAATTAGTGTATTATTGCAACTATAAAAAGGTTGATAATGGCTTATTATAACAATTACCCTATGGGGACAGTGCAGAAATCCTCTAGGAATGTCCAATTTCCTGTGAGCTACTGGTTAATTAGCTCTTAGCAATATGTTAAACCACTTCGCTGTTGCACAGGGAGCAAAGACGGTAGACCCTGGAAGTTTGGCCACAGACATTAATCTCAATCTTGATACCATAGTTACGAAAACTGTTCAGAGGGCTCAGTACATAAGAGCAAGATGTCAGCACTGGCCAGGAAAACCAGTCAGACTGGTAGGGGAATGGAGACGGTAGAGAGGCTCAAGCTCGCAGCTGGCCCAGAAGTGAACCCCTTGCCCCTAAGTCCCAAATCCCAGTACGTATATCACTAGAAAACACTGTTTCATTGTCTTTTCTTTCAGGTAAGCAAGCGGAACAAGGCTAAATGAGTTCTACTCTTTTCTTTCTCTGCTTTGCAGTCTCCTGTTATTTTCATACAATGGCCCTTAGTACTTTTCCTATCCGGGTTTGTGTCACAGCAGTATTTCCATACCTGGAGGCTCCTCCAGTGTAGCAATATAAGAAGGGCAAGTTGATTGCTGTCTGCTCACATCAGCTGTAGAAGACACAGAGATAGTATGCTTACTCATGAAGTGCATGTTCTCTTTCTTCCAGTGACACAAAGAAAGTCGGTGTTACAGTTGTGGGGCCTCAAAAGAAGATTATTAGCAGTATCAAAGCTCTAGAAACTCATACAAAGAACAGCCCTGTTCCTGTGTAAGGTACCAAAATGATGTTGCTCAGGACGAAAAAGGGAGAGAAGTTGCTTCAAAGGGCAAAAGCGATGGCTGATAAACAGCACAATTTGAAGGAGTACTTTGCAACAGCTTTGGAAACATAATGGTTGAAATTTCAAACCCACTAAGACACTCAGATAATGAGTATAAATGCCTTAAAAATAGGAGCGAACTTTTTTTCTATCTATTAATCCTAAAGGGTGGGTGCTCTTAACTGACTGATGCAGGTAATAAATTTCAAAAGAAAAAAATATGTAAAATTTCCTTCCAAGTAAAAAACAATGATACTAAAACCTAGAGCCATTTGATTATTAAGCGACTGAATAACACACAAAAAAACATGGACGTAAAAGCTGTGTATTTGATCTATACAGCAAACAAAGAAAGAAAGACTTGCAGTATTTTTATACACAGAAGAGATCCGTTACAGGTATTTTATTTCTTTAAAAGCAAGGAAAATAGAGGACTATACCTCAAAACATATCTGGCCATATTTACTATAATGTCATTGTAACATGCTATTCCAACTTCAGAAAGGAGTACAGAAATAAAGTTTGTAGTGACTTTGCATTAGTTGACAAAAGATTTTTGCCATGATGTTAGCTTCCCTAACTGTGTTCATTTAAATAGAAAAAAGTCTTAATTTTGAAAAGACATATTTATTTCCTTTGTTTTTTTCCATTATTGTTTATATTTATGCTTAAATACCTTGACCTGGCTATATTACTGCCAAGTGCCACACGTTATCCAAACTTCATTGGTAGCAATTGTATGAAGGTTAATTTCTAGATAATTTTATGCTCGTAACATCGTATATGAAATACAGAAGGAAAGAGAGATGGTCTTTTTTCCAGCTATATCACTAAAGAAATCATCTGGAATTGTTGACATTTCTTCCATTTACAGTGAATGGTATTTTAACACAGGCTCATATACTGGCAGAATTGTATGCATATTGATCTCTAACTCAACATCTATCCTGGTCAAGCACATGCATTTCCTTTACTTCCCAAAAGCCTGACTTCCTATTACACACAAGTACCACTGTTCTCAGGTAGTGTTCAGGCGGCATATTTGTCTAGTAAACATAATTGGAATCAGAATTGCATCCTGCATTAACCGAGGGCGCTTTCAGAGGTCACTGAGGAGCGATCCATTTCTGGTTTCCATTTCATAGATTCTGCTCCTGATGCTGTATTTCTTCATCTGGTAACTCAGAGGGAGGTGTATTACCATGTAAGCAGCCACTGATAATTACGCTGAAATGGTGACTTGCAGCCAGGTTTAAAAGGATAATTTAAGCTCATAAAGTGGGACTTTGGTGTCTAATTTTACCTAAGTCTGATCCTCAAGACTTTTGTTCAGCTGCTGCAATCCTACAGGTGCCTTACTTTTTGACCCTCAGGTTCCTTAGGCACCTGTGTTTGCATCTGCACATGTCTGGAGCCACCCCAGTCTTGGCAGGAATGACGCATTACCTATCTCATGGCTGTCTGAGAGTCCCAAAATCGAGCACTTGCAAGGATGCAGTCTGCTAAGTGTTCCCATATAACCAAAAAAATCAAACTCCACCCAAAAGGTAGTTGCAGATGGCTCTTCCTTCTAAAACATGAGTCAAGGAGTAAGGGATGCTGCAGTGTTTTGAAGGAGAAGAATAAACTCTGCTTAGTTGCTTGAACAAAAGCAGAAAGGCGCCTGTTTTTAGGAGAGCATTCACGTTACCCAGTAGAAAAAGGAACTTGAAGGACAGGATTCAAGAATCCTCCCCCATTTTTTTCACTGAAACAAGCTATAAGTTTTTGCTCCTGAGCACGGTGGTCTTGATTCTGAGCGGACATAGCTCTTTGCTCTGGAAACGGTTTAAATCACAGCGTGAGGCACTTTTTGTGCTCCGTGCAGACACCGTAAGCTTCTTAACACTCTAGGCTCGATACAAGGCATGCAGAAGTCAGGCCCTGGCCATTACTGTAAAACACTCTGGATTTCCAAATTGCCTTGCTTAAACTTAAACCTGTTTCTGGTAAATAACAGTGAGTCCCTGAAAAGGCAGACAGATGGTCCAAGACTGTATGCAAGGCAGTTTACTGCGTGGCATGCCACGTTTTGCCGTGCAGGGAAAAGCAGTTAACTACTTTTTCTTTCTGTGGTGGTTTGGTTTGGTTTGGTTTTTGAAGGTCCTAGCAGCATAGGGCACATGTGCAAGGGAAGAATCAGTTCCTCGGATTTGTGTAGCTGAATCAGCTTTTAAAGTGTTCTTCACAGATCCAATACTTACGAAATGTAAAGAGAGGACATTCGTCACACATGGCTAAATAGAGGCAGATGAGTGACTTAGTGACTCCTGGCAGTGAGCGTGCTTAAAAGGATTCAATTTGAAATACACTCACATTTATTTATGTGATCTGAAAGAAAAATGAATGGGTTTTAAAGAAAGAAGAATGAATGGGTTTTAAAGTAAATTGAAATAAAAAAACTAAAAACAGAAGAAAATGAAAATAAAGCACTTAAGATATGAAGAATTTCTCATGATAGATAGCAATTCATAGTGAAATACAGCATCCTAAATACAAAAGCTATATTTTCAGATGCTTAGTTCGTTCAAAGCCTTTCTTCTCTTCAATTTGAAATTAAGATCTAAATCAGACATTGTTAGTGAATTTAAGTCACCAAAATCCATTTGGATACAGTATGTATGGGGATGGCTTTTATAACGTATTCTTCTTGATTTTTCTCTGCAGCTTTGTTCTGCTGCTGGGGGGAGGAAAGGGAGAGATCTGTGAAATGCTTCTGAAAACAAGAATACGGTTTTAGACTGGGACTGAAAACTTTGCACCAAATACCCTGAATTTTCTCTTACTATCATGTCATGTTCCTTGCCCACTGTTTAAGCATGTTCAGCATAAATAATTAAATCTCACTGATGCTTGAGAAAAAAGAAACTCAATTTTGCTTTTCTTTGCTATTAGGAGTAGAGTGTTTTAAATACATTTATCTTTTTCTCCCTGTCAAAAGTTGATTTGTACTGTAAGTGGCCTATGTTGCAAACATCCTATACTCCCTTTTCCCCATGTACATATGTAAACATAGCAGTGTACAATTCTTCATTGTGGAGTAGAGATATTAGAATTTGTGTGGCCATCTTCCTGTACAGGACTTGCATTGGTTATCGACATCAAGCAAAATGCAACTACTCACAAAATCGCATACCATATTATTGGTTTTGTATCTTTAAATATAGTTTCCATTTTATTTATTTCTGTTAACATATCTAGTTTTGTGCTGTTACTTAGCATTCAATAAGCAATGTATAGATGTGATTTGATTGGCAATATGTATTTACTTTTAACTTGTATTTTAAAGCATTACTTACTCATTTAGTTTATATATTGTGCAATTGTAGATGGCCTCTTACTAATGTAAAATGATTTGTAGTGGAAACATTTATATTTTTATAATAAACATAATGAAAGTATTTTTTACATACTGGAATATTGAGGTGATTGCTTGGAGGACAAAGTAAATTTATTTGATTAGAAAACTGTGGTAGAATTGTAATTAAATATGGATAAATTCTGACTGTTAAAGCATGGGTTCAGAATGAAAGCTAGATATTACCTATATTATCTATTAAAAAAAATAAACTAGTAATGCAGGTTTGAAATAAGCAGACCAGCATTTTGCTCAACTGATGTCATTCAAAGACTTTACTTTCTCCATGGATATGGGAAAACATCATCTACTAGAGCCTGCCTATGGGATATTGAAAAAGCTGTCATTAGTTTTAGTTGTGTCAAGTATTTCCAAATTTTTGCTTTTTTTCTTCCCTTACCAGTGGACCTCTTTTCATCTTATTATAATGTTGAATCCAGTAAAAGATGTACTTTTCAACAAAATAAAAAAGCCCACCGCTTACTGTAATTTAACCCCATGATCATTTCTTGCCTCTGAGTATCTGTATTAGATAATATTTTGCTCCTGTTTTGTTATGTCCCTCACAAATTGTTTCTATATGCTTCACTGAAGTAAGGCTTATTTGCAAATGGCAACATACGACCCAACTTTGCATCTCAAGAATTATCTTCCTCGAAAAGTATGAATGGTTTGCATGTTTGCCAAAACCAGTTACCATTATTTGAGGAGTAAAGTAATAGGGTCTTCCTGTACCATAAATGATCATGCATGCTTGTGGCCGTTTCAGCACTTGCTGCTCTTACCTATTCAGAACAATAAATGATGTACCTGTGATGGAGTCAGAAAGTGGATAAACTTTACAAGCTTTAGCAAGTCAGTAGCATTTTTTGGCATTTCATCTTGATATCTTTAGTTGAAGGTCGAGTCACTGAAAAGAGCTACCCAGAAGTATACACACAGAAATTTGACTTAACTTTAAATGATAACAGCTGGACCAAAACCCATTTTTACTTCGTAACATCCTTCATGCTGTGCTTCCATGGGTACATATGGTGGATGTCATTTTAAATTGTAATGAAGGCTTTTCAGTGCTATGCTTAAATGGCAGGGAAGCTACTCGGTTGGTCTAATCTTTGCAGTATGCAAACTATTTACATGGCGAACACGTTTCACTTCAACAGTTGTGTTATATGGACTTGCGTCTAACCCTTTCGCATTACTGGTATATTGTATTTACCTTATATCCCTAAGGGCACGGTGCATATTAATGCTTCTATAACTGTTAAATTTATTGTAAAATGGTATTAGTATTCACGGCCAGTTCTGGAAGGGGGGTAGAATAGGTTCAACAAACAGCAGCAGAGACAGCAAATGCTTTCCAGCCCTCCACCGTGTTGCGGTTCAAATCTGGAGGGATAAATGCCTAACAAACAGTTCCATAACTGCAATACACATTTTTTTAGTTATGTCTCAGTGACTTTTTTCATTTTGCCTTCCTTCCTAAGGATGATGCCCAAGCCTGGATATCTAAACCAGTAAAACCTAAGCAGTGCCAAGTGGAATCAAACAATTACTTCTGCTGTCTTACATACGGCATGCCTGTTAATGCGGACAAGTATCCATACTGATGACTTCTGTTCAGTTTCTGAGCCACTGTAATTCCTCAGATCCTTTCCATCCTATCCTACCCTGAGCAGCGATTCTCCATTTATATGTGTGCAGTCAGGTTTTTTTCAGTTCTCAGTTCAGTTCTGTGTTTAATTCTGTGTTTTAATTGAATTTTAATTGAATTTTGCTTTCTTAATTTAAAAATATATCTCCCATAAAGCACTCCCAGCCTTGTTTCATTCTCACATCGTATAGGCATGCACATGCTCATCGTGCTGGTTTCTAATGCAAATAGTAAACAGCATGAAACACAGACAGCCTTCTTATGGCTTCTTTGTCATGCTTTTCAGAAGGCCAGAGAACCTCTGATAAATGATAAGTACTCAGTAAGCAAGATTTTTCAGCTCGCTGTGCATTCACATTACAGTGATTTCATAATAGCCCATATTTCCCCAGTTAGCTCGTAAGAATGTTATGGGGGGCAGCACCAGAAGTCTTACTAAAGACAAGATAAATCACATCTACTAGTTTTTAGATTATCCTGTCACAGAAATAAATTAGACTGGTTTGATGTGATTTGTTTATTCTTGACAAACCTTAGCTGGTTTATTAAGACCTTGTAATCCTCCAGCTGCTTAGAAATGTATTATGTGATATTTATGTCTTTCTGGATATTGAGGTTAGCATACCTGGTCTGTAATCGCCTGGCTCTGCTTTCCTCCCCTTTTTAAAAGTCAGTATGAGCTCTGCTCTTCCCCTGTCCCCTGGACCTTGCTCAAAGTCCACAGCTTCTCAAAGAGACTAGCCAGTGGCTGCCCTTTGACTAGTCCCTTTAGTTTTGTGTAGTAAATCCCGCAGGCTCTGCAAACCGGAAGGCATCTCTGACACCAAAGATTCCTAACTGTAAAATAAAAATAAAATGCATGTGGGCAAATATTTTTCTTTTGAGTCCAGGATTTCGGCTTACATCTTGAACTTTTGCAAGCAAGCAACTATTAAGAATCCCACTAAAGAAAGCATGTAGGAACATCTGTTTGGTTAGCAGATTACATTCTTGGTTTTTAATTAGACTGAACAACTCTTGTTCCTCACTACCATATGGCTTTTAGGCTGGAATGGTAAGGTCAAGCATCCTGTGAAAGTACTTCAGTTGCACTGCCTGGGCTCACTGGAAATCTTTTAATTCAGCCTGCTGCTATCTACATAGGGGAGAAACTGTCCTTTATCTCCACTCCTCCTCTGTCCAATTTATCCTAATATTATTAGAAAGCTCCATTTTTAAATCTGTGTAGTAAAGTGAGCCACTTGTGTTTACCCAACATGGCTTTGTAATTACTACTGACCTGGGTTTCCAAGCCTTTCAAAAGTGTGTGTGTGCAAGATAGTGTGAAATGACCAGAGGTTTAGTAAAGATTATTAATATTTTGGAATTTAGGGAAGCAGATGTTGAGCTTGTATCAGTGACTGAATCGTCACTAAGCCATGAAATGTAGCAGAAGCTGCATTTTCAGCAACAGTCGTGTGGGGTGAAAAGCACCAGATGAGATCTCAGGCACCTGTACATATCATTATCCTGTATATGTAAAGCGCATGTGGGTTGCTACTCTAATAAACATTACGTATTATTCTCGGAAGAAACTGTGCTATAAATATACATTGAGACTGCTTCTTGATTGACAAAATAAATGTGCCTCAGTGTTGCTGAGTAGCCATGTCTGGTTTGAAGGCTCTCAAACGATTTGGCCAAAATGAGGTCTGTTCCCAGAGCACCATGGTCTTTAATCCTGAATGGGGCACGGGCCCCAGGCCAGCTCCCTCTGTGGGGCTGAATTTCGCTTCCTGGCACAAAGCCTGCAAGGATGATGACCAAGCCTTGGGTCTCTCTGTATTCATGTGAGAACTGAGTACAAGCCTTAATTTTAAGATACTCAGCTGAAATGAAGCCAGAAAAAAAAAATATATATATATATATATATATATATATATACACACATATATACACGTTAAAAATGATTTGTTCAAATGAAAAGGAAAATGGATGTCTGGTACGGGTGTGCCATGCTCTCACCAGAGAGCCAAGTAAGCACCGCCAAGGCTGGTTTTCCCATCCCTGCCTCCCCCCACTGCAGAGCCGAGTCCTCGGGTGCAGCTTCCAGCTTGAAGTGATTTCTGTTCACAGGGTGGTTCAGCATTTTCCCATTGTCCTTTCATTGCTCTCAACGCACCCGTTTTCTCTCGTGCAGTTCAATGGGCCGAGTGGGCCCCAAACATCGTCTCCAACCACCAAGGCTGCAGGTGCCAAGGGCCCCTGCTGAGTTCAGGTTTTCCTTCGCACCTCACGTTTCCCTGCTGCTCCGGTGCAGAATTGCTCTGTGCATGCTGGTGCCGATGAGAGCCACGCAGAAGCAGAAGGCACTACCCAAAATTGCTGGTGGGCGAGGGGATGTATTCAAGGAAGGCTGTCAACAGCCCGGCGGCAAGCTGGGGTCCGCAGGGGCTGCGGCCGCGACTGCTCCCCACCACCAGCGCCCACGCTGCCGCGCGCCCAGCTCACCTACTTACACCTCACCTAATGATGTGTGAGCGCAAGGGAGTCCCAATTCACCCTGGTTTGTAGGCCAACAAACCAGAGAATCCAAAAATTAGGATAGGAGATAATTAAAGCAATATTTTAAAATTGTGCTGCTAGTTGCTTTACTTGCCGTGCTTTCCATTTCTGATCTCTTGCCACACAAGTTAAGCTATGTGGATTCCCACCAGGCATTTAGTTTTGCCTGTGATTATTTCCCATAAATCATATTCAGGGTAGACATTTCATCTCACCTAGGATTTAGGGTGGTAGCGTAAAAATTTAAGATACAGAGCGGCATCACTTTAGGAAGAACGGATGATGCTTGAAACAAAACAAAAGCTAATTAGAAATAAAAAACTGCCAAAAATCGAGGTTACTGAGAGGAATGGTTCCTTTTGAGCTCATAATCTGGGCAGTGCATAGGCATCCCCTGCTCAGGGGTGAGGTGGGGGCTCTGGGCGTCTCCCCCATTCATCTTTCAGTACCCGAGTGGCTTCACTGCAGGGTTTGCCAGCAGGTTCAGACACTGCTCGAACGTGCAGCCTCCCTTCAGGCTGGTTGTCAGCTGTCAACACTGACGATTCCTTGCTTTTAGTATCCCCCGCCCTTTAAAGTTGCATCACCTTTTTTTTATTATTATGTTATTATTTTTAAACTCTTTCGCTCGCTCTCGTAAAGTTTTTGTTTGGGACTTTAGTGAAGGACTAATCCACAATCCTCAGTTGTATATACTTTTAAAAAAAAGTTATGCCTCATTAACTGAGCTAATGCTTGCCTAATTGTAATAGTAAATCAATAAAATTCAATCCCTACAACAATGTGATACTGTAACTTCCTTTCCCCTAACTGATGGAGTGCTGGGCTACCTGCCAGGGAAGTCAAATGGAAATAGGAAACAATATGAACAAATAAACTCTATAGTTCTGAGGTTTAGGTATAGATGTTTTCTTGGTGACTTTGCTTTTTTTCTCTTTTTCTGTCATTACTTGATTCCTTTTTCTTTCTCTCTGTTCCTAAGTTTCAGTCTGTCATTGTGCCTGTGGGGTTTTGGGGTGGGCTTTTGGGATGGCCAACAAAGGAATTATTTTTCTGCCTTTTTTGTCTCTTTCTCATATATTAGCTGTCCCCTTTCTGTAGATTGCATGATTTTTTTGGTAAGAACAAGCATATTAAATACACAAAAAAAATGTATATGTATATGTGTATATGAACACCTCCCCAGCATAGACTTTTTAAAAAGACTGTAACAAATCCAAAGAAATAATTAGATTCCTTCAAACCTTAAGAGGTTAAATCAAAGTAAACCTCTCTCCCTGGCACTAGCCAACCATTGTACCCTGTAACACTGTTTTAAAACTTTTCCTGAAGTTCATGCTGCACACAGACCAGGTAAAGGGTCCCTTCCCCAGGCAAGGAGAAGATGCTCTGAAGCTGAGGGCTGAAGAACTTGGAGACCTTCGCTAGCACTAACCCACACAACTAGAATTTATTCTTTCTCCCCTCTCATGTGGTTTCTATGGAATATCTCCTCCATGGCACAAGTGCCAGAACTGGCTAAGGTATGCCTGTATATTGAAAAAAAAAAAAAGCTATTTAATAGCACCCATGTGCTAAGTAGCTCCTCCATGCTATTAGTGTTTAAGATGATAGTGTTTAGCCGGGTGCTAAATGATGACTGAGGTCTATGCTATATAGACCAGATTCAGTTAGCTCAGGTCTGTCTTTGGGACATAAAATATGTTAACGTTTTGGAGGCAAGTGATCATTTAGCTTATTCTATTTGACTACCATGATACCTAGCACTGTATGTTTCGTTTTAGGACTCTCAGTCTGAACTGCCTGTTGGACAAAGCTGAGAAAAATGTCCAATTATATATAAAACCTGTGTTTTTAACTATGGTAAAAGTACAGTACCAGAGGAATGTTCCCTCTCCCCCTAAATCTACCTACTTCAATGACATACCAGTTTTTTACTAATATTCATTAGATGCCTTTTTATGGGAACCTTTCTCCCAGTATTCCTTCTCAGCCCAAATCTTTAAGTTTAGTATAGGCAATCACTAGTTGTTATACAGCCTCCTAATGAGACCATATAATGATTTTGGCTGTATTCTTTTGTTGCCAAGTGCCTGTTAAGGGAACATTAAAATTACAGTTGAAATACTTGACCAGTCTTGAAAGAAAGATCCTGTGGGTGACAGTAGATGCTGCTCCACTAGAAGAGATATTGTTCAAAACAAAACAGGACAAAGCTTTGCATTTTGTGAGAAAACAAGTGAAACGAGCCACTTTTGGAAAACATTCTCCTATGCTTTCTGAGCTTATTGAAGCAATCAGAAATCCAGACCAGATGCTTTCTTAGTCTGTCCCCTTCATATTAGTTCAGTATACTGACTAAATAGGCACTCATCCAAGTGAAGCAATGGTCAAAAATGTCTTAGCAGCTTGCCCAAAAGGAAACTTTCAAAACAGATTACTTGTCTTCTATTATTTTATCAATACATTTGGGTTTTTTTTTCTAATTAAGGGTTCTTGTCACACTGTAAAACACATTGAGTTTGCTATTATAGGGCTGTCCATGTGTAAATGGACTGTTAGTGTAATATTAAAACTGTAATTCTTTAAATATTTATCTGATAAAAAGTGGCATGGTCTTGGATAAACAGACATATGAAATATAGTTAGTGTTTTAGGCTAAATGTTAGCCCTATATCTTGAAGGCTTTGGGGAGATATTGCCACTAGTATGCAGACAAGAACTATATCTTCCAGTGCAAAAAGTCCTAGAAAACTCGGGAAAGCTGTCAGAGATTTCACCTACAGTTTGTGAAGAACTGATTAATCTTCCAGTGGAAGGGTGAGAAAAAAAAGATCTGGTTGAGTACCTGAAATACCAAGCTTAGTAAAACCAGAGGCAGGAGTAGAGGACTCGGGGAAGCATTCGTGTTTCTTTCATTTAACCTTAGCCAAGCGTGGACATAGGGCTACAGAGATGTTGGGCAGGGTCTTACATGTGGAAGGGGAATGGCATATTATAAATCTCTTTTAGCAGAGTATAATATTCTTTTGAAGAACATTTAGTGCCCAAGAGAAAAAAAATGAATCAGTCTACAGAGTATAAGATATGTTGACTCTTGTGTCATTTAAGGGTGGCTGCATTTCCAGCTTTGCAATAATTCCCTAACATTTTGCATTGGTGAGAAAGTAGAACGGGATGTCTTAAAAGCGGGTTCTGCATGTTGTAAAACTCCTCTAACTACAACTTGGAGAAACACCCATGAGACTTATTGCTACTATTATAAGCTTGGAGTAACGCGCACATATTTTTTTCCTTTTAGACCATGCACACCTTATCCAACTTTCAGAGGAAAAAATAGCCCCTTTTGATTTTTGGGGTGGTTTTTTTTTCATTTTGCTCAGACATGCCCACTCGTTTCACCAGTTCAGCTCAGGTGAAGGTGTGGGCTCCCGTCAGCTGCTGGTGACTGAATCCCAACCTCAGTGTCGCACAGGCAGTGCCGCGGTCTCGTGGGGTCTGCTTGGAGACCACAATTTTCCTGTCGGGGCTGGGGTTTCTGGGCCAGCTTCCTGGCTTCGGAAAGGCTTTGCTCCATCCTGGGGAGGGGGGGACCAAGGGCCCAGAGCAGCAGCTGCACGGGGTGGAGGTAGGGGAAGGGTTTTCAGTCTGCCTGTAAAATCAGAAGAGCAGTGCTGGGATTTCCTGTGGGTTACCAACACCTGGCTCAGAAAATCTGCAGTCCTTGCCAGGCCACTGTCACTTTTGGCAATGCAAAATGGTAAATAATAGCAGAATACTTTATTAATGAAAATGCTCCTGATTTGAATACCAATTAATTTCATTCTCCTTGTACATCAATTATTGCATGCCAGCAACAGAGGAGAGCCAAGGCAGTAATGCAGTTTTGCTTCTCGTGGTGGTGTTGCTGCATTTTGGACCATCTCAGAAAGAAATGTTCTTCCTCCTGGTCAAACTTCCTAACATACCTTAAGTCATCTTTTTACTGAGGGTGGTAATGTTTCCATTAAATCACAGGAAATAGTAAAATAAACACTGCCATAGAGTGATGAGTATACCTGTAGAATGATTCATTTTTTTTCTCTTGGGCACTAAATGTTCTTCAAAATCAGCAGTAAAAGCAGTTGTGAAACTTCTGTCACTGAAACCTTTTAGGAACATGGTAGAAGGGGATCTTGTGGAAATCATTTGGCGTAGCTGAGGCAGAGGGCTGGCCCAAGGCAGACAACCTCTCAGGATCTTCTCAGTGTTAGACTGCCTGATTCAGTCATGGTTATACAGCACTCTCCATTCATAAAAGTCAAAAATCCTCAGTATAAAGGGTAAGCATCATTAGCCCCATTTCCCGGGTCTGCAGAAAGCTGACATGAGTTACTGGAAGACCCTCAGATGGTTGGCGTTAGTACGGCACCCAAAGCCAGGGCTTTCGACCCCCGCAGTGCAGTCCCCCTGCCCCTCGGCTGTGCTGCCTTGCATCATTATTTTTACCAAATCCTCACGTATTACTAGAGTCACACAGTGGGGAAAAAAGCCCACAATCGCACATTGCTCTCCTGCTGCCCATCAATCCGCAGCTTTTCTCTCACTTTCCCTGGGCCCTCCATCCGCACAATTTTAGTAACGAGAGAACAACCTGTGCAATCTGTTCAGCAAGAGAACAACTCATTTGAGCACAATTTCCTCTTCTCTGCTGTTGAATATAGCTTCCCTTGGGTAGGTGGAAGTTTTGGCAAGCTGTACAAAGACTAGCAGAGACTGAAGCAGAAGCTGTAATAGAGCTGTTAGGACTTGACAGCCCTGTTTTGTAATGCACAGGGGGATTTTATTACAAGTCAATTGTAGTTCCAAGAAATTTAAGTGTGGTGTCTGCTTGTATGGATTTTGTTTATGTTTAATAAATGCAATTACAATAGATTTTAACATGGAGACTATGGCTGTAGGAGGCCTGGATGACTTAATAAAAACTAAAATCAATCAAATGACTTGATTTTGTTGGCAAATTTTTGCTCTGTAAGTGGAAATGAATGTGTTTGCAGCTGTAATAATTTCTCACACATTTCTTCAAGTACTGGCAAAACCACTGTATTTTTATAGTGTTTGCTGAGCACATTGGTGTTTGCTGAATTTGTGTTTAAACAACATCCTGTTAAAGATTACTTAAGGTAGCTTCACTAGGACCTGACTCGCTACAGTGTGTATCAGTAATGATTGAAAGCTTGAAGGAAGAGTGCTGCAGCTTGAGGACAGACTTTTCACCCCACCAGAAACTTTCTTTTCTGGGGTGTTTTTTTTGGTGGCCGGGGTGGCCGGGGCGGGGGGGGGATTAACTGCGGGAGATGATAGCAAGTAAAGCTTCGGATCGCTGTTGCCATGTAATTGTAATATAGCTTATTTTTATTATATGAGAATGATTCACAGTGGTGACAGGAAAAGGGCCAAAGTAAAAGTAAAGGAAAAAAAAGAAAAAAAAGAAAGGTGGTGGCAGATTCTTTATGCTCTTGAACAAAATGATCTACCACCTTCAGTGTTTGCTGACTGGCAGACAAATGGAAGGTAATCGACGGATTATCTTTGGAAGAGCTGTTGGTCTGTATCTGCTTTTAGGCCTTCGCTGGCTGAGGCGTCATCTTTCAAAGTCCCCATGATAAGCTCAGTATAGGGCTGTAATGTTGGGATCTGTACCTTTCCATGGTCCCCAAGCACTCAGCGTAACACCCCGGCCTGGCTCAATTCACATGTGTCCATAGGACTAATTCCTCCGGCCTGCACTAGGGACACTACCCCTTTCTGTGAACTTTTGACATTTGCATGAAAAGAAAGTTTGGTCAAGAAAAATAAATAAATAAATAAAAGAGAAACAGAACGTGTCGATCTGGTTGTTCTATTTTAAAAGACATTTCTCTGACTAGAGCTGGGAAGTCAGAGTAGATTTTAACAATAATTTAGACATCTTAAAGGTAACAAAGGGAGTTCAAAATACGGGATCTGTTTTTGTTTTCATAGCTATAAGCGGGACCTCTTTAGCGGCCGTATCCTCACAAAGTATGCAATATCCTCTCTGGCAGAAAATCTGATGCCATCAGCATAACCTCATTCACACCACAGATGAGTATTAATATTCTTGAAGTGTCATTTTTAACATCATTTGCACTAGCTCATACTAAAACAGCAGCTCAGAAGCTGTGAAAATTAAAGGTGGCAGCACCTCTAAAGCTCGAAAGTTGCCGTGCAGCCACGGGGCCACCAGCAGCAGGTGCTGTTTGGGCTGGAATAAGGCCAGCTGGCCACCAGCGTCGGCCAGCATTTGGCACGGCGGGAGAGCAAGGGTTTCGCAGGAAACCCAGTGGGGAGGAAGCAGCTGGAGGGAGCACGTCGTGCGCGTGGGGGCCGATGAAGCCGGAGGACAGAGCTGGTGAGCGCCAACAGTTCAGGTCCAATGTGGGCCCAGAGGAGAAGGTGCTCTGACAGGAAATACAGGCAGCCTCCCTCCTGGCTCGCGCCCGAGCTCACGAGCCCAGAAAACCAGAGCAAATTCTGATTCGACGAAGAACCCTTTGATCCGAATCAGAAAGTAGGTATGAATTATCTCCTGTCGCCTGCAGAGGGGTGATGCTAAACTCAGGCAATCTTCAGATGTTAAAATATTTCTTCTCCTTCTACTCTATGTGAATTTATTTTTTATTATTTCTTCTTCTTTTTTTTTGGGGGGGGGGGCAAAAGAGCCACATCTGGCAGTGGAGTCCAAGGCATTTTCCAGATTATCACTGCCTGTGGAGGACTCCTTGGACAATCCCAATTCTCAAGGCATTAGGGGCGGTTCTATTCCGTGGAGCAGAAAACCCTGAGAAGGCCATTAAAATTGGGATTTCCAACACTGCTGAAGATTTCTGAAAAGCCCTGCCAAGATCCCTGCCACTACACAGGACTCCCGGATGTCCAAGGAAGGAAATCACTGTCATCCCTGCTCCCTGTGGGGAAACTGGGAATTTCCGGGAGCTCAAACCCGAGACGGCCACGAAGCCTGGAGTTTACACTGACTTTCCTTGCTCCCTCAAATTCCTGGCTTTTAGCTTTGAGGCAGGTCTCATAGTGTAGAAACTCTGACGGGGGACATCTGTAAACCTATTAGCTGCTTATCAGGTTGCTTTGGGAACAGATTTATGTAGAATGTTTGAATTTTCACAAATCAGCGTTTTCCAATGAATCAGGCATCAAAGCAGCCTATGCCTTCCCATGTATCTGCATGCCACATGTACCCTCCAATACACAACATTAAAATTACCTTCCTGGAGAGCTTCAGCAGAGCCCTCTCCTTTCCTCAGTCACTCTGAACTAAAAAAATAGGAAGCACATGCATAAAATGATAATTTTGCAATAAGCTCACCAAATGGGTCCCAGGACGATGCAGTATGCGGCCAGCCGCGCTGCAGCCACCCTGCACCGGTCCTCGGCGTGGGGCTCGCTGCAGGGGCTGGGTGCATTTAGCAGTGCGGATGCAGCCAGCAGAGGTCTGGCTTTGTAAGAGAAGTCGTTAAAAACCGGCCTATAAACACTACAAAACTAATCAATGTTTAGCTATATGTCATTGAGGGACACAGTCACAAAGCTGATAATTTTGTTATTTCTTGGCTACTGCATATGACAAAAGTCTGAACTTGTTAAACTTCTCAGCTAGACAGAGGTATGTGAAGAGGTCTGTGCAATCTGTACAAACTTGGATATCATGCCCTGACCCTTTTCTTTTTCTCCATACAAGCAATTTCATGAACTACAAGCAACATAAGACCTATCCAGAAGGAAAATATTTCACGTGTAGTCTTGACTTCATTTGCTGTCCTAAATTTCCCTGACAAAGAGGACATGACTCTTCTGCCGTGCAGCTGCTCTGGGGTGGAAAGCAGCCTCCAAAGCAGAGAGGCGGGAGCCCAGCAGAAGCGCTGCTGCATTGTGCTCAGCATGCTCATATTTGCGGATGTGCCCCTGAGGATGTCATTAAATAGGTCTTTCAGGTCTCTGATATCTTGAACTCAAATTCCACAAGTTGCAGTTTCTCAGCTAAAATCCCATTTCTTGTCCGTTAGGGGCTGGTGCATTACACTGCATTGCAGGACACTGCATAGCCACAGGGCTGGGGAAAGCAAGAGCTTCTATATATTAACTGAGTGATACCACATGTGGATTCACTGGATGTTTACAACACTGCGTGGGTGGGTTGATCAAATGCACAAGGCCTTCCCTTCAGTTTAATTCCTGTTTACTGATGAGGGTGGAAATAAAACCCAAATCAAATAAAAACTAACTGGGCTACAGCCAGACAAGAATGGAAAGGAAAGATGACCAAATTGTATTGTATTTGTATCTTGTTTTTTGAAGCTTGAAGACCTCTGGCCCTTTTCTTCATTATCAAAGCTTGGAATGAATGCTACTTTTCAATTTGGTGCAGCTGGGCCCCAGGTCCTCTCAAGATGGCTAATGCATTGCAGATTTACTCCAAGGTGGTTAAGGGATTTACCTCCATTCAGAAAATGCTTAGGAAATGATCATCTGGTGTAAAAGGAGCGGTTGCACATCCTGACGTGTGACAGAGAAATATGTTGCGTGCCTAGGGGCCTAAAACACAGTCGTCTAGATGGATGTTGTCTTGTGCATACAGCGCTCAGCATTTCCTTGGCATGGGCTGTGTGGTCCTGTGGGAGCAACCCTGGAGACCCGAGCAACCTGAAATTTGCCTTACTGTCATGGGAACCTCGGTTTCTGTTGTTACAGGACATGAACTTAACATTTGACCTGTACAGTTTCAACCTTTTCCTTATAGCAGCCACGTATCTTGAGGGGAAGCTGTATAGCTGAGCTTTTAAATGGTATCAGTAGCCACTACCTACACCTGCATCCATCTGCAACAAATAATAAAGGAAATTCTCATTTAGATATGAAAGCGTACATTTTCCCATGCTGTAACTTGATTGTCTTCCACAGTATTACACAGGGGACAGATGTGGATAAAAGCAAATCCAGTCCAACCTTTTACTCAGAGAAAAACCTTATCCAGGGATTACTAGGTTAGCCTAGTTTTCTGTGCTGCAGAACCCATTAAAAACCATTGAAAAAGCACCCAGGGTTAATGGGCCCATTTTTTTTACAGCCTTTTATCACGCATAGACCCCAGCACCTGTTTAAAATACTACATAACCTAAAGGCAGCTTCTTTGCATGGATGTAAATGGAGTATCCCTCCCCTCCCCAGCTGTGCATACTTAAAGCAATGTGGTGGCAAGTGAGCTTGGCAGTCCCTGATGCCTAGGTGCTCTTTGGTGTTCTGAGGGCTCTTCTGTGCAGGTATGATGTAAAATAACTGCTTAAGTGCAAGGTGAATTTAGAGCTGTCTTGTGACAGGTAATATGGGTTAATTTGTAGGCTATTATAGATTAAGATGTGGTTGAAGAAGCCTGTGGTTTGGGGGCTGTGAGGAGGTTCCCTGATGGGACTACAGGTAAGCTCAAAACCCCTGGGAAATGGGGATATGGTGGTTCCCATGGGGAGCTCCTTGGCTGGGGGCTGTGTGTGCTTGACCCTGCCTCAGGGTGATATGTGGAGAATACTTTTTTCCTAGGGGTTTGGAGAGGGACTATACAGGGATTTCTCTGCAACTTAAGGTGAAACTGAAAAATCTGGACTGAAACCAGGAGTGTATGAAGCCCTCTGTCCCTGCCCTCATGTGTCCCCTCCTGTCCTGGGTCCTGCCTTGTGCTGGTCTGCCTTGCTCCCTGCTTCCTGTGCATGTGTTTATTAAAAAAAAAAAAAAAAGTTATTGTAGTTTACTTGTGTTAGAGAGTAAGAGACTGGTGTTGTTTGGTATGCGCACTTAAAGGAAGAAGTGTAGGCAGATGCACCTTAAAGCTTTGGATGACTGAGTGTTATGGTGTGGTCTAATGCCCAGTAAATGCTGCTACTGCTAGGAATGGGGGCTTTAAGGTGAAATTTAAAAAAATACCGAGGACCTTTCCCACACTGCCTTGCCTGGGCTCTGGTCTTGGCAGTCGGAGACCCCTGGCACTCCCGGTGCTAGCCTCGCGCCAGGCTGCAGGATGGCCGATGAAATCGTGTCCTGGGTTTGTGGCAGTGACTCTGCACTTGACTTAAAGCTGAAGCAGAGCAGAGAGCAGCCTCTCCCCTGCCTCTTTCCTCCCTTCCCTTGCTGAAGGCAAGTCCTGCTGTTCCTGTGGCCCCTCAGCAGTCGCCCCAGGCTGGGGGCAGCTGGGGGCAGCCCCAGTGGGTGCAAAGCCACCAGCTACGCTGTGGGGGCACCACTGCTCGGGGCATGGCGTCCGCTGCTGCTGGAGCCCCCATGTCTGAGAAATCACTGCTTCCCTGCTTTGCTCTTTCTGTCTCTTATCTTAACAAGGAACTTTTTCCTTGCTAACTCCTCGCAGCATTTCTTTGCTTGAATTGTTTGAGGAAAAAACAAAAAACACCCAAAACTTCAAAATTTGCTCTCACTGGAGTTGCTGAGCCTCTGAGAGCCCGAAACGAGATGTGGATGGATGCTTGACTCTCCCAAGTGTTCACTGTACCTGATGGTTTCTGCTCCTATAAAATGCATTGTAATCCATCCGATTTACAAGTATGATGGCTATGCCACTGTGCAGCACGAGTCATTTTTAAACAGCAGTAAAATTCTCTGTGAGAGAGATATTATTTGCATTATGGTAAAAGAATTGCTTTCCTTCCTTCCCCTCTGGGCCTCCTCTTCCCAGCCTTTTCAGGATGACATACTATGAAGATGTTTCCTAAATCAGAGATGCATATGGGGGGGGGGTAGTTTATGCTTAGGAACAGGTGAGGGATTAAAGGCACTAAAATACTATTGTCAGCATGGAGAATGAAGGTCACAGCCTACTTACCAGCTGCTTAAGAGCTGCAAATCTTTTGTTGAATTAGAAGCTGTCTTTTTCCTTTTATTTTTATTTTTTATTGATATAGTTTGATTACTTCCCCCTGCCCCCTCCCCGGCAGGGAAAAATACTATAGTGGGAAAGCAGTGATGCATGCTATTCCTTTGAAGCAAGACTTTACCCAAATCCCTTTCATATGTAAGGAGCGTTTTATGCTTAATACCATGTATGCAACAGGACTGTGGATGCCGGGTATAGCAGAAAGTGAAAAAGATCACAGTGAACGATGCTGGAGGAAAAGAAAGAGGTCTTGTGGTGCTAAAACACAGGAGGCATTCTTTATTGAGGACATGTGGGATAACCACGCTGCCGGCCTCCTGCACGCTTTTGGAGTATCATTTACCCTGGGTGCAGAAGGCCCCAATGCCGCCTCTCGTCAGGACACCAACTTGAATTACACTCCAGCCTTGAAACGCAACCTTCCACCTTGACAAATTGTCAGCGAGCGAAACGTGATTTGAACCGCTGCGGTGCGGCTTCACCCCGTGGCACCCTATTAATGGGACGTGTTAGTGTTGGGCCACTGGGTGAAATGGTAAATATTGTGGCGCGCGTGGCCGTGTTGTCTCCCTGACTGTAAATAGATTGTGAATAATTGGATAAAATATAAAAGTGAAGAGGCTCTGCCTAACATAAGGCATGAATTATGCCTCTCTCCTCTGCTCCAGTTCAAACACTTCAAACTCCTTTTCCTTGCCATAATTGGACATAATCAGTAACACAGTCAGTGACTAAAGGCTGTCTGGTATCAATTCCCAAACCCAGGGACCACAAAATTTAATCTTTGAAAGAGTTAATCCTCTCTATTAGCTGATTAGTTCAGTTAATTTGTTGTGTCCCATGGTGACTGTAAAGTAATAAGAAAGGGTACTCTGTAGGAAGATACCTGAAACAGCTCTGTGTGTGTTATGGATATATGATCCATACGTATGTGTATATCTACAAGCTTTTGACAGGTAGTTGAAGGTGCTGAGATACTGCAGTTTCCCCTGGCTTTGGTGGAAGCTGTTGGCTCAGGATCTCTTTAAGAAAAAAATTGTCCAAGGATATTCAGTCTAGTCTGAAAAGAGCAACTTGTTCCAGGGAGTAATATAGAAAGAGAAGTACGCACGGCTTAAAAAAATGCCTCGCAGTTTCTCTTCCAGATATAGCCTGTCTATCTGCCTTGCTGGTTAACGGGAATGCTTTGGGCAGGAACTGTCTCTTAAAGGAATGCGGCCTTGCTTGTAATTGAATAATAAAACATGGCCACTACAAATCTAACACACTGCCTCCCCCCAGAGTGGAGTTTTCACATGAATATGTCCCAGCTTGCTATCCCTGGATTGCAACACACACCTCGACTATGGTGGAGGCTAAGGTAGCTGTGTCCCCCACCACTGATACATGGATCAGGTCTATATTCTCTCCTGACTTAGCTCATTAGTTATGAATTTCTGCAGTAACCCTTTTCTCTCGCTGTCTGTGAGAGGTAACGTGTTATTGGAGGACAATATGTGCACTTTTGCTGTGTTTTGGGGAGGACAAAAAACCCAGAGAGTTCATGTAGCTGCTTAAGCCTGTGGATGTGGGAGGAAGAGGAGCCCTGTCGCTGAGGGCTTCCTTCATGCAACTTGCTTGTGCCAGTACAGCATGTAGCATTTGTCAGCACTTTATTCTACGTGGAGTTTTATTTTGATATGCAGTCAGGCCAGTCATTGTCAGAGCTAGAAATGCAGCCTATGGGGGAGGTATTTGGGGCGTACAGAGGTGAAGTACCCTCCTGTTCCCCAGTCCCGTCAGGCAATCCATGGGCCAGGGCCTCTGAGCTTGGACAGCAAAAGCCAAAACCTGTCAGAAGTGGATGCTCCTGCTGTGACTTTGGACACCTGCCTCCGTCCTGGTAGGCACCAGCAACTTCCATTGACTTCTTTATTAATCTTTCTGCTCACAAACAGGCTGAGGCAGCGTTTCCAGCGAGGGCATTTGTCACTCTGACAGCTGGAGGGCAGCTGGTGACCGCGGACCCTGGTGCGGGTGGCGCTCGCAGCTTCACGGGCAATAGCAGCTCATAACAGCACAATGATTAAAGTGTCAAGTTACCACTCTTTTGTATTATATGTAGACTGTAAAAGATTAACTCGAGGTGATTTATCTTCTGTTGGATTTGCTTGACAGTGAACGAGGCTGTAACCAATTTGCCTGGAGTGAGGGAGCTAAGAATAAACCCCAAAGGCTTGAAAGCAGAGGAGCATGGTGAGGACGCTTTCCTGAGGCCACCACCTCAGCACTGTCCCTTGCTCCCATGCACCAGGAGCATGACTCTTGAAAATAGTAACTTCATGGTCACATCTAACTATTGAACCTTCATGCTGTGAAGCTTCAAATAACTTTTTCCATAAGGGCAACAGATCTTGTTGTCCTGGACCAAAAAGCCCCTTTGCCAGACCAGACTGTAATACTTAAATTCTCTCACGCTTTTTGAAACGCTGGGGCTACCTGCATTTTTCACTGATAATATGCTGGATGAAAACTGCCTGGCAAGGTTTTTTTTTTTTCCTTGTTTTTGATCTAAAACTTGCCTTTAATCCTACGAGGTGTAGAGTGTCCTGAAGTATTCTTCCCTCTGGGCGTTCAATAACACCGATTCCTTGGAGCACTCAATAAATGTCTTAGGCCCTGATGGTAACCAGATTGAGCGCTCCTGTTTGCCTACCATGAGCACCACCCACATGTTTTTTACTCCCAGGTGTTAAGTAGAATATATGAAAGCAGCAGCTGAGTAGGGAAAAGCCACTGATTGGCAACCAATGTTAGCTGAAGGTCAGTGCTAATTACTCTGTCTCATTTGCATGGGGGGTTTTGAAAGATGGAGCCTAAAGTGTCTGTGGCATTTTCTGCCAACAAATTACTTGGCTGACAGGAGGATGTCGCCACTCATCAGGGCCGATGGACTGCAAGCTGGTACTTGTGCAATTAAGGAAGATGGAAATATTGCCGCAGAGAGTTAACTTTCTGGGAGTAATTACTGTAGGTGTCAACACAGGCTGATGCAAAGGAAGAGGATATATTTACTATATATGTGAATCAAGGTTATGAATGATTAGGCAGTAGCTTAAGATAATCACTTCTGTCTCTATCCCATCCGTCCTTCTTCTTCCTCTTTTTGCACATTTTACTGCTGATTGTGGCAACGCAGGAATGGACAGAGGGCAACATCTATGCTAATTAATCTCCACTGCTCAGACTGACTGTTTCTCGTTTAATTGAACCTCGTGAGCATGTGCAAGACTTAGATTTTCTTTTCCGGTCTTGCCATATAGATGTTCCCCTCTGGTTCTTGTAAAGGTGCTGCAAAGTGGAAGCTGAAACTACTGGAACAGGAGCATGGGGGAGGTTTGGAGCAGTTAAAGGGAAAAACTGAGTTTTGGAAGCAATGTGAAGACAGGAGATCTTTAATTGAAGAGATGAGTGGTTTTGAATGTTCAGTCTCTGCATGTCAAATTTCCATTACTAGAATTTCAGTAGGTGCTAAGTAATTGGACTCCTTTTAGGAGTGTCTGCTGATTGCCTAAAGGTGGAGACCATCAAGGTGCTTTCTTTTATGTAAAGCCTGACTTCTGATGGAAGCTTTTGTTCTGTAGCAATGGGACGCTTGGCTCCAGCAATTTAAATATTGCCAGAGAGATGTCCTGGAGAGTACCAGGTCTGGACTGTATCCATGTCACCTGTGTTGTATCTGTGACTGCAAACACTCCCTTGCCAATCCTTTGCTACTGAAGAGCTGGATTTTCCCTTAGTGTGAATTGTGCAATTTCAATTATTTAAATCTGCTAACTTTTTTCTGAATAGTTCAAAGTGGAAAATAGCAGAAGCTTCTTAAATTTTTCAGTTCAGCTGAAAAATTTTTCAACTGTGTTCCAAGCTGTTCTTAATTACTGGTAAGTTGTATATTTAAATTAGTTTTATGGGATTCAAAGTAGCTTACCTAGATATTTATTAACGTATAGCTGTTTAGACAGTCATGCAGAAGAGTCAAGTGTCCAAGCTCTGCCATCACTGAATGACAGCTGAGTTTGTCTTTTATGCTCCTTTGAATGTCACCACCTTGGTGCTTGTCCCATGCACATGAAGTATAAAATACACATGTAACTAATTTGTACTTAAAAACCACACACTGAGTGAAGCAGTGGGGGTGCCTCATATAAATCAGAGCATGGGCTTATGCTTTGTGTAAGCACGGGGCAGGGCATAGGGGCACCCCTGGATCCTGTGTAGCTGGTGGCTGCGCTCTGCCCCATCTCCTTGCCAAAAAGGGGAGGAGGAGCACAGGTGTACTGCCTGTGCCTTTGCAGTGACTTTTTCCTTTGAGTCAGTTGTCTGGTTGTTAAAATGCCATGCATCAGCATAATATAATCCAGGCTCAAGTTTTTGAGGTACTTTCCCCAAGTTCTGCTGTAAGCAAGGCTCAGAGGTCACTTAAGTGATCTTTCACTACTTGAATAAGCCCATGCTACTGAGACAAGCAAGATGACTTATCCCTCTCAGAGCTTTTTCTAAGGCTCTTGAGAGACCCAGGCAGGTGTGCCCATGTAGACAGTGTGTCTTAAAGCTAGCCCATTTTTTCCAGCTGTATCAGATGGATAAAATATATTCCTTTCCCTGAAAGTCTTGCTTTACTTGGTTTCATAAAATTTATGTTTAGCATCCTGTTTTGCAGCAGTGGCTGTCAGATACAGCCCATTTTAAATAATCAAACTCACCCAACATTAAGTTATAAGACAGTGTGATGAGGTGGATGGTTAACTCAAGTTTAAAAATTGTGTGGTGGCAGAGTGCAGAGGCCGAGAAATGGGAGAGAGGTTCAAGCTGGGTCAAGTTTCGAGCTTGGTCAAACACTTATCTGACTTACATCCAAGTATACAGTTATCACCTCAATAGTTAAAATGTGTGAGTAAATGAGATCTAAAAAGAAAGAGGGAAAGAAAAGAAGAGGTTGAGGATAAATACCCCAGGGTTTGGGTAGCAAGAGAAGCACTGAGGAAAAACAAATGCTTTGAAGAGCACTGAGGCTACCAAGGCCACCTTGATAGAGATGAAGAACTTCTTTGCACCCAAAGTTTACATAAAGTTTTTGGCATTAACTGTGCTATGGCTTGTTAAAGACTTCCAAAACCCCTTGTTTACACTTTGATGTTTGGTGTTCTGATAAAAGAAAGAGGAGGGGAAAAAGTGGTTTACAGAAAATGATAATTTCCAGATGGAAAAACCTATCATTAATTTTTAACTCAACCACATGGAAAAACATGTGAGATTTTATTTTAAGTCCCTTCATAAACAGAAAGGTGCTGCTGATGGCATGCTTATTTTCATATTTGATTAGGAAGCACACTTAAAAACTGTACTAAAGAGCACAACTCTGCAGGGAGGGCCATTCCTCTCGGCCTCATGCTATCATTTGTCACTCAGTGCTGTTAGCTGAGCTGCAGCCATGCTGCTTTTAATCTATTATCTACAGCCACTTAAAGGCCAGCAGTTTCAATTTTAAAACCTGCCTTAAAAAAATTATATATATATGTATTTCCTGTTTGTGTGGTGGGTTTTTTGGTGTGGGGTTTGTGTGGGGGGTTTTTTAGGGTTTTTTTGTTTGTTTGTTTTAATCACCTTGACCTGTTGTGCTTTTAGGTTCATTACCTTTGTGCTTGTAGTGATCCCCTTTTGCTGTGGGGAGCACTAAGCCCTTAATTGTGGGACAGGTTAGAGTTCCCCTGCTTGCTGCCTCAGACTTGATGAGCAAAAAGGAAAAAGAAAACCTAAAATCAAAAATTTTTTTTCTATGTGAGTAGTTCTATATGTAGACTTTCTGCAAGTAGTTACCTAACTAGTTCAGAAGTTAACATTAGTCAAGGGCTGATGAAGACTGCGGAAGGAGTCCACCTGAGTTAAGTTGAAACCAGGTTGAACAGCAGGATCCCACTTGCTTGCCCTGCTCCAGGGAAAGCCCCAGAACAATCACCCTTCTCGGCCCTTCATCCTTTTGCAAGGCTCTCTTACTGGCATATGGTTTTCAGTAATATTCAGGGTAAAACAACAGCAATCACCAATGTTTTAAAATGTTTTCAAACCTTTAATTATGTGAAATGAAAGAGACTATTTAGCTCATTATCCTGTTTTAAAATTCTACTGGTATTGCACTGAAGCCGTTGTGATGTTTTCTCTTGGTTAATATGGAATGTAAATTTCTGCGGCATTAAAAATGTCACATCACGACTCCCTTTGAGACAGCAGTCTGATATTAACATGCCTTAAATAGCAACAAAGGAATAAATCCATTCTGCTGGTCAGCAGTGACGCAAGTGCTTGTATTTACTTTATTTTAGCCTGATACTGTATAAAACTTACAACATTTCACCAAAATGAAAACAAAACAATATCAATAAAAATAATTACCAGTGATGTTAAGGAAAGCAAGTCTTAGATATGGAGTTCTTCAGCCTTTCTCTATCTTGGGCTCAAACCCTTTGCATCTGTGGCCACCACAAGAATCCCTGAGTGGTTTTGTGGTGCAGGTTGCCGAGGATTTGTCCACCACAGTTTGTAGGCACAAAATATTCATATTTGTATTGTTCTGGTTCTTGGAGGTTGCAGTCACCTTCTGGAAAAATTGCTGCCTGCACTAGTAAGGATGTGGTCCATGCTCTGAAGCATCTAGATTCAAGACAAATGTGACAAAACTCGGGGAGGGGAAGGGGGGGGGAGAGGGAGCATAAGAGTGTGCTTGCTTTTTTAAATGTGTGTAGTCTGAGCAGAGGGACAGGGAGTCTTAAGTTTTATTGACAGTCAGAGACTTGTATGCACTTGGAACTGCTTTAAAAAATGAGAGGCAGGTGTTTAAATTTCTTGAAATGCTGATTAAGGCAATGACTCTAAAATAAGTGTACCTCAGTGACTTGTCTGAGGTTAAACAAAAAAATTGTTGCCAAACTTCAGAGCTGCACCCTAGTGGTTTAATCCCACTGTACTGAGGGGGCTTTGAGATCCTCCTTCCTTCTTAACTGTCCTTTGGTATAGAAACCTTGAATATTGTGTTTACATGTGTAGCGGGTACGTAATGTGACTGTTTCTTCAACTGGTACTGAACAACAGATTAGCATCATTCCAGCACATTCCAGACTGATTTTCATATACTGTGTAAAGGCAAAATCTGAGACAGAAAGAGGAGTAATAATGCTGTTATGAAAACAGATATGACAGGAATGCATGCGTTTAATTTTAGAGGGATGTGGGTCTTTTTTGATGCTTCAGCTCTTGGAACTATTTCACTGAAATTTTCCCTCTGCATAGTGGCAACATTTTGAGTTATGTGATGAGAAAGCAAAGTTTAAGCATAGTGAGTATATTTATAATATTGATGTCCCCAATATAGCTACTGGTGGTTAATATACATCAGATCTTACTTCTGCAAAAAAAATTGGAATTTTTTATCTTTATGATAATGCTGTAGGTAATGTTATCTGATATGACTTCAATGTTCAATGCAACATTTTCATCAAGTTTAATAAAATGTTTCTGTGTACTATGCATGATTGACAGCCTCTAGTAGGCTTCTGTGAGATAAAACAAAGGAACTGCACATCCAGGTGGGGATGTCGGAGGAGTCTTAATTAGATCCAACGTTCAGAGGGTCCAGTTCACTTTGAAGGAAACTTCTCACTTTTGACCAAAACTACTAATTCTGTGTGCTGCTGAAATGCAGCCAAACCTTAAATCTTTAGGTATAGAGCGGGCAGTGTACTTCCATTCTCTCTAAAGGAAAACCAAAAACCAACCAAAACATGTGAAATGATATGATACATTTATAATGCCACCTCCTAGACATCATTCTGTATCAGTGCTACTCATCTGGAAAGCCTTTACCTTCAACCTTTCCAAGGCACAAGGTCTTGCTCCAAATCTTGTTAAGCTAGACATCCCATGGACCTGATTTAGGCAGCTATCAGTAATCTCTTCCTGATGAATTCACAATCACTTTATGCTTTTTAAGAGGCATGTGTTCAATAAATATAGAATATCCAGAAATAGTTCAGCTTTATCAGGCTTTCAGATCTGAATAATTGGAATATAAGCTCTGAAAAAGTAATATTTAAACATTTCATTTTTGAAGGATGACAGTGTGTAAGTGCCCTCCCTGAAGATTTTTTTTTTTTGCCCCATGATTAATTAGCTTCATTTGCTTTAATCTGTTGCCATGTGCAGCAAAAAGGCAAAGTGTGTTTATATTAGCCTGGCCCCTCCCATCATTTCCAAAACAACTGGTTTTATGCACTTCGGGCAGCTTGAATCAGGCCTAATTACAGAGTCTTACATCTGCTTTCAATCTTTGGGCTAGCATACAAGGTTGCTCTTGTATTTAGGCTTACAGTGGTTTCCCCTGTTTGTTTATGTTTTGCTTTTTAAATTTATATGTATAAACATCCACAAGAACAACAACGTCCTAGCATCTGACATCCGTCATACAACAACCAAGGAGGATTCCCACTTCCATGCGTTGCTATCTGCTCAGGACACTTGAGCTCCATCAGTGCAGGCCCAAAGCTTGAGGCAAACCAGGCTTACTGAAGCAGTACTGGGGCTCATTAATGTTATACTCTTCCCCCTGCTCCCCTTTGGGATTGCTTGATTATTTGTTTCTGTCTGTATTGGTTGCGTTTGGCTAATAAGGAGGAACCCAACTGCTAAGCAGCTACTTGAATAAAAGCTTCCCTCTCCACCTTTTGGGTTGGTTCTTCCATCTTTGAAAAACAAGCTTTTCTGAAATGAATCAGAAGATTATTTAATGGGTGTGCAGAGGAATGGCATCAGTCTGCTGGTATAAGTTTTCTTATGGCATGCATCAATCTCGCTTCTTGACATGGCACACATCCTTGAGGAATGCGAACGGGAAGGCAAAAGGCATCCTGGCAGCGCAAATGTCCTGGCTTTACTGTGAATGGGATAAGTAAAAATCTTAGGGGTAGGAGAGGGAAAAGCTTTATTTTTGGTTTTAGTTTTTCATTTTATGAAAAGGTTCAATAACATTAGATCAAGAACTAAAATACTGAAGCGTGAGAATCTTGCAGTTCCCGGAAGTTCTGGATTTTTGTCAGGTCTATCCATCATCCAGTTGCCTCTCAATTTTACCAAGTACTGTTTAATTCTGAAAATTCATTCCCCAAGGGTCAGTATTGGACTCTGCATTGGGCTCCTGTGGCATCTGTTTGCTTCTGGAGGCTGAGCATGTGCTTTGGTTCAGGAGCATTATTTCCCTGTAATGAGGCAGTAGCACTGATGCTGAGCAGGCTGACACCATGGATGCTGAAGATGTTTTGGGATTTGACAGGGAGGCGAGGGGGACTGATGAAAGAAATGGGAACTCTATTTCTATGTGCAGGTTTTTCCCTAACCTGCGGGGGATAGGAGCTCCCATAATTCAATGCAGAGTTGTAAGATACAACTTCCTGGTGGCTTATTGCATTTGTTTGGTCACTTATGAATAATGTGGGCTGCTTAAGCATGTGCTGAGTCTCTTTATCCCATTCTATCATTTCTTTGTTCTGTTTCACAAACACAGAGAATATATGAATGAATGATAGCATAGAAAACATATAGATTTAAGGATAGGATTACTTTGTGTCTTATGATAGTTTATAAAACTATTTTTTTGGCTATGATGCTTGACAATGAGGATAAAAATTCTTTACTAAGAAATAGAAAACATTAACAAACAACTATTCTTCTAGACTCTTAGTTTTCTTCAGCTATCATGAAATAATATATGAAACTGTGGAAAACTGTTTTTGAGAAATTTCTGTATTAAAGGTTACAATAGATGAATGGCAGAATTAGCCATAAAGAAAGAAATGATTACTGAGTAGGTCATTCTTACTACAAGCAACATCATATGGATCAGTGATAATATTCTACTGCATGCATGAAGGAAGATCTAAAATAGCTTTAGTATAAAACTGAAGATCATACAATTTGCCTTGTATGGCAGATGGTAGGTGGGGGAGGGAAATGTCCTGAAACTGTGAAAAATGTTTGAGGAGTTATAATTATTTTCTTTAGGAAAATGCCAAAAATAAGAACCTACAAAAACTCCAGTTTCACATATGGTCCAGATTAAGATGTGGCGCTACAGCTTATTTTTGCTAAAATGTTACACCCCAGATTCATCCTACCTAATTTTTATCTATCTAGTCTCCTTCTATAGTCAAAGGAGTAAGGAGTATGCCCAAGATGAGATCTCTGTTATAAAGAGCTGTGAGTTTTCTGGATGCTGCCATTATTCAGTCTAGGTAGTGAGTGTTTAACTTATGGTATGCCTAATGAAATAGATATATACTGCAAGTGGGTGCAATATCAAACTTGCCACTCCTCAAAATGAAACACCATTTCTTTTTCATATGCTTTAATCTTTTCTTCTTTTCACTGTTGAAGGTGGGCAGCCTTTTCGGGTATTTGAATACTAATTTTGTTCTTATCTCTTTCCTTGACATGTTCATGAATGACAGTGTTAGTATTCTTTGAACTTTTTGAGCCATTTGTGCTTTTTTAAATGAATATAGTTGTTGTTGTTATATAGTACTTACACTATGGAATTAGGTCTACTATATCTGTTTCGTCTGTGGGGTATCTTTTACTATGTAATACGATTGCCTAAAATTAAGAGGGTTCCTTTGCTCCATTTAAATTGCACTGTGTCTTAACATCACATTCTTCATTTCCTTCATTTCCTCAGTGACTTAATAAGTACTTAAATTAAACAAGAAAAGCTTTCTAACACAGAAGTGAGGAAATCTAGAGTTAAAGCTGCTACTCTACTCCTAATTCACCCAGCGGTGCATAGGCACTCTATTAAGAAAGCCACAGAACAGCAGGTGAGCTTTTATCTTATGTTTCTGCAATGTATATACCATATGTGCTACACAGTTCACTGCATATGCTATGTATGATCACCCACTGCTTTGGACCCCTGCTGTACCAAGGTGCAACCAGGTGATGTAAAGGATGGGGAATGACTGCCTGATTAATATATTCCTATTTTTCTTGATGATCTCTGCGCTTACACCACATTCTTTTAATGGAATGGGACTTAAAACAATCCTTTTTTTTTTTATTCCCCTCTCTCTAAAGAGCACTTCTGTTCTTTCACTCTTTTCCTTATGTAATGTGTGGAATTAGTTGTTCTGGTCTTACGCTCATTAGTTACACATCTGAGGAGAAACAGAGGCCCTTCCCTCCAGCAGTGAAAACACACAAGCCTTTCAGGTTCCTTCCTCCGTTTTTGGAAAAACTTGGCCTGGGGCGCGCCAGCTCCTGGGCTGCAGACGTGACTGTGAGGATTGCCACTGGAGTGCTGATAATGGTCTCCACTTGCTTCTCCTTTTACGCCAAACACAGTAACACTCAGGCCCTGCTGCCTGAGACAAGAGCTTAGCTCCTCAGCAACTAATCATTTTTGTGCAATCCTCCTCTGAAAGATATTTTACACGTAGTGCTTCCTTGCTGATTGAAGTAATTGGCTCTGTGGTAGCTTTCTGGGATGCAGGGTCTTCATCTCCAGTAATACCTTCCTTACAATATCATCTGGGTCACAGAAAATGCATGCAAAATTGGTATAGTCCGACTCTGGCCTCAGATACCCATCAGCCTGGACCCTTCAAAAATAGCTGCCCAAGTGGTTTTGCTCCCTGTGGCCCCATCTCCAAGGCTGTAAAATGCGACAAGATGCGCACAAGTGGAGGTTGCCTTTCCCCAACTCTCAGGGGAGCAGCGAAGCTATTAAGCATCAGTGGTGCTCGATGTTGCTAATTTGAGTCTCTTTTGACTCAGTCTTCTGAGGCAGCAAAATAAAAAGAAAGCAGAGGGAGAAATCTGAGTAATTCCTCTGACTGTGCACGTTGGGAACTGACTGGGAAAGCTATGTAGGCATACGGCAAACTGCAGTTACCATCCTTTTGAGAATGCATTGATCAAAGGGACTCTGTCAGTGTCTGATTAAGGGCCATGTAAGAGTACTGAAGACATTTCCTTCTGGTTAACAGCTCTGATTACAGGGGGCTCCTGGAGTGAATTTGCCGGCGAGCAGACAGGCTTGTCTCCGGGCTCCACCTGACGCGCTAGGGTTTCTCAATGGCCTGGCTTCCTGTTGCTGAAGGCTACTATTCATTCACAGCTTGTAAATCAGTAGCCTGTAAATCAATGGATGAAAAAACTACTGTTAGAGAAATGTTCCTCAAATTCCACTCTCTCCCCCGATACTTGTTTTCCCAGGGCATGTATTCCATGATCATGGAAAAATATTTAAAAGTTTAATGCATATTAGCTAGTGATAGAGGTGGAAATGAAGGACCATACCTTCTTCATGATCTGGGAAACTTGCTATAAGCACTTTAAAGTCATGGGTCTTTTTTGGTTTTGTTTGTTTGTCCCCCCCTTTTTTTTTATAGTGGAGCCAAATTAACATTTCTAATGCTAAAAAGCAATTGACTTGAATATCTTTAAAGCACAATAACCAGAGCTGACTGAAGACTTAATGTAAGTAAGAAGGACTGGAGAGGTTTGAGTTTGCTTAGTACTGGTTTTCTAGCATAAATGATTGAAATGGTGTTAAGAAGCCCTGGCCTGATGAATGCAGCCAGGAGACTATCAGCAGCTGCTACTGCTGCAAAGAGCATCATACAGCCAGGGAAATGTCTCAACGGGGCTAGAGCACGCCAGGAAGCTATGATAATTGGAGCACAACATTTGGTATCTAAACATCGAGAAACATACACATTTGGAAATATAACAAGCCCAAACTGAATTCCTGCCAAACATGCTGCTTATCTCACGTAACACCGAGCAAATGTGCTATGCATGTCAGTTTTGTTATTAACTCTCTTCTGTGCGAGGCAGCACACAAAACTGTGCTGTCCTATGCAGTTCGTACAATGGCCTTGCGCAAGTCCGCTCACTGTGACTGAGTTTTAAGTAGCCTGGGTGGTTGCAACCACCAAGCAGAGCGCAACACCTGCTGGTGTGTGTAGGCACCTATGTAGGTGCACCTGTGGTTCCTGGCGGTGGTAGGGAACAGGGTGCTTCCCTGCCCTGAGCTTGGCTGCTCCATCCCTCCCCGCGACCAAGGCTGGAGCTGTCACCTTCTGCCACCTCCCGCCAAATAATAGCAGGCCCATGACCAAGGAGCCAAACCTTCACAGTGCCCTCTTGTTTAAGTCCATGCCACAGATACAGTTGCCCGCAGAGCTTGCTGCAATTGGTGTACACTTTCCATTTCATAACTAGAAGAGTGCAGTATGATTGAAAATGATATTCTCTGTACTGAAGCTCATGCACTATGCACCAGGTGGTTCATTTTGTACTGAGCCTCCACATTTGCTCCAGAACGGTGCATGACTAGGTAAAGGCCACCAGACCCCGGGGAAAGATATACTGCTGTAGCTCCAAAAGCACTAATGTGATTATGTGGGGGGAGGAAGAGATGAAGAAAAAATAAAGAATTGTTGAACGAGCTGAGGCAAGAATTCAGTGAGCAGACAGAAGGTAGGGAGGACTGAAAGAAGTGAGAGAGAGAAAGCAGAAAAGGGGGAAAAAGAAGGTGATAATTTTTCATCCACTTAAAAGCTAAAATATGTTCCTGTTGCCTATGTGTTCTTAGAGAAGGAGAGGGGAAAAAGGTCCACTATTTCCTTTCTTGCTGGCTGCCAGTGTGTCCTTTAGAGACATGTTTTTCCACATCGGAGGTGCTTAATTTTCAATTGTCTGATTAAAAATAAAGTTAAACAAGACTTCCCATGAAAAGCAGACTACTTTTTGAAAATAGAGGCTCATTCAGTTGAAATCACAATGTTTAACAGACAACTATGGTTCTATTATCCCATCCATGCTCAGCTACATGTGAGCTGGCAGAGATGCAAAATAGCAGCCTAAGATTGATTCCAACAGATACAGCCTTATTTAAAAAAAAAAAAAAAAAGCGCCTTGATGGTGTTTTCTAAGAAGAAAAGGTGGCCTGACCATAAGCTGGAGTTCGCATAATTAAGTGTAATGCTCTTGGCACATCTTCACTGGGAGCAGCCTCTGTTTGTGTGATGAATTAGAGCACCTTACCTCTCTTGCTCTTTTGGTAAAAAGAATGCTGCTTTCACTTTTGCTTTTTTGGTAAATTTTCCAAAGGGAAAGAAAAGCAGAGTACTTACAGATATTAGCCTCTTGCTGTGTCAAAAGAGGTCATTTGCTTTCTTGTAGAAAATAGTAGATATCAGGTAGATATTTGTAAGCTATGAGACAGGAGAGTAAACTCTTCCTACAAATCAGGATGATGCAGGAGTCAAAGAAGCATATCAGAAGAAGGCTGGAGTAGTCTAGATATCGTAAAAAGATCAAAATTTCTATTTTTGTTTGGACTATGATTACCAAACCATCAATTTTGAACTTAAAAATACTTGCTATATAATAACTTTTGATTATCCAGTTAGTTACTCATATTGCGGTGTTAGTTGTGCCTCTGAGAAAAATTTGTAAGTGTGCTTTGAAGCAAGATATTCTGAGATGAGCGTAAACATGCTTTCTAAAATATAAGGACAGCTTTCAATAGAGATTGGGGCTAACAAGAAAACCTCATCTTCGGAAAGAATTCTGTGCTTAATTTTACGGTTCTTAGTAGTGTTGTTTTTAAAAGCACTCTGTGTATGCACATGCATAACATATATACTGAATGCATAAATCTCTTTGGATTCATGGTCCTAATAAAAAAAAAAGTTCAAATCCTTATCTTAAGGAAAATGGGAATAGAACTTGACATACAAAATAGTTGGATGATGTTTGTTTCTTCTCCATAATTTCTAATTTTTATGCTCCTCTCCATTTCCTGGTTGTAGTGGAGAGGAAAAATAAATATGCTGAAATGCCATGACGAGAGGGTGCATCTGCAATATTTCTGTTAGTAAAGATGAGAAATTTGGTGGAACCTCACCCAGGTCTGCATACCAAAGAAGCTCAAAAGAGTACCTCAGCTTCTGGGTGCTTAGATAAAACTGAAATCTCACACTTTGAGCTTTCCCAAAAACTACAAATTGAGAGAGGCAACTTGTTCTCTAGCATTCTCCCCTTTGCTTCTCAAATCTTCTGAAAAGAATTTTTTTTATTGCTCTTATATTTTGGAGTAAAATTTCCTAAAGTTAGTCATTTAAAGATGTAGTTTGCTCTCAAGCGAGTAAGTTAACCACAGTACCTGTGAAAGACTACTCAAATCCTGCAATTCTTGAACCTTCAAAATCTGGTCATCCATCTGAAAATGCTGCCCTGGAGTTGTGCACCTTTTTTTCTGCATTCCACCATGTTCCCCTGAAATCCAGCATACTTTATTCAGCTCAGGAATACTGTGAGTTGTACCTACCAATTTCTGAAACTTCTTCTATTGCTTTTCAAAATTGGACCTCTAGACATAAATTCATGTAGAAGTAATTTATTTCTAAGCCATTCTAATAGGCTTAGGTACTAATTAGTTTCGATTTCTTGATTACTGTCTTTAATCATTTTGTGGCTGGTCACTTGACCCTAATGACTCAATCTTTCTAATTTGATTAGGAAGCTATGGGCACTGGTAAGACTAGTTGCCTGTATATAAACTGTTTCTGGAAGAACCTTTAACATAACTGTCAAAAGAATAGTTCCCTAGATCCATCATTTTCCTTTTACTCATACTTAGTGCTTTCCCAATTTAGTAACTGAGGACTTTTAGGAGACCTGATGGGCTGCCCCATCCTTTTTGATGTTACAGCAGACATATGCCAAGCTGAATCTGGGCATGACTGGTACTTTATCACTGAGAAGGGGAAAGACCTCTATGTAATTACTGCATCTGTTTTATCATGAAACTGTGTTTTCCCTAGAAAGATGCCTTTAAAAGAATAAAACAAGCTTAATATCAGTAAGTGACTCTAGTATGTCCATTCTACTATGAGCATCATGTTACAATCTTCATTCTAGTATATATGATTGGGTAGGAATTTAGGATTTCATTTTTTCCTTGGTTCCTATTGTATATCTTCTTTGTGTAAATAGAAGATCTATGAAAGTATTGTACATAAAATGTTTTTGCATGAACTGATTTGATTTCTTTTTGTTTCATATTTTTTCAGTTTTTTTCCAGTTGTTTTGGGGGGTGGGAGGGGTTTCCTTTTAGGGCGTCTGCTTTTGGTTTTCTACTTTTCTTCTTCCTCTGTCACACATCACAATTTATTTTCTATTTGTGTAGTATTTCCTTTTTTTTTTTCTCTTTCTGACTTTCCTTCCCTCTTAAGTCCTCATTCCATTAAGTTAGGCCTCATTTAATTGCTCCCTTGCTTCTTGCTAAAACTTGCATGAGATGGTTAGTAATATTAATGGAGAACAAACCATGTCACTTTCACTTTCTTCTACTATTGGAGTTTCCATGTGCAAGGGTTAGAAGGCATTTGACCAAGAACGTGCTATATTAACTCTGCAGAAATTTGATGGACTTTAATGTATTATACAAGTGTGTAACTAAGACAAAGCTGCTGGATCTAAGTACTTGCTACAGATGCATAGAGTGCCATAGCTTCAAAGCCTTCCAAAAAGGCTTATAATCTTATAAGGCATCTGGAATGTGGTTTACAGTCTCAGGGATCATTTAATTAGTCATTTTGCTATCTTAAGTGGTTGTGGTTGAGGATATTTCAGGGGTACTGACTTGTTTCATTTATCAAAAAGCTGTGTTTAAACTGTTACTGACGAGTTTCAAAGCTGAAGCTAGAGAAGATGTTTTGTGCTGCTGGCTGGTGTGGAGGTGGTAATCTCTGGAAGTGGGGTTGAAGAGTTACTCAACACTACACTATATTTATTAGCACCTCCCCAGTTTTATAAGAAGAGAAATAGATACATCCATTAGTTGGCTAGTGATCTTCATGGTGTGTTGGCCAAGATAAAAAACATATTATAGTTGTAAATTAGTATTTTGAGCCATTGGGTGGTATAAAACGTCAGTTGTTTTGCAAGGTAGACAAGATTTCAATCAAGGTATATAATTTTTCCTGTCTGGAGTTAAATCAGAAATGGTGATAAGAATGTAAAGGGGTGGGGGCAAACTGATCAATTTTCGTGGAATTGAGCTCAGACCATTAAGACTCTAGGCTTGGGGTTTTAGTTTTGGTTGTTTGCAGCACCCAATAAAATAGACCTCTGGGTCTTGTATGAAGCCTTAGGAAAAACTACTATATAGAAATGTTTACTAAATAATACTTGGTCTATGATAATCCGCACCTCCAAGAATCTCTCCATCATGCTGAGGGGGAAAATGTTTATGGTATGGGGATGTTTTCACACAAATGTATGAAATATTAATGCATGGTATGTGAAGTTCCTATAAATATTAATAAGAATTTATGAAGATAATAACAGTTTTCCTTTTCTATCATAGTACATCTAGAAAAAAAGACAAAATCATTAGGCTGAAAACAGCTTTTCCTGCACAGCTTCTTCATATTCTTTTTGGTTCATAACGTTTATCTCTGTGGTTGCTTGAGCAACAGTCCCTTGGATGCATCATGCAGGGTTCTCCATTCTCTGGAATCTGCAAATTACTGCAGAGAAATATGTGTTCTTCAGGTGCACCCCTTTCACACCACTCTTTCCTGTCTCCAAGGGTTTCTTGGCCTTTTTTTCCTGACCCCCTGCCTCAATATCCCCTCATGAGCTATATGCCTTTTTACAATTAAGATTGATTTTTAGAGAGAACAAATGTTGTATTCAACATATTTCTAATGATAGCATTAAATTAGATTCTCATGGGGGGGGGGGGGGAATCTTCCAGCTGAAACACACCGGCTACCTATTCCCAGTCAAAGTGCTCATTTTTTGCAAACTTACGTGTCATTTATCTGTAGGGGATTACAAAAAATTTGTGAGATGGCAGCTCTGCCTCTTGGGTTTAAAGCAAACAAAGGCTTAAAGTATGTTCTGTCTGTCATTTTGTTTCTCTTATCTTGCAGTTATTCTGCATTTTATTAATAAATTGAAGCCATTATAAAGAGACAGTGTGGCCCACGGAGGAGAGCCGTAGAGTGGGACTTGGGAATGTGAGGCTTGCTGGCTTGGCTGTAGCCTGTTGGGTGACTTTTGTCAAGCAATTGCACTTCCCTGTGTGTGCTATTATCATCATTTCATGGTCCTTTGAGATTTCTTTCTGAAAGTGCTATAGAAAAGCTAGGTATTACTATAACTTTAAGGGAAAGTGGGGGGGGGGGGCAAAGATAAAAAAAACAGTAAAATAGCTCTATCTATTCCTAGCACCCTTTTGCAAACATCTTATTAGAAACCATAAAGCTTGGGGATAATCATTATGGAATTTATATTTAAAAAAAAATAACTAAACCAATCCACCTAAAACCTTCCAGATCAGACTGGAGCAGTTTATTATAGTTGACTTCATTTATCCCACCTAGGAAGATGTTGTCCATAGTAAAACTAAGTTGTAGAGGATCACAGAGGGTCCCATACTATTATTTATAACCTGAAATTGCCATTCTTGGCCCAGCCCCTCGGAAGTGAAGGAGAGCAGCTCTGGAGGATGGCACAAGCTGGCCGCCGTGGCAGGAGTGTGGAGGTGCCAGCCGGGGTTGTCTGCTCTCCTTTGGTGCCTCCCCAGTTTCTGCAGGATCCTGTGGTGTGTTTGCAAGGCATCAAGGGTGGGCGAGATGGGTAACTACCACCTGGAGGGGAAAGTGAGAAGAAATGCCATCTGGCTGGGTGCTGTCGTCCTGTGCACATGATTAATCAGGGTGACAGAAGTCTGTAAATGCTGTAAGAGAGGAAAGAAAGTGAAGACTTGGGTGGAAAAGGCAGGAAACTGTTTCTCCACAGGTTTTGAGTGTAGTTGGACTTCTTTTTTTAATTGTGAGGCTCTTCCATGACATGCTGCTCCCTAGTTGGCTTCAGCACACCAAAAGCTTGCACTGGATGTCCCCCTTTGTTGCAGGCTGTGTTTGAGTTCAGTGTCTTAATGGATGCTTCACTGAAGATAAAGACTGAGGAGATTAAAACTGAATTGATGGCCGTATATAGCCCTATGTTTAGGACACGAGAAAGCTTCAGTGTTTGGGGGAAGGCAGGTCAGCATCTTTTCTCACGGCAGGCCGGGGCAGCTACTTTTGTAATTATTTCCAGTTTTGCTATGTATAGGTGCTGTCCATTACATCTTGTTGAAATTATAACACCAATTCTGTTTCTGAATGCACCGATAACAGTGCTTTTTGTTATGGTTTGTTTGTTTGACTTGTGGGTGAAACAACGGGGAACCCACAGCTGGCATCTAATATTTAGGCAGGAGGAAGTCAGCATCAATATCACAGAGGAAAGTGTTATAAATAGAAAATGTGTCTATGAAACAGCTAATTAATTTATAGTGAAAACACTAAGGAAGACAACTGGTGCCAGATTCTCACAGGAATATTTTAAGCTGATATTTTCTCAGTCTTTGGAATAACTATCACTCTGAGCATGAGGAAATGTAGAGAAGCCATGGGAAGTTTGATTGTGCCCTGCAACCTTTCCTGACTGCCACTTCTGCCAACTTAAACCCAGTCTCAGTTGAACAGCACGTGCTTGTGAGGAGAAAATGTGATCGGCTCTCTCACGGCATTTACTTGTGTAAAGTGCGCCCCCTTATTTCTCCGGGAAGCTCAGGGATGCAGTTGGCTCCATCGCGGTGAAAAGCCATTTGTAGCTGTGCAGCACAGAGGAATTTCTCTCATGTTGAGGTGGGGCTGTAATCAAGTTACCCAACAACAACAGATGGATTTATTCACTTGTTTTGTCCCTTGGCACATTTTAAGACCTGGATTTAACATCTATGGTTAAATGACACTTCACTTTTACCTCCCACATCTGGCCCTTTCCTTTGAGCGCTGGATACAGATGAATAGTGTGTCTGTTCACATGCTTTGCCTTAAACTGGAGATCTGTGGCATAATTCTGCCCCAATTTGATAAGATGCAGGCACGTATTCAATCCGCTGTAACTAAATCTGGCCATTTATAAACCTCTTGATGATACTGACATTTTAAACTATTTTGTGCTCCATGATGTATGGGGTAGAAGCAGATCTGATGTGAATGCCAGCTACACTCCGGTACAACACTACGGGTCATGTGCTCAGGGCACTGGTGCATTCACAGACTTAATCCCCGACTCCTGCGTAACAGCATGGTTTGTGTCAGACTGCTGGAAAGCTAGAGACAATGTGAAGCTCTGTTCTGGGGGTATTAGCTCCAAGTGCTGCACAGCTCCTATGGAAATGGGTGACGGAGTCCACAGGGAGAGGGGCTAAAGTCCATTTTCTGTCTTCTTTTTTCCCTCATTCTTGCTAGCTGACAAGGAACCGACATCATTTCCTGAGGTCTCTTGCCTGCTACTCACAGATTTTTTTATCTTATTTTTTCTTACTCTTGTTCTTATTTTTTTTAATATTTAAGCTGCATCAGCACAAATTTCTCTGTCATTTTTTTGAGCACATCTCATTTTTACATGATTAAATAGATCTTTCTGATGAGCTCAAGTTGACTTTAATATCTAGCTTTAACATCCAGAATTTTAAAATTCCCTTTTTTGTAGAGGAAAGCTCTCAACACTTGTTTAAGGTATGGACTACGTGACTTTGGAATAACTGGAAACAAGTTCTTTCAAGTCAATAAAGCTCTTTCTACTTGGGATAAATTTATTTTCAGCATTTTGTTCTGGGTTTTGAAACATTGTAAAGTTTAGTAGCTCATGAAGAATAGCTATGTAAAGTACATAAATAATGAGAAAAAAAGATTTTGAAATGGAATATTCTCAATAATTTGGACTTTCAGGTTTTTTATTGTTCAGTTCACACACTCGTCTGACTTGCTCAGCCACTCTAGTGAGCATGGTAAATGCAGTACCAGATGTGTTAAGAGTCCTACTCTCTCCCTTTGGAGTCTTTGACAAAGTTGCTGTCTGTTGGACTTATCTCTGGAAATAGCATTCAAGCCTCCTGATGCAATGCTCTCATTCAAATGCTCAGAAGCTCTCATGGCTTTTGGTCTCAGCGTAATTTTCCCCTTCTCCCCCTCCTTCGCCTCTCCCCCCTCCACCACCAGTCTAAAGCCATATGGACTCCCTCACTCTGAGCATTAACCTTTGATGAATATGCCCGTCATTGCTGTTCACTCCCAGAGTTTGCAAGAAGCAAGAATGATTTTGCAACTGGTTTATTTCATATCATAAAATCATACTGGATAAGTAAGGATCACAGAAGTTCTGCAACTGAAAGTTGTTTTTACCCAGTGAGTAGGTTCACCACAGTTAATCTCCTCATAGAGACCAAGCCATTCCTTGCTAATGAGAACCATGTGCACATCAAATAACCCAAGTCTTGCTGAAAATACTTTGATGCTACAAATATGGAACATCTTCAGGTTAAACACACAAGCAGACCCCTGAAACAACTCACCTGGTCCACCTGACCTGTGACACCCCATGGGCCTAATCCCCTGCCTCCTTGGCCATCCCCCCAGCATCAGCCTGGGTGCTGCCAAGCAGCAGTGGAGGGGTGGCCAGGGCAGGACACTCACGTTGCACAGCTGTCATGAATCCCTGGGGGCCCAGGTGTTGTGCTTTCGCTTGCTGCGGCTATGGGAGGGCCATGAAGTCTCCCCTGCTTTTACTGTAGCTGCTCTGCAAATGGTGGGAGAAAGTGGAGGTGCCGGAAGGAAATGGGGTTTTAGAGATTGATGTCAAAAGTCTGTGTTTGAAGGAAGGAAAAGATAGCAGGTATGGTTTTATTTTGTCAGTACCCTTTACATGAGGATTGTATTGTATAAAGGTTCAAGCTATCAATGGAGCAAAGATCTCCAGAACTCACTTTCTCCAGTGTGTCGTATGATGCATATTTTTTTTGGTTAGCACATAGCAATCAGAGGCCAGGAAAGATGCTGCTGGTTTGTGTAGCTGTTGAAGAAATGTTTTATACATAACCTAAATTTGAGGCTTTATTAATGCTGATGTCATCACTGGTAATGGCTCTTAGCTGTATTTCCAATTAAGAATGTAAAGCAGGAACAAACTTGCTGTCAAACAGGAATGATTGTTTGAGAGAGTTCAACCATCTACCTGTGTTTTATGGGAACAGGGAGGGAGGGATGGAAGGAACAAAATCCCCTTGGACCAGGAGCATGGGGGAGGAATTTGCAAATGCAAGGAGACCATATGCTGTGGCTGGCAGGTAAACGTGTGGACTTTTTTGTGCATTTATAACAAAGATTAACTACATCTCCTTTCTTACTTTCTATATCATTGCAACAAACATACAGCTTTACAAGAAGATCACCATCCGTGCATCTCAGATTATATAAAATATTCAGGCTTTATTTTTTTGGACTAATTATTCTTTCACAGCTGAAGACAGCTCTGACATTTATCTCTGTGTAAAAAGATGCAGCCCCATTTTCATTGCTTGTAATAATTAGATCCAATAGCAAATCTATACTAAATAGGTCTCTGCACACTGATCTGCTCTCCAGTTGTTTCCTTAGCATTGCATGGAATGACTTCTCAGGTTCCTCTTTTTTTCAGACATTAGAGCCTAAAATAACTGTGCAGGTAAAAATTAGGGCTAAATCTGCAGGTGTACTGTAGCTGAAGGTATAAGACATACATGGCACTACTGGAGCAAGTCCAGCGAAGGGCTACGAAGATGATTAGGGGACTGGAGCATCTCTCTTGTGAGGAAAGGCTGAGAGAGCTGGGCCTGTTTAGCTTGGAGAAGAGAAGGCTGAGAGGAGATCTTATCAATGTGTACAAGTATCTGAAGGGAGGGTGTCAAGAGGATGGGGCCAGACTCTTTTCAGTGGTGCCCAGCGACAGGACGAGAGGCAACGGGCACAAACTGAAACACAGGAAGTTCCATCTGAACATAAGGAAAAACTTCTTCACTGTGAGGGTGACAGAGCACTGGAACAGGTTGCCCAGAGAGGTGGTGGAGTCTCCTTCTCTCGAGATTTTTGAAACCCACCTGGATGCGATCCTGTGCAATGTGCTTTAGGTGACCCTGCTTGAGCAGGGGGGTTGGACTAGATGATCTCCAGAGGTGCCTTCCAACCTCAACCATTCTGTGATTCTGTATGTGTCTGTATGTTTAAAGATGTTTCTCTGCTTCTGTCATAATTGAGAAACCACTAGAACCTGCATAAATTACACCGATCATTTTATTTCTTTATACTGGCGCCCTGACGGTTCTTCACATCAGAGTGGTGTTACCAGAGCACATCTGCCTCTGCCCATGTTTGCTGCATGCTGCAAAGGCAGGTGCAGCACTGGCTTTATTTGAACTATATCCAGTTTAGAGTCACTTTTGTTGCTCAAATGTTGCAAATGGGAGTTAGCCCAGGGCATGGCTGGTGCTGGGTGTCTCTGCTAGCCCTTCACGCCTTTCCTGTTTTTGCAGCTCCTGCTTTCTCTCTGCCTCCCCCCACTGTCCAGTCCTTCTCAAGGAAAGCAGCCTGCTAGCTATGGGGTCCTGGATGGGATCTGCTCCACGGCTGCATCACAGCTGTTACTTGTAATTATACTGTGTGTGTCTGTGTAACTTTTTTTTATTTTTTTTAAATAAGTGAAGGTCAATAAATGAGCCCTATTGTTCTCCTCTGCTCCCTTCCTACTTGCCTTCTCCAGGGACTGGTGCAATTCAGCAGTTCAAATTGCACAAGCTTCACCTGGAAGCCATCCTGCTCGGCTCTCCCTGCCCGCTCCGCAGGGAGTAATAGTGTAATGGCTTACACGTGTACTTCAATTATCTCTTCCCAGCTTTCAAACTGTGTTACCTGCTGTGCATCTATCCTTATGCAATAGCAGATTTGGGTATAATATCAAGACTACATTTGATTAAAAATCAAAATCACTTGATTGATTTCTTATAAAGATTAAGATTGCTGACATTTTCAGCCCAAGGTCAAATAGTGAACACTGGCTTTGATTATCCTCTATTCTACACCAGTACAAATCTGAAGTCAGTGGACTTACGCAGATGCAAGGAGAAAATCGGACGTGCTGGCTAGGCCTTTTGATGTCACCAGCTGCCTAATGCGATTTGCCTGTATTACTGCAGAAGGAAAACAGGAGATCTTTTTGTAACTAATCACTCCAATTCAATAATTAATCTAAAGGTGGACAATGCATGTCGTAACTGGAATTATTGTGCCAGGTTTCATCACTCTGCCTTGATTTGTATCTCCCTGGTAACTGACTTCAACAGGCAAAACAATCAGTGGGTTTGCTCAAACAAAATGTTAGGATGGAAAACACATTTAGTTGGAGTCGCTAGAAACTCCTTCTAGAGGGTGGGGAGAGGGCATGGAAGCTTTGAACCAATGATGCTCACTTTGACGCCAATATTTTTTATATTAGCATCCCACAGGCAGAGCGCTTCCAAGCTCATTCCAGCTTTTATCTTTCTGTCACTAAAGGCCTCTGCTGCAAAAGGGCATGTTTCCCAGTAGTAAGCAAGCAAAACATGTTTTATTGAATGTCTTGATTCAAGCCCTCAGAAGTACAGTGCCAGTAGTTGCACTCCTATCCAACATCATGTAGCCGTGTGGCTGGGTGCTCCAGGGGAATAGGCAGCTTAGCTGATGCTATATTTGACTGTGGGCTATTCAGCTGCCTTTTTAGCACAAGTTTGTTTTCTCTGTAAGCAATGGAGGCGGGGAGCCTGAAGGTATTGATGCTCACTCCGCATGCGCCTTTATATAAGGTGCAATTAAATTAGGGCTTTTAATTGACTCTCTCATTGGGATAGCCGTTATAGGTAATGGGACTACTTGATCTATTTAAACCTCTGCTTGTCCTGTAATGCAACTAATATTTTAACAGTAGTCTTCATTCACTGTTTTTCTTCCTCTTTCAAGGGCAAGTTGATAGAGGAGGTCACCCGGCTTGTCTCTTCTGGCACACAGGTGACCTTAATGAGCCAGAATAGTCAAGGGGTCAAGCCATGGAAGATCTTGGCTTGGGCACTGCGCCACTGACACTCCTGGTCTAAGCTCTAGGATGTCTGGGCAACTTACTGTAGATGGCAACACCTGTTTTTCAGAGACTTGCAGAGCTAGGTACAGAGTCTAAAATCACCTTATGAAGGATGTTGTATGAAGGTTAATCACTTTGTGCACAGATAGCTGGTTAACCATCTCTTCATAGGTTTTCATCAGCTGTGACAGACTCTTCCTGAGCTTGACATTCCCCTGAGGTCCCTATTTGGCAGCCTTTTTTGGAGATAACTGTGCGTGTTTATTTTTTGAAACATCTGAATAGGGATCATGCTTTTGAAAGGTTGGGGAGAAGAGGTGGAGTTCAGTGCTTCAGCACCTACTAATGGGTAGGCTTTTGTCTAGAAAGAGATAATTCCTGTTTACTTTCTCCCTGTTGATTCAAACACTTCGCTCCATCCTACCTGAAGGCTGCTCTGAAGCTGACTTTACCAGCCAGCCCAGAGAAGCTTCTTCACACCTCCTGTTCAACTTTAGGCGGGGAACCAAAGATTAATTGGGCCAGAGAAAGTAAATAAGAGGAAACACTTCTTCCTGAACCTTCTTCATGGAAAACATAAGTGCAGACCCTAGGCAGGTCTCTGGTACTCAAGCCTTAGTCACTGAAGTCCTGTATAGCAGAGACATTTCATGTCTTGAACAGAAACGGCAGCTGGCAGTGCATGCTGAGTGGAGCCACACTGTAAACCTGTGTCAGAGGCTTTCAAAGATTGCCTGCTAAACTGCCTCTCCTTTTGAAGGGATTAAATAGAAAACTACCTGGTTCCTATATCCTGGTCCTTTTCAAAAAGGAGCAAGGTACCAAACTGTGTCAAGACTGGGACAATTCTGAACATGCCCAAACGTATATATGTAAGCCTTTGTGGGACTCTTCACCCTAAAGATAAGAAAAGAAATGCCCAGGAAACTGGTATGCTTGGAGCCTGGGCCATGGATGGCCTGGAGTTCTCTGACCCACAATTCAGACTTGAGTTTCAAATATGCAAAATAAGACTTATTTTGAAGCCTGGGCATTGAAGGTTGCCAGAGCTTGTGATACTATGATTTATTTGTTGCTGGACTGGGAAGTGAGCAAAACCAAGTCTGATTCCCTGCTCTGCTCCCCTTGCTACACACATACCTTTCCTCCCTGTATTTTCTGATTCGTATTTCAGACAACAAATCTATAGAGGGCATCTTCCCATATGGTCACTTTAATAGAGTGGTGATTTACTCGCATATGCTACCCCAAGTACTTTTCCACATCAGTTTGTGGACTGTGCCTTAAATCCTCTTGTTTGAGCTGCAAGCCTGAAGCCTGTTTGTCCCCCATAACGGACAAGTCTGGGGGTTCTGATTATAAACCTGCATTACCATATTCAGTGTAACAGTTATTTTTCATTATTGCTCTGCAATTTTCCTGCCCTCTTCCCACCAAGAGAAAAATCAGGTCTTCATAAATTGTGAATAAGCCTCTGTCACTTGTGATCCATTGGACTGGAGAAAACCATTAATTGTGATTTCCCCCTCATTAAGTCTGACTATGAAGATCATGTAGAGACCAGTGTTGCATTAAGGTTTTTTGTTGAGAGACAGTAGTAAGCCATGACCTTATAAAACATAGCTGTCAGTATTTTTATTAGTATATAAGATATGATGCATTATACCTGCTAATTCTGTTATATTTGTGGATTGCGCATAGCTCCTAGAAACTTGGTACTTGACATTTAAGATTGATACAGCACCAATTAATTTAAAAATACAACCTCATACAAGAGGCTAATCTAGTTATTGAATTAGCACAGTATTTTGAATCACTTACATTCTGTATGTGAGAAACAATTCGTGAGCAGGTCATCAATGTTAATACCATTTGAAATTTTGCTGGTTTGCTTAAGGATATAACATTTGATGAGATGCTTGCATCTTCTGGAAAAGCTGTTCCTTTCAGCCAAATAAATTGATTGACTTATTGGTATAGTGATAAGGAAAAAATATGCCTAGGATACTAGTTACAACCTGGATTTTCTGGCCTTCAAATTCCCTTAGAGAAAGCAGTCACCTGCTAGCAAGACCACTCACTCTGTGATGTCTGTGAAGACATCTGTGGTGATATGGACGACTGGGGTGAGGGTAAAAAGCGTCAGCTGGGATTTAGTATCAACTATTTATTTTAATAAAATTATTCTGTTACTTAGAGGGGATCGCTGGAAGTATAATGAAACCCCTGAACTAATCTGGTATAGGTCAGGTTTGCTAGAGCATCCATCTGCTAGATTTTTTTTTATTATTATTACTTTTCCACCAATTTTGATTAAAAACTCAGTAGGAGTATGCTGCTGCTTCAACTCACGTCTGGCCACGCATGTGCAACAGGGAGAAGCTCTCGTTGTCATGTTATGCTCACTCAGTGAGGCAAAGCAGCTGCATAAGGTATCGAACAATCAAAAACTTAGACCTTGAATAGTTTGTGTACTGTGCAAGAGAGAGAACATGCATCAGCATACCAGGAATGAGAGAGGGTGGTTATTTTAACACCTGTATTTATCTGTGAGCCTGTTAGACAGAAGATGGACTTCTAAAGATGAACTTTTGTCTGGCTTTGGAAAGTAACTGTATTAGCAGCCTGCAAAGAGTCAGCTCTGGGCCCTCACTACGAGTCTTGAAGGTGCAGGCTTCATCTGTGGAAACACTTGTTGCTTTTTCTTTTCTCCCTGCTACTTATTTTTCCCCAAATTCCCTAGAAATTCATGCAGCCTTTGGAGGGTGAGTTGGGCTGAGGTAACATTTGCCAAACTGGCCTTGGTAGATACCCTCAGAATTGGGGAACTGACTGGAGTTGGAGGAGGAGTGGGCAAAGTTGTCAAATTTGCATTTTGGTCACATTTATTCTGTAGGATCTTTAGCAGGAATGAGACTCAGAGAGAACACACCTTCTTTATCAACTTTTAGGATGAGGTTTGGGGGATCAGTGGTTTGAGGACTCGAATGGAGTGGTTCTGCCTTCAGGAACAAAAGCACAAACTGCCATGGCAATTGCATTGCTGGTCAGAATACAACCACTGCTGATTTAAAAGCTCCATAAAAGTTAAAGTAAATGTTAAGCCACAAAGCAGAACTGGCAGTCTGAAAATAGTATTCATATAGTTGTCATATTGGGGAAACTGCTGATTGCATCTCCTGGGTAAACAGGACCAGCCTTGGGCATAGGCAAAATAAGGTAGTTGCCTCAGGCAACAAGATCACGGCCTTAAGCCAGACAAAGAAAGACCTTCTGGGTTTCTCAGCAGCTGCTGCAGCTCTGGGCTCAGCAGCGGCGAAAGAGTGGCTCTCCTGGGCCAGTCTTTCCCAGCAGCTTGGGGTTGCGAGACCTGACATGCTTGGCCAGCCCCCGTTCCCCCGCTTGCCCTGAGGCAGTGCTCAGGTGGTGGGTCACCTCCTTGCAAGGAAAAGGGAGGAGAGCCAGGGGCTTTGCTATGTGTCCTCTCCCCTTTCCCACCCTCTCTCCGGGCCCCAGGGGCTGTGGGATCTGGTGTGCCCAGGGGTGCAGAGTGGGCAGCGGATCCCATGGGACCAGCCTTGCCACTGCAGGGATGTGGATGTAGGTGCCCCAAGGAGAAGGAGACTTGCCCTTGGACAAGACAAACTCAGTTTTCCCTGCATTGCTGGGCCTGTCCTCTCATTAAAAGTGTGTATGTTGGTACTTTAGTACAGACAAGACGTTTTGGAAATCATGGCCAAGTAACTTGATTGGTGACTGTTAGCAAAGGTAATGATCAAGACTGAATCAAACAAAATACAACTCATCGTGCTGAGTTTTTTTGCAGTTCTTTGCTGGGTGTGAAATAGTAAGAGGAAAAATCGTCCCTGGAGTCAAGGTTGATTTCAGAACCAAATGCTAGCAGCCAGTTCAAGGCTGTTTTTCTGAGCCTGGCAGGGTGGCCTCCCCCTCTCCCCTGCTCTCCCCCCCTCTCCCCATCCTCCTCTCCCTCTCCCCCCTCCCCCCCTCTGTCTCTCTATATAAATGTACTCACTTCACTCCTAAGCCAAAATTTCATAAAGCAGTAGCTACTGTTTATTCACTTGCACAGATGTATCAATGATGTTTTATGATCTCTGGTTTCAGTTGTAAAAAGTTAATGTAAGCAGATCTCTGGGAAGAAGATTTGTTACTTATTGATGATGCCTTTTACAAGAAGGAAAACACGTAAGAGGGTAGTCTAGCTTCTGCTTTAGTCATAACATGCAGTGGGGAAAAGTGTCTGCCAAACAGGGAAGGTATGGGTCAAAACAGGAATAAAAAAGGACGTTGGCAGGACAGCTAACCTCGAATCCAAAGACTGCTGAAACTGTGATCCATACTGATGCATGAGAACAGCTTTTAAGTGCAGTGCAATTCCTGTTTGTTCCCTTCATTTGTGTTGCAGCACACCAGACCTGCAGCAGCTTGCAGGCGATTTCTCTCAAGCAGTGAACAGGAACTATCCACTGACAGGGAAATCTCCTTGCTGGTTCATTCACTGTGATATTCGGATGCATATCCTTCTTGCCCTCAGGATTTTAAAGGACATAACTATCTTCAGTGGCTCTTCTGCCGTGCTATATCGTACCCATTTGTCAATCTAATAGTTCTTCAGATATCTGCTGGAGATTGATGATGTTTAGGAAGTAGGACTGGAGCTGGAAGGTGATTTGGAGGTTTGATACACTGAGAGATCTTCCTTATAGCAGGGGACAAGCTTTGGTCTGCCCATGTGGCAATATCAAATGCTGTCAGCTGTACTTAGCAGACTTGGTTCATTTCAAACAACTGAGCCCTTCTGGCTTCAAGAGCAGCAGACACAGTGTTTGCTATTTCTGGAAAATATGTTACAGTCTTCAAGCTTGATTTATATATACAAAATAAAATCATATTAAGCTACATACATGGGTCTTGAGAGAGATGACGGAAGAAAAGCATGTTTTACTTCCAGGTACCATAATTCAGGTAGACAGCTAGGTTGATAGTGACTCTAAGTCTACCTTATTAAACTTCTGATGCACTAGTTTATTATACGATTAAACTTAAAACTGAAACTCCCATTAACAGTACCCTAAGCAAAGGGGGCAGCCAAATAGTTCAGTGTCCAAAGTTTGGCCCTGTCCCTTCAACAGGAAGAGGGGACTTGGCTGCTGCCCTGTTGCTAATTCTGCTCTTGCTCTCCTTGGCTGACCATGTGAGAGACTGAAGCTTTTGAGCTAGGAAGTACTGTGAAAGCCATTAAGCTATTTAGTGCCTAGAACAAGCTTCTGATTTGCCTCTTCTGTTTCAGCTAGTGCTGGTTTTGTGATGCTTATCCAGAAGTATTTTGACAAATGGACTGTGAGTATCTTCTATTTGTTGCAGCAATAGGAGCTTGTGAAGCTAAAATAAATGTAATAGTCTCAAAATAAATCTAGGGAAACTCAACAGCGTATCTTCAGCGTTTTGGCAGCTACTGTTGTATTTACTTTTCTTTGACTCAAACTGTGACATTTTTCTTCTCTCAGCAAGAGGAAGCAAAGAGCATATATCGGGGTGGTTCTGTAAATAGCTAGAGCATTTATAGTATTAAAGAAGCGTGTTTTGCCCAGCTGTTTAGGAGAATATGCTACATAATGCGTGTAGCATAAACAGAATGACTATTGGCCAATACAGTTATCGTTTTTATAGGCAGACTTAATGGGGAATATTGGAGTAAACCAGTTACAGAATTTTGGTGTGTGTGTTTTGTCATTCCTAATTTAGAAGATTCCAGAAGAATCTAGAAGATGTTTCAAACAAAGATGTTGCTTTTGCCTTTTGTATGGGGAAAATTGTTGTTGCTTTACTCATTGAGATACAACATTATTTTCTTCCAGCTCTTATTTTCAGTGTCAAATTTTCTAACAACTTTGCTGTCAAATTGTGTGTGTGTGTTAAGGGAAGTAATCACACCAAACTTGATTAGAGTTTATGGGTGTGTTTTTAATGAGGGTGGAGGATTATTTTAAAACAATCAAGTAGTTGTTGTTTTTTAAAAAATCAACCATATTCAGCAATTAAATCCTAAAAATTTCGTGTGCACAAAAGGCCCGTAAATAATTTCTCAAGTAGTTTCATTGCCAGGTCTGAGCTAGTTTGCCTAAATTATGAAAAATAGGTAACTCAGTTCAGAGTAGGAATCTCGCAAATTGTGATAGTTCCATAAATACATATATCCTAGAAATAGCACGTGGCTGCTTTTCTTGGTGTCATGATCTTAGATGCTTTCTGAGTCTTCAATAATGCCAATACTAAGTCCTATACCATTACAATTTCTGGGCAGTGGGATCTGGGGGTACTATAGCCACCTCTCCTTTCTCTGTTCATCACACTAAGAAAAGCACAAAATGATGATTGGCTTCAGCTTGGGAAGACTGTATTTTGTACTATAAAAGATTAGAAGAACCTACAATATGAAACCGAACTGTAACTTACAGTTTTAAGAAGTGACAACTGGGAATGGGACATGCGAGTCTTTTAGAGCATCACAGTCTTCTCTCAAAAGCCTGTAGGCAGAATCCCAGGTAGCCACGAATGATGAGAAACACATGAGGTTAACCTTTCCGAATAATAATGCCATCTGCAGGAGTTTCCCAGCCATCAGCCCTTGTCCCAGAAGACCATTTGTACTTCACAGCATTAATATTCATTAGGTGTAACACCATATGTTGCACAGCAGGATGCATTGCCAGCAGACTGTTTGTCATAAAGCCAGATTTAATAAAGCATTGTAAAACAAACATTATGATGATAAATACAAAATGACAGGCTAATTAAGAGAATCTTAATTGTCATTTTTCCATAATAACATTTGTTTATTGTGTATCTGTCTCATGCTAGTACCTTACTTGTACAGTTTTTCACTCTTTATCTGCTCCATAAGGGAATCTGTACCTCATATGATTTTAAGGCACTTAGTGTTCAATTGCAGGAAATTGATTCAAGACTAATGAATAGCTAGTTATACTAGGAATGTGCATAATCATTGATCTCTAATCTTGGTGAGTACCGGAAAAACTGAAATACAGATTTAAGAGGGGTATGAGTTGTTTGGAGACAACTTGTGGCCCTGAATTGAGGAAATCTATATGCAAATGCAGGCTGTTGCAGTTCTTTGGACAGGTAGTATGCGAATCTTTCACGGCAAAAACACTTTTCAGTGAGCGACTTTAAATATAAATAGCAGTTTTCACATAGCAGTGTGTAGAATGAAAGCCCTCATTGTTCATTCTTCATTCTTCACTACAATGGAATTTCACTGTGACTCCATTCCTGTGCGCTGATGACTTCATGGGAGAGGAAGGGACTTAAACAACACGAAACTATATTACAAATTAATGCAGAGAAGTGACACCTATTTTTCTTCTTGCTCTTAACTTTTTTCATACTGGTTGCTGCCAGAGTGTGAGGAAATTAATATACCCTTCCTCAAACATGTCAAGGTGGCAAGTCACAAAACTTTCAGAAACTCATAGTATTTCTCCATGGTCCTTCTGTGTTACACAAAGTCTTTATTCTGACAGTTGCCTGACTCTCTATTTAAATGAGGAAGACAAAGAAAAAATCATGATCTGAGAAGCCCACGGCAAAACTTGTATGGGATTTTTGCCCCTCACTGATGTTGCAGTTGGTTTTTAATTCTCATCTCAGTGAAGTTTCCATTTCTGCAGGTGTCAATTGCTCTTGTAATTTAGATAATTTTGGTTTTGGTTCCTGACTTGCGCACTCTTTTACAGAGACAAAGTGGTGACCATAACCAAGAGCAGGTACAGAACTGGAAGCTAGTGGAGGAAAAAGCAAACCCTTTGGGTATTGTGACATGCTTTGAATTTTACCACAATGTATCTCCATCTGGACACCTTATACCCGTGGTTTGTTTCACAAAGCAAAACAAAACATCCTAAAGGACAAAACAGAGTGAAAAGGAGCCAAAAAACTACAATTAATATAAAAATATTGCATATGCTGTCCTATTCAAGATAGAATAGTCTTATGTAGCTTGCCTTGTAGATTTGGAAATGCTAGCGTTTCAGAAACTGGACTGTGTGTTTTTAACCCAAGTTGTAATTCCATGTACATACACCAGACCCTACCAAACACATAAGATTCTGTGATGAATTGATGATACTGCTTAAGAAACTCCTAAATCCAGAGCCAATGTTGTCTCTTTCTTCCCCTGCCTCAGCACTTGTCTCTATAATTGGATTAACACAGTAAGTACAGAAAAAGTAAAGAACTAGTATACTGTTGGCCTCTCCTTCACCCTCCCATTTTGTGTGGCTTGTGATAAAACTGCAGTTGAAACAGAATAAGCATGAAAAGGCTTGAGCTGTAAAAGAGATCACTGTAGGGTGTAAGGTGTTTGTTTTGATGGGAAAAGATGAAAAAGATGTTATTTCTTCTGTAAACACTTCCTGAACTGCAGCTTATAGTCCTTCCCAATCTCCTGCTGGGATCAGCTCCCAGAGATACCTTATCTAGTACTTTAGACTTGCTTCTCTCACTGAATACTTCTTCCTGTTTTCTTGGTTTTCAACCATACTTCTCAGGTTTCAAGGTTCTTTCCCCAGTGCACATAAACTAACAGCACAGGATTTTCTACCTTTATTCTCTCCTCCTTTTATTTACTACTTTCACTCCAGGATTGAACCATATTACAGCCATTACTTGTTCTCTTTGCTTGCTGTGCCATCTTCAGATGACTCTCAGGTGTCTGGCATGGCGGGTGATAATCAATTCCCTTAACTTCATGCAGAGAATGAAGTGAGTAAAATATCCTTCTCCATCTTGCCTAGTCTCAACACTAATATCACTAAAAACGAAGACAATGCCTCAATTTTGAGGAGTTCACCATGGTTGAAAAACCTAGTACTCCTTGATAAAATGCCTGAGCAAAAGTTTGAACGTTTCCCTGAAAGGTAGCTGAATCACTGAACAAGCTATGACCTCACTTGCAGTTGAGGTCTTAATCTGAAGAAAAAAGAAAACAGGGAGCTCTAGTTCTCTGACAGGATGGTGACTTTATCTGAAATCCGTGCTACTGTTTTGCTTGGTCTGACAGCATAATGGACCTGCTGTTGCCTAACAATTTCACGGCTTTCCTTTCCTTGTCTGAGCAGGAATAATATCTTCTTCACCCTCCTGATGTCTGAAAGGGCACATACATATAACTAAAAGGTGTTTGAAACCTTCTTGCAAGAGGCATTGAATGTCACCAAAGACAATGGTGGTCACAGTGGTGAAATCACTTGGGGCCAAGGAGAGAAGTGGGATGATAGGGACAAGGTAGTAACTAATGTATTCTTTCCCTTCCCCAAAAGGATGATTGAGTCAGTCATGCTCTGGAGCAGGAGAAATGAGGTAATTGGAGTAAGGTGTTGAAATAGCGTGGTTTAAAAAAAAAAAAAAGTAGAGAAGGAATCTGAAGGAACTTAGTGCATCATCTGATCTGCTTAAAAATAGTCCATGACACTTCAAAAATCAGTATCTTCACCTAAGAACTGCAAAGAGATTAAAATATATTTTATATTTTATACCTGTTTATTAGAAAACTTAAAAAATGAAAAAAAAACTGAGAAGTTTCTGAGAATTACAGACCACTGACCCTTGCATCAGGATCTGGTAGATTAGCTTTATTTATGCATTTCTTTATAAGACCACTTCCAAAAGCACCCTAGCTCAAGACGGATCATTCATATGAACGCTTCAGTGAAGTGTGTATTGATTTATTAAAGTCTCTAGCACAGTTTACTACAATAACTGTAGAACGGCCTTAGAAGGTACCTTCTTTCTTTGGACACTATGAAATTATCTGAATTTCTTCTTTTTTTTTTTTTTCATCTTCAAAATTATTAAGTTGTCTAGCCAAACAGCTTTACAGTTTTTGACACATGGAAGTTTTCATGCCCTGAATTGAGCTTGATCATTCAATTAAAATCAAACAAACTTTTAACCTGTCTGATGTTTCCTTCCTCTTCCACTTTCCGCATTAGTATGAAAGGAGAATTTTACTGCTGTTGGTTGTCTTATGCATCATTTATGAAATGGGCAAATGAGACTGTTCTTCATGGCTAATACGCTGTTCTTGTCCCACTAAAGTGACTGCCTGTGTGAAATTAATGGGAGTTGCTATCATCCTAAGCAGAAATTCTCAGTTGCATGCCTCTGACACCTAATCAGCATTTTATTTGAATACAGTTTCTGTTGACAGCACATGTTCTTTACTAAGATATGCTACATTTAAAATGAATCTAATAAATAAAAAAACATTTTCTCAGTCTGGCTGGCACCAGCCCCGAGAAACAGCATGTGGGAGCGCAAGGGGTTTGGTGGGCCGAGCTGGCGAAAGGGCTGAGCTCCAGCATGGAGCTGCTGTGCCCAGCACTGCTCCAGGTTCTTTGTTTTAAGGTGTCATGTCAAATGGAGATTTGGCTTATCTGAGTAACTAATGATCCCACAGTGTAATTAAAGATCCCACAGCATGTTTCTTCCCCTTCACACCTCCCTCGGGGTGGACCTGGGAGGTCCAATGTCAGTAATAAATGGCAGAGGGGGTAATTGTGTCTGCATTAGCCCTGTCATTTCAGCTGGGCCTGGTATCCGCTTACTGGTATTAACTGCATTTGCACTGGAAATAGCTGCCCTGTATCTCCCCAGAGGAAGCTGCACCACAGGGCAAAGGGCGATTGATACGCGAATGCTGGTTTATGGAAGTACGCTGGGAGCAGAGGGTGAATAAGTGCAAGCTCTCCTTTGTGCACAGTATGCAAGTATGCTGCCCTCACTTATTTCAAGTAACAACTACATTTTGTCTGTCCTCACATTTTCCTTTAGTACTGCGATCAAAAACGGATAGGCCGATGCTGAATTTAATGTACCATTCTAGCCATTTTGACATCGGTGGAGCTTCTTATTTGGAAAAGCGGGTGCGAACTCAAGTGGGTTAGAGGCTTGTTCATATCCATGACCTGTTTGTTTTGCATAATTTTGTGTTTCTGTAGTGAGAAAGACCAGTGTGAGTTTCCCTTATACAGGAGGCTATTTGTCTGTGAGTGGTGACTTATCAAAAATTATAGCATGTAGTCTGTCTTCTCACTTCTTATGTCTTTTGGTCATGATATGCTTTATATGCTAAGAAGAGATGTGTAGGATATGCTAAGAATGGATTTTTAATTAAAGCTCTTAAATACAATATTCTCATTAGTTCAGTGTTCCTTGAAATCTGCATTTGTTTTGACATGCTTGTCATCTTAGTCACTTGAATGAGCAAGAGCAAATAGAACTGAATTTTTCCTGACTAGGTGAACTGTCTTGTAAAGCTTTCAAAACAGTAGAGACAGAGAGGAAAAAAATGGATTTTTTTTTTCTTTCCATAATAGACAGATAAAGTTGTGCTCTGTTTCTGAATCTGCCATTGTCAAATAGGCTTTTGACAGGTTTTGCAATGAGGAACTGAGGAGAGGTTAAAAAGTTAAGAACTGGACTCTTGCAAGCTTGTAGGGCCAAGGCAATAAATAACACTAACAGGATGACAGAACACCTCTGCAGCAGTGCTCCTGGCCTTTGATTTGTGGACTCTAGGTAACATTGCAATAGATGTGATTTGGAGGGGAAAAAAATAGATAGAGATCAGAGCTGAATACTATTGATGTGTTGTGCATGCCTTTCAAAAACAACTGACCTTATTCCTCTAATGCACATTGTCATCTGAGTAGCTCTGAAGGCCATGAAAATTTCACCTTTCTCAGTACTGCTGTGATCCTTGTAACATCCAGGAGAATAAAAGCAGTCTTCACACATATATGGTCACTTCAAGATGCTGTGGATGCTAAAAATTTGCATTTGTTAAAAAGCATCTAGAAAAACTGATATTAAATGCAGTGGTATCAGATCTGTCTCAGAAAATCTGACTCGCAAATTGCCAGAGGCTACAAGCATATCTTGGGATACAAAAGTGAGTATGGGCCTTTTATTCTGAATTGGTACGGCTGTTCAGGTGGTGGCAAAAAGGCCAGTGTTTGGGAGCTGTTAGACGGCATTCACCATTCGAGGTGGTTCATGTGGCCGAAGCTCGTTCGCCTCTGAATTGGATTTTGGGGAAGAAGGGGTCCTTCTAGAGCAAGTCTGCAATAACTAGGGTGGGGGTGACGTGGGAAAAATGCAGCCTCCCAGCAGCTTCTGCCCTGTTGGACCCAAGGAACTGCCTCACCCTTCAGTCCTGCACAGCTTCTAAAACAACTAAAATCTTATGGAAGCAACTAAGTAGGGTAGTGGGCTGTACTCCAGCCTGTTATTTCTAAGAACTCAATAAATAACCATTGCAAAATGAGATTGAAAGGAAACGTGACAAAATGGACCAGATCTCTGGGGAGACTTTAAAGAGCTTTGGATTATTTATTATCAAGTTAATGGAGGAGGCTAAGAGAATAAAGTATCCAGAAATCAGACTTAAGGCCCATAAACATTTTGCACTGTAATGACTTTAATTTTAAAAAATGCTTTCAGTCTGGACCTGCTAAAAAATTGCCAGGTCCCTTAGCTTGAAAACTTTCTTCGGCGTGAAAGCCGTGGTTTTTTATGTCTATGGGAGATGTCCCACAGTTGTCCTTCATGCTGTTCTTCAGTACATTCTCAGAAATTGTCAATCTGAAGTCAGAAGGGCAGTTTTATTTAAACAATGTCTCTTTGCAAGGGAAAATAATGCAGCACTGGCTTCTAAATTTCCTCTTTCCCAGCTTCCTTCACCTACAGGCCTGATTGTCCATCACTATATGCAAGCAGCTTTAAACAGACAGTAAAACAGTAAACATGTAATTTTTTAATCTACTGAATGTAGGTTCAAGGGTCTCTGCTGAATAAGAGTCTGCATATACATTAATTCATTATATCCCAGAACTAAAACAAATGTTAACAAAGCTGAGTGGGACATAGGGGAAGGATCACCTAACTCATTTTTATTGTTCATGGGAACTCTTGGCAGGAAAGAAACCCTAACAAAAAGACCTCCTCATTATTAAACAAAGTGGCTATTTGACTCTGTAGTCAAGCAACTTTTTAAAAGGATTAACAGAACTTTGATGCTCTGATATCTCATGCATTTTTCACTTGCAAAGGCTGGATGTCTGCTAGCTTGCTTTTTTCATAACTCAGGAGTGAGCAATGGTTTTGCACCCAGAAAAGAGAAGTAGTACCATAAAAGTAAAGTGTGTGGAATACCATAGTCCTTAATGAAAATTACTACTGTTGCCTTTTAAAAGGAGAAACAAAGTCATTGCCTGGAAACCATTCTATATGCTGTTAACTTATTTTTAAAAAGTGCTTGTAGCACCTGCATTGCTATTCCTGTATACAATGTGGACACATTTCTGAGCTATACTACACTGCTTCTCACCACAGTGAAGAAATGCCAATAGTATGTGACTATAAATTATTCAGGAGCAGTCATACTGACTTGAATTAAGGTTTATGCACAGTGACACACTGTGGTAAGCTTCAAATTTGGAGGATCGTGTCGGTAAAATCAAGCACAGGGTCAGATGACTATAGGATATGAAGATACGTTACAGAAAGGAAAAGAATGAGAGCTAGAAAGGATACAATTGTGAACAACTTCAGGAAATACTGTGAACTTCAGTGTCTACATAGAACAACTAAAGTTGGGAAGCAGCAAGGCATTAGAAGGTACATAGGACAAAGCAAAACAAATTATAAACCATTATAAATACTTAGAAAATCAGATCATAGCAGGGAGATCCAGGCTATCATATTTCCTGAATGTGACATTACATTACATGTGATGGGCCTTTGCTCCATTTTGAATTTTGACTCGTATGGTGTTCTTCTACAGGAAGAAAATAGCAAGCCTGCATTCTGGTCAGAACAGTAAATAGTAAATCCATCACAAAAAAGTCAGAGTAACAGAGTCTAAATGGACATTATTTTTAAATTTATCTGGGACTACTCATGCTTTCAGCATCCTCTTGTGCATTTGCTGGAGAATGTCTGGCTAGGTGTTTTCACATCTGTCAGTAAAGCCAAGCCCTAAATGCAAAGTGCAGCACTTGGGAACACTTTGTGATTTTTGTGATGATCCCCAGAGGACTTAGAGCATGTAAAAAGCAAAGAAAGGATTAGAAGGACCCACAAATGCATTACTGTATTTTCATCTGCAAAAGGAACAATGTTACTCCAACCTGGTCCCATAAGTTACATCACTTTGGAAAACGATCTTGCCAGATTGTAACTACTGCTGTGTTTGAATGGTAGAAGTGTTAGATTTCGAAATCTTCAAGGCAAATTCAGCACTTGAATGAAATAATGTGAATTATTTTAGTAAATACTTATTTCCTTTGTTTTAATAAATGACAAAACAAATCCTCTTGTCTTGTCTTGTCTTGACTTGCAAAAATTTGAAAGATAAACATAGAGGATCTGAAAAGGAAAGTTACTTATGGAGACTAGCAGAGACCATGACTCTGTGGAAGCTAAAATTTCTCAGGTCTTCCAGGACTAGCCCAAACGGCAGTTAGATGAGCCTATACAGCCCTTGGAAAAGAGCCTGCATCCTTAACAGTATCTGCTATCTTCTTCCAGATTCCTTCAGGAAGAAGTAGGTGCTCTGCAGAAGACAGCAGCATATTGGCATGGGTTACATTTCAGATGGTGGAGGGAGCCCTAACAGCTGGAAAGGCAGCAGTCCTCTGAAGCAACAGAGCCTTCACTCAAGACTAATTATGGCATGAGTTCATAAAGGGAAATTTATAGGAGTCATTTCTAATAACTTTGGCTTTATCTATAGCTGATTTGAGGTTGCATGAGAGAAGAGTTCCTTACGCAGAACCTGTTTAGCATGTTTCTTAAACATGCTAACGGTGATGCTTTTGTATTGAATGATGTATATCTACTCAACTCTGTTAAAACTATGCAAATATGAGTTTTTAAATACTGAATAGTCAATTTTGCTGGAAAGGTTGGCAAAAATGTAATTAGTGTGATGGCAGTAACTGTGCTGGCCTACTGTACTTATTCTTTCTTTATGCATTCATAGTATATGTTTGTGGGTGTATATACATACATATATATATATATAAGATTTTATTATATTTAACATCCTTCATACTCTTCTGTGATAGCTTTGAAAACAGTGGGTTAGTCTGAAAAGGAATCAAGCCATTTCCAAGTCTCATGCACTTCCCCACGACCACTAGAGTAAAAATTTCTTCTTTTTTTTCAATCTGTTGTAATCACTGGAAAGGAAAGCCCCTGGAAATGAGTGCTGTGTGGAAATGCAGAGAGTGGCCCTGGGCACTCCTCGGTGCTCCCCTCGTGCCCAAGTTTGGCGGCACCCTGAGCCTTGAAGGTGTTTGGTGACACTCAGGGAGACCGGTGCCTGGTGGAGGGAGCCAGCCTGCTGGTTACTCTTCTCCAAGCGCTGGAGTGTCTAATTGCTCTTATTTGATGCGATGTTGCAGGTTCTTCATTTATTCATTTCCTCTGGCGCCAGCTGTTTCTTTTTATGAAGGCATGAGAGCATCTCCTCAGCTAGAGGGAATTCTGGACAAGCTGTAGTAAGCTGTTTTTTATGGTTTATTACTGAAAGATTATATAGCTTAGAAGCACCCATGGTAATTATAAATTTAAGCCTTTCCCTTCCTATTTCAGGCGAGAACAAAATGCTGGTGTGTGGGTGACAGAACATGCCAATAGCTTGTCAGTGCAGAACACTTGAACGGCTTTCATTTGATACACATTTAAGTGTCTTGTAAACAGTGAGATACATAATGGTTGAATGAATTCACCACTTCTGAGATGTATTGACTTGATTATTTAATTAGCTAATTTCTCATATGCTATAGGACATTTCACCTTCAGTCTTTGGCTCACCAGCGTCTGGGGAGAAATATAAATGCTGGACTTCCCAACCTGTGATTTCTTTCAAGTATTCCTTTTGGTCCCTAACTAAATTTTCTGGACCTTCTCCATTTCCTACCAAGCCCCAGCTACCTCTTTTCCTTCAGGAAAATGTTCAAAGCTGTTTTCTTGGAGGAGGACCAGCAAAGGCAGATGCCTACTGCTCTGTCTGCTGGGATGCGTCTCCCAAGTTGCCTGGGCACCACAGGTGACTGTAGATGCCTCCATTGCATCCGATGTGCTTCTGCACCATCTGAGGCTGAGATTTGTTGCTCAGAGGGTGGACTCTGGTGTAATCAGTGATGAATCCCCAGGGTCAGTACCTGGAGAGCTATTTATTTGGGAATACTGTTTAGGACTTGGGGAATCATGGAGGGAAGCAGGTGAGTGAGAGGTTGCTTTTGAAAGAAAGCATGTCCTTTTTGACCCCAAAGTCCATCCAAAGCGATTTTTAGCCCTCGTATCTTGCAAACTAGTCTGGTATCAGGAGGCGAAGGCAATGCTCCATGGTTCAAAGCCTCTGCACTCGCTGCTCATCTCTAAGCTGGTTTTCCCAAGAAGAGGCCCTGAGTGATTAATTCCATGTCCACAGCAGGGGCACCAGCTCGTGGTCCCATTACATGTGCTGGGGTGGTTGACACCGCCTGGGCACAGCATCACTGGTGACAGCGGCCCATGGAGGGTAGGGCCTGAGGAGATGGTGTTTTCCAGAAGATTTTGGGCTGTAAGGGGGTGGATAAAGGGAACTGAAAGGGGTGGGAGCCCTGAAGTCAGAGTCAGCGAGTTGCAAGCTTTGGATAGGGATGTAACAGGAGTGCCGCTTCATGTTTTTTCTTCACTTGTGGTTTGTTTTTTTGTTGTTTGGGGTTTTTTGAATTACTTCTGCTGTTCAAATTGCAATCACCCGAGGTTCCTCCCAGAACTTCAGGCTGGTGGCTTTGTGAGTTATCTGCCCTTTCTGATTGCTTTGCCCTCAAATGCTTTCCCCCAAGGTTCCCCTGGCAGCTGGCTGAGACATGTCTGTCCCTCCTCTTGTCTGCAATGAATTTGGCAAACGAATTCTGTGCCTCTGGTTTCCAGTATAACCTGATGTAGCAATAAATAATGATCTGTCCCTGAAGCCAGTTAAAATAAATATGTCTTAAAATGTCTAATTAAAAATCAATCAAAGAGCTTACATCTGCATTTATTTCTTTCAAAAATATCCAGGTTTAATCTACAAAGCGTAAGTAATCTTTCCATGGGTAACATTAATGGCAGGACATTATATACATCTTTTCTGCATAGAAATACAAACTGAACACATGTGCACACCCCTCCCCCCACGAATAGTGTGTGTTTGCATGATCAGCAAAGCTGGCAGCCTGTGGAGCTTACATATTTAAAGAAACACTTTGAGATTCTTTAAGTTTAGTGCATTTTATCCAATATTACTAAAATGATTGGCTAATAACCTCTGACAAATGGTCATGGTTTTACTGCTAATGTTTGGCTTTTGTGGAGGTTTCCAAGCACTTTCTAATGAGGTCAGTATTATGATCTTTGTTTCTGCACATGGAAAAGCTGGGATGCAGAATGGGGATGTGACTTGCCTAAGGTTCCCAGAAACCCATGAAACTGGAGCTAAGTCCCCAAGTTCCCATCCAGTCCATTCGTTCTAGGCAGCTGTCAAGTACTGAAATGTTATTTGTGTTGCAAGAGCACGTAGCAGCCTCTGCCAAGGTCAGGACCACAGCGTGCATCAGACCAACAGACAGTAAGCATTGTCCCTCATCTGTATGTCTTGCAATCTAAATGGACATAGCCAGGAGTAAAATGAGGGGGAAAAATTGTTGAAGCGACATGTATAAGACCAGACCTCAAGAGAGTGGGTAACTTCACCAGGAAATTCTTGAATTTTTGGCCACTTCTGCTTTGGTGTTATGAAAACGCAAGGCAATTGCTGCGGGGTAAACCTGTTGTCCGCAGAATGACTTGCGAGCAGGAGACTAGTGGAAGTAGAGCAGAGCCTGGGTCAAACATGGTATGAGCCACTTGCAGCACTGTGGTTTTCTGTTAGTAAATTTATTAGGTACACCTCTGAAATTCAGTGTCATATTCTGGTTTAATACAATACATTGGAGGGGTTTGTCTTTTGCTTTCTTTTTAACGGCCGTAGCCACTGTCCATGCTAAGCCACGAGGGGTACCTTAATGAGCAGAAATGTGGCACTGGTTCAACTCTATAACAGCCAACTAAAGCTGTGTGTTAGCAGGAAAACAGGGAATTCCTCTCTCAGTATTTCCAGTAGTTCTTTGGTTCTTTCAACTGTTTCAAGATGATAACTTCTATGTGCTGATAGCATATCTTTGCTCAGTGGTTGCAGTCCTGTTCTTGTAGCCTTTAAACAGTAACTCTTCCAGTTTGATAAAAGATTTCTACGTTCTAATTAGCTAAAAACAACAGTCCTCTCAACAGACGCTTATTTTTGGCTAGTTCTAGTCAGGAGTAACTTAGTCAGCTGCCTAGCTGCTAACAAACGGATCCATGTTTATTCAGCATCCAAAATGCAGTAAGTCATTAGAAGCAGGGTGGGGGGAATCTGTTCTGAAGGTTTTGCAGTAAAAATAATGTAAGATTCTTCCCTTCCTTCATGGAGTCGGACCAAGTGATTCTGCTGTCTAGCATTTCTTTTTTTTCTCTTTTCATTTTTTTCCTCCCTCCATTTGTATACATGAACTCAGTTATGGTTGTGCTCCCTCCCAAAGTGGAGACAATACTTGAAGTTAATTTAACAAACAAATAGATGGGTTCTACAAGTTACCTATGCTAATACCCACACCACAGGTGCATATTTGTGCAGCTGCCCAGGTAGTGGTAGGTTTTCATGACATTTCTATCTGGGCATCTTTCCATCACTGGATAGAAGCCATTGCTTTATAGCTCATGGGGGAAGGCCAGTTCCTTTAAAGTCGTGTGGGGGATTTGTCAGGAGCAGACTCGCCACGGGTCAAGGGCAAACTGTGTAGTTCAGGTCTGACCTGGTGTGTGCGTGTGATTATTACATCAGCGTATAACTAGAAGAAGACTTGTACCAATAATTAGAAGCACCAGTTAAGCAATTGCACTTGTTGGTGTCACTGAGCAGAAAGAAGGGGCCTGCGGGCTGTCTCTTGTAGCTCGGCAACTGGGGACAGCCTGTCCTTCACAGATTTAACTCTCGCCACCTGTATTCCCCTACAGCACTCCATTATCCATTAAGGTTTTTAAGAGAAACAGGGCGGCAGTTAAACTTGGTATGGCACCACAAGCCCTGGGCTTGCTGAGAAATCTATCTATAAATGAACTAACAGCACAAATAATTCCAGCTAATTGGAGGTTTACACTCCCCGAATAACTTGATTCTCTCTTTTACTTAATTAAGTTGACAGTTGTTTTGGGATGGAATAGCAAACTATTTGGCGACTATTAGAGTAAATATTGTTTCCACTAAATATTTTCAAATAGCCCAGACTTTTTCTGTTAACTTAGAATTTGCCAGAGAATCAAGATAGGTTATTTTATTATTACATCTTTAAGTGTATTTGCTTATTTCAGAAGATGAAGATAAGCTAAACTTCATTTACATTCCCAAGTTCAGTTGAAAAATAGGGACTACAAATAAGTATTCTTGATCAGTGAAGCAGAGTCTTTAGAGAAATGCCAACAGGACTGACAGCTTTCAAAATGATGACACAGATATAAAGATGCTGTGCTTGGATAACAAACCTGCATGTCGCTCATGGTTTAAGCAAGCTTCTTGCGAGTCTACACAAGTTTAAGTTCTTAGTGTAGGGGAGAATGGGAGAAAACTAGCAAGCATTGCACAGATGATTTCTCCCTAAATGATGTGAGAAAGCTAAAGATTTGAAAAACCCTCAGAATTTTTGGTTGGCTTCCAGCTTATCTGAGCCTTTCACTTTTTTTTTTCTTTCTTTTTCATTTTCTCTCTCTCCTTCTTCCTCATTCTCTCTCCCAACAGGATCTTTAATACTTAAAGATGGTGGAACCCCACATATACCAAATCACTGTATTGTTTTGTAACCTTCAGATTAAGAGCCTCACTGGGAAACAAAATTGACTATTAAATCAAAGCATCCAACTTTATATTCCACATGCTAGTGACCCTTGGATAGTGCCATACCAACCACTGAGCAGCAATAAAATATCTTTCTTTCCCATTTGTTTCTTCTTGTACTTATATTAAAGATGCATGAGTATAAAGACACTTATGCTATTGAGAGCATCCCCTTTCAAGAAGACTACATTCCAGACTCCTTTTTGTGTTAGGACCAGGTGAGAGGAGGTTTGACAAAGATTTCTGTTCTCTAGTCTTTAATAATAATGCAAGGCTTGATGGTCAAGAATTTCCATGTTGGGATTTAAGGATTAGGGACACTATTAAACACTTTCTTAAGAAAGACAGAGAGGAAGAAAAACAGGAGAGCAACAAGGATGAAAAACAGATGGTAGATGCCTTTCTCTTTCAGGGAAATAAAGTTAGAAAAGTGCTCTTGCTCTCTGTTTCCTTGGAATCGTTAAATGAGCTGGTCCTTTTGTTAAGGAAATAATTTAAGTAAAAGCTAATGGCTACAGTGCTGTTTGTCATTAACTTGTACCTGCCAATAAACAAGGAAATCCATCTGTTATGCAGTCACTTTCTACATGGGCCTGCAAAGACACGTTCCACATGTCAATGTTCACAAGGAAAATACGGAAGGAGTCTGCAAGGCCACCCAAATCCTTTGCAAAAAGAAGATTTGCTTAAAGAAACTAAGAGCATGTCCAAGACAACAGACCCATGTGTGGCAGCACTTTTCCATTTCTTCCTATTGTGTTATTACTTCGCTAGCAAAAGTTTTCGTCTGCTGTTTCCATTCTCATCCTCTTCCCTTATTACTTGGCGTCCTGATAGAAATTCCATTTCAGCTCAGTCCTGCACTTAATTTTTCTGCCCCTTGTTGTTCTTCCGCTGTTTGTTTTTCTTTTCACTGTTATATTTCCTGCTGGCACCAGTGATGCAAATTAGTGGATGTGTTTGGAGCAGGGCCACGTCAGATGTCCAAGTGCTGTGGGCTGTCCAAGCAGAGGGCTGCCTTGCTCATTTCCCCTCCTCCCCCTAAAAGTGTTTGGGCTTCCCTTATGGACATGGAAACACTTCGTCTTCAAGCAAAAGGGCAGGCTCCCTAATTTTGTACTTTGTTGAGACTTTAGTTATTTTTTTTATTTATTTTTTATTGGATTTGATCTTCAGCAGATTCAGCAGATGTTGCAAAGCAAATAAACCAAACACAGTGGTGGTTAGATATTACTCATGGGGTAATCCCTTTATCCAAATGTAAAAGTTAAACATGTGAAACCATATCCTTAGATAACTGGAGAAGTTCGGTACATACTCAGAAAGCCCCTACAACTAATCCACTTCATGTCTGATATAGTCCATCCTCTCTTAAGGAAGGTAGGCAGATTGAGGCAAGATGGATTCATGACCATGCTTTTAAACAAATATGAGGTAACCACAGAGGGACAAATTGATTGCTGATGTAACGCTGCTGACTTCAGTGGATTTACACTAGGGATTAATGTAGTCCTTTCTCTAATATATATTTTCAGGAGGGAGGAAGATGTTTTTATATGAATTCAGCACAAGATCTGCTGGCATATAAACAAACCAAACAAAGAATTGTTCCCTTCTCAGACATCTGTTAGCATGAATGTCCAAGTCTTGTGCATCTGCCACAGGTTGTTATAATATAGCTGCATTACATTAACAAAAAAACAATAACCATTTGGTTTCTACTTTAAACAAGAACGTACGAAAATGACTTTCAGGTGGAGGGAGGGGTGATTTGGCAGGGTTCCCTTGGCAGGGCTGTGGATTACACGAGGGAAAGTTGTTTGGTGGTGGAGTAGACAAATTGCTTAACAATTAATAAAAATAATGCCTTGCATTTATATATGACAAGGTCCTGCACGGGAATTATCTTCTCCCCAGCTGCTCTCTACCAATAAAATATAGTCAGTTCTGCAGGTTTTTAAATTACACATGGCAAAGTGTAATAGTGCTTTAAAAAGGGGTGGCAACCCTGCTGATTTGCACAAGGAAAGTAGAAATGTGGTTTCATAGACTACAGATTGGACCAGTTTATCTAGACTACACAACCCTGCTTCTAAAGGCCTTGCAAGCTTCAGAGTCCAACACCAGCCAGAGCTTTAGTTTTAGGTGAAGTAAAACGGAGAAAACCATTTTAAACATCAAGTCCCACTGTAGCAAAATTGTCTTGACTAGATCAGGAACCAAATAAGGCGCAGAGAGGAAGAGAAAGGAAAGGGGATTCTTTTAAATACTAGTTTTTCAGCTGAAGTTGTTACTTCCTAGTCCCCAGACTGAAAAGTGTCAAAACATAACCATGCACTTTTTTTTTAATTTTAAGAGGAAAGCTGGTAACACTTCTACATGTACATAAGCTGAAATGAAAGGTACAGGAAGACTCACATTTTTATAGATCTACATGTGTCTACTGGTACCGTAATGTTTTTAATTTGCCCTTTTTAATTTGTGTTTTCATGTAGCTCTTCAGTGGTTCCATTTATCTGTCTGTAATGGTGCTTCTCTTCACCTACTGACTTTGTGTGAGCTCCATTTCCTGCATAAATTGAATTTATCTCTAACAATTTCTTCCGTTTTATCTAAGTGCTTCTAAGTATTTTATTCTAAGTACAGGACTAGTACAACACAGTCTGTAGAAAGTCATTAAAAGAACAGCCACATCTGTTTAGGACTTATACAGGTCAGTTTTCATCTGCACCAGAGCAGCTTTAGAATCTTAATTCTTGTTTTACAAAGTGACTGGGACACTAGAGAGCCGAAGCATGATATAAAGTAATAAAAGGCTCTCAAGAAAGTTCTTAAAATCACAGAGGTGTGTTTGAAAATGTTTTTCTTCTACAGCTTCTGATGAACATATGATGGGGTTTTAATTCTGCAGTTTCTCTCTTAAGAGAGAGGTCACGTCAGCCAAATCATAGCTGACTCAGAGCGGGAAAAGTTGGCCTTGCTTTCTGTAAAGCAGCATATGGGTTTAGTCTGCCGACAGCTCTGCAACCAAACACCCTCTGTGAGGGTGCCACGTCATATGCTCCAGGCATGTTCGGCTATGCTGTGCCTCTAGAGTGCCTTTCTGAAGTGTGACCAGCCAGTTCTGCTTTTGTACCAAGAACTCTCTGGATGTCTCATTGAGTGCTGCAGCTCTTCCTTCCTGAACGAAATTTTCCTCACAAGTCTTGACAGTACAGACCGTTTCCCTTGGGTGGGGGAAAGAGGTTTCTTGGAATCGCTTTGCTGTCAGCAAATGTCAATTTTTCTACAAAGAAATCTAGGTTCTTGAATGCAGTTTTGCTTCCTAATGTAGTGTAAGTGGCTCTCATTGCACTGACAAAGTTTTATCAATCACAACTAGAAGTAAGACACTGTGAGCATTTCCTCTTTTTGGGAGATACAATTGAATATATGAACTTTACAGACAGCATTTTCCCTGAGTTAATCCCTACTGTTTTATATTTGAGGTAGTGTTGTTCCTCTGTGAATAGCTACATTCAACTTGAGATTTAAAGACTTAGGTTTGGGGCAAGATTGTGTTATTTTGCTCAAAGTGCTAAAGCTAAACAAACTAAAATTCAAGAAGCATGGTGGAAGTCTTAGAGATTGGAATTGGCATACAACTGGAAACTGATGTAATATTTGCTTTTGTTTTTTTCAGTAGCACTTGAAATTGATAGGATTGGGATAAATTCCCCCCTTGCTGCATCAGCGTAAAATAATCATTTTAGACCTACCTTCCCTATGGATGCACTCTCCCAAATTATCTTGTTTAAAAGGATTGCCTGGGGCTTGATAGATCAAATGTTTTCATTCATTTCATTAAAAATTGCCATATTCGCATGTATATCAGGGAAGATTGAATGCTTCTGTGTTTTATTTGGAGTTTACAGAACCCCCTAACTGCAGTATTTTGGCCCAATATAGCAAATACGTTATGAAGTAGACCTCAGCTGATGATCTGCCTTACTAAATCTCATGTAAATGATTGCTCAGAAATGCTGAGGGGAAATAAATAATAATAAATCACTTTTAGGATGTGGATCAATGTAGGACCAGACATATCTCCATCTAGTTCATTCATTTGCATTCAGAAGTGAGGACTTGCATCGTGTTGCACTGATTCGTTGCACCAATTTTAGAGAAGTTTATAGGCTGGTAGAAAGGATGTGCAAGTGGCCGAGGGGCAAGGCAGCGCTCCAGCGTTTCCCAGCTCTGGGTCTATCAGGAGAGGAGCTGCCTGAGGCCGGCTCTGTGGGAGCGCACATCAGCTGTGTGTGGAGCTAGGGCTCTTGGCAAGCGCCACCGGCCCCACCATGTGCATGGGGTGGGCAGGCTCTGAATGACTGCAGCCTCCAAGTGAAGGAGTCCGAAGAAGGCTTTGCTCTTGCAAAACAACTGAATAGATGATGAGCAGTTAAGGGCTTGTCTATACCCAGCTGCAGGGCTTGCCTGCAGCAATAATGTCAAAACAGTTTGCTTATTCTATATGAACACTTCTTTTCCTTTCTGAGAGGGGCTTGATTTCCTAATCAGCTTAAGGTAACACAAGTTGTTTTGAGATAAAAAAGAAACAAACCACTCTTAAAGAATATCAGCCTAAAGGTCTGTGCTGGTTAAGTTGAATCTATATAACTAAACAGTGCCTTTGGGAGGCTGACTGTTCTGAATTAGAGCAGGGAACTCTGACTTGTTTCGGTTTTCACAAGATACTGGTATTTCACTCTTGGTCCCAAGCAGGTGGGAAGGTAGACTCCTCCATCAGGACTTTTAAGGATCTCCTGGGCCATTGAATCCAGGTGCTTACTGTTACATCTTTCACAGATGCATTAGGCTTTCTCTTACAAACAGCTAAGTTTCTTGTTTCCCGTGCTTCTCAGGTCTTTCTAGGATTCCATCCACTAACTTTCTATGTTAAATTTATTCTCGGTCGGCTGACAACCATTTGCTCTCAAGCCAATATTCTCTTTACTGCCTCCCTACCTGCCAGTAGGCTGGCCTGGGCTGTTTCAGACCAGTGAACCGCAGCTGGATGGTCACCACCGCGTTTCTGCATTGCTGCAGTCTACCAAGAGGTGTCACTGAAATGTGATTAAAATAGTTTCCTGTAGACGTGGATTGCAACCGTACTGAATAACAGGTGCTATTTTAATTCAACATGTACATCTACGTGTCCATTATGAGATTTTTGTGTAATTATTAAAAGCAAAGCAATACTAATTACTAATATTTGCTAGTAAAGACGCCTCTGGTTAGAAGCTGTCAGTGTGGTCCTGATTTTCCCCTACTAGGTTCAACATGATGTGCTCAGGTGACTGGCAGAAAAATGTATGTTTGGTTTTTAAATTCCCCATGCAGCCTTGGTCTGGTATTAGCAAAACTAATTTCCCTTGAATGTTTCCTTAGTTAAATTCTTGTAAATGAGAACACTTAAGTATCTACAAATCACCAACAGCAGCTAAGATATTTCTCTAATCAAGTAAATCCTTTTAAATGCAGTTTAAGGACCATTTAATGAGGATTCTCAATGATACCTCTGCAAATTTACTTGAGTAAATTTTATTTGAGCCCTTACCAGAGCTCTTGGGCAAACAAAGCTTTACTCCACCAGCTAATAACCTACTGTACTGAGAGCTGTGTGGTATTTGGAGCAGTGAACTTTAGACCTACTGAACTTACTGTGTTCTGCAGCATAATGTTCCTACATTCATGGGGGAAGTTATGAATCAACATGGACTTCTCTAAATAGCTATGTTCCTTAAGGTAGAATAATTGTGTAGTATCAACACATGCAATGTACTTCAAAGCTAAGAATTTGCAAAGGTATAAAGGAAACTGGTGAAACATGGTGGGAACAAAAGGTCACTTCAGATTACTGATTGCTTATTACCTTCCAACTAAATAACATGGAGACTGCAAAACACAAAGAGAAAAGAAGGGGCAAAGAGACTTGTCTATTTATACTTTAAATTCTTTGTTTAACCAACACTTAGTATTTATAAATCACTTGCATGATCAGGGTGCACACATACAAGAAGCATATCTTTCAACTGAGGATTCAATTTGCATCGAGTTGAAGTGCATGCTTAGTTTTTAGTTTCTTATTACTTTTATTTTTCTCCAATCTTGTTTCAGCATTCTCCTTTCTATTTGAATCTTCTGTACCACTTTCCCAATGTGATACAGCAAAGGTCTTCTCTATCATCATTTGAATAACTGATGAAAATTCCCATTTTTTTTAGTAGAGCTTTTAAAGAGCTTTTATGTTTTGTGCCCTGGTTTCCTAATTGCTAACAGGGAAATACAAAGAGGCCAAGCAGGGGAGCACTATGAATCCACATTCCTAAAAATCTGAAGAGATACTCAGATCAAAGAAGACATACAAAGATATTCAAGGCAATTTTTCTTAAAAGCAATCCTTAACAGCAGTAATAAAGTTGCTCAGTGTAGTGGAGACTTAACTAAAATACGCCAAGTCTGTAGCCTCATTTTTTTTCCCTCTCCAAGAAAAAATCCACCTGAATCCTTTTAAAACACCTAAAACCTTGAATAGATTATACAACTGGAAACATGACAAGAGAAGGAGTTTCATGAGTCTGAAGGGTGCAGAGGCAGTTCAACTCCCAGTGACGACATCCAAAGGCAACCTCTGTCTGGCAAGAATAGCTGGGGAAATTGTCTCCTCATCTTCAAACTCTTAATTCTGGGAAAGAAAGAAGAAATTTGTGGTGTTAGACCTCATTCTGATAGTCATCCCAGGAGTCCTTGTCCTCCGGAGCTAGCGCATGTCTGAGTGTCTGGTCACCAAGAAAGAAGTCAAATATGGGTAACTGAGTACCAAGGAGCATTTTGTAGACTCCCGACTGCTAAAAAGCAATTCTTTACAGGTGTTTTTATTTAAATACAGAGAGCACCACACTATTAATCTGCCACTGAGCTAACATGAATGATTTCTGCTGCTTTTTGCCTCTAAATTTACATTATGGAAGTGCTGAAAGTTTTTGCTATTCTGAATTGCTATGTTAATTAAGATTGCTTAAACAAGTATTCTGTACATTTCTTGGCTTTCTTCTGTAGCACAGAACAGTTCTGATGTCTTATTCAGAAAGATGTAGCCTTTACTCCTTTTATGTCACTGCCTTGTTGAATTTCCAACAAGATTCTCTTGATTTAATAAACTTTGAACTGAAACACCTCTTTAAGAAGGCGAAAAAACCTAGAAGTAGTATACGAGGATGGAGTTTCCCCCTTCTTTCTCCCAGATGTATTCTCATAAAGATGCTTCCCGTGCAGTCCACATGTATTCTCTTTGGGCTATAAATTCTCAAAAATATTTTTACAGTGATGTATTAACTCTGACTTCTGGAGGAGACCTAAGGTTTGTTTGTCTTGGAGCTTTTATTGACGATGCCTTTTGAAGGGTGATGGCTGGAGATGCAAATAAAAAATAAAGGTGGAAAAGAATTACTACTTGTCAGAGACCTTTATCTTTTCTGCCAGTCTATAGAGGTGTGTGAAATAGCCTGGATTACAGATTGAAAATGGAACTCAGTTAAGAAAGACCAAAACCCCATAAACTTTAAAATACAATATTGGTACTGAATAGGTTGCTTGCTGAGACCTGAGCTTTAGTGATCTGCTCCTCCAGCTGAGATCTGTGGAATATTTATCTTCCAGATAGTACCAGTGGATGGTGAGCTAGTTGGTGTTGTAGTCTTGCCAACCTTCTACAGCGTCATCTGTTAAAATGCACTAAAGACTGTGCAAATGAACTACCTTCCTAATTTATCTTGCCGGTGATACCAATTGCTAAGGTTGCTAAAGGAAAGTGGAGCCATACGTGGGAAGCTATTGACACGTACAACCTTGGACAATGTCCTTGTTCAGTAATGCTTGACTTACTTTTTAAAGTTTGACAGATGACACTTTGTTCTGTTGATGAGATTAGCCCAGTGCTTAGACAATAGTGCAAATCCATTTTTTAAAAAAATTATACTTTTACTGAATTGGGTTACCATAAGTGTGGTGGAAATTTCAAGTTCTGAGGCATACAGGTTGAACATACAAGTTCATACAGGTTCAGAAGAGTTGGTATATGTTAGTCTTGATAAAGATGGCATGTTATTTCGCTTACTTGCAACCCCCTTTGAGCTTTTTCAGAGAATCTTGTAAAGGAATTTTATACACAAGGCTGTTGTCACGCCATGAAGGTTAACTCTTCACTCGCTCGTCAGCTGTCGAGAGGAAAAAAACATCAATTTATATAAATGCTTGGTGTGCTTACACTTAGATTGCACTTTTATGTAGGCCTATTTATAAACTGAAAGAGATGATTATCATCTAATGCAGAAAATTGGGTAAATATTAACAGCTTTACCCTCACCTTTTGTGAAAATGTGGTCTTTTCTTCTGACTGCGCCATAGCTAAGGGTGTTAAGAGCTTTCAAAACATCATTCTCTGCTACTCATCAATAGTCGCAGGAGAACAAAAGACCTTTGAATGCCAACTATGCACTTGCTGTGCTAGATGCTCTCAGCCTATCAACCCTGCCACTGAAAGTGAGATAGTGCTTGCTACCCTTATTTACATTGACTGGCTGGAAAAGCATAATAGAAACTGTAGGTGTTTGAACACTTCAACTTCAGAAAAATATGGAAGATTTAGGTATTCTACCTCCTAAATTCTGTGTCAGAGTGCTGCAGGATCGGGGGGGATGAGCCAGGAACTGGGCATGACCCCAGCAGAGGCTGTGCCCTCACTGATCGGCATGTGAACAGGGTGATCAGAGTGGGGTGCTGGTCATGGGGTCCATCAAGAGCCCCAGGCACAGTAAGGGAATGAACCAAGGCCAGGATCCATCCAGGAGCAGCAGGGGATGGGGCTGGGGACCGGGCTGGAGACAAGGCTGCAGTGTGTCCAAGGGTCCCATCCAGGAGACAGGACCAGGTGCAGGCACCCCCATGGTGCCACTCAGGGTAAGCCTGGGGGCCCTAGCCTGAGTGAAAATGGTGCCCCACAGGGATGCCTGGGTGGGGAAATTAAGGCCTGTGGGTGCTCCAAGCTCACAAGGTAGCTGATGATCTCCTTTGCATTGCTAAGTAGTGACAGCAGGACTTCAGTATCAGAGAAGAATGAGGAAGAGCTTACTGTACTATTTGTAATGTCCTTCTGAGAGCTGTGTGAAGTCTGGAAAAGTTATGAGAGAAATGGTTGTGGGATTAACAGGGTTCATGGATTTTTATAGGAATCATAGGATAATTCAGGTTGGAAGGGACCTCAGAAGGTCTCTAGTCCAAACTCCTGCTCAGAGCAGGTTCTGCCATGGCATCAGTCAAGGTTGCTCAGGACTCAATCCAGTTGGGCCTTGAAAACCTCCAAAGCTGGAAACTGCACAGTCTTTCTGGGCAACTGCTCCATTGCTTGGTTGTCCTCATGGGGAAAAAGTTTCTCCTTACATCCAGTGTGAACCTCTTTTGTTTCAACCTCTGCCCATTGTCTCTTGTCCTCCCACCATGTACCACTGTGAAGTGCCTGGCTGTATCTCTCAATAACTTCTCCGTATGTATTGGGGGGCTGCTGTTAGGTCCCCCTGAAGCCATCTCTTCTCTGCTCCATCTCAACCAGTCCCTCAGTCTCTCCTCATGGGACGTGCTCCAGCCCCCAACCATGTTGGTTGCCCTCCATTGAACTTTCTCCAGTTTATTGATGTCTTTCCTGCACTGGGGGGCCCAAACTGGATGCAGTATCTGGATGTGGTCTAACAAGTGCTGAGTAAAGGGAGATAGTAGTTTCCCTCGATCTCCTGTCTGTGCTTCTCTTGATATAGCTCAGGGTGCTGTTGGCATTTCACATGTTCCCTTTCAGGTTGCAGTGTGCTCAGGAGGTGTCATGTTCCTCCACATTGTTTCAATGAGGGGTTATGTCCTATTAGCACTGTGATCCCCTCATACTGGGTTAAAAACTGTCTGAAGATTTGTGTTACCTTTCACTAGTTACTCCCAGCATCATTCAGATAGGGCTGGATAAAGTTAAGAAGAAAAAAAAAGACAAAAGGTACAAACTCAAAATTACAAACATAAGATTTATGAAAAGTCTTTAATGGAGTAGAATTAAGAAGGATGTATTTTGTCAAAATAAATGAAGGCTATGCAGTTATAGCCCTGATTTTTTTGAAAAGAGGAGGCTCATGTGCTTCAGTTCTGCTCTGAAAAAGACTGGTAGGGAAGTCCTTGATAGAATACCACAAACCACTTTGGTGGTTCTTTTTGAAAGTTTATTCTTGAGGAGAAAAAAACACAGGCTGCCAAAATCATACCCACTGTTGCTGAACTCCATATTAGGCAGCTGTGAACCCCTGAGTTACATAAAAAAGGCTGAGTCTGCATCTGTTATCTGAGCTGCATGGTTCATCTTGGTATAGAATAAAGTTTTAAGAGGGACTTTACGGTGCGAATGCAAAATGGGTGAGATTTGTTTATGGTGAGATGAAGTGCTAATCTTTCTGAACAGATATCAGCAATTTGTTTAGGAAAAAGTAATACCTTGGCATTACATTTTTTATGCACAGAGGATTTTTTGAAATGGAAATAACTGGAAACAGCTACTTCAGGACTCCCAGGCCAGAGCTGAAGCCACAGGTGCCATTCCAAGGGCTATGAATTAGATAGTTTCAGTTCATTCGTTTACGAACGTGATGTGTACACTACAGATGAACTTGTAGCCTTTAGTAAGAAGGCTTGAGCCAGCCAGAAAAAGATTGAATTACTTCTCTTCCCAAGGGAGGGTCTTCTCTTTTGATTGAGATTCCAGTCACCTCGGGGTCAGTGCGGAGCAGCTTGCATTTGTACTGTTAGCTGTGCCCCAAACCGACATACATGTTCCTCTGGTTTCACTGCCGTCACTTGCTTAACCTCCACCAGCCCTAGATGAGCAAAGCAAAATAAAAAAGGGAGGAGAAGAACAGTCCAGATGGAAAAAGGTGGCCAGATATTTTGGTGGGGCTGGGATGGTTCCTTAATAATAATATTCTCTGTTGTCATAAATGTAAAAGTTATTCTTGTGCATTTAAATACGTCAGTTTTCATCACCCCAGACCTTTGTTCTTCCCTTTCAGACAGATATTGAGTTTTGAAACTCTACCCTACTTTTCTTTGTATCATGGTTATAATGGAAAAGAGAAGTCCTCCTCACCTGACAGTAGCAGCAGTTTCTAGAGAATCAGTTCCTATAGAGCAGCAAGTCTTGTCAGTGAATGGTGATGTCCCCTGGAAATGACTCAGCCTTTTTAGGTCTGTCCTGTCACCAGAACTGCAGTTCTTACAGAACTTCTGACTTGAACATGCATATTCATAGGCTCCTAGAAAATATGTGCTTAAGTAGTTGTTTGTGTTTATCCAATAAAAATTGCAAATTAGCTGGAGGATCCATAAGCTTTGAACGTTATTATTTAACCCTGTTAATGGGAAATACAGCTGTTGTTGTTAGTGAGAAGGAAAGTGTCTCAGACTATGCAAATGTTTATACCCAAAGAAGCTCCTCAAAGAAGTGTTTCCCTAGGTGTTTTAAAACTTTTGATTTCCCACTCATTTGTAAACATCAATGCAGCCTCAGAACAGAAACAAAGCATGCAATTTGGACGAACTCTTATTCCTAACTGGCTAGCCTTCAAAGTAGGAAGTCAAGAATGGAAAAGATAATTCAAGAACAACAAACAAGATACATTTGCATAAAGTATCTAATCTGACTTTAAGAGAAAGCTTGACCCAAAAAAGCTTCAGTTAATTCATAATTAACTGAAGGTAAAGAGACTAATTTTTAAAATAAAATAATCTTACAACTTCAGGGCTGCTTTCTGAATCAACTGATGTAATTCAGTAGCTTTCTGGTGTCTTAGAAGTTGCACCTGTTTAAGACCAGTGTGAGTGAAAAACAGATCTTTGACATAGATGACTGACTGCAATTGTACCTTGGCATCCTCAGCTTCACTTCTCATCACACAAAGCATGTGCTTAAGAAGCTATATATATATGGGGGGGGGGATGTGTGTTTTTTTTTTTTTTTTTTTTTTTAGATGGTTAGCTGGCTATAGATCTTTTCTTCTTTGGCACAATTTGGCACATATTGGAATCGGAGACACATCAGGTTCTGAAGAGCGATGTACCAAATTGCAGTGTGCAAGTGTAGCGAAGCCGTATCTTAACCTAACAGCATCTCACTGACATTAAAAAAAACACAGAGATAAGCATACAAGAGAAAGGTAATTTTGCTAAACTGGACGTGAGGTGATATTTCAGGCTGCTTCATATATGGAAATAGAAAGCTAGATCTTATCCTCTGAATCATGATTCAGAGGAATATAGAAGCAGAGATAGAAAAGATGACTGGGGCACCAACTCATTGAAGGCAAAGCAGATTGTGTCTGACTTTATTTCACATCAGCTTCCTTGCTCTTGCAGCTTCTACTTGCTGCTGTGTCTCTGCCCTGTGCTGCTCTCTCAGTCCTCAGCACAAAAGCTGTGCTGCTTGGAGCTCCTTCAGAGACAGAAGTGTGAAAGGGAAGGGGGCTAAGCCAAATGTCAGGGTGCGGAGGGTGAATATGCAGGAGTCTGTCAGGATGAAGTTTATATTTCAGCCTCTTCAGTTGATAAATAACACCAGTTCAGTATCACACACTTGACCACCCTTTCAAAATTTGACCCTAAAATGAATGAGCGACAGTTTGTGCAAGTTTATCAAATCAAAACTGAATCAGAAGGAAGGAAATTCTAAGTCTAAATTGTAATGTTATGCCTTTACTTTTTCCTTTTTTTTCTTTTTTACTGCAAGCTTTGCCTAACTGTCTTCAGAACCTTATTTCCATGAATTTGTGAATATTTCCATATGTAGTAATGTATTCTAATAGCCAACCTGCTGCCAGAGCTATCTGAAGCACACTAAGTTCACATCACCAGGGCTTCACAAAATACTGACTGCCTTCCAGTTCTCAGAGATTTACAAGACCAGAAGTTTGAAAAGGTTCACACTCACAGGAAATCACTGTTCTCATGGTTGAAAATTGCTGTGAATCTGCAGTGAAAGTGCCAGTGGAGTATGTTCATACTTGTTTGTGCAGGTTTGCAATGGTTCACTGGCTTGCTTAAATTTGTATCTGCAACTGCATCTCACTTCTGTGCAGGTAGCAACTTACACAATATTATGCAGTCTTGTAATATTAGTTATTCTTCAAACATTCTCATGGTCTTCTGAACTTCCTGCATTTTTGGTGTGTACCATGTGCTCTCAGTCTGCTGATAACGAAGGTAAAACTGGCTTCTTTCAAGATAGCAGTCATTTCTGTGTTTTTGCAGGATGCCATGAGGCTGCTCATGCTAAAGACAATGTCCCTTTTACATTGTTTTCTAAAGGGGCAGAACTTTCCCATCTTCAGGGATAGCTATTTCTGTGTTCATTAGCTATCAGACAGGATGTTGCTCCTGGGACAGCTATAAATTAGGATAGTATAAATCATGAAAATGAGGAGGTGCAAGAGAGAATAAAAGGGCTGAACAAGATGGAAATCAGTGGAAAAAAATAGAATTACTGGACAAAGATTGGGAGAGTTTGAGGATCAAATACACTTGACAGAGCACGTAAATGACAGATGTAGAGAAGTGAGAAGAGATCACACAAGTGGATACCAAATGCTTGCTGGCCAGAGGAGATTCTGGGCAGACGAAGAAACAGGTGTATGAGAGTGAGGATATATAAAGGAGAAAAATGTCTTTTGTGCTGTGAGTTTAAAAAGAGGAAGTGAAATAGTTAATATCTGCCAGAACCATATTTAAGATTACTGCAAACAGAAGCCCAGTGGCTTAATGACGTGTCCATGTATGGCCAAAAAAAATTCCATCCTCTAGGTCAAGGGTGTAAGAGATATGCTCAGTTCCTGGCCTTTGAGGGATTGTTCTCTGAATGCTCATAGTACCTCATCTCAAATTAACAGCTCAGTTGCTCACTGAAATAATTAATTACTCAAATGAATCTCTCTTTACTAAGTTAGCAGAGGAGAGCTCTACCAGGAGAGCTCCAGCAGAAATAAAAATGTACAAGCAGTTTGTAATCCTTTCATCTTCAGTTACCTAAAAATGGAAATTACTCCAGCTTCTACAAGACACGAGTGGTTTCCACAAGAGAGTATGCTTTTGCATTATTGAGGCAACAAAAGCTACAGCCAGAAAATTCATCAGGTAAAATATTTTCCCTTTCTCTAGGGATGATTTATTTATTCAAGTAATTTGACTTTTGTAAACAAAGTGAAATTTTGGTCTGATAACAAGTTTGCAATAATTCATTTTAAAGTCTAAAGACTGGCTGACTAGGAAGCTTAGACTGCATGTTTTTTTGAAAACAGCTAAGACACCATTATCCCAGTGTGATGAGATAAAGTACCAGATGCAAGAAGAAAAATGTTCCTTGTTTCATCTCACAATTAATCTTAAAAATATGTTATTTTATCCTTGTCTGAAGAAGTTTTTGAATAATTATATGTTATCTTTTGAAATGGAGAGAAGGTTTTCCTGCTTTATGCAAATAGGGGTGAGTGTCACACAGGCTCAATTCCCATTGATTGCAATGGCAGCATTTGCCCCTGTATACACTTTCAACCCATCCAACTGCAGTATTTCCCTTCTGGTTTGGAAATGTGAGTGAAGTGATGTATTCCCCATTTCTCGATCATTTTGGCATTCTTCCCCTGCAAGGGAGTAAAAAATCTTACAGAGTTTCCTTTGGCCCCAAAAAAGCAGAAACATCTGTCGCAGCCGTGCTGCCGGGCTTGCTGGCCGTGCTTGGCAGTGAGGAGCTGCACTTGGTGAGCAGGGTCCACACCAGCTCAGCTCCAGTTCTTCAGACGGGCAGCCTCGTCGTGCTGGTAGTGTCAATAGTAAGGTGAGGAGGCAATCGTCAGGCGTCTAGCAGGAGGAGGTGGCAGCACGAGAAGGAGGCAGTGGTTGCTGCTAAGTGCTGTGTCAGCTCCAGCCCATGAGTTCTGGTGCATCATGTAATCGCTGCTGCATTTCCCAGCTGGAAAAATGTTTGGGCGCGGTGTGTGACTATATAGGGGTGCTTGAAACACGGAAGCTTTCCAATTTCTGAGTCTACAGTCACCTCCTGCTTTTTTTAAAAAAATCATGAATTTATTCTGACTTCATTCATTCATATTCTGCTATATTTCTTTGCTGCAAAAGTAAGGAGTAAGCAATGTGTTTAAAAAAAAACCCTGAAAGACAACAAAATACTTTTTAGGGCTAAAGGGAACATACAGGAAAGTTTATTTTTCAGAAAGCAAATATTGCATTAATGTGTTCAGATTACACTGAAAACAAAACAGTCAAACATTTGTGCTCGCTTTGTCTCAAGGCTCAAACTCCTAAACAAATTATTGCAGCTCCACAAGTTACTGCATTTGAATGGACCTGCACACTGTCCCTGTGCATACTTCCAGCTCATGGCTAATGCAAAGCAATGCATATTCTTTTAGCCCCCAGAGAAAAAAAGATTAAGCTAAAGAGCATTAGCTTGTTTGCTGAGAGCATGCATGTAGACGCCAGGGGTTCGGCTGATGTGTGGTAATTTGTGAAACTACAAATGAGTGAAACTTAACTGAGAAGCTGGACTCTCAGTCACACACAGAGTACTGTTTGTTTGCTACTTTTGAGCTAATGAGATGAAATCCATGAAGAGAGGAGGATAGTCTGAGAGCATAAGACTGTATTTTAGGAGTGATAGATTTAGCCCCCTCCTTTGCTTACAGACTCTTTTGCGGTAGAGGGCATCTCACTGGTTGTCTTTGTTCCACATCCTATAAAAATGAGGATGAGAAATGGAAGTTTTGTATTTTCCTTGGAGTGTTTTAGGGATAAATGCATCGAGAACTGGAAAAAGCCTAGATGACTATAAATAGCATGAATAAGCTGTCAAAGCTAGGTAACTTAGAAAACATAGCATAAGCCTAACTAAGTCTTCACTAATGAATACAAAACCCCATTTAGATCAGATATACCACTTTGAATTTTTAGAGCAAGAAAAGGGGAAAACAAAACCTCAGACTTCCCAAGAGCACTGAGCCTGGACATTGTTCCCTATGCCTCTGCGCACAGTATCATCTTATGTATTCCCCTACTCAGATGACATGAGTATTAAGAAGAAAAAATGAGCAATGTATATCTAGCATGTGAATACTGCCAACATGCAATGTATTAATCTTCACCAAAGCGTGTTTGGGGTCCAAGAGACCATACTGATATGGAAGCCCCATTAGATTTGATTATTAAATGACTTGAAAGATAGATGTAGGTATTAATGCAACACACCTGCAGTTCTTCCCTGTGCACTTTGTTCTAGCAGATGATAATTTGCAATGGCATCACCTCAACCCCTGGCCCACCTGCAGTTTGTTAGGATGGCAGCCAAAGTGCATTAATGCTCAGTTACTGGCAACCAAGATGCTGGCTGACCAAAAGAAAAAGTCACTTGTCATTTTTTAATAACCCTTCATCCAGTAAGTGCTGCTCGTGAGGTACTGGTGCTGTCCACTTGTTTCCACATCTGTTTCATGAATGTCCACGAGGCTTTCTTCCCTGTCCTCCTCTCTAGCAATTCCCATGTATTTAGCTTTCTGTATGCCAGTATTTGGAAGTGCCTTAATGATAGCGGATGCAAGAATGGCTTCTCCTTGGCATGGGCCAGGTGCCTGCTGTTTAGGAGTGGTGCTCTACCATGCTGCAGCTGACAGAAGAAGCTGCTTAGCATGTGGTGGAGCAGGTAAGAGGGCCACTTCTGAGTCCTGTTGTCTGGCAGCTTGGTGGGAGAAGCAATCAAATTCATGTCAGCAAGACAGGAATTTCAATTGACAGTGAAGCCACTCAAGCTCATTAAACTGGCCTTAATTCATAGCTTCAAGGCAACTAGTTTCCATTTTTATATATATTTTTATATATCTATATAGAGATATATCTCCACAGTCTGACCTTCTGGGTCACTGGTGTTTTGCTTTCCATCACAGAAATTTCTGGGGCTGCTCATGCTCCCCAAGGGAGGAGATAAGGGGAAAGGAAAAAGGCACAATTCCCATTGCAGAGTGTTCAGTGCAGCACTTGATTTAGGGAAAGATTTTGCTTTCCTTCCTAGGGAAAAGGTGAGATTCTGACGCTCCAGCGCCCTTCTGCTTAAGCTGAGAAGCATGAGCACCTTCAGTGAAAGGCGAGTGCTGTGACTGAGCCCCGGCCTCCTCCCCACTCTCAGGGGTTCTTCTGTAATGACAGCTTTACTGTTTCAGGAATAACTTCCCTCCTCTCCTACAGCTTCAAAAAACTAATGAGAAAATGTTACAGTGAGAGCAGCCAGGACTTCCCTCCCAACTCGCTATGCTGGGAGGAAAACTTTTTTACCTGTCTGAATCCAACTGGCAACTAATCTAAATTAAAGCAGAAGATGAAAAGGTGAGTGCTGTGCTACCACGTGTTTCACAAAACTTGCTCTTCACTGTGTGTGATGCATACCCAATATATTGTAGAAAAGAGCTGCATGTATTTACAGAGTATGTTGTATTACAGCTGTTACATAGATAACAGTATCAGTCTTCGGGCATTCCCCTAATCTTTGTCTCTCCCTCCTCCTCCTCCTGTCTGCCCCCAGGGATCCTCTCTGGGCAATAAAAATATGTGTCTGCAAATCAGGCAAGAGACATCCTTAACAGGTAAAATAGGGACTCAGCTGAGGGATAGATTAACTAAGCTTGCTTAAAGCAATTATAACATCAGAATAATCAATTTTATGGAAAGTCATGGAGGAAGTAAGTATGTGCATGTATAGCTACAGTGTTGAGTAAATTCAAGAAAGATAGTTATAAATGTCAAGTATACCATAAAGGCATAAGCAGATCCATAATCTGGGATTATTTTAGAACTCTGAGAGTTTGGTCTCTCTGCTTTTTTTGTTTCCTTCTCACCTGGCTATGATATGGTTCTGCTTCAAATATGAGAAATCAGAATAAAGAATCTTCTCTTTAGATGTATACCTACATTACACTAATATGATTAGGTATACCTGCTGTTACATTAATTGGAACATAAATTTAATGGCAGACATTTAACTCAGGGAAATGTTTTTACTTTTGCCTTCCTTTCAGAATTAAACTCTTCAATACTCCTGCAGTGCCGACTTGTGCTTGAGTGGGATTTATGTCAGAGAAAACTTGTTCTCCTCCTCCCTCAAGTTCTCTAATTTCCCATAGCTAATAAGAAGTTTGAGTTTTGGAAGCTAAAGCTAAAACTCCTATATCACAAAGATTTAGTTTCACAAAGGCTCTTCACAGAGGATCTGTGAGAACTTGTGGCATTTTGCCCTTCTTACAAGGAAGGCCATCATAGCCAAGTCCTCACAGCCCCATTCAGCTGAAAGAGGCCAGGCACCCTTGTTTTCCCCAGTGCAGTCAGTTCTTTAGATGCTGAAAAAATTGCCAGTAAATCTATGTGTGGCAACTCAAGTTGCTGATGGCTGTCAAGGTCTTATCCCTGGGTAAATACTGTGCTACCACTGCTGTTCTGCTGTGCTCTACTAGGGTTTTTAAAATAAGTTTAGCAAATCAGGTCCTGTGCCACACAGAAGGCAAAAGGTGGTGGTACCTATGGGGGACAGATAGGAGTATGGGATTTGTGACAGGGACCTCTCAAGGATAGATTGTAACTTGCTGTCTGCTTCTGTGTGCTGCCAGCAGTGTTGAATTAGTTAAGCAAAGTGGAATAGGTCACTGGGGAAAGATTTTTTCATACTTTATAGCCAAATTAATCTAGTGAAGAAATCATGGGATTTTCTCACCTTTCTTGCATGTGCTCTACTTCAACACTGCAGGGAACGTAGAGGAACACTGACCTCACCCCCACTTCCCTTGCTGCAGGCAGCACTTTGGGTGAAAAAGGACCAATTCTTGGAGATGAGAGCTATGTGGAGAGAGGTGTCTTTCCTCGAGGGGTGAGCTTTAGGCTGTCCTTCCCTCAGCTTTTTCTAGTGGTTAGTACTGGTATCTCCCTACACAGCCTCATGGCTTTTGTGGGTTCTACTTTTAGGCAGCTGATTGTCCTTATATATTACAGCTCTTATCCAGCATGCCATGAGATGGTGTTTGTTTATGCTGCATTGTGTGGACCTTGTCCTAGCACCAAGAGATTTGTTTTGGTAGTTGTGGTGCTGTGCTGTGCAATGATGCATTGAACTCTGAAAGCAGTACAACTGTAGTTTGTTTACCAGTATAAACCACAACTCCTACAGCTATCCTACTGCTATTGTTGACCAGCATTAGTCAGTACTGTCTCCAAATATTGCTCTGTTTTCCTTAAGCCAGCTTTTGTATATCTAACTGTCAGGAATGAATGGAGAAACAGTTCACATTTCTTAAGGAAGAAAATGCCAACTTTGTATTCAGTGCACAAGGGCTTAACATGCCTCTTGGTAGAAATATTGATGGTGGAACTGTGGCTGTCAGGCCATCTGGAGCTCAGGGGTCATATGCAAAATCTTTTTTATAACATAGTTATTGCAGATGACGAACTGAGATTGGCACCACCAGTGAGCCATTGGGGAGATTTATTCCCTTCATTTTTATACATCTTAGCGGTACCTTTTATGACCATAGTTTCAAGAGACTGGAAGTAAGGCAAAAGCATAAGTCATTTGATGTGGTGCAAGGGCAGGGAAGTTGTTTCTGAAAAGGTCCCCAATAGCTGTCTCATAACTGAAGAAAGTACTTTAAATAACAGCGTCTAAGCTTCCATGTGCATGTCCATGTCCAGTTTCTAGCATGCATGGCAAAGATAGGTTAGTGAAGGTTATTGTCTGTTCACTGGTCTGTGGTGGTGGGTACGACAAGGGACTGCCAAATTGGGAGGTAAGTTCTTATGATTCAAAATGTCTTCTGCCTCAGCCATAGCTTAAACCTTTCTCACAGAATCACAGTACAGTCGAGGTGGAATGAACCTTTAAAGATCATCTAGTCCAACCCCTCTGCTCCAGCAGGGTCAGCTAGAGTGGGTTGCCCAGGACTGTGTCCATCTGGGTTTTGAACATCTCCAAGGCTGGGGACTCCATAACCTCTCTGGGAAGCCTTTTCCAGTGCTCAGTCACTCTCACAGTGAAAAATGTTTTGTTATGTTCAGGAGGAATTTCCTGTGTTTCAGTTTGTGCCCATTGCCTCTTGTCCTGTCACTGGGCATCACAGAAAAGAGTCTGGCTGCCTTTTCTTTACACCCTCCTATCAGATATTTATCCATATTAATAAGATCTCCCCTGAGCTTTTTCTTCTGGAAGCTGAACAGCCCCAGCTCTCAGTCTCTCCTTGTATGAGAGATGCTCCAGTCCCTTAATCATCTTCCCGGACCTTCACTGAACTGACTCCAGTAGGTCCATGTCTGTCTTGTGCTGGGGAGCCCAGACCAAGACACAGTACTCCAGATGTGCAAAGCTTCTTTCCAGCCCAACAGCCCCCAATGCATACTGGAGCATGGGGTTATTCCTCCCCAGGTTTCGGGCTTGGCATATGCCCTTGCTTAACTTCACAAGGTTCCTCTCTGTCCATTTCTCCAGACTGTCAAGGTCCCTCTGAACGGCAGCACAGCTATCTGGTGTATCAGCCACTCCTCCCAGTTTTGTATCATCTGAAAGTGTGCTGAGGGTACACTTGGTTCCATCACCCAGATTATTAATAAAGATGTTAAATGGTATTGGTCCCAGTACCGACTCCTTGGGGACACAGTAGTGAAGCCTCCAGCTTTGTTCCACTGATCACAACTCTCTGAGCCTAGCAGCTCAGTCAATTTTCAGTCCACCTCACTGTCCAGTTACCTAACCTGTACTTCATCAGCTCTTCTGTGGGAATGTTATGGGAACCGGTGTTGAAAGCCTTGCTGAAGTCAGGATAAACAACATTGCCTGCCCCTCCCTCATCCACCAAGTCAATCATCTCATCATAGAAGGCTGTTGGGTTGGTTAAGCACAATTTTCACTTTGTAAATCCATGCTGACTAATCCCAATCACCTTCCTGTCCTTCATGTGCCTGGATATGGTTTCTAGGAGGATTTGCTCCATCACCTTCCTAGCGATCAAGGTGAGGCTGACTTTCCTGTAGTTCCCCAGATCCTCCTTCTTGCCCTTCTTGAAGACAGAAATGACATTTGCTTTCTTCCAGTCCTCAGGTACCTCTCCCAGTCACCACAGCCTTTCAAATACAATTGAGATTGGCCTCAAAATGACATTGGCCAGCTCCCTCAGCACTCGTGGGAGCATCCCATCAGGGCCCATAGACTTGTGTAAATTCAGTTTGGCTAAATGTTCCCTAACCTGATTCTCCTCCACCAACGAATTGTATATAGCAATATGTGATCCTAATTTCTTTCTTCTACAGGGGAAAAAAATCACCCTTGGTTTCTTCTGTGGATAGGTGTAATGTGGCTGACCATCATTTTGGGAACACAGATTCCACTTCATTGACTGACACAACAATATATTTTGGGCAGACTTAATCTGCCCTATTAAGCCATTAAACTATTAATGTTGCAGTAGAAGTGGTTTATCTTAACTCGCAGATTTCCTTGAAGAATGGTCTTAGCACCTTCTTGCTCTCTAACTTAGGAAGTAGACCAGTGCTCCTCCATGCTTCTCCATGCTCCTCCATGCTCCTCCAACACTGATAAGCAGTGCTTCCCATCGTTGTAGAGGTCTTCTGGCCCAAGCAGACAAACTAAGAATTAATCTTTTTCCTGACCTCTTCAAACTGTTGTGTAAAATAATCTTCTGCAAAGATTTCTTTAAAAGTATATCTAGTAGTTTCTGTCTTGAACTCACTAGTTGCACATATTTCCTTTAAAAAGCTTAATACTTCACTGAATGATGGTACTATTCCCCATCAGAAAAGCATAATCGGAGTCAAAGAAATATACTTTCATCATTGTTCTTTGTCATATTCATATAGCACTTTCCAAGGCTGTCCAAGTTAACAATAGCAAATATTTCTCAGTATGCTGGTTTTTCAACCAGCTGAAATTCTGTTTTGTACAGTTAGCTCTACAATTTTATAATTTGCTGCTTACTTCAGAGACTAGTAGTCAGAGAAGGAGATAGTAATGTCTGTTCAATCATATTAAATAATCTTAAAAAAAGAGAGGCAGTTTAAGAATTGTGGATTTGTTGATTATCTTTATTCTACTGGATTTATAATTTTGATTTTGGAACCATGTAGGTAAGAGGCAGGAGGGAGAAAATCTAAAACGTGCACAGACTTAGTCAGGGAAACTATAGCCAAATATTATGAGGGAATTTCTGTCCTTTGGTCAGCATGTGTTAAATTAAGAACAACAGCGAAAAATGTCCTTCAAGAAGGACATCTCTTCATTCCCTGAAGCTATAAGATATATGACACCATCAGTGATGAATTCCTGGGGATGTAGGAGAACAAAATACCCTTGGATTCCCTGCTCACCATACGTCCTTAGGAGCAGGCTCCACCTGTGTGTCATTGTCAAGGCAAGTTTGAGGACACTTTTTTTGTTTTCTTTTCTCTTTAAGAACTTAAATAATAACAACAACCACAAACCTAAAGCAATTCCCCGGGTCCATATTTGACAGAGCAGAACGTAATGACATACTTGTGCAGGGCTGCATCCAGAAGAGCATATCTCCACAGCATAGTGGTACCCATTATCAAGAAATGTTATTCAGTCAAATAAAAATCTTAACTGATTCTGACAGCCACCTGGTGGTGTGTATGCCATTGCCAAAACTAGCAAAATATCAAGTGAAAGAGCTGATCACAGCTACAGGCTAAATCTTGCACAGAATTATGAGTTCTCTTATTACATCCCTTTCAAAAAGAATGATTTACTATTTACTGTTAAGCAGCAGTACTGCAGACCTTATGCTATAATTAAGGCTGTGTTGGCATCACCTGTCTGGCTTCCTGTTTACAGTGTTCTCAGAGCATCTTCCACGCATGAAACTTCTCAACATCTCAAAATAGAGAGAAAAAAAAACAAAAAAAAAAGGAAAAAACTCACAGTTTTTGTGGAGGAATTGGTGAAGCTATTTCATTTTAGAACACTGTACAGGCTACATTTTGTGATGTACTTGTGCCTCAGTTTAAGTCAAATACAGTGGAGTGGCTAGGAGTCCCTGAAGGGCTTCGTATTTCTGGGGTCACATCAATACCAATGTCAACAGTAGTAATAAAATAAGCTCATAATAAGCTCATAAAATATTCTGCTCAGTGAATACTTCTGGAAATGCTGAGCCTCATCCAGATTTCTAAAAAGTAAGTGGAAACATAGGTAAAAAAAGCAAGGCTTTCTTAGAATATTTCTGACAACCAACAAGGTGTGCTTAATGAGTGAAAACATTCAAATTTTAAGTCAAAATTTTAACCTCAGAGATTCAGTTCAGATTCATTGTGCATTTTATTCTATGGACTGGCCACATTATTTTATTTGAAAAGGTTTATCTGCCTGTAAGTACTTCAATTAGAGCTTATGATTCACATGTGTTTTTCTTTATATTCCTTATATGGCAGGTTTAAATACCGTTAGCAGAGATATGCAAGGCCTCTCTTAGTTTCGGTATATGTGTCCACAAATAACACAGCTGTTTCATGTAGGATACCAATTCATAATGTGCTTTTATTTTCAAGTATGTGTTCATGACATGTTTTATTTGACTAAATCATTTGTGATTTGCCAGGAGTGTGTGAGGCGTATATTAACTAATATTTACCCTCCTCCTCTTCAAAGACATAAAGAAGGAACAAGCCCCACATTAGGTCTGTATTAAAGACCATCACATTGTGACTCTTAAAGAAGTTTAAAATGAAACTTTTAGTTTATAAACAGCTTCATCTTATACCCAGCAAAACCAGTGGAACTCATTTAGTGTTCGCAGAAGTGTCAGGACTGAGGCGGAGCTATCCAGGTCCTTCCAAAAAATCAACCTGCCTTCTCTCATGCTTCAAGTCTACAACCCCAAGTTAGGTGCATAGGGTTTCAATGTAACATGGGAGAATTAGGTGTGTGAGGGAGAGGTCCTCTGGAAATTAAGCAAGAACTACCTCTGCTAGCCTGGAGTGAGACCCTAGGCTCATTTCTCCTCTCTGTTGAAGTCTGCAATTAGTTAGCTGGCCACAAACAGCAGACACCTCTTTCTACTTTCTCTTCTTTTCATGGGGAAAGATGGGGAAGTGAAAGGTGGGCAGAAGTAGTGAGAATAGAACAGGAGCATGCGTCCAGCCCATAATCACCCACAGCCTTGCAATTAACCTGTAATCAGGTAAGACCCAGTTTCAGAGGTCTGTTTTCCAGTGCGAACTTGGATAAAGCACTGAAATCCATAGACCCTTCTTCTTCAGGGATGCCTTCATACTCTCTGCATCGAAGCTAATATACTACATAGCCAGAGAGAGAGTTTTAATCTATAATCAACTGACCAAAAGGCTCACCTAAGATGTGGGGGTGGGGGTGGGGGGGGAGGCTCAGGTCCCAGTGTGCTGACAGGGACATTCATACAAAAACCTCTGTGTGGGCACCTCTCTTCCACCATCGCTGTTATTTGAGCGTGTTTAGGGGGAAGGGGAGCCATGAGTAGAAAGAGGCCATGGGATTTCTGCCTTGGCATCTTTGGGTTTTTAACTTAGGTTATGGAAGTCTTTTTTTGGCACAAAAGGAATGTGGAAACTCAACACCTCACATTTCTTCAACCTACAAAATCTTGTAGAAGAGACTGTTACAAAGCTCCTCTTCAGGAATTTCTTCTAAAGTATCTGTAAAAATTCTCTAGGGCCTAGAAGGACTAAGATGTAATATTTCTGGGAGGTATTTCTGTTGAATGATAGAACTATCCGTATGGAAGAGGGAAGAATCTGTTGTTTGCAAAAGAAAAAACATTCTCAATTTTCCTCCACTCTCTGTGGATTGCCAAGAATTGTAGTGGTTACTCTCATGTTATGCTTTTAGTTGTTTGCATTGTGACTCTGTACAAAGGCTCAATATACACTGTAAAATAGTGAAAGTGGGATGTTAACGTTAAGGACTTGGATTGTGCTGACAGCCCATGTGATAAGTGCTTGAAGTGTCCATGTCTGTGTTCTAGCAGAAAAGGTGCACTAACTAACTAGGAAGAAAAATGTGCTAAACAGTAGGGTGTGCTAGACCAGTGGTCCCCGTACTGTGGTTTAGGGTCAATACGTGGTCTGCAGGCAGCTGCCACTGCTTTCACTCTGGCTTGCAGAAAAAGCTAAGTATGATGACACACACAGGGTATTACTTGTGAGCATTACTGCCAGGGATACAGGACTATTCTTTGCGATTCCTACCGATTATGTCATTTTAGAATAGGTTGAATAAAACTCTAGAAAATGCACTGTCAGGAACCCTTTTGACCAGGAGTGGGTAAAACCATTAAGCATTAAGAACCTAAGCCAGATACTTCCATCCGATTTTATTTGATCATTTTAATGATTTACCATTTCCTTGACTGACTTTTATGGCAACTTTGTCTTGGGTGTTTAAATTTTTCTAATTCAGCTTTTTAAATTATTTTAACATGTGCCAGTTACTATTTCCCTTTCAAATGGGATCTGAATAGGTGCTGCTTTCCTCAATGTTCACTTTGTCAAGTCAACTGAGACAATTGAACTAGGAATTTCCTTTGATAATTTGTAATCATAGGCTAATCTTCTTCCTGAGGAAGCCAATAAAAGAAAGCATGATTTGATTCATTTCAGCTCATAGGCACTTCTAAAAATCATGGAAGTGACAAAGGGTAGTAATATTTTTAAAGTCACAGAACAGGGAGCTGGGGTTTCTGGTTGGCCTTATCCGCCTCAGACTTCTTGGGAGAAGAATATTATTCAATTATGTTATTTTTTAAACATTAACACTTTGATAACTAACATGTATTAAGAGCTCCCTTTAAGTTCTGGGAAATATTAGCTTTTGTTCTTGTTGTTAGTGCAGTTGTTAGTATTCAGAAGTCACAACTGGAAGCCACTTTCAGAATATTGTCTCTATTCAGCTGTTCTTATCTGTTCACCCATAATATGACAATTATTCACTTTTGGAAAACAAAGAGGGTTTTTTAGTGATTTTTGTTGGTCTGAATGAGGCACTCCCATGTCTCATGTGGGAGAAATAAAAGGGAACTCCTATTTTCTCACAGGTGGGCAGTGAACACTTTCAAAAAATCAAACTTCAAGTCAGGCATCCCAAAGTAGTAGTTATAAGTGACTCTTTAAAACTTTAATCAGGAAAAGCATACATTATAAACCCAATTATTCAGATAAGCAAAGGGAGGAGAATAAGGCTTTGTCCTGATACAGATGGGGCATGGTGGTGTACTCCCAGGGAGAGCTCAGTAAAGGTTAGGAGACGCTGTGTCTGGCAGACGGTCAGGAGTGAGTGAAGCAAGCTAGAGCTACAGCAGAGTGCTCAGAGTGCAGAGGAGAGCACAGGCAGTGAGACAGACGCTGAAAAGCAAAATCAAGGGTGGGTGAAAGACAAAAGAGCAGCAATGAGAGAGGCTTGAAATCTCTCCTACTTGCAGGAAAACACAGAGAGCAGCTTAAGAGCAGAGTCTGGAAACAGCAGGTGCAAAACTGAAATCTAACAAATCGGGGTACTCTTAGCAGAGGGCTTAGTCCCAATTCGCTTTAGCAACCTTCCTGGCATGACAAGACATTCAAGCTTTGCCTTTGCAGTATCTGTGCCTGGAGGGGTTTGGACCATGTGCCTGTTTGTATCGCTGTTCATTTCATATGCTGACAGGTTGCCACATGCCCTGAGGCTATTTCTCCCATCTCTTCTTTTCTTCCAGAGTTGAAGAATTTTTCTTTCTATACCTTTGTGTGAGAAATCACTTGTGCTCACCAAAATAAATACTGTCTCAGTGAACTAAAGAAAATGCAAGAAGTTTCTGAAGAGAAGAGCTTTCAATTTCTTGTGTTGCATTAGATATTAAGATCTTTTCTGCTTGTATTGAGACTACTCTTTGTCTCTTTATTGCTAGATCCGATCTGATTGGTTATTCACATGATAAAAACTTGGTGGTGTTTGCACATTGGCTTTACAGAAATAGCTTACTCATGACAGACTTTTTTGTGTGTCTAGTGCATTAGCATATTGTTGACTTTTAATCTGGCCTCCCCGTAGACTTCAGACTAATTAACTCCAAAGGGATGAATAAAGGTGAAGGAACAGGACAGAGATGGAGAAGCAAAAGGATGAGTTAGTGGGAAAAAATTCAGGAAAAGCTACAAGTTTTAAGCTACACCAGTAACTGCTTTTTTTTAAACTGTTAAGAAGGCAAACATTGAAAGCAGTACAGCTGCTGAGCCTGTGCACTGAAGAATTTCTGAGGAAGAAATTGATTATTCCACCCAGCAGGACTATTCGGATGTTAATTTGTCCAGTGATTAATTTGACAATACAACTGATAACCATGAAGGTATATATTCTTCATTTTCCTCACAACAGTTAGCTCATCCATGGGAATCCACAGCTGGATCGATGGTCCTCAGCAAAGTGTCTTACAATAGAAAATTCCAATGTCCCTTAAAGGGGTGTCACTCACAGGCAGATAACAGGTGCACAAAACTGTAAGAGTTTCCAGCAACAAAAGTCTTTATTATCTAGTTGAATTACCAGTCTGAAGCAATTTGGGTAGCTTGATGAATGTGATTTCTTTTTTGTAACTAAGTTAAATATTACAAAACCCCAAATGCTACATGAAAAAGCATTTCTTTGGCAAGGGAAGGACACTTTCATTACTGACTTTTGTTTCATTTTCAAGAATTAACACTTTAGAAAGAGGTGAACAAATTTTATGCTCACTGAGAGGTAAAGATTGACTCAGTTTATTACTCTGACCTTTGAACAATTGATTGCCCAAGATAAAGTTGATACTAAATCTCATAAACTACAGTGATTGCTATTGTTATATGGAAAAAAAAAAGACACGCAAAACTTTGTTAAATTAAATGCTCATCAGCACAATAGATATGAGAAGATTTGAATACTTGCTCTGAAATTTATACATCGGTGTACATGAATGCAGAGCAAATCAGTCTTCCTCAGAACTAAGTCAAAAATCTATGCTGGAAGGTGAAATACAGCATCACTGCTCAATACATATGAGAGTATGATGCTTAAACACAGGTGTTCAACAACATCTTTGTTATTTGGGACACTGAATTTCCTGCAGTCGCAGCTCAGTGTAGACGTAGCTTTGAGATAGATGATGATGTTGAAGAAGATGGAGCTGGAAAGTACTCATATTCAGGGATCCTGAGCTGTTTGCCTTTAGCAAGTAAGAGCATATGTGCAACCATGTATAGCATTGACCCTGCAACAGAACAACTGCCTGTGGGTCCCTAAGTGACCTCAGCAAAGGTAATTGGTAGCAAATTATATTGTATGTCATTTAGTTCACTTTTTTTTAATTTTCCTAACTATGTCTGGACACATGGTTTTCTTTTCTTGGGATATTTTTTCTTCTCTCTTTTGCCTTATATTGTTTTAGATTAGCCCAGGATGAATGGTGCTTGTTTATCACATAAAGTCTGCTTCCAAAGGCAGTCATTTTCAAATCCAAGAGCAATTTACACAAAATTTTACATTTTTATTGGTCTCCAGTGGCAAGATATAATTTCAGAAACAGACAAGCCCTCAAGAAAACAAGAATTCTCTTAACTGCCTCTCCCTAATACTAAATGAGCAGTTGGGGAAGGGAGAAGGAAGGGAGGAAGAAAGCAGTTGATATTAATCTAAGTTAGATGGTTTTGCCAAAACTACCCATGAGACACCAGTAACTTTTTCTTGAGAGATGAAGCAATCATTCTCTGTGATATTTCAACAACTGCTTTTTTTGCAAAGGAAGTGCTCTTTAGATGCTACAGTGCTTGATAGGCTTGAAAATAAAACCTTCTAACTCCTAAACAATAGCAAATAGTGCACAGACATTGGGAGAAATCATGGTTTGTGTCCCTCACCTTTTTTTAAGCAAAAGTTCAGGGCCATTAATTCTGCAAAGCTACCAAGGCAAATTCCAAATGCAAAGAAACTGAGTTTCATATTCACCCTCCTCAGGAGTTGGAGAAATGTGTTGGAGAATACATGTTAAGAATATGTATCCTGCTCAAACACACTAAGTGATATGTCTTTCCTTGTACCTTAAACTGCTGAAAGAGGCTTTAATTAAAAATTAGGAGAGAACATACCAGTTTAATATGAACTGGGGCAATGTGGGTATTGGAAAAAGGAAGATAATTTGTTAAGGTGAGAAAATGAAAATAGGAATGAAAGATTTCACTGTCTGTACAGAAGGGTGATACTTAGCCGTGTTAAAAAGGGTGAAGTGGCAATAATTGGGAATTGGATGGACTTGAGAGGAAAGAGAAGAAAAGATGCAGCTCATATTCTGTGCTTTAGTGACAGAGGGCCTGCAGCAGCAGGGGGGAGACAGAGTGGACAACTTTTGACCCAGGTAAAGGGAAGAGAGGAGAAGAGGTCAGAGACAGGAAAAAAAGCAGTGAAGAAGCTGTTCTGAAAGTCATTATTTAGAGGCAGTGAAGATAGCCCAAGGGGTAAGATTCAATCACCTAAAGTGGCGTAAACAGCAGGGGGACTAACAAAAATATGGGAACCTTCACTGCTAGGGAGGAAGAAAGGGAAAACACCAAAATACATGATTCAAGAGTATACCAAAGGGAGAATAAACACAATTCAGGAAAAAGATCAATTGAGAGTTTTTTGACAAGATAATTTTAAAGCTCATGCTCTTAACAGAACTTGTCAGTATGGATAAAACTACTATCAGGAAAGTATCCTTTTGATCAAAACTAGAGAGACCCCAGAGACCAATCCCAAAATATCTCACTTTGTTCCAGAGGAAATGCTGACTTAAAATATTGGAGGGTAGCAGAACAGGAAGCCAGGAGGATATTAGCTATTCCAGTGTGAGTGAGCCTCAAGTTTACTGTGAAACCTTGAAGAAGTCTGTACAATGAGTTCTTCTGAAAACACAAAAACGTTCAAGATGGGAAGACTTCTGTCTTGTTGCATCCTTACTTGGGGCTCAACAATGCTTCTCATTAGTTGCAAGAAGAGAAGCATGGGAACCACTGAGTCTTGATCAAATGTTTTTTGTGTCATTTTTGTAGGTTTATGCACAGAGACTTGCATAGTATTTACTAGAGATTTCAGGCTTTGTTTCATGTATATATTACTAAACACATCAATTCTCAAAGTCTTATTTTTAATCACAAGATAAATAAAAGTGTAACTGAGCTTGAGTTGAAGCATCTGTTCACAGTGCAGATCTCAGCACTCAAGAGCAATGCAATGCAAAACATTGATCATTATTTTTAGTCTTTGGAATGAACATTTAGCAATTTTTAGCTGTTGTAATATCAACCAAGCAATCTATCTGACCCAATTTATCATTCCAAATGTCCAGAATATTGATAGTTGAAATATATAGCATTTTTAAAGTATTTTTTTAGCTTCTAAAAATTTATTGCTATCTCTATACTCACATATCTGTACTGCTTATGTGTAGTTGCTGGTACTGCTGAGGAAATTTAATATTATTGTAAAAAAAGGTATATTTTTGACATCAGAAAATATCACCTGAATCCTAAAATTCCGCATCAATCTCACTAATCAACTTTAATAGTAATAACTAAAAGGTGGACAATACTCAATTAGGTGTTCCAACATAAAAACTAGACTGGTTCATTCTCACAAAGATTTTCTAAGAGGGTAACAAAACAGTGATGGCTTAGTGGATATAAAAAACACATCCATATTTGCGTGAAACCTTGCCAAATTGAGTAGGCTACACCTTATGAATATGAATTTAGTCAAGCATATTGTCTTTTTCCTTCTTTGCTCTTCTTCTTCTGTTTTTCTCTTTTACCTCCTAGCACTTAATGTAACTTTAAAATCTTGTTCAAGTAGGTGTAATGAAGGTAAATTCCATAATGCATGTAATTATTATTGACTTTTAAGACTTCTCTCCTTTCCCTTCATCCCCATATTTATTTTGGCTTCAGTTCTGAAATTCAATCTTAGAGGGAGAAAAGTGTGGTAATCTTAATGATTTGAATCATTTGGGGGGTCATTAAACTTAACCTGAGATTGGCTTGGACATATAAGAATAATCAAGTACCTTAAAAGTGAAATTGAATACTCGCGACCAAAAGATAAAAGTAGCAAATGAACAAACTAGATTTACATTTAGGAAGTTCTCTTCTGTGCAGGTGTGCAGAGTTTACAGTATAGCAGGGCTGGACTCTTGCTACCTTCTGGAATTGAGAGTAGTCAGTATGGGAAATATGTTAGTGTCTTACACCATAGCTTAAGAGGCTTTTTTTCCTGAAAATAGACAAGGGGTATCCCACACTAGCAGAAGTAATTTAAAGTTAAAATAATTCTGTGAGTCACTTAAATATTCATACCATCACATGTTTGAGAATTTCAGTCTTAGAAAAGGCTCTTGTATCCCAAATGTAACTGTTTGAGTCTCAACCAGCTTTGTAAGTAAATAGCTTAAAATGTAAGGCTATTGCTACAAAAAAGTGTTTTAAATAATGGAATTATCTTTGTAAACAGAAGCTTGCAAAGCAAACAGCTTCATGCCCCCTCCCACCGCAATCTCTAACAAAACAGCAACTGTTCTAGCAGCACCAGACGTATTGGACAACCTCAAATGAAATGTTAAATACTGCTTTTTCTTTCAGTATAATACACTTTTGAAGCTAAAGAGAAACATTAGTCTGTTGTCATCAATTCCACCTTTGCATGAATTGAATTATTCCACTGATGTCAACAATTGCTTTCAGCTTTATAGCAGGGCACAGAAAAAGCTATGTTGGGTTCTTCCAGTGTTGTACGTATGTGCTTTCATTCTTCTTCCCATAAATGATAGTGAGGGGTGATCCTTATTATGGGTCATTCAAGAAGATATGATGTGCAGGCTTTTTTTTCCTTCTTTCTTTCTTTTTTCTTCCCCATTTTCTAGCTGTTTAAATTTGATGATTAGATTGCCAGTTCCAATCACTTCATGATCTTAGTGTCTCTTTAGGTGATCTTCCAACTTTTTTTCTAGGTAAGTTTTCAGTATCTGGAATGACAGGAAACAGTGAATTGGAACATGGGAATTAACCTTAGATTATTCTACTGGCCATACGGTGCAGTTTGTCCTACTCTAGCAAACTGATTGTGCAGCAACATTTTCTGAAATGTGAGCCTAAATTTCTGCTCCATAACAATTCTCCAAGATCAATTTCCTTCTGTGATATATTTTTGCAGAACCACTATCTGTGCTCTTCTTGTATCATTCTGCCTAACCTACTATCGCTTTCACTTGATTCAACTTGGATTTTCTAGGTTGCCTCCTGCCAGTTTGCTCAATAGCTGGATTTTACATGCAATACACTGTTTTATTATGTCCAGATTTGATGAGAACAACCATTATAGGTTGAAACCTTCTGAAACGCAGTAAACAGCCTCACTTTCTGGTTCTCATGACCATAGCACCGGCTACTCTTCCAGAGGTAAATAACAAAAGCAGCCAAGCCATCAGCTGAATACCAATAAATAAATTTTGCTGAACTCTAGTTTTGTGAACTCAAGAGGCAGATATCTTGTCTGAAAAGCAACTGTCATGTCTGAAATGTTACCAGAGTAATGGGTTATTATTTCAGCTTCTGCAAGGTTGGTAGTAACCATTAGAGAGAAACTCCTCTAACCTCTCAGGACTGAAAAAATTAAACTCTTGACATTTTTATCACACTAAAAATCCAAATTTACTGCTTGTCTAGTCCATAGATTAAATGGAAGTTCTACTTCTACTAATCCATAAATTAAAAAAGGATATGGGTATTAACAGACAAAAAAAAAAAAGTGTTCAGATATAGATTCAGTGCCTTTATGAACTTCCTTGAATAAAAAAAAGTTGTATTATTCTGTTCCTCTTCTATCCAAAAGTATTTACAGTAGTAGATGATTGTTTGTTAATATAATCACCAGTCTGAGGCAGCATTTAGAACATCAGTACCCCTAGACCATAAACTTAATTCTTTCCCTTGCTCCTTTCAACCACTGCATGAACATCAAATCCTTGGTATCACATTAGGTACCAGAGATTGTTTGTTTTTAGTGCTCTGGGATCACAGTTACATTGCATGCACTGCTGACATTTAAATATCAGCCAGATGTTGTTGTGATTTTATTTTCAACTCTGCTAGCCAAGCTGTATGAGTCACTCTTTGCTGATCAGAACCATGCTGGAAGAACCTTTCAGGCAAAAATTACCATCCTATTATGATCATCATCTTACCTCTCCCCAGTGATTCTTCTTGAGTGAATTGTGCTTTACAAAGGAAATCAGTCTCTATCTCTGATTAACTGCAGAGTCACAAAATCTGCTATAAACTGCAATAAGCTTACACATACTGAAGCAAGAATCTGTTCTCCATCTTTGTCAGTGCTAAAAACCTCAAACCGAGCCTGTCCCCATTTATTTGGTATTCTATTCTCATCACATTCAGAATCCCCATTTTGAAGATGTCTTTGTCATGGTGGGTGCCACTAGATTTCTTTTTGCATCTGTCAGGAGGTCTATATAATAGTTCTACCTCACTGAGTTTCAAAAAAATAATAATCTATTCTCAGTTAGCAGAGTCAGAAGAAAAAACTGTTTTTCAGTCACTGAAGGTGAAGTGTAAAACAGCTGCAGAGCAAGTGAAACGTTTAAAATGAGAAACTGTTCAAAGAATGTATGTATTTCTTATTTCTTTGGTCCTTGCAATACATCTATTACATTATTAGTCTTAATGACATGATCACCCTATATTTTATTGTTTGAATTTATTCATCATTCAAGATACAGTGAATAGATGAGACTTTTAGTTCCTTTTCTAACCTCAGCTCAGATGAACCTGAGACTGACAGACACTATAGGAGTTATAAAGTTATAAGGGGAGAGCAAACCTGTTTCTTCAGTGTACAAGATCAGGAGGTGCGCGCAGGGGCTCTCTGCTAGTGACTCTTCTAGATCCACATCCTGCTCTCCTTGCCTCATGCTGCAGGAAGTGCAAGTAGATCCTGCCCTTTTTTTTTCTTCTTCTTTTTTTCACTCCTTTTTCTCCCCTTTCCCAGCCACAAAACAGCACAGAGTTAGAGGTTACTTAAGAGTACTGTCGGAGGCAATGATTCATGCCTAAATCCAGTCACTGAATATCCAGTGTCCTTTTCTAGACCCTGTGCTTTACTTAGAGTCCTAGTGTAGTTAAATGGTTAGATGTGGTTAAGCCCTCTAGCCCATACTGAGCCTTTCAGAGCCTCCCCTAGGCCACCTCCTGTGTCCGTGCCGGAATCCAGCTGAGCCAAAGGCACCCGTTTGCTTGTTACAAAATCTGATTTTTTTCCCATGTGGCTGGGAATCCTCAACTTGGGCTCTGCAGGGCACCTGATGAAGTGCTGAACAGCATGCTGACCCCAAGTAAATTGATGTCAGGAGACCAAATAATTTGTGCAGGACTGAGGCTTTACTCCTGCTGTGAAATGAATAGGATTTGGAGATTAGGTAAATGAGGAAGGGAAATCTCATAGTTTTTTCTGTTATTCCTAAATAGATTCCCACCACATATAAGGGTTTGAATGAAATTGCTCTTCTTCAACTTTCAGTTTTAAATGATCAGACTAATACAACTTCTCAAAGGCTATTAATTTTGAAGGTGAGAAGAGTAGCAGCCTTTTACAGGCTAGGCCATATCTCTTTATTTTCAAAAAAGTTCAGAATTTTACTTTGATTTCTGTTCTATAAACTTTTCTAATTTCACTGTAGGATGTGATTTAGAGACATTTCATTAATACAGTGTATATCATTTAAAAAATGTGTTTCAGGGCACTGAACATCATGTCTTCAGGTCTTCATATACTGCTGAACTTAGTATCTTTGCAGATCAGGTGAAGTTTCACAGCTACACAGAGTGACCAGTAACTCCTGCCTACGCTGAAGAGGTCAAGACCTATACCTCTACATCATAGCACTGACCTAACCTAGATATTTCCTTACATCCTTCCTCTCCTGCTGCAGATGAAAGAGGAATTTCTATGTATGTTTCTGCAGAATTAAACTTCTCTCTGTTTACTTTTTCCTTTTCTAATGAGTGATCAGCCAAAAAGAATTGAAAACCCTCAACATTAATCATATATATTTTTCCTTGTCATTCTTGGGGAGCTTTCTGAAGTGGGAGTACCTAGGCATAAGGGAGAAAAGCAGCACCTTGATACACCTTAATCTTCAAGACTTAATAATGGTCTTTGGACCTTTATGCTGCTTAGGAGAGAAGGAGGCTTAGGCCAAATGAGTCCTCTCCTATACCTACTGCCATATGGAAGTGCTTTTCAGAAACTGTTCCTTGAGGATTTAGAAAGCAGAGGAAATGATTTTCATGATTGTTTTAGGACTTCATAAGGATGGGGATAAATTCTTTGCCTCACCCACAACTGACAGCTATTGCAAGAGACCGTGCCGACCGGAAATTCAAATTTTCTGCTGGATATCAGCGTCATCCCTACTTAACTCTGGAAAGCGGGGTTAAAGGACAGGCTGGGAGGGAGCTGTGTGGTTAAAGTCTGTGGCACCTAAAAGCGTTATTGCCTGAGATGCTGTTGTGAAGAGCTGAGGGTTTCTAGGCAGAAAGCCAGCATTTCTTCCTCCTTATTTAACAAACTGGACTCCAGAGAGGTTAATAATTTGAAATGGCAGATTATAACATGCAGTGGTGGTGAGGATGTTAGGTGAGTCTATTTTAAGTAGTTTTGGAGGGTGTTTTTTCTTCCTAACGTTTTTTCAGGCATAGATTTAGATTCCCAGAGTTTTAATCCAAAAGGGACTATTACATCAATTTGATTGAACTCCTGTTTGCTACAGGCCATTACACTTAGCACAGTTAACTGCACGTTGAGCCTAGTAACTTGTGTTGGTGTAAAGCATAATTTCAGAAAGGTATAAGCTTTTGACTTAAGATTACCACAGTCTTTTCTGCAGTGGTGTATTCCAGTGGTTGATCCTACATACTTTTAAATGCATGTATCTGGTTGTTATTTTAAATTTGTCTTAATTTCCAGCTATTGTCCCTACTACGCCTTTGTTAACTGGATTAAAGAATTTGTAATGTTAAGCTTCTCTAATTATCTCAAATTTTTGCAGTGATAGAGAAGCTGACCTCCTGACATGTCTTGCTATAAGTCATTCCCAATAGCTCTCAAATAACTTTGTAGATATTCTTAATTTCTTCTCCAAGTTTTCAACGTATTTTAAGCCCTTTGATTTTCCCCAAAGGACTTTGAAGAACACAGTTCACCGTCGGTTGTTTAATCTATATATGTCATCAATATTGATCACATTTAATACCAGTCCATTGAATAAAGCGTTGAATAGGGTGGGCCTAGAAGTAATTCCTAAAAAATCCCAGTAAAACAGACTGCTCAGTGGTGATTCTTTGCTGCTGTCATTTGGGGGACTTGAGGAGTAGACAGATCTAAATCCATTTAATGTGTGCTTTGTTGTTATGCACTGCTAATTGGGAGTTGTGCAGAATGAGGTTAAATATCTTACAAAAGCCTAATTTTGACAGATCCATTGCTTTTATTGACCAAACTTGTAATCTTATTAAAGGTGACATCATTATTGGGCACTACCTGGATTTCATAGGACTGTATTCCTTAAAAACTTGATTTCTTCATCAGTTCAAAGCCCTATTAAATTTTCCATTGTCTTGTGTCAAATTGATTTATCTGGCCTATCATTATCTGTCTTATCTTGTGAACCTTTCTTAAGAACTGGCTTATAAGCACTCTCCTTTTCTTTGAAATATCCCTGGTTTCGCAACAATTTTTTAGAAATAATAGCAAGCCAGAGATCTCTTTAGATAAAGCTTCTAGGATTTTGAGTGAAAGTTATCACCACTCTTGGAGTTAAACTTTTTTTTATTTTTAAATCCTAATTCCCTAGTGGATATTGTCTAATGATGTCGTTCACAATTACTAATGGACTGGAAAGTACTTCATCGCCTTCACAGGATATGATTATGTCATCCTAGTTCCTTCTAAATAGAGAGTAGTAATATCTGTTAAATGTCTCTCTTCTAATACTGGAACTAAATAGATATCGTGCAAGATGAAGCTGATCTGCCAGCTCTGAGCTAATTCTGCACTTCACTAATTTTAGGTGCCTTACAGTCTGGGGTTCCTGTTAATGAGTGGTTTTACAAAAGTTGTTTGACCTGCATTGCATTCGCTCATTTTAAGCATGTATTTCTGTCATTACCATCTACTTCTTAGAAGTAAGATAACCATTTCCCCCCCACCCCCACAAAATTACAGACATGTTCTTTTTAGACAGGTTCTTTTGCCAAAAAATTTTCAATGCTGCTAAAACATCATGCAGAAGAGGCAAATTGTCATAATTTTTGTTTAGTCACTGGAAGAGTAAAATAATTTTCCCTCAGCACCCCATTCCTGTTTGCAGGTTATGCAATAGCATATTACTGTTGAGCCGGAGGAGCCATATGCAGATCAGCAGTGCACTCTGTCCCAAAGGAATGAGTAGATGATTTGCTACCTTGTGAGATGAGTCTGCAGTTTACACAAGTTTCACAGGGGGAATAATTCTAACATTGCAAAGTCAAGGAGACCCATTTGCCTCTTATTTTTAGTGCAGAGCAGATAGCCAAGATGGTTCGGTAATTATCCAGCTTGATCCATTACCCACTTGTTTCAAAAGGAAAATGACAGTCAAAAATTCAGGGCCAATGTGCTCTGGCTGTATTGGAATTGCACCTGGAGTGGAGCCAGCCCAGGGTCCGCCACCGCCGGCACTTGCTCGGCACAGCCCACCAGCGAGTGGCCGTGTGCGGTGGCACCTGCGCGACCGCGTTCCTGGGCAGCAGTGCCAGCAAGGGGCTTGCGGTTACTACGTTTCTGTGAAAATAGGCCGCGTTCTCTCTGTCTGTGAAACATCTGCTTTGAGTGATACTGCAGCAGCTGTGATGATCTAATAGCAAACGAAGCACTTCAGAATTCAATTGTACAAAAGGGGCTTTGAGGAGGATGATAAATGACCTAAATTAAGCCACAGTTTTTAAGTACCTAATTTGAACCTTGCCCATAATGAATACTATCTTCAAGCTTTTTTGCACCTGTCACTGTCGGAAAACAACTGGCATTTGCCTGGCTGTTGTTTAAGGTTGTCTTCTCAACGCTTTATTTGTCAAACAGCACCTGAAGTATTGGCATAAGAAATTAGTATGTTGGCTTTTGAGTTCCTTTTTGGCAAGGCGCTTTATTGTATGTACCTTGCAGTAGCTCAGAGAATAATTTCTGCTGGGGCAGGGGTGAGTCTACCTTGGCTTAGCGTTTCTTTGATAAAAAGTGCTTTCTATATTAATGTACCCCAAATTACTTCTGGGTTCTTTGTATCTCAAAATAACAAGCAATAGTTTACCACCTTGCCAAGAGAATGAATCCAGAAGATATTAGATTGTTTTTAAAGTCTGCTGGTTTAATTTCCTTAGTTTCGGCCCATTTAACTGCCAGGCTAGGCTGGCACGTTTTGTGCATGAGAAAGGAATAGGAATCTGTGGGACAACACTCTGCACTGCATTCTCTTATACTAACTTTTAAAAGGAGTGGTCCTCTGGTGGGTGTTGGCTACTATGTTTTACTTAAAAATACTGAACTCAAAAGAAAAAATATTTTCTCCCAAACATTTTCCAAGTTCTGTGTGTACTATGGAAAAGTATTAGTGGTGTGGTGTTTTCAGAGGTTTAGGCAGGTAGCTAGTAGCAATTAATAATAGAACATGGGAACTCTTAGATGAGGTTTGTCAGGTATCTCAATGGGTTTCTATCATCATCATGAATCTGATCAAATAGATTTCTCATAAGTGCTACAATGCTGGTAATAAATTAGACTATATAGAGGAGAACTTAATTTATTGCTCTGTGTATTTGCTTCATGTTTTGAATGTATCTGATTTCTGTAGTAAATACTGTACAATGTTATGAGCCTGGTCTGAGAGGCATCCTGATGTATGTGTGAAAGATCATCAACCTGTAAAAAGCAAAAAGATTCTGCTGGAGGCTTTCTTATAGGAAAATCCTATACTACTTTTGTTTCTGCCCGGAAAAATACTTCTAGGACATTTTGGCACTTTCTGTTCCAGTGATGAGACAGGGCTCATTTTATTAATGCACTTAACCATGTTGGCAGGTCCCATTGAAGTCAACTGGGGCTTACACACAGAGATGAGACTGTGCTTCAGTGCTTGTCAGCTTGGTTAGGCATTGGTGATTGCCACTTGCAAGGGTTTCAAGATGAGAATTTCCTATTTTACAACTAAGGGCAGCAGGATTCAGTTTGCTGCCTTGCTGATGTTAGTGGCTGTTATTCAATGTGCAGAGGCAAGATACCAAATTGTCAGACTTGAGCACGCATAGCAGCACCAATATCTGGCTCACACCATGCTGTCCATCTAAAAATTTCAAAGCACTTTTACTAGGAACTCCTATTTCCCACTATCTTCTTACGAAAGAGGAAGATAAGCGTAGAGGACATTAAATGACTTGTCCACAGTCATCTAGAAGCCAGCAGTAAAGCAAGAGTATGGGAGCTGGGTTCATGTCTATCCTTAATCTCACTAGATAAAAGTTTATTAGCACTTACTGGGAGTAATTACGTGATGTTTTGATGGCTGCTTTGGCTGCATTTTGAGGTCTTACTCAGCATAGTGGAGCAGCTCCTGTATCATGTAAACAGTATTATCATTTACACATTTTTGGCATCCTGGAGAGAGAATTGCCCTGTTTCCACCCCTGTCAGCACAGATGATTGTGGCAAGATCAGTGCTGTGGAGGTTTGTGCTGCCCCCTGTCCCCAGCGTGGCACGTGGCATGGGATTTTGGCTCTTCTCGTGAGTCAGGAGCTGCCTGGGGAGTTTTTTCTGCTCTGTTAGGTATGAAATGGATAGAGCCCCAGAGGGAAGGTCTCTCATATCTCAGAGGAAAGTTTAGGTGCATCTTTGTGGCTGTAGGTTGCAGCTATTGCGAAGCTTAGAGGAAAAGGCCAGCCTAGGCTAGGCTGGGGACCTGGGCTCAAATTAAAATTTCACCTGACAAAAAATGAACAGTTTTAATTTGCATGAGCTCCCCAGTCTATTCTGCTAGATGGCTGCACAAAGATGCCACCAAAAGGGAGACTGCACTAGCTGGGCAGAAATAAGCAGGATGGGGGGAGAGAGAGAGAGAGAGAGAGATTACTTTTTTCAGGGGCAGGATTGGATTAAATTTAAGTGTACATGAAACTGTCATTTACTCTATCCCTTGTTTCCCCCTCTGCTCCTCAGTAAACATTATTGTTGTTTCAGCCATGACTTGAATCCTTCTCAAGCCTTAAACCGATCTGGTTTGCAGCCATCAGGCTTAAAGATTGACAGTAGTCTAGACTCTAGAGTTGTGTTATTATTCAGTAATCTCTTTTGGGGGGGTTGGCTTTTTGGGGCTGAATGGAGGTTGGTAAATTGCCAGTCCAGGTTTCGCTCAAATTGAGCTTGAAAATATGGCTACTAAAGGCTTAAGCCCAAGCAAAGGAGAGGAGCCAGAACTATAACTTTTAAAAATAATTTTTATTAAAATTATTTTAAGTAATTTCTTCCACTACCTCATTAATACCTTTATCTTCCCCTCCTCTTTCTCCTGCATGCCATTTCAGTGAAGTAAAAAGATTAAGATTGTGGGCGATAAAAGAAAAATATGGGGCTAGGAAATGAATTTCATTTTTCAGGCTCTCTCTTTAAGGAGTGACATTGTGAGGGCCTGCTGGCACACTGCTCAGAGAGCACTGTGCTCCCCCGATGCTGGGGTTGCTTGCAGACATCCCACTGCTGGGCTGTCTAGATTGCAAGGTCTATAAAAATGACTAAAAGATGAAGTTTAAAATCATGCACTGGACTACTTTCTCCTTTCTCCTGAGGCTCTTAATCTCTTAAAGATTTTCAGAGGTTCTTAAGTTCCATCTTGAAATGAGAAAACCAAGAAATAAATTTTTGCAAAACAAAAGTTAAAATCTCCACTGGTCATTTTGATTCCAGGAAGCAAAATGTCAAATATTCTAAGCTCACTACACTGACTTTGATTCTTGCCAGAGGTTCAACAAAATCGTGCCATTTTGAAAATCAAAGTGGTTTGGAGTATGATGTATGTTTGTGCAAAGTAAATGTCAAGTTTGTATGCTGGGGTATTCATGATCTACATTTCTGGATTCATAAACAAGTATTTGAGCCAAAAGTCCTTAAGTATCAGTCTGATGGAGAACAGAAACACTGCTATTTACTTATCCAACTAATGTGAACTAATCAATAAAGCTCAAAGAGTGAATATTTGAAGAAAGTAATTCACGCTTCACCTGCAAAGTTGAAGGAATTAATTGAGCAATTTTTGACAATGAAAACATTACAGGAAATTGCAGTCTGATTACAGAACATGAAAATAAGCAAAATGCACTGGTTACCTTTTCCTTCATGAATAAGTTTCTCTGTTGCAATAAATTCTAATATGAGGGGTCTGATATACATTGCATATAATGCAAAGTCATCACTAACCCTCATGCACAGCACCTGTAAAATACCCTTCTGTTGCTGAGAAACTGAGGTATCTAGAGTGGTTGAAGCAGTTGTCAATAATTAAAAATCCTTACTTAATTTGTCAAATGCTTTCATTTTAATACAAGAAATGTACCATTTTCCAAACTGAACTCTAAAAAGCTCCACGTTTCTGGGGATTTGATCTGTGTGTAGGAATAGTCTCCTGTTCCATCTCCCCTTCCCCTGTCCCACCTTTACTTTTCAAATCTATTAACCACTGTAGGAAGCAGCAAGTCCATGCATCAGAGCTGCCTGAAGAGTTTTTTGAAGACTTTCTAGTAAGGCAGGCACCATTGAACTTTGGGGTACTACGGACAAGAATAAAATAATTGCCTGGGAAAGACTGCCAGGGTGGGAATGTGCCACTGCTCTCTCCCCTCTTGCCCTTCCAATGGTTCCCTCTCTGTAATGACCACCACAAGCTCTGCTCCTTCCTCCATTTTTACAGCACCTCCTCGTTCTCTCTGGTTCCCAAAAGAAGAAGGGGTATAGGTAACATGCTGAGTTTAGCTACTATGTGTTTGTGCTGTTTTTTTCTTCCTGGAAGTCTGCCATCCCGTTTAAAAATGTATCCCATAAACATGCTCAGGATAACTGAATGAGACATTGCACGTGTGGGCACACACACACATGCGCCTACACACACAAAAATCCCCCAAATCCTATAAATTCTTTCCCTAATGTCCTTCTCCCCAGAAGACAATCTAAAAAACTTTGTTTTTCAGTAAATTCTGTAAGTCAGGATATTTGAGCTGCTTTGTACCAGCTAAAGTTTTATACTAACTAATGCTTCCTGTTAATTAAAACATGCTTTTAAAGGTGTTTATCCAATATAATTTGATTCTGTGTTTTAAAATGAATAAACAAAACTGTAGTGAACCCTTTCCCATTCTCCACCTGTTCCATTTCTCCATCCTCAGCTAGCATGTATTGCATTGGCAAAACACTTGGCACAACAAAATAAATTACCACTAATTTTCTTTGAAATTTGAAAATACAATAGTTGATGCAATATCATCACTGCTTCCTTAAAGATTCTTAATCAATGGAAAAGTATTATATTTTTCTTGAGATTTCCTAGCATTGCTGTTCAGCTGCCATATAAAAATAAATAGTTAAAGGTATCAATACATGCATGCATGCACTTTGATACCTCAGAAGAATTAGTTGTATAACACCACATAGTAAGTTTGATTTTGTACAGGAAGCTCTTTGCATAGCACTTGCTCTACTTAAGATTGTTAGTATTTGTTTACACTGCACTTTATTATAGATGAATTGACATTATCCATTTTTTGGTGAACAGTAAAAAAAAGTATGTCACAATTTTGCATGGCAAAAGCTTCAGGAAACAACTTCATTTGGGAGACTTCCACTGACACCATGTTGTGGCTCAAGAGCTTCCCCTTTGCAGTGGTCATCATAAACTCTCTTCTCATTTACCAGTGTGTAAAGTTCCCCTAAAAAACTCTGTAATTTCTTTGGTTCCTAGAAGCTATCCCTCACTGCCAGAGATTTCTTAGTGCTTCTTAATGTGGAAGCTGTCCCAGAAGAAGTATGACTGGAAAAGTACATGCAGGTTGTATCATACATAGTATTACTAATTACAAGCCTTCAAAGCTCATAAATCAGCTTTAGTAGTCAATAGTTTTTAAATGGGAGTTTGATTTTACTTGTTATCTGGTTCAGAGTATTTTATATTAACTTTTTTGAGTTTTCCCAAAGCAACAGTAGAGCTGGAGACCCCCCAGTAACAACTGGCACTGGGGATGTTCCCATGGTCTTGTGGGACTCTTTCGCATGCCAGAGGAGGTGCATGTCTGCAAGCTATCCTGGCTTCTGTATTTCAAATTAGAGAACTGGAAGCCCTATAAATTAACCAGAACATCTCTATACAGGCAGACATTTTTTGTCCTCAGGCTGTAATCCAGACCCAGCCTCTGTTGCTTCTCCCTGCCCCCCAAGACTTTTTAGAGGTGATACTAAAAAGAAAGAGGTGATACCATGAATGTGTCTGTGGGTTCCTTTTCACAGTACCGTTGAGAGCTCTTCCAGATAAGGAATATATCCAGGTCCCTATAATACATACATAATTACAACATCTCTGAAAGTTTATTTCATATGGTTAATTTCCACAATAAATGACTGTACCAGGCCTTGTTGGATAGGCAGAAAATGCAGCATCTTTGCTTTATTTATGTAGGTAATTTTGCAGACAGCAGAATCCAGTACTACTAGCATCTTTACTTTTTTTGTGTCTTTATAGTAATTCTATGTATCCTCCAAGGATGTCAGTGTTGTTCTTGCAGTAACAAGCATGGTGTATGCAGCAATAGGATTCCTCTATAATTTGTGCATTATGAAACTTACATACTTTACACTATAAAAATAGTGTAACATTATTTCTAGTGTCCTAATTTTGCATATTTTTTTCATTCATCATATAAAATGATTACTTTTGTAAAAATATCTCATTATAATAATAACTTAAATGATATTAATTGCCTTCAATTGAAATTAAGTATGCTGTTCATTTCACTGATAAAAACAGTTTAAAGGATTTTTTAAAATCAAGCTGTAAATACTAATTTTCTCCTTTTTATTTTGCAGTAATTTTTCAAAACCTGCAAGAAACTCTGAAATTCAGGAACAGACTGACGCCAGCCTACCATTACAGAATTCAATGAAATTGTCCTGTTTCCGAGAAAGAAATGTACATTTTTGAAGTGAATGTTATATCCACATCTTAAAGGCAAGATAACTCTACTGCTGTCATTTCAACTACCTATAGAACATGAGCAAAGAATATACACAACAATTTTGTAACCAGGAGAGTTTCTGTAGTATCACAAGCCAACTTGCACATCATGTAAGGCTAATACTTTATGCTTACCTCAGCTTTCATATCTGCCTTGTCAGTAGGACTGACTTGGAAATTGTGACTAGAAGTGTTGAACCATGTAGTGGCAGCAGGCACAGGCTCTGTGGTTTTTGTTGGGTACATAAAGTGTTGAGTGGTTGTCAGGCTAGTGCCTGATGTTCGGATGGCCACTTTCTGCCACCTCTGAGGAAAAAATAGTTGGTTAGATGGAAGTGTCCTGCATCATATTCTGGTTTGCCTTGTTCATTATAAAGATTAAGGTTATAAATGCTCTTTCTATTTTAAAGAGCGAGCAGGAAAATCAACTAATGGTATTCCATATTTTTTGTTCTGATTGGGTGGTGCCAAAGCATGTGAAGAGTAACAGCGGAGAATGGGACGTAGTCAGTGTTAAAAAACAAAGAAAAGCGGGCTCATGTTTCAAAGAAATTTAAGCCACTTATACTTCCTCTGATAAAGAAAGAGAAAGGAAAAGGGAAAAGAAAAAAGGAAACAGTCAAAATCTTGTAAACACTAGACACTAGTGAATGTCTTCTGCAGAGCAATGTATGTAGTACGACTAGTGATACCTCTCTGATGTCTTTTAACCTGGTGATGTATATAGTTGCAAGATGAATGATATGCAATATTAATTTATACCAATGTATATAAAATTTAGTCTTGTATAGAGAAATAGTTCCATGTAACTACTTCCCATAAGAATTTGCTTAACCCAGCCTAATTTGTTCATACCAAATGCCTAAGTTAAAATGGTTACCAGCAACTAAGCACTTTTACTCAGAACACACCTGTATCTTCTAACTCTGCAGACTATGGTGCTGGCCTCTATTAAAGGGGATTTGTTCCTGGTAGCTTTCCCAAGCAGACTTGGGGTTTGAAACAACCTTTTAAAAAAGAAGCCAAAAGATGAGAAACACTTCTATCTTTATTTCCAGTGAATTTATGTACAGGAGATTAAGGAAGCCTCTCCTATAACAGGCAATGGAAATGGAAAATGTAGAAGCATCAAAATCATGTTCTAGTGCTGAGGAAAATATGTCCCTCTGCAGATGCTCACACAGAAATTGACTGGTATCTGGCAAATTGGAAATTCATCTCTGTAGTATCTGCGGTGAACTGTGATTCAGAGCTAAATATTCCAAAGAAAACAGTTTAATTTCAGGTCAGATTTCCACTGAATCCAGTCTTCTTATGTTGTTGTAGCGTTACCTCTCTATGAGCAGAAAAATCAATGTGAAATAGCCTTTCTTCTGTGGCAGGCCCCAGAGATGAGCAGGCACATGGCCTTAGCTACATGTAGACGGCTGCCTGCTGTATTTGTAATTAGCCATTTGCCTCCCTAGTTCTTGCCTAGTTCTGTGGGTGCCCAGAGGTCTTGCTTGGCCAGGGATAAAGAGAAAAGGGATCCTGAAGCACTGAGGTGGTTCTGATAGATAACTCTTTCCTTTGAGTTAATTTGGTCGGATAGAGGAGAAAGAGCACCTAAGTGCCCTAATTAAGGGGAAAATGGCACCTCGAGTCCATAATAAAGAACATGTCTTACTGATAAGAAAGGGACGAGGTGAAATTTTTACCTTTTTAAACACTGAAGTCAGCTGACCACAAATCCCAAACCCACATGAAGGCAGCCTGTCTGGGGCCTTAGGAAGTGCTAGCTTAAGAAATGCACCCAGTGTTCCTGAATCTTTATTATGGAAAACCTGCATCTATGGATGAAGATTGCTTTCAAGTGGCTTTTCTACAAAGGAAAAAAAAAATGCTGCTTCCACTCCTTTTAAATGTTGGTGGTTGTGTGTCATATCACTTACCTGAAGCATGGAAGTTCTCATGTATTGGTGATTTATATATATATAAAAAGTAAGAAATATAAGATGAACACATCTGTACTGATTGGGTATACTATACAGCATTGCTACACAAAGCCATCAAAAGGAGGGTAAACTGTAATATGCCCTCTGAAGCTTGTCTCTCTTATGTTGCATGAGTCTCACTCTCTATCAGATAGCGGAGTAGATATTTTCTAAAACAAAGTGAAACTGCTCTTAACTCTTACTTGCAAAAGATTCCAGCAGAAGTTATCCAGAGTATAAAATATTCATGAAAAGGGATTTAAAATACCATCCACTTCATATTATTTTAGCAGTAAATTAAAGCTAGTGACCTCTAACAAAATTATAAAGATGGTTAGATTATCAGGGAAGGAATTCAGCCCTATTTCAGCATGGTGAAGCTACAAGATAGTTCTGTCTGGCCCCATTAAGAGGTTCAAGAATTTTAACAGGGGACTCCAGATTTCTATTAGAATAGCATATACAGTATGATTACAATGCGTTATATCTTTATATAATATTTATTCATTTCCCCCCAGTCTTTTGAACTTCATGATCCTTTGGTCAATTATTTTGAGAGAAGGAAATTGAAACTTCTTTCATGGCAACTTTGACAAATGTGCAGTATATATATATTGTATGGCATTCCCATAGGAGAACTTCAGAATTAAAATTAGTTTCATCAACATGCCATGAGTTCATCAGCTTCAGCCTTCGTGAACTCTTTGTCATGGTAAGCATGTAAAGCACTCTTCATCTTCATCCCTGTTTAGAAATATTGTCTAAGATCACTTTTATTAGTGTTCCTAATTACCTTTCCCATCAACTAGCCTTTCCATCTGAAAATGGGTTTAATAAAAAGGTACAATTCCCCATGGAAAAATAAGTTAGGAAATATATATATATATATATATATATATATATGTATATTTACACACATATATGTAGGTGTATATACCTATATGTGTGTGTATGCACACGCACACATACACACACACACACAAGCACATAATTTGGAGGAAGAATTACTATCTCACCAGGCAATAGATGTCTTCCATTTAGCAGCAGACCAAAGATGATGATAAAATCATTAATTCTGTCAATATAAATGCTAAATAGAAATGGGAAATTGGTTCCCTGCCTTGTGTCACATTTTCTCTGGTAGGAAATTACAGCAAAGAAATTGAATCTGACAAATCTTCTGCGTTTATAGCCCCTCATCAAAGGTACAGCACGTGACATACAATAAATAGCGTGACACCTCTTAATTAAACAGTGCCATTGTTTAGCCCAGAATAAATGCATTTTTTGCTTGGCCAATGAGTAAACTACAAGCTCCCATTGGGATCATAAAGTAAAGAATAAAATAAAAAGGCCATAAAGTTAGCCAAAATCAAATTGACAAGCCCGCACTAATTATCTTTGGTATTATAGCACTGCAAATGTGGCTGTAGGTTGACAGATAATAGAGGTGAGCTCATTAGCAAAGCACTGAATGTTTTAATGTTTGTAAAGAGAGCATTTATTGCCTTTAGTCTAGATATTCCATGCATTGTGCAATTTTCTTAATTAGTATTTTAAATAGGTTTGTAAGTTGAATTTATAAAGGCATCATTCCTGGCAGTAAATGACTACATCACAGCTGGGAAAGCCAATTTTAGACACATGTGAGCTGTTTGACTTTCACATTGGATGACGCATGAGAGGGACTTGCAGAAAGTGTGGCGAGGAGAAGGGGAGGGAAAGGTTGCGTGTGAGTGTGAAATAAGAGACCTATATTAAAGCATGAGTTTGGTCACAACAAGAACTATACTAAAAATCTTCCTTGCATATCTATGATAAAAAATACTGCTTTTTCAAACATACATGGCATATTTCTTGTTAGTCATGGATGTGATTCAGTTTTGACTAAAGACTACAAGCGAAACATCTTCTCAACTTCTCCTTCTATGGTCATTTTAATTAGTTTAATGGATTTCTCTTCCTAGTAGGAAAAAAAATATCAAGACCTCCACCTCATAGAAGGCCAAGGTACTAATAAGGATCCTTGAACACAGACAGTTGCTTTTTCTTTTTCTTTTCAAAAAGCCACCTAACACATTGAATTTTTTTTTGTCCGTGCACTGTTTGTGCATTATTTCTCTAAAAGCTCAATCAAGAATTGTGTTGATATGTTGGAGTGAGAAGGGCTCTTTTCTTTGACATAATATAGATGGCACATGAGGGGCTTTGTTTTCATTAGACATAATCACTGGGTTTTACAATGAACAACTTTGTAATGTGAATTACTCTTTTTAACTATCACCAGCGGAGTGAGTAAAGGAAAGCGAAACTCAGTGCCGGGGGAGGGAACCTTGCAGCGCCTCATTGTCAGGTTACAGAGGGAAAATCCTGGGTCCTTCCCCAGTCACCCCAAAATGAAAGCCTCTACTGGCAGTGTCTGTGGAGAGCGCCCACCACAAGGCAGCGTGCCCCAGCTCCTCCCAAAATAGGTCTTCCCCGCATGTTTCATTCGAGTCCGAGGCTCCCATCCAGCGGGAGCAGAAATTGCACTTGCTGGTGGAGCCAGACATGCTTCATCAGCTCCTGCAGCAGCAGAAGCAGGGCAGGTACCGGGGATTTAGTGTCCTTTTCCACTCATTTCAAGTTCTGAAAAGAATACTTATTGAAGAGCATGGGCAATCTTTTGTTTTTGCTGCTGCTGAATGTAACTTGGTATTTTATTTAACTTTGAACAGGTATGTATGCTTCAGGTCCAAGTTGCCTTCCAACTCCTTGTAAGAAAAAACAGTCAAACTGGTACTCAAAAATTGGCTTTACGAGGGAAAAAATCTGGAGTAAAAATCATCCAAAAAGCAGTTGTTTCTTGTAGCTCCTAAGTAACACTAAAAGATATTGTTGAACTGCTGGATGCACAAAGGCATTTTAAATGATACATGTTTCTTTTTGTAGCTAACCTTTAATGATCTGTCAAGTCACTTGTCTTCAGGAATCAATAAACTATCAGCAAAAGAAACAAACTAAAAAACAATGGAAGTTACTTAAAACCCTTTCTGTGACTGTGAGTGCAAAAGATGAAAAACTCTGAACGCAAATTACTGTTTGAAATATCATTATTCTTAAGGGCAAACAACACTTTTGCTGTGCCCATTAACCTGAATGTGGACAAAACTAAAAAGCACCACAACTGAACTAAGAAGTCCACAGAAGATGAAGTGTCTGTTATAGCTGTGCTCATATGCAGTATTCTTAAGTGCACTATAAATATGTGGCTGGAATACAGAGCTACTCTGATCATTATCAGAAAAACAGATACTGTAACTGAGTTGGTGTCAAAAACATATTTTGCTGTACTTTCAAAACTGAGGGATTGTTCCAAAACCCAATGTGCTGCGTGGAATGCAAATGCGATCCTGTTTTATTTGACTAAGTTCTAGAACTGATAATGCATTTTATCATGTGTAGCATAATAAAACTTGTTTAAAAAGGCAAAACTGTATGTACTTGGCAAAATTAGATGTGAAATTAGGGCCCTTGGGGGAAAAAAAGAACAAACAATGAGAATGACTAATTAAGCACTGAGCAATTTTTTTCAAAGGCTGTGACAAATTCTGCATCTCTCAAAACCTTTAACTCAAGACTGGTGTTTCTGTAGGATATGTAAAATTAAAACTAATATGAGGAAAGATGGTTAGTAAAGGATTTGGTCAGCAGTCGGAAAACCTGATAAATTTCCAGTTCTATTTTTCCTTCAGGAGTTTGGGCTGATGAAGAGTTGTCCCAGCTGGCAGCCCACCATAGTTTACTCAAGGCTCCTCATGAGCACTGCAGGCACAGCCCTTCCTGCCAGCCTGACACTATCAATCCACAGATTTTATTGGTTCTAGATTCGCATTTTTGTTTGCATCAATAAGCTCTATGGTAACCCTTCAAGGCAGTTACTTTCTTTCCTATCGCTATTTTTTCCAGCCAGTTCTCTGAGGTATCTCCAGAAGCTTTTGCTAACCTGCATCACTTTGAGTATCATCAGCTAAAAATAGGTCTGAAAACGATGTACATCAGGAAAAAGGCTCAGGGATACTACACCTTACCATATATCATATTGATTTTTATATCAGTTGAAATCTATCGACTTCAGTATTTCTGGCTGTCTCTACTAAGAAATTAGAAATTGGCTCTCAGTTATGCAGCTGTTGTTCTAACATCTTTGGGAGTCTGTGGTTTCCTTCAGGGGGCTGGGGCTGGACTCCAAGCATCTGAGGCTGCATTCACAAATCCTTCAGGAAATTTTTGGTGTGTCTGACCTAAGGGTGCTACTGGGGCTGAAAAAAAGCTTGCATGGCTGTTTTGTGCCTTGCTATGTATAAAGGATTATCAGCATGTTATAAGCACTAAAATGCCCTGAGGAAACAAATTCTTCCTAACACCATATGTTACATCCCTAAGCTTGGAGACCTAGAGATTTCTCAGAATGTTGCAGGGAAGATGGACAGCAAGACCCATGAGCAAAAACCTGTGATTTTTTTGTGGGTAAGAAGTAAACCTTATGAACTTCTAATCAGAGTCAGCTGAGAATTTTCTGACAAAACTCAGATTTTCTGCTGGTTTACCTATTAAGCTCAGTCCAGAATGCTGGAGCCTGTACTTTCTGGCATGGTTTCACTGAGCAGAGTATCCCAAAGCACAGGACCTCTGTGCTTCCAGATCCCTGTTACAGAGTTTGGTGACTGTGGCTCTGAAAAGTCGGAGTATGTTGGACACCAAGGCCACTAGACTGTAGGCCCACAAGCTCTTGATGAACAAGTGACATCAAAGGCCCCCAATCCAAGGCTCGGGGACACAGGAGATCTCTCTATGGGTGGGCTAACCTCCAGTAAGAAAGTTGAGTTGACTTTCATAATAACTCATAGTTTCTGTATTTATTTTCAGTGGTTAATTCATTTAAAGTAAATCTGTAGAAATCTAATATTCTATTAACTGATACCAAATACATAGGTTAATGTAGAATGGAAAGGCAATGTCAAATAGTTTCAGATACTGAGAAATGGTATTACAGAGGAAGTATTTTTCTCTCTTTGAAACTAGCTATTCTATTACAGTATTTATGAAAATGGAAATCTTCATATTTCAGCTGAACAGAAGTGTGTGAGCATATTGATCATGTTTTCTTCTTGCATTCCTATCCACAAAACCCATAAGTTTTCATCCCCCCCCCTTTTTTTTTCCCTTTGGTATTTAAGCTTCTGGGAATGAGTATATCAAGCACTTTCCTGCAAAATACAGATTACAGAAATGAAGCTGTTTTCTTAAGGAAGTAAGACTTAAAGAAAAATACCAAGTATGACCACTAATAATATCATTGTGTTTTCAGTGTTGTTTATCCTTTCTGAAATGTCTAAAATTATTTTCTTGCTTGCAGAAATTTAAAATAAAAAATACTGCATGTGCAATCATCCATATGATAAATGTAAAGCAAGTCTGGAAATTCACTAGCAGAGTGCCCAGGATGAGTATCGTCTTGTGTGGAAGGCATTTTGCCCAGTCACTTTCTTTTTGCGTGTTAAAAATACCTTAGGGTTTTGCTTATTGGAGCCAAATACAAAGTATGAAGAAATTCAGGCCCACTAGGAGACTACATCCAGACTGAGAAGAAACATATGGTGCAGAAGCAGTGCATCCATTCAGCCTGGCATAATCCTCACATTCCCAGACTGACTATTGTCAACATTGAAAAATGTATGTGGGGACAGCTGAAGTAGTTTCCGTTCCACTTTACTTAAGCTGGGCCTGTTAGCCTGCCACAGACTTGGCAGATAAATGTCAACCTTCTTCAGCTCTGGTAGAGATGACTAAACCAAACCATTTATATGATCCTGGGGTCATTCAGTACCCCTGTGTCAGGAAGGTGGCCATGAGTTCTCCTGTTCATGCCACTACAGTTACAACTTAAATTGGCAAAGATTCACAGGTCAAATTTCATCTCTAATCCTTTTTAATAGAAAAGTATTGCTTTTCATTAGCTGTCTAGATGTTAATGAATGATTAACTACGGGCTATATGCTTTGCTGGTGACCTCAGTCCACCTCATCTTGTATTAATGGCATACCTCTTTCTCTCAATAGGTGAGATGTTCTTCACTGGTACACTCTGCAGCAAAGTTTGGCTTACCCTTGTCTGGATCAAGCAGAGTTTCTTTACCAGCAGTGTAATTATCATTTCAAGGGCGCTCTCTCCAGGAACAAACTTCCACAGAATTTGACAAAGAGACCTGCAATTGCCTGGGGGAGAAGGAAATGCCAAGTAGCAGGTAGACAGGGGGATACTGAGAGCAACATGCAAATAAGAGCCAACAGTTAATTTCAGGCTTAATGCAGATAACCTGTGTGTAATATTTTGGGGTTTTCTCACTGCACTGGAAGATTCTGTGTGCAAAGAAGGCAAGACAGGATACACTCATAGGAATCTTAACATACACATGACAGCATTTTATATTAACTACACTGAATGTTGCAAGACAATAACTGCCATAAATACATGTGTCATATCAGCATTTGGAAATGGCCTTGCTATCTATGATGGGGTTGGACATTAGAGAACAGATTTGTTTATGTGAGGAAATGTACCCTCAGGTTCCTGCCAGGTTTGAGTGCAAGGAACAAGACAAATGTAAAACCTAATTTCATTTCCATTGGATTGTATTTGGGTTTGTGAAGTGTAGAGTACACCTAAGATCACACGTGTAGAGTTGTAAATCCATCAATGCGTGGGCCCAAAACTAAATAATATTAAGCAGAGTGAAAAAACGTGATAAAGTTGCATATTGAAACAAATTCTGAGAATGCTGTGATTCTAATACCAACTTTCACCTACCCCAGATGCACAGGGCATGTGTAGGTACGAATTTGCTGATAGAGGCAAATAATCTAATGTGTGTGCAGTCAAAGGGTTATCCTGCTATGAGAACTCTTGTATGCCACATCTGACCTGACTGCAAACCTTAAGATAGTAAACATAATTCCTCATGCCTTAGTTTCTAGAAACAAGAAACAGCTTAGATTTCTTTATTCTCTTTTTTCCTTAAATTTCTGTACTCAAGGCAAAGAAGAAAGTGGTCCCTTTTTAGATTCAGAAATCAATCCATTCGATCAATATTTTGTGATTTGGGGGAAGAACTCACTGATTTTGACTATGTGGAATTTACCCTTCAGAAAGCCTGACTTTTTATGTTGTATTTTTAACCTTAGTGTTTTATTTTTACAATTAGGGCATGTTTTCTGTTCAGAAAGGATGCAGGGTTCTGAATATAGCCTATTCATTTCAAAAGAAAATCAAGTAAGAATAAAAGAGAGAAGAAAAGGGTGGAAGTGCAGCTAAAGTAGCTGCCTGCTTTAGAATTCAAGACCTTGTCTGTGTATGCACAATTCAACTAAATGCACAGTTTCTAGCCTTAGCCTTTGGAACTTGCACCTCAGCAAGACAAATTCAGTTTGGGGGAATATAGTTCATATAGACAGATTATATTGGAGTTTAGGACACATAGAATGGGAACTTAGAATGCCTTCCAGTTTCTAAGAGGTAATTAATTTTTACGTAGTTGATTTCTATGCCATTCCTGGTAATAACTGATGTACATGAATGCAGTTTAACTATATACAATACCAGTAAAACATGGAAGAAATCAAAGCTTAATCCATTTTTATACTAGGCCAAAAATTTAAGAGTGAAAACTAATTGCCCAACAGTTCCTTGCCTTTTTCACTGCATCTTCCTTGTGTTCTTTTGGCATACACTATCTGTTTAATTGCTGTGTTACAAGATAATGACTGTTTTAATCTTTACAACAAATAATTAAAATAGCCAGTCAGCACCAGAAAACTATCTGGAGGAGGAGCAGATCCTCCTTAGAAAATAAGAAAAGCCATATTAATCCTTTTGTCTCCCCTTGGGTAAAATACTCAAGTCTTATTCAGCCCTGGTTGAGGATTCATGCTGCTGTGCAGAGCACTGTATTCCTGCATGTGCCTTTTTCATCTCATACTCTTTTATGATTGAAAATATGCATTCAAAGCATAATGCACTTTTATTTCAGTAGGACTGCAAAGAGAATAACTCATCTGTCTCACCTTTTAGAAGTCTTTGACTGTATTTGTGCGTTTGTTCCACCTCACAAGACTTACACAGAGCAATGGTTATACTAGCAGGTGAACCAGAAGGATTTTAGGGGCCATAACCTGAGCTGGGAGGTCTGTGCTTCTCCCGTAAAACTTCACCACACCAGCACTCACACTAAAAGCAGAGCTGGCAGAGGTTTTGCTCATGGAGGTGCAGGTGCTCACAGCGTTATTAACTGTTGCAAGAGAAACACAACACACTGCATTTTTACCAGGCATGGTAAAGAAGGAAATGACATTCACAGTTCAGCTGGAAAAGGTGTTTGCTGGTGCTGTGTATTTGGTGTGTAAAGACTGCTCAGCTCTCTCAGTGAGCGGTGGGACATGCACCAAGGAAACCTGCCCTCAGGAAATGCTGCCCCTTGGGAGTCGCATGGAACCTGAATAGCACCATGGTTTGGTCTGCCAGGGCTGCCTGGTGACATCTCTGCTGAGGGAGGGACAGCCTTCCTCCCAGCTCATCTAGATGATTTTCTCCCCTCAAGAGAAAGAATTGAGCACGCTGCGCCTCTATGAATTACAGCCACTCTCTCCTCTTGTGCAAGGGTGGGCTTTCCATGCATTTCTTCTCCTACGAGCCCCACTCCAGCTGAATTTCAGTTTAGGCAAGATGCTTGTATTTCTTTGGCTAGTAAATTTTTAAACATGTTTTAATAATGGGAATAATTAATATGACATGTTGCCAGCAAAAATACATTAATCAATATAAGAATAATAAAAATGCATCAAATTAATGGAGAGTACTGGTTTGGAAAATTGAAAAGGTGCACATTTTCCAGCTCCACTTCTGTTCTGGATGCTCACAGTGAGCGACAACAATATTTGACTGTTCTAGAGGAGTTACTGGGCTGGGTTTTAAAATATTTAGTGGGTTCAGTCCACTTAATCACATGAAAAAATCTTGAGGCTGGTCTGTGGTATAACATGTTTTCATTTTTTTTCCGGTTGGTGGTTTAAATGAAAAAATAAGGGAAAATTTATTAGTTCATGTAGAACATAAACAGAAATTATTCAGGAGGATGAGGGAAAGGAGGAGCTTTATGAACCAAAATGCTTGATTTTCTTTTGGTTTAGCATAAAACATTTCCATTAAAAGAAGTTTGATTTTTCATGTTGGTTTTCCTATTAAGGTCAGCTTCCAAATGAGAAATGACACTTCAAAATGCTTTTTAAAGATTTTTTTTTTCCTCCAGTTTTCCTCCAGTTTTTTTTTCCAGACAGTTAAAAGGAAACATTTTAGCATTTTCAAATGCTTCCCACCCATTTCTTTCAACCAATACTATGTGCTGATTCCACCTCCAATTTCTCAATAGTTTTGGCTTTGGCACAGCTCATTTTTCCACTGACTTCTCCAATCTGTTCAAAAAAGTACCCACCTTTCATCATGTTTCCCCTCACAAGAAACAGGTATGTCTATTGGCAGCAGCTAATACAGAAAATGAGAAATGTGTTATTGCAAGCAGCTAAAAGCAAATCTTAAGGAATTAGGATGTTAAGGAGGGAAGGGGGATGGTGAGTTCAAGCTGAGCTTCATTTTTGTGTCCCTGTATGTGATTTCTGAAATAATTTGGAGATGTGCTCCTGACAAAGTATATCATAGCTAGTAATACCTCCTGTGATACATATGGTGGAGAGGCTTATATTGTCATGAATATTGAACTGCTCTCTTTTCTCTGTGTATTTTATGTTGCCTACAGATAGCGTATGCAGAGAGTCTTGAAGTCTGCTTCCCTGTATTAGAGCCCTGTGGGCTTAATAGGTCTTTAAAGCAAGATTTTCAAGAGTGAATTGCAAAGCTAGGTACAATCTGTGACACCTCTAGAGGTTTAGTACCTGCCTTGAGAAAAATCCACGTCTCCTCTCTTTTAGTTCTTGGCTTTGGCCCTCAGAAGCGTTAATCATGAACATTTTGCAACAGGAAAAAATGTGAATGCACATTTAATGTAACAAAAATCCTCAGTGTAATGGAAAGACATGAAGAAGTAAGTGAGAGGAAAATTAAATAGCCTTTATCATACTCACTGTTGTTAGCATTGTGTAGTTTCACAACAGCACATTATATTTCAAATGGCGGTTTAACATAAAATAATAGTATGACTGTGGGTTTTAATACATTACTGCTGAAGACTCTTTCCTGTAGAGCAAGAATAAGATTGGCAATATTAATGTATAAAGAAAAATGTTATTTCATTTAGGCCCACAGGGTGCTTTTTGTAAATAGGCCCAGCATTGGGGGCTGTAGTTTTAACAGGAAGGAACCATGATAGGTTAATCATACCTGAAAATCCTGCTATGAGATAACATCTTGAATGAATTCTGTAGGCAGATGGGGGCAATTGCCTCTCTGCACATTTGAAGGGGTATTGATCTTTCAGCTGTGTTAACGATGCAGTGTTCTTAATTGGGCAATCTGTTTTTTTGTTTTGTCTTGTTTTGTCTGTTTTATATTTTAGCAAGAAAGGTTCCCATTTATTGGTGCTTCCACAGCAGTAATGAGATTATCATTTAACCTAATTCTGTTTGTTCTACTGATAGAAATGTTATAATACTGCCATATTGATTTTGCTTATAATAAAACACTGCTTATAGCATCTGTGGCAGCTGCAAGAATGAGGCTCATTTTCAGCCTAAGAAAGGATACTTATGAACTTATCGCTTTTCAGATCCAAAGTGGTAGAACAAAAATATAGGAGGGAAGAGCTTCTTTATTTTAAGGGTGAATGACTCTGGAGGAAAAGGAGTGGGGATGAAATGGGGGAAAGAGGGGAAGTGTCTTTGATATCTCAGTGCTTCATGACATTTCTTTCTAAAACTTTCCTCACTGTAGATGAAGCCCACTGGAGGATAGCAAACGCCAGGTCTCTACACTCTAAAAACTCCACAAAGGTGATAGCTCACTGACTGGTCTTTGATGACAACTGCCTCTGTAGCCTCCTTGGCAGTCCCTCCTTGGAAGGCTTCCACTGGAGACCACGAGCTCTCTCTGTTGAACAGCCAGATTGCTTTCATGTTTTGTGAACTGTGAAAGTTGAACTTTCTTCAGCATATCTAGGAACAGAGCCTGTGTCCCAGAAAATTATTTCAAGGGCTCTATCCCTGCTAACCATTAGATGCATTTTGATTAAATCAAGCCAGGTTCATTTACCCTATGGAATAATTTGGTCTCTGATATATAAGATAATGTTAATGAATATTGAGCTACTATTAAAATAATATCTAGGACCAGTACCCTCAGCATGATCTAGCTAGGCCTAGTATTATTTGACATTAGAGGAGAATGTGTCACAGCTAAGGGATTTCACCTGAGGTGCCTACAAAAGGGAAGGAAATGGGAATCTTATAAGAAAATAAGTTACACTGACACCAGAACAGCCTCCTAGAAAGTTTGCAGCGATAGAGTGTGTTCAGAGAGAGCTGACTTTGGCATATTATCCAAGAAGAGGGTGTGCTTTCTACTGTCAGAGCATCTCTTCTCCTGCAGGATCTTACTGCTTTCTAAAGTATTGACACATATTCTTCTCTGGCAACCAGGGTGAAAATGGTGATACAGTCCAGGCAGTACTTGAATTTCTATACAAAGGTCTTTCAACCTGAATTATTCATACAGGACATGCAAGCTGGAACCCTGCTGGCTTTCTCTGCTCCAGTTGCAGCTGTTTGTCCTAGGGAAAGGACTGCATTCAAAGATGATGTTTCTTCTTAAGTGCAAGAGGAGAAATATGTCTCTTATCAGGTCCAAGCAAAAGTCTTCTGGAGAGAGAGAGAAAGAGAGGGAGAGGGAAAAGACATTACATATGCATGTTGTGCCTGAAATAAAGCTTGGGATAGAATTTTTTCTCTGATTAATAAAAGGAAATTAAATGGGTTAATAAAATCAAATTTTATTAGAAATTAATTTGGCTTTGACCAACTTTATAGGAGCTGATATTTGAAATTATGGCAATGGCAAACTTTCTGTATCCTCTAAACACTTTAGACTGCAAAGCAGCTGCTGCTATCCTGCTGTCATGTAAGGCTTACATCTGTAAAGCTTTTCCAAATCTGACCATGGGTCACAGCAACGAGACTTCTGTCGGACCCAGGTCTTTCTTGATCTCAGCCAGAGCCCCAAGAGCACCAAGAGGCTGCCGAAGTCCCTTCTCCCCCTGCTCCCTTAGGCACTGGGCTGTCTGTTCTGGGGGCCAGCTCTGATGCGGCTGGTGCACCACGGAGCAGTCTCAGGTGGCCACAGACAGGAGAAGCCGTTTCAGGGCCCCCCCAGCCCCTGACTCAGGGCTCTGCAGGACAGGACTCTGGATGGAGAGGGCACTGCTTGCTCCACGCCCCCCACCTTCTTCTAGCAGAGCAGCTGGCGCTTGATGCACCCTGACATTTAACCATGAGTTAGGTAACTTGCTGAAAGCTCCTGGAGCACCACTAAAGCATGTTTTTCATTTTGGGACATTGAAGCTTCTTATAACCTGAATTTTTTAAGTACACTGTCAAGGTAAGGGCTTTAAAACACTCTCTCTCTATAGACAGTCTCACTGTTTGTAACGTGTTTGCTTGCACACACACGTTATGCTGCATTACTGAGAAAAGGGCATAATATACAGCACTATATAAATATGTGAAGTGCTCTAGTCTTCATGAAAGGGCTGAACCGGATCAGATGGTTAATGCAGCTAGCATAGTGACAAGGGGATAAGAAAGGAGGCCACTGGAGAAAAGAAATGGTTAGAGTACTCAGGTAATCTGAGTGCTTTCAAATTGCTTCGGCCTGACCAAAATAACCCTGGGTTATTTTAGGGAAGTGGCTGAAGCAATCTCAAAAACATTACTGCTAATGTTTGAGAACTTACAAAAGGTAAAGGAAGCTCTGAAACACTGGAAAAGAGCAAACATTGGGACCAACTATTAAGAAGGAGAAGAAGTGGAGGAGTCAAGTAATCATAAGCTGATCAGCTTTACTGGAAAAATTAAAAAAAGGATAATTTTAGTGCCTAGAAGTCAGCAAGGAGAAATCTGTAGCAGTCAAGGTGGATTTTTCTAGACCAGCAATAGCAAATTTCCTTCTAGAACATGAAAGAAGGAGATGTCACTTAATGAAATTTTTGAACTTGTATCACTACTTACAAGAAAGCTAGGGAAATACAGACTTGCTGGTAAAAGTCAATGAGACAAAAGAATCCTCAGCCCTGCTGTTCTGTCCCTGCACCGATGAGCCCAGTCCAGCTGAACAACCACAACCTCCAGTACTCCTTCACTTTCACCAAAATCATCTTTCTTTAGCTATCAGCAATTAGGATTACTGGGCATCATTCTCCCCTTCAGCATTCAAAGATCAATTCCTTGAACCCTATAAGCTGATCTAAATCGAAACTGTGGTTAAGCTGTCAAAAGAGACAGTCCCATTTTTCCTTTTGCCATTTTCCTTTCCTTTCTTCTGTTTTCATCCACCCTCTCAGCTAATTAGAAAGGTTCAATTTATCCTGGATCAGTTCCCTGATTAGGTTCACTGTATAGCTGCAAAAATGTTTGTGCCAGCGTGAGGGTAGAGAAAGGCTAAAGATACAACATTGCCTTATGTTGCTTGCAGCATATGTGAAACTATGGCCTTAGTGTAAGCTAGATGCAACTAAATGGTCTAGTGCTAAAGCAACCTTCGTTGTTGTCATCTATCTCCCTTCTCCCCTCCCCATATCAGCTATGATTACTTTAAGCTATCCATGCCTAACACATCTTTTCTGTTCTGTTTAACCACACTATCCTGTTTCTGCAGGTGCATATTATTCTTTGCAGCCATGGTTGTGTTGCCCCTGGGGATTATTTTCCAAAAGCTTGTGGATGCACTCACAGTAACTTCTCCGATGTGTACAATGACTGCTTACAGCTCAGTACTGTTGCATGCATTTCTTTTCCACTTCTATAGAGGTTCCTTCCAGGACATTAGGTCTTAAATTTTCTTCCTGACATGATGAGTCATGCCTACTCCATTAAAATAATTCTTCCTGAGCAATTTCTTAGCTCATTACTTATATCAGAACAACACACCCTGTATATGCTAAACAGAACCATAAACAGGCAAAATCAAGAGCAGTGAAGTCTGAAGTTATAGAGCAAGTTGACAGTTTGAGAATTCCTTTCACATGTTAAAATTTTGATGTTTGAGAAGTTCTTGTAGTTCTTCCTGTTTTTGTCATCTCTAGAAGGTGATATTAGAAGTCAAAAAATCCTTATCATAAAGAAAGAAAATCAAATTCTTCTGTTTCAATGTTTTAATAATCAATGGGTTGATGAACCTTGTAGGCATATGCATTCAGCCTTCTGGTATTCATAAAATTGTATTTTTTTTTAATACTGAAATTTTCCTTTGAATATATGATTGATTTGGACTGCTTTTTTTTAAACTTATTTGAAGAGTTTTTACTATGCTGCCTTGTTTTTGCCCCTGTGCTGCCAAAATAACGCTGTCAGAATGAATTGTGCTTTCCAGCTACTTATAGAAATCACTCTCTACTGGAAGGGATAAAAAGGTTTTGAATCAGACTTCATATACCTAACTTCCAACTCCAACAGGCACTGGCAGGCACAAGGTCACAAGAAATGTAGAAAAACTTACAGAACAGAGAGCTTTTATGCAAGGTAACAATATGGGTCAGGAAGGCCCAGAAAGCAAAAGAGAAAGAAGAGGGGATTAAAGATGCCTGATGAGCAGTAACCAAGACATAAGCTTTCAGGGATAAACTGTTTCTGCTCCTTTTTACAGTGCTTATCCCAATTTATTTGGAATAAACGCAAAATACTGTGGGACTGCAACTTTTAGTACCAGAATCCATATCTGAGAGTTCCAGCCAGCAAAAATATTCAAACATGGGATTTTTCTTTACTGTACATTTTGAGGTTGCAAGGATAAAACAGTTTATTTAGCTTTTACATGAGGGAAATGTTGGTTTTTGAATGCATGCTTTTAGAAAATAGTTTTACTGAAACCACAGTTAAACTGACTACCAAAAGAGCTCGTCTAGTGTCTGTCTGTCTGTCTCATATAGTAGTTTATTATTCACCCATCCAGTGTGTGATTAAATCATACCTTTATTGTTTAACCTAGTGTATTCAAATGAAATATTTTCTTCCAAGCCAAGATAAGTTTCCATATCAAAGTTATATATGCACCTATAAAACAGAGACACTGGGTACAGAAAAGACAACTGGCATTTAGAGCACTGAGCTTAAATACAAACAAACAAGAAAGCAACACCAGAGTAATGTTTAGACCCTAATGGAAGGTGCCCGGGCAACAAAATGAAGGAACTTTAATTAGTAGTGCAGGAGACGGTCTACTAGAACAACAGAAATGCAACAGAATCACAATCATGACTGATGGACATCTGTATTGCTAAGATTACATGAATAAAAGTGGATTTGACACCACAAGGCCTGGGTGGGGAGGCAATATTCTACACTAACCATAGGAAAACCCTGAAAGAAAGGAGAAGTGAGAGATAAATAAGAATGTTTGGGTTGAAGTTGCTTTCCTGAGGCTAACAAAAATGTTCTACTGTGATGAAACTGATGTCTGTTTAGAAACTATGTTTGATTTTGGTTAAATTCATAAGCAGCATCTCTGTAATCTCATTAGTAATAAAAAAATAATAAAAAAGTTGGGGATTGACACCTCAGAAGATACAAGTTTGCATCTCAGAAGTGTAGTATATTCTTAAAATGACAGGATCTAGTTATTCCTGGATACGGGAGCTGACCAATTACTTCAACAAATGATCTCTGAATCAATTTGAGGTAATGTTACTTTGTACTTGCCCTCAGAAACAATGAGTATATCACAGGAGAGTTCATCATCGCAGGTAACCTTTGATCAAGTAATTCAATTTAATGAAAGGATGAGCAAAGGAAGGTCTGTAATACAGGTTCCTGTTTCAAAAAGAAAAAGACAGATAATTTTACTCATGGTAAAATTAGCTAGACTGAATAGTGTAGGGACTTGTGGAGGAGATTGGAGGTGTGGGCTTTTTTGGGGTCTTTTTAATTTAGGCATTAAAACTAAATAGAACTTTTTCCCAGAAGAAGAGAGAAAAAATGGTTAGGAGTTGTAGCACCTAGCTGGATGAATAATCATCTCTGGAAGGATATTAGTAGATAAACACAAAGCTGACAAATAACAGACAGAATAACAAAGAAAGATATGTTGTAGAGGTCAAGGGTTCATGGATAAAATGAGAATTCCCATAAATCAAGCTGAGCTAGACCTTATAAAGGCTATTAGAGAGGGAGAAGTATTCTTTGGCCTTATAAATAAATTTTGAAAAAAAGAAAAGAGAGAATAAGGAAAATAGTGGAGTAACCATGTAGTGAAAGTAATGAAGAGATGAAAGATAATCTAAGCACATCCCAAAAATCGTATGAACACTTTACCCTGGTTTTCAATAGGAATGACAATACTGATTATGGAAGCAAAAACAGGAAGGCTAGCAGGATCTGAGGGAATAGAAAAAAGCACAGCTAAAACAGAAATAAAACATAAAGGTCATGATGTACTCAGTTTGTGGGAATCTCCTAATGTCCTTTGGAGGATCCTTAAAGAACTACTGCGTGACTTTGTAAGCACAGTGTCAGGCCCTGAGGGCACTGGTAGGAAGTTTAATGGCCCTGAGCAGCCCCACCTGGGACCCACAGCCCTGCCCAGGGTCCCAGGAGCTGCATTTCAGGTCTGGCCTTCCATCCTTGCTTGAGCTACGTCCTCTGTGTGCCTGTTTCTGGCTCTGCTTCCTGGAAAGCCCTTGCACCAGTGCTGTCTGTAGCTGGTAAGACCCTTCCTACCACGTGGTAGCCTTCTCCAGTCCTCTATCTGGCCCCATCTTCTTTGGCTTCTGTGTGGAGCATGGACCTGGTTCATTGCTGCATCTGGGGTTGCTGCTTGTCCCTGTTACCAGCACCTGGCTCTGCCTGCCGTGTTCAGACCCTGTGGGATGGCACCCTACTGGTGGGGTCACCCTTGGCTTCCAGTTTGCCTGCCCTTTGGGAGTAGCTGGCCCTTGCTGCTCCCTGAAACACAGTATCAAGAGTTTTTGCTTTTATCAAGATGAGTACTGAAAGATGCTAGAAAGGATGCACAATATCATGTTAAAGATATTTGACATTATGGAGAATGCGCTGATCCTGGGGGAAATGAGAAGGCAAATAAAACAGGGAATGTATTTTATATGAATTCATCCAGGTTAATGAAGCTAAAAAGTTTGAAGAAGTAAGATACCAAATCATTACAAGGCTTAAAGGAGAGAGTTGAGTAGTATACACATAATGGCCAAAACATATACCAGGAGAGAAGAGTGTGGCAGAGTCTGTAATGAGGTAATTGAAACTTAGAACCAAGAGAAACTAGAATTTGACTACGTAGGATTAAGGGAATGGCTAAAAACATGTAATTGTATTAGGTCTCTATATTTTACATTCCTTTTTTTCTGACTTCTGGGACTCTTTTAGGAAAGAAACAATACTTTCTTTTGAAAAAATTGTTTTGGTTAATGCAAACTTGGTCTTTCATAGTCAAATACTACTCCTGCAACTGGCAGACTTCACAGCTTGGTATCTAAAGAAAAGTAACACAGAGATGTTTTTCAAGAGGTCAAATTTTTACCCAAAAGGGAAATGGAAGTGTGGACTTGTCAATTGAAAAGTTTACTTATGAGGCATATGGACCATGACAGACAACATAAACTTTTCTATGTTAAAAGTGCTGAAAGATAAAAGAATATTTTCAGAATTTCCAGCAACTGATACTCTAAGTTATAATGGATCACTTAAAATAATTATAAGATGCAAAATATAGGCTATTGTTTCTTGACCCTCTGGGAGATGAAACATTTTCTTGAGAAAGATTCAAGGCATCAGATTTTATGGGAAGACTGGAAGTTTTTTAATAATCTTTGTAAGAAAAATTCAGTCCCCTTTATGCTTCCAAAGTAAGGCTATATAACCAATACAGACTCCACTCTTGTAGTCATGCTACCCTCACCAGCTTAATGGGCTTAAGTAAGAGTTAGAACCTAATTGATATTACAGTGATAAATCTAATACTGATGATAACATTTTAATCGCCACTAGGTATATCGTATTTTCTTCTGTTTTATTCCTAAACCTGCAAATTTAGGGGTGCCATTGCTGTTGATCCTGACCAGTTAATGGACAGGGTTCTCTCGACTGTGTACCGGTTTCTCGCAGAATTCAGTTTCATTACCTTGTGAAAGAGATGCATGAAGGCAGTTTGGATTATTGTATTATGGAGGGTATTATTATTGTACTATGGGAGATATAATGCAATCTTCTTGCTTTGTGAATTAGGATTCTTTGGAGGGCAGATATTCTGGTCTGGCCAGAATAAGTGATTTCTTAATCACTAATGATACTGGATTGCTGTATTCAGTGATTTCTTTCAGTGATGCTGTTATTGAAGTTTATTATTTGCCTCAATCTCAGTTTCTCTTTTAGAAAGAGAAGTAGGATTTGCTTTCTTCAAAACCAGTTTCCAGGCAATGGAAGTAGCTTTTATTTCACATCTCAGTAGATGGGCTGCACCTCTAAATGGATTGATCAATTTGCAAACAGAGAAAAGACCTAACTAGAAGAAAAGACCAGGAAACATATGAGGGCATTAGACTGCAGTTTGCTCTAGTATCACTCTAGTTAATTCCATTTATAAAGAGATAGTTTAGGTTGAGAAACAAATGCTTCCCTCGGTGGGGCTATCTGGTTGGTGAGACATAAAGCAATAAATCTGTGGTAAGCCTGCACCATGTAAGCAGACAAACTGGAGAAGAAGAGGCCCAGGGAGGTCAATACAGTGCTGTGACCAGACTATTTTGAGGCTGCCAGAAGAGCCATCTTTCCTGGGGCCAATCTTGTCATTGGTTGAACCTGAAAAAGTGACCTGCTTTAGAACATGCTTATCATTTCAGAAACCCGAGGAATTTAATGATTACTCTGGTGCTATTAACCATTTGTCTCAAAATGACAGATCAGATTCTCAAGAAATGAATCATCTGTGAGTGAATTCCTAGAGCAGCATTACTCCACACAAAACTAAGTCGTAAAAGATTTCCCTGAGGCTCAGAGCAGGTATTATGTGTCCCAACTATATTCTTTTAAAGGCATTTATTGCTCTAAAAGTGTAGACAGGCAGTAATTTTAACCTTATCTAGAAATGGTTTGATAAACTTAAAAAAAAAAGTAAACATTGATATATTTGCACGTAACTGATGATGCGGAGAGCATGCGTTGCACATATGACACACTAACTACAGCAAAACTCAGGCTGTGCGACGGATGTTTTGCCCATGTAAAGCTGAGGTGCCCCTACAGGTGCGACAGGCCTGTGACAGGGGTTTCTCTCAGCAAGAACCGAGAGGTTTTGGCCTGCCTTTCTTTCTCCTGCCCTTACCCTGAGACAAGCTGGAGGACTTGCTGGCTGGTAACAAGGCTGCTCAGCAGCCCAGTGCAGGCTGTGTTTTGTTTTAGCTTAAAAAATATATACTACACCAGTAAGGGGTGTATTATCAGAACAGCTGATGGTGTAGAACTGCCTCCTACCAGCTAAGTTATCTTCCTTCTTAACGGCTATACTGACCAAAACTGTGCAGGCCGGGGTCCCCTCAGCCCTTGCTGTTCCTTCCCCCGCCACCAGGTGTCCTCCCCTGCACACCCCCCCAGCCGCCATTTTAGCCCACCCCCCCCCGCCCCCGCCATTTCAGCCCACCCCGCCGGCTGCCATTTTGGCCCAGCCCAGGCCATCAGTTGCTGCCGCGCTACACCACACCAGAGCTGGCTCCAGCTCCGCCCTGGCCCTGCCTGGCCAGAGGCCCCCCCCCCCAGCCCCTGGGCATCGGCCCGGCCCCGTGGCAGTGCCCGACGCCCCCCGGGGCTGGGGCTGCCCCGACTGCCCCGGTGCCCTGCGCCCTCGGGGCGGGGGGACGGGCTCGGCCCTGCCTGCAGCCCTGCAGCCTGCACTGTGCCCTGGCAAAAAGCACCATGTATACCAAAACACCCATCGCTGTTGGAGGGAAGCTATAGCTATACTGAGGCAATTAAAGCTGTGTAATGGCACAAAGTAAAGGTACAGCTTTAGCTCTAAAAGGAGTGGTGGGATTTTTCTTCACTTCTTTCACAAACATGTATCTGGTGATTGCACAGCTGAGTCTCTTGCTCCATGATTGCTTTCCCTGCCGGTATCGCGATGCAGAAAATCTGCTCTCAGCAGGGCGAGTGACTCCCTTACAGCTTGTTTTGAGTTCAGGAAGGATTTTGTTTTCCTCAGCAAGGCTAAACCTGGTAAAATCTCAGCATTTCTTGGTTTCATGGTGTGTTTTTTTTTTCTTATTTCTGGTCTTTAGCTTTGTTGCAGTAGTCATAACGGCACAATTGCTCTGAGAAATGTAGAAATAAAGAATCAGCAGCTGAGTACCACAACATTTGCAACATCTGCGAGCAACAAGTGAAAATCTTCCCCAAAGGAAAGCTCCCTGGTGAGAGGGCAGAAGAGTCAAAGACTGCACTGAAAAATACAGCTAAGTTGAGAAATGCCTCTCATAACTGACACATAACGTACTGCGAATTCGGGAGCCTCCCACACTGGCTCCACTTAACTAACAGGTGTGCTAAGCTAAAAATGTTGCGCCCAAATATTGAAAGCTGCCTGCAGTCACTGGTAGCTACAGCTAATTGCTTCAACCTTTCTTTAGACTTGTGGGTCGCGTAGCATTCATGTTGTGAGAAACTGCAAGATTTAACGTTGGAGCCGTGCTGGAGTGCAGGGATGTTAAAGACCTAGATCCTGATGAATGAAGGCATTTCCCCTTGGCTGAGCATAAACTAAATCAAAAGGTAAATAGTTGTATGTTGGGGAGGGGAGGAAAGGAGGAAAGTTGTTTCATTTTTACGGAACGATGAACAACAGACAGCTCAAACTGTCAAAAAAAAAAGAAATCAAGCCCAAACCTGAATCTCGAGGACAGAATTACAGTGGCAGTTGATTAAACAATAAACTTTAGGGACTTTTTAAGGCTGCTATTTTGATGCTAGAAACAGGATTTTCTTTTTTTTAAAAAGGTCTATCCTTTAAATTTACAAATTAAGCTTATAATGGTGTTTCTTCGATCTAAAAGCAGACTGGTACAGATACTCTGACAAAATGTAAAGTCCAATTAATGTCTTCAGTTGGTAGACTCGGTATGAAGCAAGTTGGTAAGAGAGCCATATACCAAGACAGAAGGATAGTAAGCATGGGGGTCTGTTTTGGTCTTTCGAATGAGTGGTAGAGTAAGTGAATTTTCACTATTTCTGCCATAAGAAATAGATTAAAAAACTGTATCCCAGAATTTCACTCAGTTAGCAAGGGGTTTAATCAGAAGTATCATACATTCGCAGACAGTGGGGATATCTGAAATCCAGATTAGGATCTGAATTGTACAATTTTCTGGCTGTCCTTCGATACCTACATTTGTGTTCCACAGTGCTGGCTTAGGGTATGAAAACCATGTCTGCCATCAAAGAATTCACATTAGCCTGGAAGAATTTTTGGATTCTTTTAGTTCCCTGTTGCTGATCTTAAGCTTTTACAACGGGGGCCATGGGAGTGCTCCTCTCCTTAATCAGATGTAGCCAGTAAAGGACGGGAACTTGCTAATCTTCATTGGGTTGTTTGTTTAAAAAGGAAAGCCTCAAAAACAAATGATGTCATGACTGCCAATTGTTCACTCCTGCCATTTGCTTATTTGTTTTCAGTGTGGAAAAAATATCTAATCATCATCCTAATGAATCTAACCCATTCTCTCCATTCTGCAGGAACTTTTAATGAGAGAGTATCTGCTGCATATAAAAGAAGGTATCTGACAGACTTTCTATGTAAGTAGGCAAATTCTTTCATCACCTTCTAGATTTTTTTTTTTTTTTAGGTTTGGGTTGTGTTTTTAATAACTCCTTAGTTCCTTGAATGGTATGTAGATCAACATGTAATTACCTCAGTGTTAGAACAATTCAACCATTTATTAACATGACTGGCTATTAAATGTTCATATAGCAGATTAATGTAATTAACTTCATAACAGTTACAGTCCAGAAATACATGGGAACACTGCATCAATCAAAACTAATGCAAGTAGCCATAAATATAAATGGGCCACTACTTGAGATGACTTAATGATACACATACATGTGTTTCTAACAGAGCATGTCCGGCTCCTTTCTCCAGCATTGACTTCAAATAACTTTACCCATTTTGAAAGACATTCATTTAAGTTTTAAGTTACTTTGACAGATGAATAGTTTTCATATTCTTCTGAGGTTAAGTGAGCATAGGGAATGTAATTTCCTTACTGAAAGAGCAATATTTATCTATAAGGAAAAGGAGAAAAAAGCCTTACGTCAGTTTAAGAAACAGATCTTAACTCTCTGAATATCTATTTACATAATGAATATTTTTACTCAGAATCAGTTGAAGAGGGGTAAATCTGAAGGAAAAAATGCAGGTTAAGTTCTCATATAAGGTGAGAACTTGACTCCTAAAGCTAAATCTTCACTTCTAATGGTGTACATGTTTTTTTATCATATGTTGAAAACAAACATTTGGGAAATGGTTAATAAAATCAGAGATAATAAGTTGACATTATATTAAGTGTTCAGATGTTCAGATCACTGATCTTGAAAAAGATGTACAAAACTATTTCTATTTTCTGTTTATATCTAAAACCACACAGAAATAGCTCTCTCTTCAGTAACAGTCTCTTCTCTATGGAGATGTGTTGTATATTTGCATATTCGTACAGGGTGGGATGAATATCACAACCACTAGAGTCTGGAGACTTTTTCCCTTCAGAGTTCCCATGGGACAGATACTTAGCCCACATTGCTCTATGCAGAAGTCCCCTGCAGTACTCTGTGCACTTCCCTTTTCTCTCAGATGCAGAAATCCATTATCATACGCAGATTCCAAAGTAGAGGAAAAAATTGATAGGCTGTGAATGTGTATGTGAAGAATATGATGTGAAGAACCACCAGTTGAACAGAACTGTAGGATTATTATTTCTAATATAGCATCACATCTAAACACCTCTGTGGTGGTGTGATAATTGGAAAAGAGTTTATATGGTTACAGATGCCCAAAATCAAGACATTCTCCAGGTTTGCAAAAAAGGAAGCTTGAACATCTGCAGAGTCCACCTTAATTACATCTGATGCTCTGTGGCACTAGTCCTGTATCAGATTTTCACAGCTGGTTAGGGTCTGATTAGGGTCTCTGGTAAGACACCTGGGACTTTGAATCATTCACCTAATGACAGCAGGAGATGAGGAAACCAGGTAAATAGCTTCACCTTGTGTAAGTAAAAAATAAGCACTTCTGATACTCAGTGTTTAAAATGGTGCCTTGGCTCTGAAGGCAAAAGCAATTGTGAAGGTTGGCAAGGTGATCATCTGACTGAGGTAGAAGTTCATTTCAGGCTTGTATAGAATGTATGGACTGGTCCACAAGGAAGCTTTTGCCCACAGAAAAACATGAAGAATGAAAACTGAAAATTATTTTAATGTGGATTTTCCAGGAGCTTTGACCTTTATTTTTTTAAAAAAAAGCGGGCGGGGAGGAGAGAGCTGTGCAGAGGTTGCCTAGTTCTTCAAAGAGTTTCAACCAGTTAATCCTGAAGAGTAGAAAGAAGATAGCAGTCATTACTGATGAAGCTTCAACTGTTCCTGGAAAACAGAAGACACAAACCAGCTTGATTTGCTAAGATGCTTTCCCCCTCCTTCTCCCAATCCCTCTCCCCCCCCTTCCCCACCCCTGCCACAAGATTATAGTGTTCACAAGAATAACACGGTAACATGCTCAGACCCTCGATTTTCACATTGTGGCCATAACAGTAATGCTGATTGCTAGACAAAAGTTTGAAGCTTTTAGGAATTCACAGAGCAACCAAGGGAAACAGCTAAACAGTGTAAAAGAAAATCTGAAAATTTTAGTCATTTCACAAGTGGCTGGTTCTGCAGCATGATGTTGTATGCATTTACACGCATATAATGATTGCCTTCACAAAAGCTAATGGAAAAATGTTGTTACAAATACAATGTAGGAACACAATCCAGCCAAGCAGTCACCTTCATAGAGGGAATGCTGTTGTCTGGAAAGAGGATATCGGAAGCTTCTCTAATTTACAGTAGGAAGCTTATTCTTTTGCTGTTTGCTGCAGTCATGAAAAAGTCTATAGGCGACATTGCTTCAGCTCTGCTCCCAGTGGGATATTATTACTGTGTGTTCCCTATTATAAATGAGATTGCCTTCTGAGGATGAGCTCTGTCCTCACTGAGCAACTGAAGTGGAGCAGAGGCTAGAGGCAGGACTGGACAAGAAACAAGTGCAAAGCTTTGCTTCACTAGTGATGGCCAAGTCATTAGGGAAGTATCGTGTTGTGAACGTATGAAGAGATTATTTCAAAGCAGTCATGCTAATTTCTTACCATTATAAAATGTAGAGCAAACAAAATGGATGCTCCAGTGAGTTATTTACATTAGGGTGCTTCAAAGCAGATGGAGCGCTTTATATCCCATTATGAAAGGCATGCAAGTTACAGTGACATGGCTCCTAATTGTGAACAACTTAAACTACACCATCTGCATTTAACAAAGCTCCATATGCACGGATGTGATCTAGGTTGGCTGCCTGTATCTGTTAACAACACATGCAAAATAGATACCAACATGCAGAATCTAAAGATACTTTGGCAGGCTTTGTGAAAGGAACTGGAAATGTTTGCAGTGCCCCTTCTGTCTTCACTGTCCAACCCCCAAATGAGGGGCAACAGTAATCCTGGGACAGAATTATTGCCTCCTGTTGAGGGGGTATTGATACATACACTTGCCAAATTCAGCAGATTGGTCATCCAGTTTTAGCCAATGCAGGTTCTTTAACTTTTTTCTTTTTTGGCAGAAGATTTCTTCACATCGTCTTCCCCTAGGCAATCTGGATAGTCAGTGTGTAGTTTTAGATGTCCATATTCAAAGCACAATCCTTTTGCCATTGATGCAGCACACTACTATGCAAATTTTAGCGTAAGGGATCTGTGGACTTTAGCTTAATTAAGAATAGGAAGGTTAATCCTTCCTTTGAAAATGAATGTACATTGAGCCAAACAACCCCAGTTACCCAGGACACAAACCAGCATCCAAATGTTTGAACGTATAGTCATAAGGGAGATCTTTTATGCTCTGCAGTAAGAGCAATTGTTTTGCTGTTTCTTCAAAAAGTGTTTAACACAATCTATAGCTAAGTAAAATAGAAGGGACTTGTGGGGTCATGTTTGTTTTTTATCAGGTATTGGCTGTTACTTCTGAGGGGGAAAACTCCGGATGTGACAATCCCCAGGAGCCAAGCTTCACATATGTGGTTCTTCCCCTGAACTGCAAGAACTTGAAATACTTGGGATTTCAAGACTGTGTTTAGAACTTCTTGCTCAAACAAAGGAAAGTTCCAGGTGAACCCAAATGAAATTTCCTATGAGCTTGCATGTGGAAAAATGAGGGAGTAGTCTACTATATGTAGCTCTTTCAACTGTTAAGGTGAGCTGCGCAGAGTGAGTGACTCTTCTGACTCCATCTGCCTCCATAGGTGCTAAAAAGAGCAACACAGGACTAACAGCCTCTTAGATCCAGCCCTCCCTTGGTCATACCCTCACCCGTCCTTTCTCTGTCCCACCCAGCAAGTCTTTGGTCTCAAGCAGAGTGAATTGCTGGTGAGCCCTGGCAATGACAGACATACTATGTTTGGAGGTTTCTGTGAATCATCTCTTTGTGCAAGATGATAGCTGCTGAGGTAGCTATTCCACCGCATTTAGTTCATCTTCAGGCTGGACAGCTTATCCTTAAAAGATAAAACAAACCACTCAGTTAAGAAAGAAAAAAATCAAAGAAGTGAAGACTTAAAAAAAAATGTAAATGGAGAACACAGCATGACTGAAAAGTGAGAGAGAATCATGAATGTATATTTTCACAGAAATCTGGATGTGAGGGATTGGACTGACGGTAATAGATTTCCCCCCACCCCTGTTTCCCCCCTTTCCATTCTGCTGTCTCTGATATGGAGATTTACACTGACCTTTGGGCTTTTACATCTTGCAATTTGCCAGCTCTTTGATAGAAAGCACATTCTCACTGGCCACTTAATTCCTTTCTGATTGGTATTATTTGACACCAGCAATCAGAGGGCCTTTGATTCACTGGGACAAAGGGGAGAATGGAAATGTACTTTCTTTTTCCCCCCAACACAGCACTGCCATAGTCCCGTGAGCTGACTGTAATCCAGCTTCCATTTTTCTTTTCCTGTTCTTTAGTGATGTTATAAACCCAGGTTTGAGGCTAAACAAGAACAAGATAAAAACAAGTTCTTTTACCATTTGAATACTTAGGGAATAAATCTTTTTATCTCTGGCTAACTTCAGGTGCAGGCAGTAAAACAACCTTTCTGTATTAACATTGAATAGGACAAGCCCATTCCACTTTGCTTGAAGCATCAGTTTCGTTTGTGCAGGGACATGTATATAACCGTATAAAGCAGTAAGGAGAAAATGTGAGGTTTTTTTCAAAAAGACTACAATTAGAGGAGGAGACAGGAAACACACTGAGCATTAGATGCTGGCACCTCTAACAGTCTCCTGTATCAAACAGGTCCTGGCCTTGGGAAGTGGAGGGGGTGAGGGGATGAGGTCTCAGTGTTCAGCTCTCTGCAGGAGAGGTAAAGGGAAGCCTCACGGATACAGCAGGCGCAGGCAGTGAAACCACCCTTGGTTAAAATTGTCAGTGGGGGATTCTTGATAGACTTCATTAAAAATTAGTTCTTGATGCGGGGGCCAATGTTGTCCTTTCTCAGTGAAACAACTTTAATATTGAATATGCAAATAATAAGGATTAAAATAAAAAAGGAAATGGAGTTTAGAAGTGAGGAGAAATGTTATCCTTCAGTTGACTGTGTTATGCCTAGTTTCTGCTAGGTGCTCCTGAAGCATCTGCTTTGTGTATGTATGTACTCCCTTCCCAAGGAGATCCCATAATTCTGACTTCAGTACTCCAACAACCAACTAAACATACTTGAACATTGTTTACCAAATGACAGTGTAACTGCATATTGAAACAAAAAAGCCTTCTCTTTTTTCTTAATCAAAATAACATTGCAAAGGGATTCGTTTAACATTACATGTGTAATACATTTAAATGTTTTTAAATCTGATATAAGGTAACCTAAATATTTTGGGGTGGAGAGCTGAAATAATTTTAGGTAGATTTGAAAGCTGCTCCGAACACTATCAGATAGATAAACTGTACTCACAATATTCTATTTAAACATGTTCAAAATCTTTCCCATGTTGTTTGGTCAAAGCTTTTGTCAGCTTTGTGTTTTTTGAAGTGAAGGATTCTAGCTCATTTTTACAAGAGAGACTTAAGTGCAATGAGTAGGTAGAGAAAGGAACTGATTAAAATCACAAGATTTTTAATCTGAAAAAAGTAGTTTTGACAAAATTCCACATCAAGAAAATATTTAAAATTTGGGGGGTTGTTCTGATATAGAACAAAACCAAATTTCTAACCTCAGAAGAGGTGTGTTTTATTCAAGTGTATCTATCAAGCATGTGTGTTGTTTATTTAAATTTTCACCAGTTGAGCTATGCAACTAACCAAAACAGTCTTTGTATGTGTTACTTGTATAAATCATCTGTACTTGAAATAGTCTTGTCTGTCTAAGGGACATGGTGCCTCAGGTGTTAAGCTGCTGAATTGCTTAGTAAAGGTCTTTCTTTAAAGAGGAGCTATCAGGTTTGCCATGATCTAGGCCAAACAGGTCTCGGGAGTCTGGGGAATCATCATTCCTAAAAGGACATAGAAAGTACATTTGCAACTCCAGTTACAAGTAAGCGTACTGGAGAGTATGCAAGGAAATAGAGCAGTCTTTCCCAGAGTGGGAATAGTTGCTGGAACTCTTTAGTTATGAACTGAAGAGAAATTTGCCAAGATCATAGCAATGAAAGATCCCCACAGTGGTTCTAGAGCTTGAAAAGGCTGAGGAATTTTTTTGCAAGGCAAATTCCTTGCTTTTTGCAAAAGCAAATGATGAAGCAAGGTAGCTGAAGATTAGGTTTCGTGTGTGGATCTTCACCCTTCAGGGTAAAACACCAGACAGAAATAAGTAAAGACTTGGACAGGCTGATACCAGAGAAGAGAAAACCTTGCATCAACCAGTGCTGTGTAAATTTGAAGTATTCCTGTAGGGCAATTTTTGGAGAAGAATGAAGAAATTCACCAGCTTTAAAAGTTTCCAGCACACCGGAATATTTCATAGTCTCTTGTTGCTATTTGTTAGCTACATCTGCATGGATGAGTTCTCAGTTTTTCAGGAGTTGCATATAAAAAAAGATGCAATGAACTGAGCACTTAAAATAGTGTGAACTACTTGCTTCATTCTTTTGATTTACGTAAACGTGTGCTCCTGCTACATGCACTGATTCCTTGCTCTGCCATTGTGGAATGCAGTGCACCTGTGCATGAGTGCTTGAATAGCGTGAGGTCTCACTCCGCAAACATTGCCTAGCACTTAATTCCCCAATTCACGTATTGGATCATCTGGAAGCGGAAAGAAAAGTGCCAAAAGGTGGTGTGGAAAGCTGTCTCGGAGCTTCTGACCTGAATAATCAGAGACACTATTCTTCTGAGTGATATATAGGTGTTTGCTTTACAGTTTTTGATATCCACCTTTAATTGCAAGGAATGAGTGTGCCATATCTGAAAACACTCAAATGTTAGGAGCTTTCTCTTTCTCATTTTCTAACTTCTAAGCCAGTAACCTCTCCAGGGCTCTGTTTTGCCTTTTTAGTCTTCTACATGGAAAGAATGTAATCTCTGACCAGTATTTTTTTTTCTTGTTCTCCAATAGAGAAGAATGAAAATAAACTAACAGATGGTGTTTGTTTTCAGCTAATCTTCCCAAAGTGGGTACTCATCTTGAATAACTCAGAGTTCTTATGTCCAGGCTAAGAAGCTATTTTTTTGGTTGTCCATCATATGAAAACTACAGGTATTTTTGAAAATTTTGCGTTGCAGGCATAGTTTGCCTTCACCTAATTTAGATGTTTATAAGGCTGACTGAAGATTTCCCGGAGTACTTCCACATATTCTAAGAAAACAAGATTATTCAAACCATACGCTTATTCAAGCACAGAATCTGACATTGCTGTTTTTAGGAAGCTGCTCAACAACTCCTTATTGCAAAAACAGGCAGAGAAGAGATCAGCTGCCTGCTAGAATAAGCATTTTAGCACTGCAGTGACTTTAGGGCAAAGGATTACCAGGTTTGTAAGAGTAATTCACCTGCCTGAGTTCCCACTGTGAATACAATTCAAATCTGTAGTTAATCCATTTGGAGTAATATTTTTTGGAAAGCCACTGGTCTGTAGGATGACTACAGGGAGACTAAAAAAAGTTAAACAAGTTCCTTAGAAAGGAACTATTGTCAGTAAATGAGTATTTGACAAAGAAACCAATGTGTGTCTATATTTTTTTGATTCACTTTCCATCATAATAAATAAAGACAAAAGCTATTTTGGCTTAGTTAATGGAATTCATTAATATGTGTTACAGAGTTTAGAAGGATTTTAGAAATGTTATAAATTGATGAATATAAGAGCATGAATATGTACAACTGAGTAATGGTTATATGTTTTAGGTCACTAACAGAGGGTAAGAAGATAAATAATAGTCCAAACGCTAGGAGAGGGAGAAGTAGCTTAAATCACCCATCTTGATTTTATTCATACCAGATCAAGTGCTAAATTAAAATTCTGTATAGTATTAGGGAGAGCAAAGACCTTTGTTTCTAAGACCGTGCTAGTTTATGAAAGGGATTCTATGTCATGACTCTGCATAATCAGGGTCTAGTTGTAATAACCCAGGAGACCACTTATAGGTCTGTATCCCTACAGACAACCTTTAAAGGGCATAAAGTACCATAACATAGATAGATGAATTTTTTTAGCCATCCAGAAAGAAAATAGCTCTGCTTCATGAACAGAATGCCTCTGGTGAAATTTGCGTGGAAGGTATCTACTGACCGTGGAAGAGCCATAACCTGACGTTGAATCATCCAGCACTAAATGCTGGATCTAATTAGCGAAGCTGAATGTCCTCTAAGCAGGTGAGACTTGAACATTTTGGATTTGAGATACAGTCCTCAGCCACCCCACTGACCTTGACTGTGAAATTCTGGTCAGTCAGGTGAAATTCCTTGTGCTTTGGCTTTCCTACCTGAAAAGTAGGGAAGAGATGGTTCTGCCATTTTTGAGACTGCTGGATTCTTGTTAATATGCCTTTAAAATACTACTATAAATTTAAAAAAAAATGTGCTTATTAAATGTGTTTTGATTAAAAGACTACAAGGCCTGGAAATTCAGTAAATACCTTAAACTATGGTATCAATTGCTCTCTCTTGTCAAGTGAATGATGCATTTTGCTTAAAATAGAAGAAAGAATTATCTGCTATTAACTCACATTAAAAAGTCAATAATAATATACCAAATATTTGTTTTTCCTAGAAGAATAATATAAAAAAAGCTATTTGGAATAAGTAGAATTAATTCCATGAGATTTCTAGGAATTCTTAATGAGATGGAAAAACAGTAGCTTTGAAGTAGATAGGAAACAAGCCTAATGTTTTTGGTTTTCTATCTTTTTCTTTGTTTTTTTCTTCTCTTTCCCTATTTTATATGAAATCATATGACAATATTTTGTTGAACAGTTATTTGTAGCCTACAGACACTGTGAAATAAAAATAAACAAATCAAATGTTAATTAGAAGACATTCATTTATATCCTGTTAACAATCCTTTGGTTCATGAGCAGTAGCTAATTTAATCATAGGCATCATTTATAAAAGGAATTGAGCCTGAAGCTGTTGTACCTAGCTCATTTAAAAGGTAATTCTATATAATTCGTTCTGCGATCAGTTGTCATGTGGGATCTGAGCCTAGGTGTGAGACCCCTGTGCTCCAGCTTGAAACTGAGAGCTGTCTTCCCATTCAGGTGCCACTGCACTGACTCTCCCTCATGAAAAGTAAGCAGCTCCTAAGGCCACTACTGGGAGAGAGGAACAAACACGGGAGAAGGAGAGGATGTGCTTTCTTTTGAGAACGCTCCCAGATTTCCCTGTTCAGTTTAGGTGTTACAGCCTCCAGTGAGGAATGTCAGAACCAGGAACCCCTTGTCCATTTCTGAAAAGATAAGAATACTAAAATATTACATGAGGGCCTAGAGATCTTCAGCTGGTAGAAAGCATTACTGCTGAGCTAACAGCAAAGGTGTTGCACTGATTGCTGCCAGCTAAGTCCTTGGGATAGTTTGGTGTGGGGACAGAGGGACAGAAAGTACAAATAAGCTCTTGTAAGACAAGCCTTAATTTTCATTGATGTGGAACTCCATTTAATTTGCCAATATGGAGAGAGTGTAGTTATCAAGTTTATTTATAACTGTTAGGATGGAAATTCATCAAAGGGTGCTTTCCTTACAGTCTGTATTTTATACCTGTAATGGAACTGAAAAATAACTGGCCTAAATCAATTAAGTTGCTTTATGCAGCATTGCAAGTTTTATGTTAGTATATTTGAAAATAACAAACACAGGCATTACTTTTCTGGGTTATTAGTATCATATATTTATAAAATATATAACTGATTAATTACCAAAACGATAGAGCAGCAAGTTCTTTAGCATTTATTGATTAGCCTACAGGAAGCAAACAGCCTGATCTGCTAAATACTGTTTGCTAGCTGCCTCTGTTGAAACTAGAAACTGTGATCTGACCTTTACTGAGAGCCATGTAGCCATTTCATATTAACCATTTTACAGCTGGAGATGCTAGATTTGCCACTGTGCTATGACTAACGGTGATTTCTGACCAGGTTCCTCATGGAGGCTTCCTCTGAGCCAAGCAATGCACACTGCCCCAGGACCGACCGCCTTCGCGGACCTCAGGTGCCCCCACGGAAGCAGTCCCCGGTTGCCTGCTGTAAGTTTCCCAGGGCTGTGACTGCCTTGTGCTCTGTACAGGATGCCTACTTCAGGATTGGGTAGTTTGAGAGAAATCGCTAGGCAAATAACTCGGTGGCCAAAACTATTTCAACAATTTCAGAGAGGAGGGTTAATTATTGAAGACTAAGAAGTGTCCGCAGGAACATGACATCCTTTCTCAGGAATGATTTCTCAGAAGCCAATATGCTCTTAGGTGATGGCTTGTGGCTTACTACCTGCCTAGGGACACCCGCCTGAGTGCAGGGCAGGTGGGGTCAAACCACCTCTGCCCTGCTCTGCCTGGAGGAGGGGAGCTCACCTCTGGGTTTCTGTATCTCAGCTGAGGGCCTTAACCACTTCAGGCCCTTGTACAGGCTCAGCAGGAGTTACCCAGGCCTCTGAGTAGGCTGGGTTCAGGGACACCATCCCAAAAGCAGCAAGAAAAGTCTTTTGTTTAAAAAGGCAGATTCAGCAAGTGTTCCTGAGCGCGAAATCATGCAAGTGGCAGCCTCTCCAGAGTCCCAGCTCCTCCTGTGCCCAGCAGGTTTGTCACTTCTGTGAGGGCTGTAGGTGAACCCTCATATGTTTCTCCCACACTGAGGCTTGTTTGTTGTATTCAGCCTAGCTGTAGGGGACCTGGCTGAAAATCAACGCTCCAGATCATGTAGGGGAAAGACTATTTCAAGTTAGGAAGTGTCCTTACCTTTTGACTTCTGGGATTTTTGGCAAGAGCAAAGTAACTGGCTGTCTCAAGTTCATCAGGTTGCTGCAAAAGCCATCTAGCTTGTCTCAATACAAGGGTATAAAACTAGTTAATTCTGGAATTTCAAAAGTATTCCTACAGCAAGAAAAAATACATTTGTGTACCTTTGCTAGCAATAACTTCATCTGGTCAGGACTTTTTGTACTTTTTACCTCCTCTGTTTATATAGGTATATATGTGCACACGGACTTTGATAACAGAAGGATGACGGACTTCAGGGTTACTTGTAAAATACATTTTGTCTTTTCTCTTGGAACAATCACAAAATGGGATGCAAATATCATAGCAAAATGGAACATATTTCTAAGGTGATTAGGATTGTCTTAAAAGCAATACTAGGAAGATGTATCCTGTGAAGAGTTTTATTTTTCCTGGTTGTGGGTTTGGTTGTTTGGTTGTTTTTTTAAGGGGGAATGACAGAGAACTTTTGTACTTCAAAAGTAAAATGCAATTGTTTTAATCTTCTAGGATTTAAGTTCTGTTTTAAATGAACCCCTTTTCAACCTACTTCTTAAGAGGATCTAGTTTTTCAGTTTTTAGCAAGAGAAAATTAAATGCAGTGCATATTTCAAAATGTGACACCACACAACTTTTGAAAGTTCTCTTGCAGTGTGTCCATATTGCTTCTTTAAAAGAATGCTAAAGTAAAGCAGTACATGCTTACTGCTGTTAAACTGTAGCTGTGCCTCTTACGTTCAAAAGTTCAGGCTAGCACGAAAAAAAGGTAAAGACTGATAATATTGCTCCATCATGCATAATACATATGTACAGAATGAGGGTGTTTTATCACATGATTTCATAGTAATACTTTCCTTGTGGCTACTGCTCAGTCAGAAGCTTTTTTGGTATTTGAGTATCTTTAGTGTTTATGAGCAGTTTGTCTTGCCTTCTCATTGCTACTGGGTGGCTATTATGCCTTAGTTGTTTTGTGTTGTTTTTTTTCTGATGCCCACCCTGTTCATCTCAGAAAGTGAATGTTCAATATCTGTTTTATTTTCAGTGGGTTTATTGACCTAGGATCCCAATGCTTCCCAAGCATTAATGAAATTATTTTTTTATCTTATAAAGCACTTTTGCTTTATGATGAGTCATGTAACACGAAAATTAAAATGGCTGTTCCAAAATCGGTGGCTGAGGGGAAAGGGTAGTACTGGATAACCAACTCCATGGGCTAGTTTACATATATATAATACTTCATTAATATTTTTAGCTGTTATAATTACATTGGATTAGAAAAGTTAAAATAATAGTAATTCATCATCTTTGTATAGACCTGGTTATATTGTGTCAAGGTACTTATTTCATATAATTTAATCCCAGATATTTACAACAAAAGACTGTGCTTGTAATATTCAGAACATTCATGCTAAATCTCTGTATACACCCTAGGATTTTACCATGTAGCTGTGTTAATATAAAATTGAATCAAATGTGAAGTAATGTGATTTTCAATGTTAAATCTTCACCTCTAAACATAGCTACATCTTCTCTATGGGTGAGATGTTTTTACCTTATTTAAACTCTAGATCTGCATGTGTTGAGCTCAATAGTTTTGGTTACTTCATCGTGTCTCTCTAATCTACAGAGATGTGTTTTGCCACAAGTCAAAATGCTCTCGTAGATCATTTGGTATGTTGCTTGTTACATTTAGATGACTTTCCAAAATAAAATTGTAATCAAATTATTTATACACTCTATCTAAACAGATGAACACTGTGATACTGTGGCAACCAATATTGGCTAGCATCATTTGTATAAGTTCTAGTAACAACTGATGTTGGTATATTATTGGTAGTGTTTGATGAAAATCATGTTCTGTTGGCAGAAAGTCATTTGCTTCCCCAAAGTACGTCTGTGCTCCTGTTGAGTGGTGTAAGTGTTGTTGGGGCCCTTGCTGTGCTTCAGAACAATAATCTATATGAAGAATTATAAAGGTTGCCTAAGGAGGCTTGGAAGGTCACTAAAGGACGATTGCGGTTAAGAGATGTTGCACCCAGTAATAGTTATGTTAAGTTTGACCATGTTATGCCTATTGCTTACAACCATATTGTATATAAGATTATGGAGAGTGATAGTACGCCTCGGAAGGCTTCGAGAACTCTGCTTAACATATTAGCAGGGATGCTTAATAAAAACAAAGGGAGGACTGTTAGAGAATATTGAACTGAAGCTGTTTAGAATTAATTGCTTAGCATAACTTGCTTAGCATTAGTAGCTAAATTTGTTGAACCCTTAGGCCTCAGGCTGTGAACTTGCTGTGAACTTTTACTTAGATAAGTAAAAGGGGGCCCCAGAGCCGGTTCAAGCTAGAGAGATAAAGAAGTTACACGGACAGCAGGAGTAGCCAACCCTGAAGATAAGAAGCAAGTTCCCCATAGGTAGCCAATCATATTATAGCCACTGCTGCGTGCTTTAAAGTAGCCAACCAATCAAAGCGGCCGAGGCGCCACCTGCCTGCATGCCAGGACCGCACAAACATATATAAGATGGGCAAATTGCTGAATAAAGTTGGAGTTGAACCTGCATTCTGTGACTGCGTCTGATTCTTTCCCGCTACTCCCGCGGACCGCGACAAAGTGTATTGCTGTAAGTAGTATTGAGTAGCGCACTGAGGGCAGAGATACTAGAGAAGTAAAAATTTTTGGTGAAGCTGATAAGTGAGGGATTTATTCAGCTAGCCAAACACTCTTTATAGCTTATGGGGTGTTTTTCCAAACTGGTTAGATTGAAGCTAGCTCAGAAATGTTTGCACTGTAACAGCTAGCTTGTTGGCTCCATTTGCATGCACATGGAGAGGAGTAGACAGAGGAAAAATATTATATTCAGGAGATTCTGAAGGAAAACGTGTATGTTCCTTGCTTAGAATAACACCATGATTTGAGGATACAAAGTGTTCAGCTCTAGCAATTCTTGCTCTTCTCTTGTGTTAGAGAGTGTTGGCACAACTCTCTGTGGGACTGTATGAACTGAATTCAGATTTTTAAAAAAAATCCTCTCTCCTTTTTTTGGACCTACATATTTCACAATGCAAGCCTAAAAGTACTGTGTCAGTGCAAGAGAGTGAGTGGATTCACTGAAAGCAAGTAGAGGTGAGCAGCCTGGCTTAGGAAGTGGTCGCAGTAGCGAGGAAGGTAGTAACTTCAGCAGGTGCTCCTGGCAAATGCTCTGTATTGCCTGTTTATACTCTAATGCACATAAGTAGACCCTTTGTAAACATGTAGGTATGGTCAAGCCCGAGGTTCATCATATTTTGGAGGTGAAGATGTTTAAAACAAATTCCCCAGCTAAGCCTAAGCGATGCTTAGCCTGCATCGGGAACATCTGGGGTAGATTCTGGTGGAGGCTTTGGTGCAGAGGGGTGTCACAGCCCCTCACCCAGCAGCAACTTGCTCGGAGAGGACCAGAAGTTTGCGCCATCTTAGTTCCTCCTTTTTGCAAGTACTCCAAAGTGGAGGCCACAGCCAGCAGCGGTGTGGTTTTTGCTTTTGTTTTTTAATCTTACTGCTCCAGAGGTAAGGTAAAGGGCTCGGTAAAATGCATCTCCCACAGCACCAGGTATCGAGTGCCTCCTGTTCTTTTTTATCTTTCTAAAAGTTGTTTCTTCTGCCTGCTATCAAGATTTGCCTTTTTAAAGAAATTATTCCCTGTTACTTGTCATTTTCACAGGAAGGTGACAGCTTTCAAATTAGATTAGCATAAAATTCTTTGCAATGAGAAATTTTATATTTCCCTGAACAAGCTCACACTTCTACAGCAGAACCCAGTCTCTCCATTTAGAACTATTATTTCAAGTGAAGATATGTGATATTGAATCCCTATAATATTTATTCCTGCTTTTTGCCTAGCTTGTCACTGAATTGGCATTTTTCTACGCCAAGGAAGCAAAATATTTGTAATTACTTTGTGCTTCTGTATTTTGGTCCCCAAGGTTTTGGTATTTCTCATGAGCTTTGAAGTTCTTGTCTGAGTATGTTGGAATATAATGGGATATTAGCTGGATTAATTTCACTCTAGTATAGATATATGGAATAACTGCACAAGTCTAGACTTCTGCACTTAAAAGCCTATATCAGTGTCAAAACTGTTTTGTACCACTCAACCTTTCTAGTTTCATACCAAGGTAAGCATCTTTGGTGGAAACTCCTTTATACAGATGTATGTTGAGCTGCAAGTAAATTAAGAGTTTATATCTGCTAGCTACTTGAGAATAAAATACCTTGGTGTGAACATATTCTAAAATTGTTCATTCTAAAAGAACCCATGGCTAGCACTTTTTTTCCCATGTTTAAGAGTGTGTAAAATACAGTAAGCCTTACTATATCACTAGTCTGTTTCTTTTCCTTTACAAATGCCCTTTTTCTTGCTAGCAGTCTGTTCAGATGTTATGCAGTCTAACTTTGCTGGTGTTAAGATAGAAAATGTTTGTTCTAACTTTTTTAATTATTTCCAAGCAACTTCTGAAATACCTGCTTTGATTCTGGGTGGGCTCTGGCTTTAAACATACCTCATACAGTTTTTGCCAGAGCCCACCCAGAATCAAAGCAGGTATTTCAGAAGTCGCTTGTGAATTGGTTGGTTACAAAGGTAGTGAGGTCTGAATTAAACTCCAGTAAACAGGCAAGGAGGTAAATGGCCTCTGTTTTGCCTCTCAACAACATGTGTAAAAATGTTGAGGTATACATTCTCCCAGCAGTAAGTTCTGTAGGGACACTGCGGTCAGAAGTCAAAAGTGTTTTCCAAATTACCATTATTCTCTCTTGGGTAAAAAAAAAGCCTCCAAACTTCACTTTCTCTTTTCCTTATTCTTCTGATACAATTTCACTGGTGTGAAATACTGATGCTTGCATTTGCTCTGAAATAATTGTTTATTGTAATAGTACTGATGAAGACCAGTCGCAAATCAGGTCACAGTGGCATTAGGATTGTACAGCACAAAGCCTGTCCCAAAAGGCTTATTCATTAAGCAAGCATTTTTATTTTTCTCATTTTCTGTCTTAGCTTTTGGGACCATTATCTAACATTTTGTCAAACATGCAGTTCTCCAAAGTAGTTTCCAGTCATTCCTCTTTGAAATATTTATATCATATTTTCATCTGAAAATTCTGTATGTAGAACAGTTGATCTTTAATCTATGCATAACAGGATAAAATCTCAGTATTGCTTTAATAAGATAAGTCTTCACTCACATCTCTGATTAAAATGGGGTCATGAATGAGCACAGCACTAATCCGTTTGTAAAACAAAAATGAGAAATGGTCCGTTTGTGACATTCTTATAACAGAAGTGAAGATAGTTATCCTGCTTGGCTCATGTTGATAGAGGGAGGGGAGAACATGTAATCTAGCAGCTGGATAAGGATGACCTTGGTCTGTGAAAAGGCACTGTTGTTAACAAATTTCTAAGTGCTCACAGTTTCCGTTTTCATGCTTTCTCACTCCTATTTCTTCCCTCTAAATTGATCAACTCTGTGTCAGGCAGCCTGTGAACTTCCCTGCAGTATGTCTCTCATCTCTTCAGGTGAGTCGTGTAGAGGACCCTTCTCCCCCCAGACCCCTCCCAGTCCACGTGAAATTAGGCAGACAATCTCTCTGTCTTTCTGGATAGTATTAACAGCAATCCTGGTGTTTCTACAACTTAGAGTGCTCTTTTTTGTATCTTTAAACACTAATACTGTTTTGTTGTTGTTGTTGCTCAGCTGATTTGGGGGAAAAGAAGTGCTTAAAATTAAATGATTATTATATCATTGCCAAAATTAGTAGAACTGTGGCAGCTTGCACCACTTGAAAGTCTGCCTCATAGTTTAAAAAAAGATACTGAGTAATAATAATTTCAAAATAATTCAGTAACTGTTTCCAGTTAACAATGGTGATTGTCTTTTTAAAAGGTCGTACTACTCTAAAATGATTACTGCGATACAGAATGGAAATATTCATGTGAATGTTGTTTAAATAATGGTTACTAAAAGCATTTCCATCTGTATCTCATTCTGACTGCTAAAACATCTTCATTTTTGAATGAAATGCTGTCTACACATGCTAATTTACAGCAAAATATTCCTTATTTTTGGCAATTATTAAGACAAAGGAGTACATTTGTGACATTATTAAAGCATCATCAACCTACAAATTAGTTACCTTATCCGTTCTCTATCTGCATAATCCTCATACCCCCATCACTGTGTTTACAAAACCAAATGAATATTATGCAGCCCACATCTAATTAATTTTGGATTAGCCTTCCAGACACATGTAGTCCTGATCAAAACAATCTGTATTCTCTCTTTTCTGATTAGGTTGAAGCCTGACCCCTGGAGTATTCTGTTTGTCAGGGGATGTGCTGGAACATGAATATCAACAAGCAGGTTAATCCTTAGGCTGTCATTTTCTTCCTTATATACAACATCCTGGTTTTTGTTCCTAGAAACCTTGGGGATCTAGGTAATGTCAGAGAGCAAATCAGTATCATGCAGAGCTCAGGCAGGATTGATATGTGGCTAGACATTTAAGCAATCCAACATAATATATATTGAAAATAATCCACTGAAATGATTTTTCCAAAAAGATTTGGCATTCTGTTGTGTTCTTTTTGAAGTGAAAGAGCCAACTCGAGAATATATTTGAAAAGAGAGCTGACCTATTATGAATTTCAAACTAGGTAATGAGAAATTTAGATAACAATGGTTGTGCAATTTATTTATTTTTATGAATACTCTTACAGGGCAACTATCCAGGACTTCTGTTCAGTGTTCATAGTGCAGTCAAAAAATAATAAGAAAAAAAAGAAATAGCTTCCGTATTTTTTCTTTCTTAAGTCAAGACAAGGTTTGGGAAAGGGCATCCTAAATCTCACGGTTAAAGCCCTCAGTCAATATGGTATTTCAAGGTGCTATAATTTCTCTTTTGTTGTAAAATAACTTTGTCGCACATACTTTCTTAAAATATAAAAAATGGTGGCTGACCCTCTCCTTACCCATGCTCTCACACCAATTCAAATAATCTTTAAGCACAGAATTCTGTAATCTTTAATGTGTATGCTCAGCTTAAAACAAGTCAGTGGTTTGGCTGCGTAAGATATTCTGCCTATATAGAGATCACAAGTGTTTGGCAGATTGGACCTTTTGGATGAATCTTGTGCCTATGCAAAGCACTCTACACTGCTTAAACTTCGGCTTATATCTTGCATGCAGTTTGGGCTGCTTACCCAATAAAACCTTCACACCAAGAACTGTACTGATCTCTGTGGCTATGATTACATTAGCAACTAGCGCAACCCAGCAGGAGCAGCACTGGAGAGCAAAATACTCGGTACTAGGGTCCTGATGTCCACCCTCCACATGTTTCAGGTGGCTACTTCAGACTACTTGCAGTCTGGTCCCATGGCCTGATTGCACCTTTGCAGCTGGAGCACATCAGATGCTGTCTTGAAATGGACCTTCTGGTTTCATTTGATCCAAAATGGATCCTGCTTGTGTGTTCTGAGGCAGCTGCACAGCATGAACTGAAATGAGGTAAGCACAGATGACTGAGAGATTCACTTCAAAAGTATACTCCTGAGTCAAACTAAAATACTAATGTAGATGTAGCCTAGACAGCAAGTCATTTACAAGACTAAATTTAATTAATCAGTTCTGTTGCAAGCTAAATAAATGAGAACATTTTCAATGCTTATTACAAAGGTTTTTTCTACTATACTTGGACTCTCCACAAAGAGTGACTGGTTTTATATATGACACGTTCCCCAGTCATAAATAGTGAAGCATGGACTAATAACAGAACACATCTGGAATTCAGTTTTAAGCACTGGTATGTTAAAAAGGAATTTAGGTAGAGGTATTTATCCTCTAAGCCTTGCACTGGTGGACAGCACCCCATGAATTGTTTCATACTGTTAGTAATCTGAAGGTATATCCTGCCTTTGGAGCAGAGTTTTAATAAGGGGGTTTTGTTTAGGGTGAGACTGAAGTTACAGGGAAAAGGATCCTTCTCTTTGTCTGAGGAAGTCACAGGTATTTCCAAAGCCTTCATTTTTTCGTATAGGCAGGAATATTCTGCAGAATTGCTGCAGTATAGTAAACTCCTAATGCAATAATGAATGTCCAGAGCTAAAAGTTCCCAGTGTTGAATTGGACACTTTAGCTTTATTAACTTGTTATGTTCTGTCAAGCAAAAGTATGGTGACTTTCCTGTAACTGAGGCTTTCCTTCTTCACAGAGATGAGAAAAAGAGATTTTGCATCTTGTGTGCAAAGCACTATGTAATTTATATTCACCTGAATTTATGATTCAGAATATGAGGACATCTGAGCTACTTGACGGCTTAAGGCCTGGGTCTGAGACACCAAAGCTCCCCACTGGCACAGCTTTTGCTCTGAGGTCACAATAGATAACTGTCCTTGTCTTCACTCATCTCATCATCTATGCTTTTCCTGGAAGCTAAACCAAAGCATATCTCAGTTTTCCTTTCTAAGTGAGGATAATTTAACAAACCTTCTGATAAAGGGAAGGCAGTTCACTTGTCTTCCCTGGAAGAGGAAACCTTTTCATTTTATTTTAAGATTGCATTTGTCAAACTTCAGTTTCTCTCATTGGATCTGGCTATGTTCCCCTTTGTGAGGTTGAGCCCCTGGCCCTTGCTATCGTTTCTCTTTTGTATGTTTATAGCAGCATACAGTGATAGGCTCACCTTTTCAGTCTTCTCTTCGCTAAACTGAATGGATTGAGTTTCTTGAGCCTTGCACTGAAGGCTTATTTTCTAGGATCTCGCTTTAACATTCTCATGTACCCACATTGTTCTCAATGTGCAGCTGTCAACCCTGGCCACAGTGCTTTTGTAATGACCTGACTGATTCTGTGTGTAGAGGAAAGACCATGTCCTTGCTTCTCTGTGCTTTTTTAGACCCATAAATATTGCATTAGGCCTTCTTAGCTATCCTTTGTTTCACTGGTCCTTTAGAGTAGGCTCAGCAACTGTTCTGATTGAATACCATGATTTGGGATTTTTGGTGCACAGGGATGCTTTGAAGATATAAAAAAAGCACACAATTAAGTCATTTTAGGATAGATAGCCTTTTGTAGGGAACAAAGGATTACTTTACTGAGTTTTGAACAAGATGTCTATGCTTCTAGTTACATATGAGTTCATCAGTTACTATCCTTTCTGTGGTTTGTCACCAGAATTTAATGGTTCTATTGCTATGTGCTTTACAAAGCACCTTAGGTGAGGGAAGCAAAATACTAACAAAGCAATATGCTAATGGTCAGAAAGACATAAATATAAAATGAAATTAAACAAATGATAAAATAAAACCAATTAAGCAGCATTAACCTGAAAGGACTTTAACTTTGTATACCCAAACCTAATTTGCAAGTATCTACTGTTCTCAACAGTAAAGCGAAGTTCTTATGAACTAGTCAGGACACTTCTAGGATAGGAGAGAGATCAATTAGAATGGGTAGTATTTCAAAACCTCTCTTCCTTCTAAGTTTTGAAGATGCTTAGGAAATCTTACCAGGGTTTGAAAAGTGCAAAAACAAGAAAACCTCGTGTATATAAATTCAGTAAATGCTATAATGAGTTTACTGTTGGCATAAAATCATCTTCCAGCATAGAAGGTCTGCAATGAACATCTCTTAGAAGATTGTTATTCTGACTAGGAACTTTTTTCTTTTTAACAACACTGTTTGTAACCACAGGGAAGGATAGAATGGGTAGAGAATGAATATTTTGCATTTGAATGCAGATTAAATCTTGTTGACTTTCCTTTCCAATTTCCCATCAAACCAGCTTCATTATCACTCAGGCATACTCCCTTAGGGTACAGGACTCATCTGCTTTGACTTAGGGTCACCCAATGGGTCACTGCTACTGGCATGAGTTTCCTACCAGATCATGGGGACAGTCAGTGATTAAGTGGCTTTTCTCCTTTCTGTGTCCTGAGGTACCAGGTTTCTAGATCAATGTCAGGTTTTATACTGTTCTCCCGTCGCACAGAATTTACCATGACAAGACTGCTTTATTTATGTATCATTGAAAATACTATTGAATTGCCTTCTCTTTTGTGCTCCTTTTTAATGAGTTATTCTCCAAGGTTGCAGACTAACTGATTAAGCCAGTGATGCAGATAGTTTTGATTGTCAATACATCAGGATATCTATCAAATGAGACACTGCAGATCTTTCTCACTACGCTTCAGTCAAGCTTTGCTTTTGTTAAATGCACAAAGGTGCCTGGTAGCTGAGATACTTTGCAATATCGCATACCTTTCCCGCAAGTAAAGTTACAGTACCTACAGGCTGCAGTATACTTTTGGCAAATATATGCAAAGCTGCATCCATTTGTATGCTGACAAAAAATGATTAAGGAACAGAAGTGCCTAAATACATGTGGGAAGAATTTGGCTCTAAGGCCCAGCTGCAGCAAATACTTAGGCATGGTCTTAATTCTATATGTGTGATCAGCATTACTGTGATTTTGATATATGTGTTAACATGCATAAAGGTGAAAGCATGAGTAAATATGACTGAGATAAAGATATATATGCAAACCCAAATGTAAATCAGATAAGCTGGGTAATTTGTGAAAGTATATGCTTCCCTCAAAGTTGTTAGGTGATGGAAGGGGGTTAGGGGTTTTCAACTGATAGTTGGAGCTAGATTATTTTTTTTCCTTTTGAGTGGAATCTGCAGTAGGTCTTTGAATAGGAGAAAGCTGGGGGGAGAGGGGAGAGATGTTGCTGCAAAAAATGGCCTAAAGATCAAAAGGTACCTAAAAATAAACTCAAACTCATCAGTTGTGCTCATTTCTTCCTTTACCTAGCCTGTTGTGCCTGATAAGTTATCTTTGGACAGACAGGTTGAAAGCTAGGACAAAAGTGTTTGAGTGTGGTATTGTAGTATGCATTGTTCCTTTCCCGTATAAAATGAAATAACTGGAATACTTTCCTTTTGTAACTAGCCATTTCATATGATCTTGGATAAAGCAAAGTCTACAAATATTTCAATTAATGTGAATGTATTTGGAATTTTCGGTGTTCAGATTGTCACTGTGATCTTTAACAACTCAATGAGAGTTGGATCCATTGTGCTAGATGCTGTATGATTACTTTACCGTGTCAGTCCATCACTAAAAAGCTATGAAATGCACCTTTCTTTCCCCACTGCCTCAATGTGGCTCTCTCCATTAAAGCTTGACTTTAAATAAGAGACTAACAAAAATATGAAAGAAATTAATGAGAGGAATTAGTGTTAAGAGTAAACTAACAAATATGCATAAAGGGCAAGAATTGAAGGGGGGAAAAAAATCAGCAACAGAAATTGATGCTGTAACAACTCTTCTCTTGTTTTGAAAAACCAAACAATAAAAAAGATTAATCGCATTGTTAACTAGTGCAACCTCTAGTAGTCAAAGAACCCAGACAGACCAATTCATCTTTATATGTTGTCTTTAGTTGTGAGTGTCAAATGATGATGAAACAATGATTGGTGGGATTCAGAGTCCTGCGTCTAAATAATTACAAAGCTGTAAATCTATGTGATTCTACTGACTTTGGTGTAACATGAGTTTATGACAGCTGAGAATCTGGCCCCTTATTGAAGTTGAAATTATATAATTTTCCTCATAAGAATTGTCAGCATTACCCTGTGTAAGAGGCAGAAGAAAAATCTAAAATCCAGACAGAGTTTTTGTGGTGTGAATTAGATCTCTTGTGTATTCAACATAAAGGCTTCAACACATGCTGCTTCACCTACGGAAGAAGAGTCACATTTCCACTGCTTTATTTACATTCAACAGGCTACATATTTAACCAATCTTTAGTTGTTTTACTTTAGAGTAATAGCATATTTACAGCCATGATTGGACAGAATCACCCTTGAATAGATGGGTACTGATTGAACAAAGTATGGTATGTAGTTTGGTATTGTACATATGATTCAGGTACAACCAAAGTTTAGATTCTCTTTAGGCCTCTCATTTTTCCCTGGTAGTTTATCTCAACAAGGAAATGCAATCTCAGTTATTAATGAATACATAATAGATGAATTTATCCCAGTGGTTTAAACTTTCTACAGGAATGCATGTAACTCCAGGTGAAATACCACCTGAGTCAGTAGGACTCTTGTGCAGCCCCAAACACATTACTGAGGCTAATTAATCATAACTTGATCCTAATTAATCATAGTAGTAATATGAGTTGAGTCTTAAAGACCATGCACAACAAGAATTTAGTTTCAGTGGGATGATAAATACTAAAAACTTTTTCTGAAGAACAAAAGAAAGCTTATTTTTCTGTACTCCTGCTGTCTTATGTCATGGAGAGAGTAAACTGTAGCATCAAGAAACGGTACTGTAGAAGAAGAGGCAATCCTCTTAGTGTGCAGGTTGCTTTAGCTTGTTATTTATGGCCCTTGTTTCCCTCTGTGCATTTCATAGGAGCCTAAAAGTTAGATACCAACATCTTTCATTGGAAATGATCTGAAGTCAGCAGAAGTTTGCTTATAGATTGAATCAAGGCCTTAAAAACAGACGTGTGTCATTGTTAGTATGCAGTCTCAAAATGAATGAGAGACATGTGATGGGGCAGATGAGCACCACTTTCACTTTGGAGTTCCTTCTGGGGCTTCTGTACTTCCATCCTCAGGACGAGCTGCCACACTGCAGCAAAAAAGGAGTGTCATGAACTACAGTCCTGTCTCCTGTTCACAGGAAAGCTGAGGCAATTGCCCCAAGTGCAGCACTGTGACTGAGGAGCTGGCATTAGGACTAGCATATGGTGAAAAGTGGGAACAGGAGGTCAAAATATTTAAGCCTGCTGTTCTCCTTCTTCTTCAGTAAATCTATACCTAGTACCAGAGAGAACAGAAGGAATAGCATTTATTGTAGTGATGTAGACTTCTGCACATTGGGCATTGGACATTGCTGTCCAGCAATTTGCACCAAGAATAAAGGTTGTGCCCGTCTGTTTGCCAGGTAGAGCACTTCTACTGAGGCAGGATGCTGAGGAAGATAACAGGCAAAGATTATCAGTGGTGGAGTACAAAGCAGAGTGAGAGGGCTGTTTGGGAGGTACAGTAAACAGGGAGGCTTCTTTCATATTCTTGCTTAAAATTTCAACTTAAATAACACTTTTTAATATTACAAAGAGCTCAACTAGCCTTTCTCGATGGGCAAGGACAAGTCTTTTTCAACAGTCCCATGAGAATATAGCTTGTACTTGCTGTGTAATGAGAGAAGGATGAAGAGATAGTAACATCAAAATCCCCCAGTCCCAGATGAATCTCTGTCATTCTGGTTACAGCAGGCAGGCATTGGCTTTTTCATTTTCTAATCATAATAGAATGTGCTGGGATTGCAGGAGGTTTACAGCTGCTGCTGTCTCATGAACAACTTTGTTAAGTGTTCGCTTGAGACACAGTTCATTGCTACACCAGAGGAGGTTCCTCCTCCCCTGCGATGCTGCGTTGCTATCAGTGTTCTGCACAGACTGTTTCTCTCCCCTTCTTCTGAACTGCACAAGGACATTAGCATGAAAACGAGGACTTTGTTTCTTAAGTGTTCATCCATTCCTATAGCTTATCCTCCCACCTGAAGTCCTCATCTGTGGCATCAATGAGTTGCAGTGGAAATTGGTTTGATGAGGCTCTTTAAGTGCAATCCACTTACATATTATATGCAGTAATCTCTCCATAATTATAGACCTCCTCTTATTATTATTATAACATCTTTTAACACTTTTGAAGTTCCCTCAGTCTCATAATTCAGCTTCATTGACCAGAAGACAAAGAAATCCACCAGCTGCAGAGTTAAAATCATGAAGCTGTTGGCTTTAATCTCTTTTTAATCATTAAAATATAAATTAGCTCTTGTACTCATTACTTTCCAGACAGCTTTCTCTTCTGGGTTTCTCTCATATTCTCTGCTCACAACTGCCATCTGCTTCTTCTGGTGGCCTGCCTTGCACCAAGGCAGAGGTTCCTTCCTAGCATTTGTCATGAACAAGGGTGCAGGGCCTAAACAGCAAGGCATAACAGGAGAGAAGGATGTAGGCAGGTATAAAGACAGACAGGTCAAAGAGACCTGCCAAAGGGCACTTATTTAGTATTTTAGATTTTAGCAGGGATATCCATTAGGTAACTAAGAGAAGCCTCTTCAGAGCACTGCTGAAGTTTCTACCCAAACTGGAAGCATGGCATATATCATATGAGTGTTATATTTCCTTGTAGGAGGATAGTAATACCTCTGTAGCAACATTTGGCCTTTGAGTTGAAATCTCTTGTACATTACTGCAGATATTTTTGGTTATCAGTTTAGATTATGCATATACATCTGGACTGATGGACAACAGCAATTTCTTCGACAGTTAACACATGTACAATTTTTTTTTTAACTTCTTACCAAGAAAAAATCAACTCACTTCCTAGCATGGTAAAATGTGTAAATACACATTTTTTGCCACATTTAGTTGGTGCCTGGGCCTCTACATTAAGACTAGATCTTCTGTTTACAGCTGCATCTCCAAACCCAGCAAAGAACAATTTGGGGGGGTGTGGGAACAAGAGAGAATTCAGGGAGAAAAATAAGGGGGCACACGGGAAATACAGTACGTGGCAGCCAAAGCACATCACCCTTTTGCAACATGAGTAACGAACTAGCTGGTGAAGGCCAGACAGTTTGTTCCAGCTGCACGGCGGAGGAGGGAGCGATATGGAGATATCGCAGTCCTCCCCTGACCACAAAGGGTTGCATCCCAAAAAATAATTGCTGCTCACAGACTAACTGTTGACCTATAGTACCCCTAGCCTCATTATCCCTGCTTACCATATTAAAAAACATGCCCTTTGCTGCATAATGATATGTAAATAAGGGGGGCATACCCCCAACAACCACGCAAATGGCAATCTGGCCAATGAAGTATGTCTGCCGCACTTCCACATCCCACCTTCAACAACTATAAAACAGAGGATAGCTCACTAAAGTTTTTGGAAGGGAAGAAAATTGAACCGCCGACCTGTTCACTGGAGATTGCTGACGAGCGAGCCTCCTTCTCCCCTCCCCCAAACAGGGACGCCTCTTTGGTAAGACTTGCGCCTCCGACAAACGTTGGATGTTACCCGGGAAAATATATTATTATTGAAAGCGCTTATTTGTTAGTTTGAGCTCACAGAAAGAAAATTTGTAGCAGCAAGTGCATTTATCAACGGCAATTCCGAACCTGTTGTATCTGTCGCTTTAATAAAATCTTATTCTTTTTACTTTGCGAAACTGTCTCAGGGAAAGTCCTCAAACAGGGGGGCTCTGGCAGGCAAAGGTAAATTATAAAGATAAGGAAGGGCCTTCCGTCCCTCCCTTTCACGCGACAGGGGGCAAGGATCTATATTTTAAAGGGATGGAGTATTTCAAACATCAGGATTTGGGGCACAGCTCTCAAAAGAATCACATCTCTATAAACTAAAGCTTACAAAAGCCCATGAACCTAATGCTGCTTAGCAAGTGAGCACCTCTGAATGCACAGGTACAACAGATAGGAAATCCCAAGCACAGAGACTTGTGGCCAGCCGAACGTGCAACTGGGGCTTCAGTCCAATGAAGCATGTTAGTGTATGTTTAAGTATGTGACAAGTCCCATTGATTCACTGGGACACCTCAAGTGCTTAAAATTAAGCATGTGCTTATATCCTGCTGCTAGATCAGGGTTTAAAATTTTACTCCTGATTGTTTTGGCAACAGGAGAAAACAAATGTGTTCATATTTCAGCTATATGAAGCACAGGGGAAAACTTGGACTGGGGGAGATTGACACCTCTAATAATGAACAACAATGTGTGGAAGAGTTTTAGTGCTACCTATACAGCTCTAGCTGAAGAGAGTGCTTTACTGAGCGGTGAGAAAGGCTGGACTCCCGGAAAAACCATGTGGCATTTTCAGCTTAATTGTATCCCTTATGGAGATTACTAAATGATGTGCAAAGAAATGATCCTAATTAAGAAAGTCTATACCTGTTGGCTAAAATCTTAGAAAATTAGTATTCTTTCTTATGCTTGTTATCTGAGCTCCTTTTCATGTTTCCTAAATACACCAAACAGAATTCCAAAGATTAAATCAATGAAAAATATTCTGTGTCTGGATCATGTATATTCATGACTTTTTCCACAAACTTTGAACATGATACACTTTGGTTCATGGCCAGGTCTTAAAACAAAACTTTTTTTATCATCATTATTGCTTTTTAAAAAAAAGACACTCTGGATAAAAAAATGTCTATCTTCCATGATATTGCTCAGGCTACATGAATTAGACATGTGAAGCTGTGGCTCCATTGAAACCAGATTTTTGCTCAAATAAATGCTGAGGAAGCAATTCTGCACTCTGCCAAAATGAGTTATTTATAACATCTCTCAAAATACTTTTCCTAATTTTGACAATGCTAAGAAAATCTTGGGTTGCTTTACTATGAAGAAAAATTGGCTGTAGTTTCATTGTCTCAAAAGGATATCCAGAACTCTATTTTTTTTTCTTTTTAATAAGCACAGGATTGGAAATGAACTACAGAAAGAAGCAATCAGAGATATGCTTGGGTATTTGAATGTGACACCAGTGAGAAAGGCTCAGTATATTCTTCTGTGGTTGCTTACCAGATTTTGAATGCTACAAAGCCAAGCACCTATGATTTCCAAGCGAAACCAGAGTATTGCCTCTGATAGAGGCAATTCAGGCAAAGTAGCACCCCTGTGTGCACCTGGCAGTGAAGTGATAAAACCTTGAATATTTTTCTTGCCTTTGGCAGAGGGAATGGGTGGAGGCAGAACACTCTTGGGCAAAGATTCAGCATAGATGTAGCTTTGCAATTTTAAAAAGTTGACTTCTGACCACCCAAAATGTTGCCTTAGCTCTGCTTAAGGTGCTTAAGATAGATAGGCAGTGCCCTAATCACTTGAGTAGATCTAGTGTTGCCTTTCAGTATTGCCATTATCAGCAGATTGCTAGCATTTAGCAGCAATGCTCTGTGGCAAAGGCATCTTCTGTCTAACGTGAGTCACGTGTGTGAGATGTTCCTGAATATCTCTTAGTGATGCACAGGTTCTGGTATTTCCTATAAATGAAGTTTTGAGGCCTTGCAAGACACTTGAAAAGGGAGCATATGACACTGTCTCCAGGGATTTGTGGGGGAGGGGGCCACACAAAATTCTAGGAAAATTCAGTCCAGCCTTTGCATCTCCCTGACCACTAGGAGCTCTCTCCTTGCAGAAGATTTGGGAGGTGACTGGGGCCAAAGGATTTGGCATGGCACAGCATGCTATGCTCAATAGATGTCCAGCTGGGTAAGGCCTCTTTTACAATGACAAGGTGCCCCCAACCAAAGGTATTTTGTCATCAGCTCTGTTATGAAACCTTTTCTTTCTCTTCACAAGGGAGTCCAGGCATGGGTGCTTGAGCGTGGGGCCAGGCTACTAGGAAATGCCCTTGATGCAGAGGAGATGTTTAGCAATGGGTGGTAAAGAGGGGATGGACCAAATAGTACTTGCAGGAAATGGACTTCTGAGGGGAAAGACCATGTGAAGGCAAAATTAGTGGTTTGGGACAGCTACAGGTGAAGTGCGTTTTTGGGAGCATAGGCAAACTCCTACAAAAAGAGGAGAGAGGCCTAGAAAACTACCAAGGTGTGTGAAGGCACACATTGTATTTGTAGTTTGTATTGGACAGATAATGTGAGGGAAGAGCTGAGAGTGCTTTCATGGCTATTAAACTTCATTCCGAAACTCCTCATTCGACCCTAATTTTTTACTGGATATTTTTTAATATTAAATAAACGGAAAAACATGTCGGCTTGTGTAGCCACTAAGATTCTTTATTTTGATAACTTTGCTTTCCCTCTGTTCCTATTCTCTGCTGAAGTGCAGCCTTTATGGAATTTCAGTAAGTGTAAATAGGATGGTGTTTTTTAATGAAGAAGGTTGGCAGCCCCAATTTGACAGGAATGTGTCTGGAGTTGATAGAATTGCATAAAAGTAATGCATTTACTTCCAAAATGGGAACAGTAATTTTTGAAATTAAACAAAATTTCAATTGTAAAATTTGACTTGCTTAGATTTTTTGTGAGGTAAGATTAAAAAGGTTTTTTAATGTTTATGCCTTTTATTCCTTTTTCTATTTTTCCAGAAAATAATTACTTTTTCCCTTCAATTTTTAAAGACAAGAACATAAACAAAAGCTAGCAGGGAGGTAAGATGGGGAAAAAAAGTTTAACAAAAAGAAAAAGAAGAAAAAGCACAAAGAATCATAAAACAAAACTTTTGAAAGCATAACTGAAGTACTGCTGTGCATTTTTCAATGAGTCTTCCCCCCCCCCCCACACACACACACTGAACCTTGTAAGAAGTTGCAACATCTAACTTGGAATTATCATTAAAGTTCAGTAGAAGCCAGTCCAGGCCTCTATTTATATGGGAGAACTTCAGTGGAGTGGGACTGATTCAAAGAAGGCAAAGACCTTTGCAGTAGTAACCAGTGAAAGAACATTTTCCTCTTGAAGTAGAGCAAAAAATAGGTCCCAGTAATGATTGCTGCATCATTTTGGTCTAATAAAAAGAGGTTCTTTTGAGTTTTTAGTAAGGACTCTTTTACAACAATCATTTATTTGCACATTTCTCCTTTTTGCTAGGTTTTCTCTTCACCTTCTGATATTAGTTGCCATGTGAGGGAGTTTCTCTGCCTCCTCTTCCACACGCACTTCTTAAATACTGAAATGACGTAAGAATACTTACATAAATGTGTGTTTTCTGATAATGCAGCACTAAGAAAAGATGCCAGGTTCATTGATTCAGTGTGTGATGCTTTCATGTATACGTGGAACAAGTACAGCAGGATTAGTAATGGGAGGAAATTTCAACTGCGTTTGTGTTTGAGGTATTTCACAGAATCACAGAATGGTAGAGGTTGGAAGGGACCTCTGGAGATCATCTGGTCCAACTTCCCTGCTCCAGCAGGGTCAGCTACAGTGGATTGACCAGGACCATGTCTAGTTGGGTTTTGAGTATCTCCAAGGATGGAGACACTGCAGCCTCTCTGGGCAACTTGTTCCAATGTTTGGCTGCACTTGCAAAAAAAAAAAAGTTTACATGAAATTTCCAGTATTTCAGTTTGTGCCTGTTGCCTCTTGTCCTTTCACTGGCTACCACTGAGAAGAGTCTGACTCCCTCTTTACTCTCTTCTTCCCCCCATCTTGTATTTGTACACATTTGATAAGATCCTCCTCTGACCCTTCTCTTCTCCAGACTAAACAATCCCAGTCCTCTCAGCCTCTCCTCGTATGACAGATGCTCCAGCAGGTCCATTTCACTTCCACTTTCAGCTATGCTTAGCGATCTTCCCCTACAACTGAAAATTCGTGTCTGAAACTGAAAATAATGCTGTCATTATCAACCATGGTGTCATTCTATCAAGTATCCCCTCCTGGAAGATGCTCTTGCCATACAGCTGACCAATAGCTTGGTGTTATAACAAGAAATACTCTTGCAAGAGCAATGCCACCTGCTAGTCCTCTTTGGAGGATGATTCTCCTCTCTTTCTTAAGGCATTCCGGGTATTGTTTCACACAGTGGGATGGTGGAATACCTCCTAGTAATGTCTTCTAAATATACTGAATGGCAAAGACTGCAGTTGTTCCTGTATTAGAAACAAATGGAAATAATTTGACTATTTCTGACTAGTTAAGTGACATTTGATCAGGCGTTAGATGGGTGTGGGACTCTATGCTCTAGGCATCTTTTCTGTAGATGTTTCAAACAAAGACTCTTAAAAAAATCAAACTGAAGATGAAGTGCACTGAATTTTTATGCAATCTCATATTTTAAAGTATTTTACTTTATATTTTTTCTTTCGTTTTAATTGTCAGTCTTTCTTTGTCCTTAAAATACTTTGTTTATCTAGATATTCCAAATAAGAGGATTGCTACATGCTGCCAAGTGGGATAGTTTGACAGCTGCTTGTGTCAAATATGGTATTCTTAACTGCATATATTAAAAATAAATTGGGTGTCACTGAGTTTTATGTTCTTCATGTTTAACAAGTGGAATATAATACAAATTGGGTAGTCTTTGTAAAATGGCAAATAAATAGGATATTATTATTTGAATATATCATCAGGCTACATTTTCCATCTGAAGCTTAATTTTAATGATTTTCAGTGTGGTTTTAAATTGCTGGTTAAATGTGGGATGTTTAATAATATCACAAATAGTAATATTAGAGGTTAATTCAGTGAATAGTGATAGCAATTGGTGAATAACTTGCTTATACATCCAGTCAGTTCTCCATATTAAAACCAGGATGCAGCAGAATAAATGAAGCAGTGAGTTTCTTTGACTGCAGATGGATGGACTTACTTCTCCAAATCTCGACATTGACTCCTACATAAAGGGAAGTTCCTACGTTACTCAGAAGTGTCAAAATGCTTCTGTTTGGTGCTAATCAATTTTGACACGCATTCATTAACCCATTCTTTATTGCACAGAAATGTGGAGGAGAGAATTAAGCTCTCAGATCCCTTTTTTTTTTTTTAGTCTGGTTGTCTATTCTTTAAAATTCTCTCAGTCTTTGGATTTCTGAAAGAAAGTATCACAAGTGTGTGTTTGTCTTGTTTGTGAATGCATGATTTATACCTAAAATGTGAATCCACATGTATAGGCACTGGTAAGATAGAGGAAATTTCAAAGCACTTTTGTTGCTAGAAATTCATTTACCACTCTGCACTTCTCTCAGCTGTCTCTACTGTGGTGATTTAGGATTGTTGGTTTGATTTAGAGCAAAGCTAGGCACTGAAGCTCATTCACTTTGTGACAGATCTTTCCTGTTACCTTTGCAAAGACCTCTGCAATAACATATTTCCATACCCTCCTAGATCTGTTAGATCTTGCTTAACAGCTCTCGAGCAAAGTCCCAGACTCTCCAATTTCCTTTTGTATTCTGCCTTCCAGGCCATGTGGTAGGGAAAATTGGGTATGTGAGGGAGCAGGTGCTGCAGGACCCAGCAGCAAATGAGTTGTAGACTTGGGGAAAATGATGTAGGTAGAAGCAATTAGTTTGATATTGAAGTACACTATTCTTTCCACTAATCACAGCTGCTTGGGTATCACTGTGAAGAAGAAAAAAAAGGGTGTCATGCTAAGCACATATTTGTAATATTATGAACGAAATCCACCTAGTTCACAAGTTAAAGGGTCCTGTGTTAAAAGCTAAAGCCATTTAAATTCTAGCTCTAGGGGAACATCAACTTTTCCTCCTTACAGTATGTATGTTAACAGAGGACTCGAGGACTGTTTTGGATGTATTTGTCAGCCTAATGCTTCATCAAACCTTTGACCTTTTCTTTTCTTTTTCAACTCTTTGGGCTTTGTGACTAAATTCTGGGAAAAAAAAAATTCCCACTACTCACAGCGCTATGTTTTATGTACATCATACATGTGGTTATCATAGCTACACTTAAATCAGAGATGGAAAAAGGACAGGTAAATTATGGATCATAATTTTCTCTCAGTTACATCAATTAAATGAGGACCGTTTTTGGTATACTTGCCTCGATTCAATAGGAAAAAGGTGAAGTTTTGCTGCACCTTGAGTACTCGTAGAAGTCCTTTCTATTTATATGGCCATGATGCCCCAAAAGTCCACTTTGGGGCTAGAGTCATAGTGTTAGTATTGTATTCTCACCAGTGCGTACCTCAGTTGTCTGAAGCAGGGCTGGAAAACAAAGGTCATATTTGAAAAGAGTCCCCTTATAGCAGTAGAAAATTCACTGTTGTAATGAATGAGCAAAGGTAGTGGTGAAGCCTGTACTGTTTGGAGTATCTAGACCAAGTCTAGGTGTCCTGTGGGAGAGAAGGGGAAGGAGGACAGCTTCCAATTCAATCATAAGTTTGTGGACTGAGAACAGAAACTGCTGTATGAAATGGTATGTCTTGTATTTAGAAGAGAGAGGATTACAGAGTGATCATTTTCAGTCCTCTAGGCTCTTAAAAAGCAATGGAAGCTGGAGACCCTCAGTACCAGGGGAGAATTTCACCCTAAAGCAAGTGAGAGAGGAATGGGGTCAGTTAGACTCATGGGGCTTACAAATAGACCACAAGATAAAATTCCAAATTATTATGGAAATATGATCATATTTGTTATGGCTATGTTTATGTGGAAATCCTTTGCCCTAGTTTGAATGTTTCTCTTGGAACCATTTGACCCCTGGAGGCAATCTTCAAGGAATAAATTTGGAAGAAACATATACATTTGACCTGCTAAAGCTAGTTGAGTCAGATGTTTGGATTTGTCACTCCCCTTTCTTATATAAAGTCTGGGCTCAGCTGCTCATGAGGGTTTGTTAGCCAGACCGAGGAGACTGGTTATTCTGAGCTACATTTCCTGCCTTGTCTGTTCCGCTGGAGATCTGATGTTTTGACCTGTTGTGTTCAATGTTTTAAACTGCTTGGGGTAAGTACGGGAGGCTTGGAACTGTTTAGTGGCTGTTCAGTGAATGAGCTTGAACCCAAGTGTCAGCTGAAAGACAATTGGATAATGTCTCCAAATTCCCACAAGGGAGAAAGAAGGATTTGAAGTTTAATGATGAAATATTTAATAACTTTGTGGACCAAGCCCAACAGGAAAAAACTGAATAATAACTGAAAAAAAATCTAAAACTGAATAATTTTGGTCTTTGATGGGAAGTAGAATGACCCAACAAAGGTTTTTTTTTGTTTTGGGGTTTTGAGGGTTTTTTTTGGCTAAACAGTTGGCATAGAGTAAAATAATGACGTTTTCCACTAAAGATAGTGCACCAGTTTTTGATAACCCAGCTATTACCAAACAAGAAGCAACAATATAATAATCCAGGAAAACTTGAAATTAGTAAATGAAATATGAACTGAAACGGACTCTTTATCCATTTTCTATATGGTGTAGCATATTGCTACTTTTCCTCTTGCATCTGATCTACTCACGTTCCTCTCCACTCTCTTCAGGGATTTCTTTGCATCTAACCTGCCTGGCCACACACATGATTTCTGTGTTTGATGACTATAGAGGATTCCATAGCCATTATAAATTATGTTAGCTGTGTTTGTACTTAGGGCTTGATTAGGCTGGCATCTCAGCTTTACACTGAGTAGGAACTGGTCTAGAAAGCTGAGGAAGGCATTGTCTAATTGGAAAGGCTTATTTGGAATATAGAATTCAGAGTTACAGATTTCTGATTGAGTTACAAGCGAAATGCATTTACCTAGCATAGCTTAACTAAAAAATAACTAATGTCACTTCCAGAAAAGAGCCAAGTGACTCCAGCACTGGCCAATGAAGCATCTGAAAATTTAAAATCAAATGAGGTTTAAATACAAGATTATTGATGTTCCAGAAAATATTAATATCTATTTTCTTGCCTTCTAGTATCTGAACCTGCATTTGAACTGCATTTGGGCTATATCCCTGAGCATGACCCAACAATGAAAGCTGAAAACATGCTGTTTTTTAAAAAAAGTTATTTTTGTCTTGGACTCCAGAAATTGCAGCTTTCAAAAAATAACTGACATTAGACATAGCAACATTGTTGCCCAGGCCAATGGGTGATGTAGCAGTTGCAATGATTTAGCCAATTAGCAGGTATTTTACCTCTTAACATATGTTTTGTGTTCACGCTGCTCTGCTTACATCTTCAGGTAGGGAGATTCAGATCTACAAAAGGATTTAGCAGCACTGAACAGTCAGCTTTGGAAAATCTGTCCCTACATACATGTAAGATGGAGAGGTACACAGGGCCTTGTGGGGCTGGATAGAGCAGCAGCATGAATACGGAATATGCCACAGAGAGTGCTAAATCCTTCCTATTTACCACCATTAAATCTGAGCGTAAGATTACATGTGCAAAGGAATTTACCTTGAGTTTTCTCTTCCAAATACATACGGTCGTGGACTTTCGCATGTTGGTTTTTCGAGCGCTAGTGTTTAAATGGGTGCCTTCAAGTGTTTCCTAAGGCAACACGCACTTGTCTGAATGGAGCTCACCCATGTAGGCTGTGTGCCTTCTCTAGACGAGTGCTGAGCACTGCAGTGGGTGTTACACTAGTGGTTACCCAGACAATAGTGACTGTATGTTCTTGGAGGCTGCACTGGTTTACTGAGAGAAGGGATATAGCTAAGGCCAAGGTGGTGATTTTATGTAGCCTGCCTTCCTCTATGCCCTCCTTCCCTCTCTCACACGTAGTAATAATATATCTTTGTTATCTATGTCAGCCATTAGCCACTGTTATCAAATTAATGTAAATCTGCTAGAGACAGAGAATAAATTGGGTCCTAGTCTTCACTCCCATTTTAAGGCTGTAAGAACTCTAACTAACTGCCAGCTGCCTGCCTAATCAGGCCCATTGGTAAATCTTAGTCTGGTGCTTATTTTGCACACGTGCAGGAGCATGCTCCTGGAGGCTGTGCACTCTGTGCAAATGGAGCAGCTTCCATTTACTTTAACAAGAACCACCCAGTTAGTCTGAAGTAGTTGGGCCTCATCATTTTAATAGATCTGTGTGCTGTTAGACCTCATCATATTGCTATACCCAGGAGAAGGCAATTTTAATTTTCATATTGAATAGTAATGCTCTAAACTAAAAATATTGCTTTGAATCAAAGTAGCCCAAACTTGAAAGGATTCATAAAGTGGAAACAGGTGTAGTCAGCTGTTTAAATACTTTGCAAGTTGTTTGACACATTACCACAGTAGTTTGATTCACATTTGAAAGTTAAGCATTTGCATAAGCAGAGTGAGATCATAAATCATTTTGGACAGCATATTATACTGTTAGTTCCTGTGGATTGATGGAAACAAGTAACTGCAACAATATTAACCATTTACAAAACAATGAAAGTTTGTCCTGAGCAAATATATGTGTGTATCATCATTAAAGCAGAGAAAGTCTTAGAAAATCATTTTCCAGAAATATATATAAAAAAAAATTCTCCAACTGCATTAATTTTGTGCTTCCTTTTGGTAAGCTATGAGTTGCTTAGTTGGAGTAGCTCAAATGTTTATTTTAAAAAAGGCCAATATGGCACCTAAATTCCATGTAAAAGAACTCAGACATTGCATTTGTAGAAGTGAATTCCAGCTGCTATAGAGCATTCTGAGTCATGTGCTATCTGGATTTTCTTGTTGTCTTGTGAATAATTGCTACATGCCATGACCCATGATTTTTGTTTCCCTAGAAGTACATGCTACTCTATCTTTTATGACATTCTGTAAAATGGATGAAAATATTAATCTTAAAAAAGTTTATTTAATAGAGGAAGAAGAGAGAAAGCAAAGCATTATGTTATAGTTTTTTGATGAATGCTCTATATTTCATTTTTATGCACTTGAGCCAAGAGAGTAACTCATCCCTTTGCATAAACATATGGTGGCTTTGTTTTCAGGCAGATTTGTGACAGTAGTGAGTGAGTGACTTTCCAGGCTCTGACAGTTGTCATATTCATGGGCAGCAGTACTGCCAAAGAGCACATGTATTAGCGTGGATATTCAAATTCCTATAGCACAAGTGTACTGGATCCAGAAAGTGCTTCTCCTAAAATATTGAATTTGTTTGCTTTTTTTTTTCTTTTTTTTAAGAGTTAAAGGTCTTCATTTCAGAGCCAACATAATGTAATGGAAACTGATTGCCTTTGATCCAAAGTAGTCAAAGATGCTGGATTTCAGTAACTATGCAATTTATTCCTGGGGAACGGGTCTGTTTGTGTTGTTTACAGATGGGTGTTGACTAGCAAATTTTCTCAAGAAACAGTATGTATGAGAGACTGGAGCAGAAAGCAAGAGGAATACCATCCCCATCTTTTGCTTGATAAAGAGTATTTGACAGATCCACTTTTGCCTCCTGATAGGTAATGTAGGCAATAAAGAAAATGACGAAGAAAACAATCTTGAACAACAAATTGAAATGCTAAGGATTTAGTGAAAAGAGAGAACAGGAACAAAAGACAGTACAGGAGGAGAAAATAAATAAAAAGGCATGGCACACTATATTGGGAAAACTGTCAACAGGACTAAGGAAAAGAAGATAATTATGATATGGCAGTTAGTGATTTACAGCCAATAAAATGGGATACAGCAATAGAGATCACGTATAAAAACAGCCAGCCCCTCTTTTTCTTGAAAACTCTCCTACGTTTTCAAAGGAAAAGACCAGCAAGAACAAAAACAATAGCTTCATTATGCTGAAAGCGAAGAGGGACAGGAGTACAGATAGACATGGTCTTTCTGTCTTCTGCTCGGTTCTCCGCACGCACTTTGGCATTGCCAATAGCAGACGATCTTTCAGCTTCAGACACAACACACTGCAACTTGATTGATTCCAAACTCACTAGATATATATTTCAAAATATAGGATTTACCTAGATAGCCATGAGCAAAACAACGAAAGCTTGTTCTTGAGAACTTATTACTTGTTTCCTCCCAACACAGCATCCTCTTCATAGGCACTACTTTGAATATATCTTTCCAAACAAATTAAATGTTTATAACATTGATGTTTTCTATTCCATATCATATTTTTCCATGGGAATTGACAATTTGATGGGGGAACAAAATCTCTGCTTTGAGTCTCTATACTTCAAAGCTTGTTTAAGTGTAAATAGCAAACTTAAATACTTTCTCTCAATAGGCTTTTGCAAATTGAGAACCTGAAAGGTCTAACTGAACTGATATGCAATTTCATAACAAAGGAGTTTCTTAGTTCATGACACTCCTAGAACAAGGCCCAAATCAAACATATTTATATCATATAAAGTTATACTTTATCATTTATTATGTATCATTAAACATATAATTTATCAAGTTATCAGAAAAGGCAGATGCAATACTTAATCATTTTTGTTGCCGTCTTTTAGATTATTTTACACTGAGCGCAATGAGGTTTCTATAATCCAAGGCAGTTGAAGAAGCTGTACAAAGAAAGTGTTAAAGAAGAGATCAGAGTTTGCACTATGTAAGTACATAGCTGCTGAGTCAGAATGAGAAGGAGCAGTCAGTGGCAAACTTTTTATTCCTGGATATTCAGGAATACCTTCACAATCTGTTCAGTTCCTTGATATATTTAGAGATCAGGCAACCATGAATAACTAATTTCTGAAAGAGTACAGAGAAGGTAGAGAATGGAAAACAAAAAAGTATGTATATTCTTTTGATGTAACAAACCACTGGGACACATGCTACTTTTTATAATCTGGCCCTAAGCTGCTGTTCAATAGAAGAGAAGACAAGGAACATTGTACATTTGCTTTGATTCTTAGATATTTCCTTTTAGCATCCATTATTGGTTACTCTCAGAGACTTGTCTCTTATCGAGAGACAAGGGCTGTATTGCACTGTATGGTGGATCTCTTGGCCTAACCCACTATATCTGATCCACTATGATTTTTTTTCGCCGTCAAATCTGGTAGAACTCACCAAGGGAAAGGCAACTTACTGCCATCTACCCCACATGTGATCTTTGAGAAATAATTTATTATTTGTAAGATGATTGAGAAATCTTCTAGAAGAGTCGTACAACAAAGAGTTGCAATTTAGGACAAGGTGCTTTTTTGCAGCTCTTCCTCTTGTCCAGAGCATTTTACTGAAGCACAAGCAGCCCATCCTTTTGACTTTCTCAGCAGTGCTAGTTATCTGAACTGGATTACTGCTCTGACACAGGTATGCTTCTTCTGGTCCCAGACTGCCTGGTAACTCTGAATTTTTGTGTGCTGTGTTCACATAGGGTTACTGAAAGGAGTGGCAACATGTGTGCCAGTCCATTTGTTCCTTTGAAGAAAACCATCTTGGACTTGCTTACAAGCAAATATAAGCCTTGTTTTAATGGGTGATTTCCCAAACGACAATAAGTAAGTAAGTAAATAAATAAATAAATAAATAGAAAGATTCAGGAATGAATACGAAAGCCTGGTTTAGATGTCTATCCTCTGTAGCCAAAGATCCCTTCTAGATAAAATCTTAGGGGCAAACAAAGCCACAGACAAGTCCTAAGAACAATTACTGCCAACCGTGAATTTCATGTCTGAAACTAACTTCTACTAGTTTTTCTTCTAATGTAAAGGAAAATGCTTATGGTCCTTCTTCTAGAGGCATAACTGGACAAGGCAATCATACATTACATCTGGGATGATTTTTGTCTCTAACATAAGCCAAATGATAGATACTCACATGATGCATTAATCTCCTATTCTGGCCTTTGTAAAAATGACTTTTTTTCCAAATCTGTTTCATGATAGCTGAATTATATCTGAAAACTTATGATTTCCATTTGTGATATGGAGCATGGGAGTTCTGTGAATTGATTCAAGATACATGTGTTAACTAAGCCCTACACAGAGTTATTACAATCAATAGTCAGTAATTTCTCTGGCAGTTATTTCCCATGCTGTGTTAACTGAGTTGTTATATCCAGATGGACAGAAGAGCCACAAGATTTCTAAGGGAAGGTTATGCTTTTTACCAGACCCACTGATATTACTGGAAGACCTGAAGAATACTTTGGTAGCCTCAGAAACCTTTTTTGACCTATTAGCGGCTATAGTAAAAGATACTGTGTCTTTCTCCTTTTGTTTCATTAACTATATTGTCATTTTAATAAAGATTTTGTTTAAAGCCCTTTCTCTGTAATTGGAGAAGGGATGTTGTTGTTTGAAGATAAAATTAATCCACAGTTGAAAGATCAGAATTAAAAAAAAGAATGAGCTTTCACCACTAATGTTCAATAACGAACATAACTTTTTTTTTTTTAATTTAGTCTACTTGTCCTGAGAGTATGAGCCTATGCTGTTCTAGGCATCTGTCCTGTACTTGAAGAAGTACATTTTTCTTTTTGCCCCAGAAGCAATGGGAAAGGTAGCAGAATGAGTGATGTCAGCAGTATTTCATCTCTCTTTTCCAGGTAATGGGCAAATTAAACCAGTAATTTGATTAAAATTTTTCATGTGATTGCCCTCACCCTTTGAGCACACAAAGTGGACCTCTCTACCTCAATTTCACTAATAATCTGTGCAGATTGAAATATTTTTCTGACCTCATATAGTGGCAGGGCAGGATGTAACTGAGTTAAATAGCAAGATACTGATGCTTCTAGGAAATACAGAAAACACAAATAAAAGGCAAACTTAATAAACTGATGATTAAGTGTAAAATGAACTTAAACCTCAGATCAACCCCAAACTGAGAGAACTGTCCTGCAGTACTACCAAATGTCTTTTTCCATTTTTAGGACTAAAAAGTCAACTGGCATAGCTGTCATCATGGGAATGATTTAAAATTAGGAGAGATGCCCAAATATGAAAGAATTCTAAAAATACAGTACCGACTTATCTGTAATAGTAGTGTCCCTTCATTAAGCCTGCATACTCCAAACAAAAGGCAGCCAGCCATGACTAGTAAAGGCTCTGAAATCCTTCTGAAAAGTGCTGGATTAGCAGCCATAGTCTCTTTTTCCCCAGAGTATATTTTCTAGTTCATCTACTAACTTGTTTCTGACGGAAATGGTGGCCTCCATATTTCAGCATGGGATGATGTCACCCCTTGGAATGAGGCAAAGTATATACCTTGTATATACCCAAGCTATATATCTTGACATATATTTTGTTCTTTACATCTCTTCAGCATTCTCAGCAAAAAACAGTCAGCAGTTAGGTGATGACCATGAAGGGCAAGGGTGATTTGGGGGTTTAGGCACTTTATCACTTAGAACCTGTTTGAAAGAATAGTTCTTTGAAAAACTTAAATTTTATTGGGCTATTGTTGCTGCCTGCTAAGAACTTTCTGTCTATCACAAGAGTTATCCAGAGTGTTTTGAGGTAGAGACAGAGGGTAGGTCTCTCTGAATGAACTCTTATGATGATCTCTAGTTTGTGGGCAGAGTTTTCACTGTTCCTTTGAGAAGTTCAATTATGTGAAGATTATAGAAGTAGCTGTAGGAGATGTTCTCAAGTGCCCTTGGTATTAATTCAAAGAGGAATGAGTCAAAAAATAATTTGAAGCCTGACATTAATCTTCTTTGAATTTGTACAAGAGCTATTGTTAAAAAATTCCCTACTGGTTTATTTTCCCAGTTTAATTCAAAATAGTTTTGAACAGTAGGTTATTCAGCACTGAGTTAGTATTTCTGTTCTGTGTAGCTAATGTAAAATATTGGTGTCAAGAATCAATTTGGATCAGTAAATATTTTCCTCCTGCAGTCTTCCAGTATGTTTTTAAAAGACACTGAGAGGGCTGAAAAGGGGATGAACTTGGTGAAAGAGCTATTCTAAGTTTGGTTAACATCAGCTAGTTGATGGATCAAAAGCAGAATCTGAAATCAAAAATTTTTTTTTCTTTTTTAATACAGTTAAGTTTAGAGTTGAATCTACTTATAACACTTTTTGAATTTAAAAGCCTGAAAATCTCAAGTCCCTTCTGGGTGTACTCAAAATCTTGTGTGAAAAACTGGGTTTACAACAAGTTTGTTCAGTTGACGATGAACAAATTCTGTCTGTGTTCTGTTCTCATCAGAAATATCATATTTTAGGTCACAGTATCTGTGGCAACTGCATCCAGATTTGGTGTCTATGAATCTGACCCAAAACTAAACTATATCCTTAGGCAATCTTGGATCTTGAACATTAAATTCTTTCTAACTGCAAATGGTATTTCCTTCATTAATTTCTAGAATTCCCCAACTTAGCAATTACACAAAGCCAAATGTTCAATATTGAAAAAGCCCAGTAGACTTGTATTTAATTCCTCTAACCTCTTTATCATTGTTCAGAAATAGTATGTGTGGTTTACAGATGCTTAAAAAATCTCATGAAAGTATAAAATTATCAGCATATTGGGGAACAATCTCCGCAAATTTGCATGAAAGCTGCAAGGAGGAGAATTTGCATAGACGAGGCCTGAGCAAATGTATGCTTTACTCTGAACGAGAGGAGCAGCAGTGGTTCAGGATAATGTGACAAACTTTTTTCTCTGGTTTCCCAGCTTAGATGAAGTCTATATGTATAAGCTGGGACCAAAAGGTCCCTTTAGTTCATCTGTTCTTAATGTTATGCAAATGTCATACCATAGTGTACAACAATGGGGAAAAACAGATTTACATTTCCAATTATAAAATATTAGGTAAAAGAGCAAACATATACCAACCATGGCTAAGACACACAACTTAATGTGAAATGCCTTGTTCTTAAACCCTTGTTCTCGAAAGGGTTTATATGATGCATCAAGGATAACATTCCCTCTTTTGTCAAGACGGAATGAGTGTGAATCCAGCAAGATAGTCTCGTCCTTGCCATTAGAATCAAAATCCCTTTGAAGATTTGGAAAATTTCCTGTTAGGTTTGATGAAAAGCAGAGCCTTTCATGAGTTATTTTCTCAGGAAGAGTATAGAGTGCAAGTCAAATTATTAGGCTCTCTTGGGGATGCTCAGTCAATTGCATTGCTGGATTGACTGGGTGTCCTGAAGCGTGTGTGGAGAGCTCAGACTCTGTTTGCTGATGACACTATCTTGTCCCCATGGAAATTTTGACTTTTCCATTCGAAGGGTAAGCCAAGGGGAGAACATTTTAATAAATCTCAGTATATTTGCTACTTGACATTTCAGCACAAAAATTTAACCAGGAATGCAGATATTCCTGCCTCTGTTTTAGCAAAATTTTTGTACTACGCTTGGGGAAGCAAAAGCAGTTAGCGTGGCCTTTTTGTACCTTCCCTGAGCTTAGGACTTTGTTAGGGTTAAGATGGTCTTCTTGGCATATTAGAGGAAGCACAAGGATACTTTTATTTATTTATTTATCCATGTGGGTATAGTGCATCAAAAGCTTCACCCCTGTCTTCAGGATGTTCAGGATGTTTTTCGCTCACTTTTGGTAGGTAGCTGGTTTCAGTTATTCCTCCTCTAGTACACACAATAAGCTTGCCCACATGTATTTCCATTAGAAGGCATTTTACCAAGAGCGCCCACCCAGGTACTTTTTAATAACATACAGGAGACCTTTAAACAGACTACAGACTTTCAGCAAGCAATCTAAATAAAAGTTTTTGTGAGATTTCTGAAAAAGCATCGATTTACTCTGGAGTGTCAGCAAAAGTTTGGAAGTCTGTTTTTATGGTTTAGTTGAGGGGAGTTGTTTTTACAGAATTTGCACCTTTTTTTTTTTTTTTAATGGGTAAAATGATGTGGACTACCCTCTTACGTACTTGTGCTAAATAATGTTTTACTCAGCAAATGATTCTTCTGAAATGGGAGAGAGGAGGTAGATTTGACATCATGGTGTTGGAATCTGACCATAAATAAATGTTGACTTTTTTATTGTTTCAAATTTCTTATCTGTAAAGTTTCCTGGGGTTGAATTCAAGATGTCCAAAATTAGGATCATTGCTCCTTAGTGTAATTTAAAAAAAAAAAAGTTGAAATCTATCTGAATCTATTTCCCACAGGTTTAATGCTTTCAAGATGGTGTGCTCCATCTCACCCTAAGCTTCACTAAGGTCAGTGGAATCAGGCCAGTGGTAAATTTGGTCTGGAATTCCAAGAAGGAAACTTCCTTCACAGAAGATGAATATTGTAGTTTTTAATTTAAGCTTTAGTTTTTCAAGATAGAGATAGATTTAGAGAATCAAAAACACATTTGGGAATATTGTATAAGCTGGTGTATTTTCCTGATGAGATTTCAAACCTTTTCTTATGTTATGTCCAAAATTTCGTCTTAATTAGGGTTTGCATTCCCTACAAGCAGCTATATTTTATGTTTGTTTTGACATCAGAGACATACAGTTAATTAAATGTCAAGAAAAGCAAAGGTGGTGGAGAAAAAGAATGACATAAAATATATACATATGAAAATGTACATATTTTATATATATGTGGGTCTGTGTGAAGCTAAATAGTTTCTTTTGCTCTTAGAGTTAGTATTGAGCCCATGATAGAGCTTTTCCATTTCCTAGATCTCATTGGAAGAATTTTCCTTGGGTGTTTAATGGAAGTATAAATGAAATGAACTGAAGAGAAGAATCTTATTGTACTTAATCTTTAGTAACTAATTTTTAGTTTTCATTCTGAAGGTGAACCTGATCTCTCATTCTCTCTCTCTCTCTCTCTCTCTCTCTCTTTCTCTTTTTTTAAGTAAGGCTTGTTGGGATGTCTTAGGGTTTGTTTGGTTTTTTCTTGTTTTTTGTTAGCTTCAGTTATTTTTAACCCAGTTGTCAGAAGCACTCTGGTTTATGGAGAAGATACAGTAGCTGCGACTTGAGTTCTTGTTCTGTGTCTGTTCTGTATACAAAGTGGTCTGAACTTCACAGGTGAAAACACTCGATTTTTTCAACTATAATTAAATTTGAGTTAAAGTCTGAAATGGGAGGGGTCATTAACTCTTTTTAACCTCCTGTTGAATATGGTTTATAATAATTATAATGTTAAGATTCAACAGGGTAGCACATAGTCAATTATTCAGTGTTTTTTTTACAAATTTTTGTCATACACTTAGTAATCTATTTATCTTCCTTGCATAAAATGCTTACCGTTAACTGAAACATATGTGGGAATTGTGCGTGTTTGTCCTGAAGACAGTTCTAGATCCCTGTTATCCCGCATAAAGACTGTTGATCGTAGCAAGGATCATACAGATGGGGTAAAATTACCTTGCTAGGTACAAAGCCAGGAGAAGTTCAGTCCGCTGGAGATTCTCATACCTTTTTGCCTATGACTTCTTGTTTATCTTTGCATTGCCAATGACCATTGGTCCAAGTTTTACTGTAGAATATAAATAGTGTTGTTTTCCATGTATTCTGGCATTATACAGTCCTCTGACAGAAAATCTACCCCTCCTCCTCACACATGCACATACAGATGTACTTGTTTTCTTATATCTTACACCAGCTCCCTAAGTAGACGAAGTAATATTAATTCCTGCAGAGGGAAAAGTGTATTTCACCTGTCCACTCAAATTATTGTTTGTTGAGTTAACTAATACTGTATACATTTATTTTACGACATTAATCACTGAATCTGAGTGATCCGCAGATTTCTAAGGTAGAAACAAATCCTGTCAGAGATTCAAACTATATATATATATATAGTATATGCTTTTTTAATAAAGGGCTGTTCTGCCTGGGTGTATATCCTGAAAAGGGAAGCAGTCATGTCACAGCAGTACATCAAATAATATGAGATTTTAGAATGTAAATATCACAACAGATATCCTATTCAGCACGAGATAAAATCTGCATGAAACATAAAATTTAAGACTTGGTCCAGTTCCAAACCCTTCTGGAAACTGTTTTTAGTTACCTGAGGAGCTGCCTCCCTCTACAGGACCATGCCTGACCATGACAGCTATGGAATAACAGAAATACTAGCTATAAAACTGACACTAATAGGCAGCAGGAGCAGAGCTTTCTAGCAGATGGTTTAAACAGTGGTGTTTACTCTTGGAATGTATTAGAACACCATCAGTTCCGCTGCAAAGGAAAATGCTTTTCTTTAACTGACTTAACTTTTCCTCAAATAAATCACCTTCACAGGGGAAGGGAGAAACATTCAGAGTAGATATCGTGTGTCAATAATTTTTTAAAATGGTCTTGAGCAGTGGTATTGACAACACATACAAAACTTAGGTTGACTTATGTAGCAGCAGAACCCACAGTTTTTCCACTGAGAATGCACATATAGTTTCTGTGCACGTTTTGTTGATGCACGTGGATTAGGGCACCGAACCGATGGACTGACCTGGGTTTTGCCTCTCCGAACTGCCCGGATGCATGTGGTCTTTACAACTCACTTTACCTCTGGCTTCTGTTTCTCCTCCAGCTCTTCTGTCTTTCACCTTGTTAGAGATGAAGCTCATTGCGGAGGAGGGATTATGTCTCACAGTATGTTCATATGGAGTTCATTATAGTGAAATGCTCATTTAAATTACAACCCCTAGGTTATATATAAGGATTATAAAAATAAGCTTGTACTTTAAGAAATTGCAGTGTGTTGTACACAATTTATATTGGTATTTTGCAGTTCCACTGTATTCTTAAAATATTTACCATAGGCTAAGTCTGTATCATCACCTGTGTGTAAAGGTATGTGATACTTTCTGCTAAAAACCTATCTGTAATTTTTATAACTTTCTCAAAAAAAATTTGCTTAGCCACACACTCTGTGTTCCTTTTCTTTTGGTGGTGCCTGACTTGAGATATACAGGTTTCCAATAGCACTGAGATAAAAATAAACTGTAGGAGCATTGTTTCTCTTTTATGAAGTATGGGATATGAAGTACTCTTAGGAATGAATGTATTTTGACTTTAAAAATTACGATAATCTTTATTTCACCGGTGTCTTGAGAAAGCTGTTCTGTCTATAAGCCTCATCATTGTCCTTTGCCAAACAGTGACAAGGTCATTAAAAGAGCTGGATGTAGAAAATAACTTTGAATTAAATGATTGATGGTTGACTTCTGCTTAATTTAAATGGAAAAAATAACAAATAATACATCTCTGTTTTGAGAAAGGCAAACTTTAGTAAACTAAAGGAACTAGGTAATCCTAAATTTAAATCTGTATTTGGTGTTCTAATATTGGATGGGCCCAGGATGTCTGTAATTCCTCTGGTGTTGTGGTACAAGCAAGGTTGGTGGGGATAAGGGGAGGTTTTTATCTCCAAAATCTATGTGGGTGATATCACGAAATGTAGTGATAAAATAAGAGTTACCAAAATCCATCAAAGCTAGAACTTGCATATTAAAAGAAGTTAGAGCAGGCTTCTCAGCTGTATAAATAAGGTAATAAGCAGAGCCACTTTCACACAGTGGTGACAGTACAGATGTTGAAGATAATTTAGTTGTGGCAAGAAAATTTAAAAAAAAAATTGCCTTGAATTTGAAAATTAAAAGAGCTGATCTGCTTAGCTAAACTGAACAAGCTCTATCCTGGGAGTGTGAAACAATTAGCAGAGGAAAATGTAGGCCCAGCAGCAAGGACTGTATTGAGTGAGGTGAGGCAGCCAGATATGACTGGAAAATAGCAAACATAATACCTATATTTAAAATGGGGAGAGAAAAATGATCCAGGCACCTACCTACCTCTGTAGTATGGAGGGATAATAAAATTAAATAAATAAATAGAATATTCATAAATAAATAAACAAAAAGAAAAATATTCAAGAAAGAAATGACTAAACACACTGAGATACATGGAAAATGTCTTTAATTGCTGCATTGGCTTTAAAATGTAGATCAGACTGGATTAATCACTGTGATAAATTAATACAGGTACTATATATCCTTTGTCTAGCATAGTGCATCAACCTGACATTCAAGAATTTGTTGATCATGAAAGAACTAGTTAAAAAGTGGAAAAGGCATGTTTAGTAGGAGAATTGTAAGGTAAATGAAGCTCAAAGTTATGATAACAGGCACTGTTGAAAGGTGCCAGAGAAAGATTAGAAGTGAAGTCCTCTGGATTAATTTTGAGATTAATTTTTAATTTAACCTTGTTTACTGTTTTGACAGGAGCTATTCTTACTGTTTATAATTTTACTGGGGTTAAATCCAGGAGAGGAAAAAAAACACCTATTTAGAGTGAAAGACATAAAATGACCATTATATTTTGAGTGAATAATATAATATATAATAAAATATTTTATTTTTACTGGAAATTAGAAGAGCAGTGAAATACTGAAATACCTTCCAATAGAAGTAATGAGACTAAATCAGAGACATTTTACAGCTAAAATAAACAAAAGCCCGCAACAGTAGCAGACCAGCCTTGATGATCTCTCAAACTCTATCTAGTACTGTGTTCTAATAAAGTACAATGAGTTTTTAAAAAAACAAAAAAACCTAAAGGGAGTGAAAGCAGAATTTGAAGAGCAGGCAATAAAACAGCACGGGGCTACATTCCAAAGAGCCAGGATACGGGGAGCTGTCAGATAGCTGATCCTCAGCAACACCTCTCTTCTGTGTAATGAAATGGGGTGGTAGCCTATTAGGGGAAAAAATGGAGTAAGTAATTACAGACTGTATCATAATGTAAATATGATCAGGGCTGAGTTAACACTGCAAAGGGCAACTGTATTTCAGATACTGCCCTTTTAAGTGATAATTCTATAATGGGTTTTGGGGGGGGGGGAGTTGGGGGTGTGTAATTCCTACTTGCATTGAGCGAGAACACCAAGCATGTGTTTTGATCAAACACTAAATAATTTCTACATGTTGTAAATGTTAACTCTAAGAATATCCAACCAAAACAGTAAAAGTGATGTAATTTTCAACAGCCTTTTTTTCCCTCTTTTCTCAACTTGGTAAATATTAGCTCTCTGAATGGAAATTCACCAAACACGTTTCTAAGCACCTTGCTGTCTGTGCTGTAAGTCGTGACTGTACTCACCAAGTTCCAAGAAATAGAAAGGTTGATACAGCTGCTAGCAGCATTTTGAAAATACTGGAATCCATTTATTTTTTCCTTAATTCCCTTTGAGTAACACAGAAGTATTTTGGCCCATAAGTGGGCCAAGGCAAGTATGCTGTCAGTGTAAAAATAATAGATCCCTTTAACGGCTAAACTGTCTGTAAACATCTTTTTATATCCTTGGGAAGAATATAGAAAATATACAATTCTACATCAAGGAAATATGCATGCAGTTGTGGTATAGATATTAAAGTACAAGTAGGCAACAAAATGCTCTGCGAGGAAAGGATTAATGCTAATTGCTGTAGCTTAACCTAATATGGTTTTGATGATTATGGAACCAGGAAGTGGCAGAAACTGCGTGGCAGCAAAGTCACATTCACCAAATCTCATAGTAAAATAAAACTGGTATAGGATAAGTTATCGGTAAGTACTTGCCCCCCATTAAGTCATCCAAAATAAATTAGAAGAAATATGAGCTTCAGAAATCATAAGCACAAGGCATTTATCATGCTTTCTTATGCATATGGTAACAGTATTGGTTTGGGTGTAAGGGTTCCCCCCCACCTCCCAAATTCTACTTTCATACAAACTCCTACATTAGCTGAAAGTGTTTGGAATCACATTGTAGCCACCAGTTATTCTATCAGATTTCCAAGTTGTCACTTTACCACCCTACTTTCAAGTCAGACTTCTAAAGTTGCTTATAAACTATTGATAGCTGCTCTTGGGAAGATCTCTTGTAATTGAGAGCAGAAGGAAATTGCATCTTCCATTTTTCAAAATTTGAATTTATGTTATTTTGTTGTTGGAAAGCTCACAAACCAAACAAATCTCTGAAAGGAGCTCTTCACACATGTTGGAAATAACCAAAATCAGACTATAGTATAACTGAACCAGAGAAATGTTCTTTATTCAATATGTACTGATGACTTCACAAAATCACCAGCTTCTCAGTAACTCTCTGAGATGTCACTTTGTGTTAAAATCTGTACAGACGTTGCAAACAAACTCTTTGGTATCCCTTGATTTTTCTTTGCATAGGGTTTTATATCATAAAATTTAACCTAGCAACGATTCTTCTGGTTTGCCACAGATGACTTTCATTTTTATTGCATTGTGAACTTGGCACTTTTTTAATTAGCATGTTTAAAAAAGAAAAAAATGTGCACCCCTTGATTTTTCAGTTTTTCTCCCAACATGGGTCCCTTATCCCAGACCAAAAGAAAACAAATGGTTCCAATCAGAAATGGCGTTGTTCAAGATAAAATGGCAAATGTCTTGCTCTATCTAATGAAATTGTATAGGATAATCAGGAGAAGCCAGATTTTCTGTGACAGACCCTTTAATTTTCATGTTCACCTTGGCATGCCCTTTACTTATATAAGCAAATACCCTCTATGTATCTACCAATTAGGCATATGGGAGCCTTGCTGGTTGTGTGGATGTGTAGTTAGCTGATTTATGTGCATAATCAGGCATTCTTGTATATGTAGGCACATTCTAGTATATGCCCTGAAAGGTGTGTAAATATGGCAATTCTATTTCTGGGTGTCCTTGCATCAGTTTTATTTTTCCTCAGATAGAATTTTGTCTAGCTAGAGGTATTTTGCTATTTGCACTGACCCGTTTGCCAGACACCCAGAAATATTGGATGAACGGTCTCTCTGAACATATAGGTTGAGTGTGCCGCAAACACAAGCCACAAATGTGCAGATGCTTATCTAGGAGCCCTGTGTAAAGTAGCTGAAAATAAGGCCCTTGAAAGAGATGCAACTGAAGTGGAATTCCCTATAATAATTTAGAAATAGTTTGTTAATTCAGGGATGAGTGTGTGACTGAGTGAAATATCTTTCTGATTTAGTTAGAGACCTGTAAGGAAGAACAAGCAGGATAAAAAGGGAATTATAAGAAGTAATTTTTCCACAAATTCTTGGAGACTATTAAAAGAAAATGGCAGAACTATTGCAAAACTTTATCTACTTCCCTAACTAGTCAACAAAACTAGTTGTGCCATTCCTGGTCCTAGGCCCAGGAATGTATGAGAAGAAAGAAAATATAGTATTTTTTTAAAGAATTAAAGGTGGAGTAATTCATCCAAGCTGTGAGTGCCTTAGGAAGGTGGACCTGTCACAGGATGTGGTTCCACATGCATTTTCTTTAAAAAAGGGAGCTGGCTCATGGATTTCAGATCCCATGTTGCAGTTTGCTGACTTTCAACTGTGCCGGCACTTATGATGTGATGTTTTGTAATACTACAAACTAGAATACAGAATATATCTCTCTTTAGGAAAAACCCTCTGAAACTGTATACGTATTATAAAAGGTGGAGCTGGGATGGGAGACACAATTGATTAAACTGACATCACTGCCAAAAAAAGGTGGATGGAGTCATGGATTCAGTTGTCATGATGGCAAGCCTGAAGATAAAACAAACATGCGAACAAACCAGAATTGGCTTATATTTTTCAGATAATTTTTTGCTCCGTCTCCTCCCCCACCCCCAAATGCAGGTTGAAGTAATTAAAATACTCTGCATATTTGCCTGGAACCCCCTGGCTGATTGAACTGGTTACCTTACATGGTGTGACCTTCAGTCAAAGCTTATCCCATGACTGAGGATGCTAAGTTCACTAGAAACAGAAAAAATGTTGGTTGTACTTAAATGAGCAAAAACATCAGCTGCAGGGGAGATAATTTCTCCACTCCTTGCTTTTCAGAACAGCCAGCAACAGCAGGGCAAGAAGAGTTACCAGGTTTCTGGTGGGCATTGCTGTTTTCCAGTTCCTTCCTTCCTCCCTCTGCCGCCGTTATCCTTATTTCCTGTGACAAATATGACCAATTTAAACAAGAGCTTTCAGAAGGTTCCCTATTCCCATTTCTCTGGAGCTGTCAGTCACAGATTGCCAGGGGGACGGGTACTGGGCTGCAGTGGGCTAGCTGGGTTTCCAGGTGCGTGAACGACCATAACCCAAGACTAGAAAAGCGGCAGGAGCTCAATGCTTAGGAGAGGGCTATGCCTCCAAGTGGGCGTTTAGGGGTGAGTGTGTGCAACAGGCAAAGAGTAGATTAGGCTGCAGTGTGCACTGCGGAGTGTATAGTGAGGTGTGGGGGATGCAGAGTGAAAAGAGGGGCTTTGCCCTGTGGGAAGCTCGGGGGAAGATCACCCTTGAGGAAGCTCCCTGTATGATAGGTCAAAGCCGTCTTCTGGTTGTCTTCTCACCATGTGTTGCATTTCAGGCAATGGGTGATGAGAGAGAGCAAGAGCAGTCCACTGTCTGACAAGCAGTAACGCTGTTAGCGAGGCAAATTCATGACAGTAGTCCTCAATTTAAGCATTTGCAATGTTATTTATTTTTAAGAGCTGAAGAGGATGTGGATGAATGAAATGCATAACTCCTGAGTGAATTCTGTAATATTTTCCATGTATGGTTAGAAATTTAAACATGGTGGGGGAGGGTTCAGTTCAAGAGATCAAGATGTGGAAGAGTGAGGGATACGTTTCAGACTGTTTATAAATCCGTAACAGTGAAGAATAATGCTGAATGAACCAGATCTAGGTATAATTGTTTAGTTTGGGTTTCTTTTTCTTTCTTTTTTTCTTTTTTCCTGCTGCAAAAATTGTTGGTACATCTTCCTCCTTCTGGAAGAACAAGAAAGAGCAGTAAACTTTTCATCAGGCCACAGATCAGGCAGCAGATGGTAACTTTGGATAGCCTCCGATCAGGCTGGCTTGAATTAGAGATGAGCCCCATCCTGTTCCAAGTGAACACAATGCTGGGCTGAAGTGGGAATTGAATCATGTCTAAACATTGTGTCTGGATTCAAAACGCACCAGAGTTTTGCTGTCTCTGATCCAAGGGTTTGATATGATCCAAGTTCTCATTAGGGCTAGTAACTTAACAGAGAAATGCTCTATATGTTGCCATCAGTATCTCTGTATTACCAATCTCCTCTGCTGATATTTTTGGAAAGATAAACTGTCTCAAGGATATAGCTGGTCTCTAAAGGCTGCTTATATCATGCTACTTTAATACCTGAAAAGAAAAAATGTTATTTCATTTGGTAACTCTTATTCATCTCCTTATAACCAGCTGGACTTGGCATATCTATGAACAATTTTCTGATGAGTTAAAGCAAAATAACTGCTGAAGTAATCTATAGGGTTAAGTGATTGCAAATTGCACGCAACTTGTTCTTTCCAAATGTATTGGATAGATGGAAAAGGGAAACAACTTAAAAACAGACCTCGTAGTGGCAAAAGGACAGAACAATTTTGAAGACAATTGTTAACATAGATGACAAAAAGCAGAGAAGCCTTTCTAATGATTTTTCTGGGTTCTTTGTTCTCAGACTGACTAATTGAAGTTGTGCTGCCTAACATTACCATCCAGTTTCTTTAATCCCCTGCTGTATAGTGAAGGCGGTAGCGTTGTCCCTCTGGTAAGGTGGGGCACCCCATGGAACTGCAGAAACAGGAGTACTGTTTCCTACTCCTTGACCTTCCATGTGCTTTTCTGATAATAAATTAGGTTTAGGTTTAGTGATTCTAAATAGATTAGGTTTAGGTTTAGCGAGTAGGTTTAGCATCTGGATCTCACTTTTGACTATCCTATTTGGTGTAAAGGTTCACTATTGAGCTGGTCCCAAATAAGAAAGGGTCTTGGCACCTCATTCTTTTTAGAGTTTGTACTCCCAAATCCCTTCATAAGGAAAGGAGATGATATTCTCCCTAGTTAACAAAATGGAAAAACAGTCACAAAAAGACCCAGCCCAAAGCTGCACACTCTGATATACCTATTTACATGAGTTTACCCTTATATTGGTTTAGGGAAAAAAATCCCAGGAAACTATTGCTTTATATAAATTACTATTTTATTCTACGCACAAGCTCATAATTTATACCACAAGCCTACACTGATCTCAGGGAACATGGATGTCTGAGGTTGAATAATGGCTTAAACTATATGCTTTTAAATTCTCTGTGTGCAAAGTGCAGATCTCAGCCATGCTGTATCACAGAGCCATGCTTCCCAGCCAGCCGTGAGAGGGAGATGCAGTCTGCAGCAGTTCCCAGCTGTCCTTCTCTCCTGTGCTGCTGAAATTGCTCTGGGTGAAGCGAAAGGATAGAAACAAACTTCCTCTCCACCCACCTTATGCAATGGGAAGTGAGCTACTCTGTGAGGGCTGTGGCCTTGAATATCCCTTTGCCTACATGGAGAGAACAATCATCTCATCTGTTTGTTGCCATAAGTTTATGGGCCGATCTACTGAGAGAATGAGCTTATATATAGTAAGCACTGTGCAATGCTTCAGGCTGTTTTAGCATGCATGGCATCCGCGTCTTGTTAACATGCCAACCTAATTCCACTCTTTTGCTTCACAGACAAGTACCACTTTATTAGCCACAAATCTATTATCTTCCCATCTGAAGGGCTCTGAACAGGCTTACAGCAGCATTCTGCTTTTGTAATGTAACAAGTCTTTTCACATTGATAAAAATACTTTAAGAAATAAAAAATAAAATTCAACAGTGACAGAAATTCCAGTCGTTCCTTTCAGCCTCCCAGTGTGAGCCCGCAGATTCAGCTTGACATTCTTCAAACAAACCCTCCCCTCCCTTTGTGGCTGAAGAAAGGCTTTGGCAAATGCTTATCCTTTGATATGATGTGTACTTGACAAAATTCACAGGGAGATCTGAACTGCAGCTTTGAAGCAAATGCTTATTAGAACACTGGAGTGCTAAAGTGCACTGTGATTTGGCTAGGTTGCTAGTAAGACATCATGTAAAATGTGCCCATTATGTCAATTCAAAGTCAAGTCTAAACACATTGACTTCTGAGAACTCTGAAGAGAATTTGTGGCTGTGCAGCTCTGCTGCTTTATTGCTTATCTACTTTGCATTTCCTTCTCTGTCCATCAGTTCCCCTCAGCATTTGTAGTCTAGTGGTTGATGAATCATCTGGAATTCATTATATATTTTCCATTCCAGTATTTTACTTTCCAAACCTTCCCCCTCCTCCTCCCCACCAAAAAAAAAGGAAAGAAAAAAAAATCTGCACTTCCAGCCAAACAGAAAAGGGGATGGGAACCTCTCTCTTTTTATAGCTTTGGTGTCATTCCAGAATCATATGAGGTCTATGCAGGTATTCAGCAAGGCCTAGAATATTTGGAAAGATGCCATTAAGAATGGACTAGCAGTTAGGAGGGGAAAGTCTCGCATTGTTGGCTGGGAAAGGTTTATGGGTGTAATGAAGCTAATGCATCTTTTTCTTCCCTAAAAAGAGAATGCTAGAATGTGTTTCATCCCTTATCTCTCACTGTGTCTTTAAAATCCCCATGAAATGTTTTATTTTGTTGCAATGTCTTCTTTCTTTTCTGCATGGGCGGAACTCTTTAGGCTAATGATAGGCCTCTAATTTGGGGGAAATATAACAATTCTTCACTGATGTGAACAGAGAGGTGATGCTGCTGGCACAATCTCATGCTGGCAGCAGCCAGCAGGAGCGGGGTACGTTCAGCACGTTAGGAGTTCTCCTGCATGAATGATCAAATCCTAACATGCTCCATCCACCACATGCAAGCAAGGAGGGCCCTCTCCTGGTGTACCCCAATTAAGTGAATACAGATAACTAATCCTTGCATGAAACATCAGGAGCAAACAAGTAAGGAGAAAGGTGCTCCAAATTCTTGTTTTCCCTGCTATCACAGGAAACAAATCGCTTTGTTAAATTGCTCAACACAGAAATGACACTTGTTTCTTTTCCAAAAAATAGCATGTAAACATAGTGAATGCTGTATTTTGCTCTGAATGTACAAGTTGCATCTTAAATATTACATTTACAGCATGTCTAAAGGCACCATTCTAGATGAAAAGTAGTCCTTAGTGAAGTCAGGTTTAGTCACACACATGCACTCACACACACACACACGTACATAAACATATGGAAAAAAAATCAGAAGGCAAGGCTAGCTGCCCTGGAGACCTGGCCCTCATGCATACCCCTGTGTTTCTCTAAGGAGTACAGGGGGCTTCATGTGTTTAGACTTGATTGAGACTAGGTCATTCAGATATTGTATTGGACTTGCCTCAAGTACACAGCAGTCTGTCTGCTCAGCTTCAAGCGTTGTAACATTGCACTGTGAGAAGCTGTTTCAGGAGAGACTTGTGACTTCCATGTAGCCCTGCTGTCAGTTGACCTAATCACCTTGCAGAGAGTACACTACAGGTTGCAGTTCATACTCAGGGTATGTTTGTCTAACTAACTAGACTATTATAAGAGTTAAATCCCTGAGAAGCATCAATGGGGTTACTTGCTTGAAGCATATCAGTTGTCAGTAAGTCTTGCTCTGAGATGCTAAAGGTGTGCCAGCCCTGTCCACAGACTTGTCAGTTTTCAGGAAGGACTAGCTAAGCTGTTGAGGTTTGTTAACCTCTTGGCATAAAAACAGTAAACTACACATGTTCATCAAGAAACCACAAGCACTTTGCCTTAACTCAGCAGGATGAGTGTGCTGAGCAAGGGACCTCGGTGAGATGCGCGTGTGGACCTTGTCTCAGCAAGCAGAAGTGCTGAGTCAATAACGATGCGATGGTTTTGGCGTGAGACTAACAAGGCAGACTTGCTGATGCTAGCGATCTTGGGTTTCTGCTCCCAGTCATCAGGCCAGTGCACTAGAGACGCTCAGCCTCTAATATCACAGCACCTAATGACTTGGCATCACCTAAGCAAGCAAGAGCTGTCGTGCTAATAACCACAGGGGCTCAGCCTGCCACTTAGCCAAAGACCTATTAATTAGTGGTGCTAAGTCAGGAACAGCAGAAAGTCCTGCAAAATTCATATGGATGTCAGCCCTGAAAGATTTTTGCCTTTATTAAAGAGATTAATAGTCATAGTATTGAAGCTGAAGACCTGCTGTTACATCTCCTGGTTTGGCTGTGTGTTGCACCCCTTGTTCCTCCATTTTAGAGTGTAAGATTTGTCATTCCATTTTCAGGGGCTGACGGAGTCTGGCTTGCCCTTTTTATATACCTCTTTGTCAGACAGTCTCTTCTTCTTGCATCTAAAATTAGATGCAGCTTCTGAATTCACATCAGACAGAGGTATAGCAGAGAAACTAGGGAAAAAGTATGTGAGGCTGAATCTAGAAGCCCTTAGAGAAATTCACTGTTAGATTGGATTTAAGAAAAACAGATTTATCATTTCTGGGGTTTTCTTTTTTTACATGCGTCCATGAGAGTCTCCTGTTCTCCAAATAGAAAAAAGCAGGAAGGGGGTTGGGGGAGGCCTCAAACTTGATCATGTTTCTTAAACTACTTATTTGTAAAGTAAAATGTATTTCATATCTTCCAATACAGACCAGAGAAGTAGGGAGGGTGATTTCCCTTTCCTCCTATTTTCCACAAGTTTCAGTCTCTTTCTATGCCTAGTAAATGTCTCTATGAATCTGCAAAAAGACATTTGAGAGGCTCCAGGGCTATCAATATTCAATTAGCATTTAGTGCTACAGTCTTCTCTTTGCAAATTAAAAACTATGCAGTTTCCATAGTGACCTAAACAAGATGAAAATCTGGGTGAAGAATAGCTGGCAGAAGTGAAGATAAGCAGATAGCAATGTAGATTTTTTAAAGTTTTTTTTAAAGGTTTGGGGGCAGGGTTGGGTGGTATTTTGGGGGGGTGGTGTATTTTGAGGAACAGACTGTAATCGTGACTTGAGAGGTCCTGGTGCGAAACTGTTTTGGGTGCTCTTCAATGTTTTCTGCTCATGCTTTAGAGAGGTAAATGGCCAGGAAAGAATGCTCTTCATTTTCAGCTATCTGTACAGCTTCATCAGTTCTTTTTCCTTATGGCATCTGAGCTTAAACAGATGCACATGTATGATCGATAGCTTTCTCCAAAATTGGAGTGATAAATGAGGCTCCTTGCAATGCAGAAAGGGACTTGGTTATATGCCTCTCCATCACACAGTGATGCCACTGTTCCATCAATAGGATGAGCCCACCACAGCAAGAAGAAGCACTGGTTTTAGTGCAGAAAAGACATTCAGCGCAAAATTAGGTTCTTTCATAAAGTTCCTTGAGCTCTGCTTTTACACCAAATTTCCTTCAGGCAATGATGAGTACATGTAGCCATCTTCCTGTGTGGGGGAGTGGGGTGGGGTGGTTGTTTTTTGTTTTACTGTTTTTTTTTGTTGTTGTTGTTGTTTTACTGGGTGTTCTGTTTTGGCAGGTGGGCAGATCGTTTTATGCCATGTGACACTTAACTTGTGTATTCCGTAACATGACTGTTCAGTGTTCAGATCAGTGGATAACCCTTTAGAAACAGGCAAATCATGATCAACATTTAGATGTTTGTGTGGATGGAACATCAGAGACACAAAAGCCCATGCTTTGTATAGCCTTTCTGAAGATCAGCACCAGGTATAACCCTGAGCTTGGAGAAATTCAGAGACTGCTCCTTGAGTCATTCATAGGGTACCCAGATGTAGTAGGGAGCAGAAAAGAGAAGGAAAGGGGCTGTGCTCTTGCCATGCTTCCCTCCTGCCCCACTGGTCAGGATGGTAGCAGGAAGAAGGCAAGTAAGCTGCACTCTCCTCTGAACAGTTCATCCTGTGCACATCAGAAATTTAAGGTAGGGAAGAATTTTTTTCAGTATATTCCTTTAAGTACTGGCACTGCACTCCCCTTTCTTAGGCTGGTACCCTTGAGGATCAGTGTAAGCTTATGATGAATGGGATACTTCTAAGACATAGGAAAACTCTTAACTGAGCACAGAAGCTTCATGGCCTTTGAGAGTAATATTTCTCAACCTTTCTAAAGCATTTTGTTTAAAAAGGAGGGTAAGAGGAAAGAACAAGTCCCAAACTCAGAGCCTGCCAGCCTCCCAAAATTTGCAGTTACTACCATTCACTGCCTACAGTGGGTTCCTCCACACCAAAAAATATTAATGTGGTTTAGCTTTAGAATCCTAGCATTGGGACTAATTCCTCTTCTTGGCCAATAACCATCCTATTTCCTATTGCTGTTTAGCCTAGGAGCGAGCCTTATATTTATAGACCCTCATTGAGATTTTGGCCCCCATTATGCCAGGTCAGTGTAGGCACTGAACTCCTGTATAAGTAGTACAGCTACCAGTACCTAAATTACCCAGTGAGCAACAGCCTCAGCAAGCTGCTTAGATTGTTCATGACACTACAGCAGAGGCGTATCTGTAATGAAGGATTCTCTTTGCTCTGCAGCAGGTTGAATGGGGCATTTTTTTCCCAGTGAAAACTAAGCATGGAAGGCAAAATGGACTATAATTGCTTATATATACTTTTTTATTCTGATACATTCATATCAGCATCATGCATGAGATTCTATATGCTGTGGGTAATAAGACAAATTAGGTATTCCAGCTGCAAAAACAGTGTACAGAGAATGATGTGCAGTTCAGCTGTGAAAATATGGCATTTGTGTGACATTATTATGTTCAATTCACTTCCCCCGAGAGCTCTCTCTTCTAGGTCAGTGTGGAAAAGATAGCCATTGCCAAGACCGTGCAGTCTATTTGCTTGTGAATCAGAATATTTGCATTTCTATGGTTGCCAGTTGGGTGCTCTTAGCAAATTCAAATAAAGAAAAATGAACTGTCAAAATCCAAAACAAGTTAATAGAGATAAACACAGCTTGATTTTTTTTTTTTTAAGAGTAAAAATAAATAGGCTTTCTGAACTCATTTAGTTTACAATAAAGGGGCCTTTCCACAGCTTAAAACAGCTAACAGGAGTCATTCTTTTTGGGTCCATTTCAAACTTAAATATATATTTTGTTTGGCTTTATGTATTTCCATAATTATCATCACTATCTTTGTCTTTAGTCCTGGTAGATTCACTAAATAGCAGCACTTAGAGGTGGGCTGTGAATTAAAATTTCCTGTAAGAACCACCTTGATGCTTTGCTTTTCTTCTTAATGCCACTATTGCTGGTAGCTGGCTGTAAAAAAAATTGACTCTGTGGGTTCCAGTTCTGGTGCCATATGTTGCTGAAATTCAGGAGAATGCTTTAACAGCCATTTAAAAAGGTGTGTTTATAAGTGACAGGAAAATCCCTGAATTGCCTAGTTCTGTATTCAATCAAGGTTTACGACATTTTGATTCATATTCTATAATAATAAAAACAGTTTTAAGGATGGAGACTCAGAAAGTCTTGGCTGATAGGATTAGGAAAAAAGTTCTTTTGCAACAAATATACTGAAAAAAACAACCAGGGTATTGTGTAGTCTAAGTTTTCCCTAATCCAACACATTCTGTATTCTATTCAAAACATAGCTTCATAGAAAGCTTCTTAGCTAGTGTGCATAATTCATTTGCTAATGTCAGTGTAATAGTCCAGCAACAGCTCATATATTAAAAAAACAACAACACAGCCTCCCCCAAAAAACTCTAATTTTCTGCTGACTAGTTAAATGGTTGAAAGCTCGGCATTCTACCCTCAGTTTTCTGTGTCCATATCAGCTTACTGTCTGCTCTGAGGTAAGCCCCTTAGTTTCATTGCCCTAAGAAGAAGCTACTTGTTTGTGGTTTGTGTACTGAGCATCCAACTTGATCAGTAGCACTTTATCTAATTTTTTTTAAAGCAGTTACGCACTCACAGCTCCCATGTAGCTCAGCTGCACAGTAGCCAAGAAATCACAAAACACTCTTATTAAAACTCTGGAATTAATATTCTATTGACAGTAATGATGGAGAAGCCAAGGCCTTAACAGCTGTATAGACTGAGCTGCAGTCTGATTTAATACATCAAGTGAAGACCATTCTCAAAGCCCCAAAGCAAGCTGCCTTTGAAGGAGATAGAGCGGTGTATGCACAGTTGCATTGTCCTTGTCTTTAATTATCAGAGTTATTTTGTGGCCTAAAGTTGAGGGGATTAGAGAAAATTCAAAACCAGATGAGAAGGGAACCAGATATGTTTACAGGTCCTTCAAGAGCAGACTCTGATTTCGATTATGGAAAGTGTGCTGGTAGAGCAAGCAGAGTGCAGAGGGCTGTGGATCTTTCAAGGTTCAAATTTCAAGAAAACCAGACTTCAGTGACTGATTTGATCCTGAAGCTGGAGAGAGGAGGGAGGGTGGTGCCTAGCTGGATCTGGTGTGCTTTTTAACTGTTAACATTGGGAAAAAAATTGTGTTTTAAAAGAAGTTTAAAATCGTGGGAAGGACCATGCTCTCCTTAGTGACAGATATGACAACTGATGCAGCATCAATGATACGTTCAGTAAATGAAAACATTTTGTATGCTTTTGGGCTTATATGGCAGTGTCTGTGACTCCCACTACTTGAGAAGAAAGCTAGTACTGCTTATGTTTCTTTAAGTGATATTACCACAGTCCCTGTTGAGAGTACAGCCAGGGAGGGTCTCCTGCATGCCGAACCAGCAGCAGGGCTGAGCTCTGCAGGGCTCCACACGCACCCTGCTCCTCCACAGCCCCGGAGAGTTCGTCCGTGGGGGAAGCAGATAAGGGACAAGAGCCACTGGCTAAACCAGCTCGCATATCCTATAGTTTAGTTTGGGGGTTTGTTGGTTTGTTTGTTTTTTTCTTCTTCCCTCACTTAAAGTGATTCTGCTGCAGCTGCAATAGTTAATGAAGTGCTGAAAAGGGAGCTGTTGTTCAGCATAGGGGAAAGGAGTCTTCCCTCTGCTGGCTCCCCACAGGGTCCACCAGTCACTCAGATGGGTCCTGGGGGGAGCATTTGGCTGCTAGCTCAAGCAGCGTAGCTTGATGAGTAAAGCTTGGGAGTTTCATAAACAAACATCTAGGCAGCTGCATCCCACCCAGGTTCATGATGGGAGGACAAACTGTTTAGCTCCGTGAGATGTGGTTGGAGATCTACTTAGTTATTGTACTCCTGGCTTTCTTCTGCACTAACTGGAACAGCAAGCTTTCTCCTACACGCAAAAAAAAAGGCTTTCAATTTAGGATAAAGCCATTTGCTTTGCTTTTCGTTTGTCAACTGAGGTGTTGACATTTGTCTTGTTTTGTTTTACTGCAGCTGAGTTACAGCTGCAGACGTTCTCCAAACTGTTTGTTGCTTACAAATAGACACAGACCTGTAAGACATTTGCTAGCATGTTCACTTTTCCAGTGTGAAACTAATGAGTGACATCATTCTTCAGCAGCTGTCTTGGTTGTGCAGCACTTTCCTGCAAGGATCATGTCCTGTGAATGAAAAAAGAGATCAAAATCCCAGAGAATGATAGCAAATGTAAGCATAGCTCAATAGTTAATTGAAATAATAAATGACTCATTTCACCAAGATCATGAGTGAATCCAAATCCTGGACTTTCTGTCCTATGCAGAGAGCCCTGAGAATGTTTATTTAAGTGGGAAACATACCCTGCAAGGAAAGGGGTAGCTAGGGACCTCAGGAGTTCAAAGCTAAGGTCCTGCAGAAGAAATACCAAAGCTCGAGGGGCATGTCCTCAATTTGTGTACACCACTGGTTACTACTTATATCCATCAAGGATCTGTCTCTCAGTGTTTAGTCCAATTATTTGATCTTCTTGAACTTGCAGAATTGATCTTATTTGACTTTAGTCTGTAAGAGCTTCTGCCTCTTCAAGCTCTGATGATAGATAAAAATAAACTAGAATAAACTGCCTCTGACAATGGCTGGCTGGTTTTGGCCCTTGCTTGAAACAAAAGGGACAGAGGTGTGTCTAAGCATAGAAGAAATTATTAAAAGATTTAAATATATACATATTTAAGATTAAATTATTTCCAAACCTAGGCAAAAATTTGATTGGGAAGGAAAAGGGGGTTATGCTGGGTTATGCTATATTAATTTATCTGTGTGTGTAAGAATCGCATATAATTGGTTAGTGTTGTTCATGTACGTGCGTGTGTGTGTTTACAATTATATATATAATTTTTACTTCACTTTGAGAAAAGATATGACAATTAGTCTAGTTCATTTTAAACAATTAACATTTGTGAAACTGATTACTGGTTAACAATCCCAACTGAGACTATGTGCTAACAACAGTGTTAATAATAATGGGTCTCTGGATGCACACATATCATCTGCCAGTAGCAACTACACTGAATGTACTGGTGGAGACAAAAAGCAACTTGTAGCTGCTCAACACCGAAGCTATCATATGGTTGTAAGACTTCCTAATTGTAAGTTACTAATACATATGGATTTGCAGAAGATACATATTTTTAATTAATTTTATAAAAATCTCATTTGTATGTTTACGATACACTGTGAAGGTCATTTCTTTCAGAAGTAATTCTTGAATGATTTTGCTGTAGGCTACTGGAATGTGTTAAAATCTGCTTAAAAATCAAATGCAACAGACATATAACACATGAGTCTTAAGAAAAGGGTAACTATTCAGGATGTATTTATTTTGTATGAGGCAGAGTGAGTCATTTTAAGATTTTTAATGATTTTCAGCTTTAAATACAAGTTTGAAAAGGTTGGCAAGATGTACTTACTGAGAAGGGGGTAAGCTGAGAAGAGTGGGTTTTGTTCTCAAAAATGTGTCCTCTAAAATTAAAATGAGGTTTTGTTGGCTACGTTGGTACAAAAAATAAAATGGACCAAGACATTTGTTACAGGTCTGTACAATACTGTAGCCAGTATTAAGATGTGTGGGGAAGAAATGAATAGGTGTGAGTCTTGCTTCAGCTGAGTTTCTGCTGTTTTTACTTTTGATGTATTGGGGGGAGGGGGGAGAGTAAGCTGGGAGACCAAATTGCTTCTCTCAGATCACTGAAGGCTCTTGAGAAACAACGCTCTAAAGATATTTTATGGCAGCGACAATCAGTGGAGACTAATTGTTTTACTCACTTATACCTATAGATAGATAGCTAGTTAGATAAATAGTGGTATTGTTTTTATGAGTTAAATAACAATAATATTCTCCAATGTGTACATTTCCTGCATCTGTGAGATAAAATTTGTCACATAAATGAAACAAAAAATTATCTCCAGCCTCCCCAAGTGAGGTGCCACTTCCCCATTTACAGTATGCTCCAGGGGCAACTTGTCAGTAGAATTGCTTCCCTCAGCAGCCTCTGGTGAAGCTGCGCACAGAAAATCCCCCCAAAAGGTAAGTGATACCTAAAATAATAATAAAGTAATTTTCAAATTATTTTCAGTAGGAGATATCTACTTCTCCAGTTGTACTGCAATAAAGCTGTCACAAATTTGATCAGCTGGTTAGCCCCAAAACACAGTGATTCTGACCTATCCGTTTGTATAATAGAGGTTGTAGTAAAAATATCTCTCTGGTAACAGTACTGCTGAGATGGTCAGCTGAGTTCATCAAAGACTCAGCAAAATTTTGCTTATGTTTGCATTTTTTTGTAAGTTAGGGAAAGTACTAGGCACAGTGAAAAACATAACTTTGTTCTGAAAATTTCCAGTTCTTTTATGGACCAGCCTCTGTGGTTCACTCAGTCCCCACAGCACTCTGGGATACAGCTAGAGCTGTTGTGGAAGCTGAGGGACATAATATGGTCTATACTCAAGGGCCAGCCCATTAAAAAGGTTTGGCCTTAAACTCTGCAACAACATTGATAACTTCAGAGGACATTTCATTATTTATTTCAGCAGAAGCAGGATGAGCCCACGAAGAACCTTAGGACGTATAATGATTGCAGCTCAGTTCTTCTCCTCTGTGTTCATCCTCAGTATTTTTAGCTAGCTGTCTTTCAAATTCGTGCTCTTCCAAAATGGACTGGAAGATGGCATTATTTGTTTTGCACTTTAAACAGGGAAAATTTTTTTGCTATTCGTACATTTCTTGTGGAAGTCTTTGTGGTGGGAATGAACCACCATGGAGATGTCTTGAAATAGTTTCAGTTTAATGATAATTCAGTACCAGATTTTGGCTGGTTATAATGATTCCCAGGGAGCTTTTCATCTCTAGTTTCCCTGGTTTAAATCCAAGTCATGTTAGCAATGTCCAAAAGACATATCATTACCTATCAGGAGGCTTGCATAAAATGAACTGGGGTTGCAGTACACTTTCTAGTAGACTGCAACACATTGGGAACATGAACAGCATTTGTGTCCCAAAAGCCTTTTCACTGTGCTGAGAGCTGACTCAGTCTGGTTGATTGCTTCTAGTTTCCTTGCTATAAGTGACCCCATGTGTAGTTCCTCCAGACTGCTTTGTATCTAGAGTCCCTAGATGGATGTCATTTGACAGGACTAAATATGTATTACAAAAGAAAAGAGGAAGGAAAAAGTCTTTGACTAATAATCTGATTCTTATACCAGTATGAAAGTTATTTACCTGTTTCAGCAGTGCTCTGTTTTGCAACACAGGAACAATTTAAGCCCTTAATGAATTTACAGGCTCAAGTGACATAGCGAATGTTATCCAAACTGCTTTTTCTCTTGCCTCTAGGGTATTGTTTTTAAACACCTAAGCTCCACTAGCCTTTGGTTTTCCATTTTTAGGCAGGAAGTTTATTAAAAAGGAAAAATGCATGCTGCAGGAAAAGAGAGGACTCTTGTACTTTCCAAGTCAGCATTTACGTGACTCAGGTTCATTTTGAGGAGAATAATTTATAGTGGCATGAATAAATAATAGCAGTGAGTTCTAACTGTCCAAACACGATACATAATACCCTGGGAAAATTTTCTCTACTGCTTTCTAATGACTGATTGTTGGCTTTTATGTTGTGAGCAACTATAACAAGTAAATCATTTGAAAATAACTGATGAGCTCAGGTTTGTTTAAGCAGCACTTGTCAAACTGCATCTTCAAGTCAATGTGAGATACGAGTTCAGTTTACTGCTGCAGTGAGTGTGGTCTCCTTGCCTGTCTTTGTAAGCAACTGTGCAAGATCAGTTGGTGAACTTAAAAATCAATGGTTTAGTGTGATTTGCATAGTCAAACTTGCCATTGTATCAGTGTCCCTTCCCATGGAAATATATATTTTTGGATATCAGGTAAGTGCCTAATGCATCTGGGAAGATCATCCGCAAACTAATTTTAGGAGCAATGATGAAAAGAAATTCCCTCATGCATTCAATTTGTGTGTGGAGAAACCTTTTCAAGCTGTCATTTATTACTCCTTGTTGACTGCTTTTTCTAGCTCTATCTATGGAGTGTAAAGCTTGCTTTTTTTTCTGGTTCTTACTGAAACTTTACTGAAATGGCTCTTTTTCTACTATTTTTAATCGATGAGGAGGATAGTGTTGCATGCTTCCTTCCTTGTCTACCACTGCTTTTTACTTTCATGAGACTATCTTAAAACTTTATTATAAAAGAAAGCTACCTGAAGTGTTTCTTTCCTTTTCAGTTGTATCTTACCATTGCTGCTAGCAAGAGGTCTTTTAAAAAGTAAGGACCTTTCTCTCTATCACTTGCAAAGTGAATTAAATGCTTGGGCAAGGGGATAACCAGATGATGCAAATTTTCCTCTTCCCAGAGAGGCCTACCTTGCTTGTGCTGGTTTTCTGCACAGGGGTCAGTTGTTCTTAGAGAACCACAAACAAACAAAAAATAGTGCAAAGGGTAGCCACAAAACTGGCAGCAGCAATCGAAATTTCACTCCATTCTACTAACTTCCTTATCCCAGGTGACAGATAACATATTCCTCTGTCTTGGATTTCTGTTTTGCTGTCCTCTTTGTAATATCCAGGCACTGAGGTTTACTATTAAATGGTGCAACATAGGAAGTAAATCTTGGCCCCATTAATTTCTGCCCTTTGACAAAGGGACAATTCTTTTCAATGTCAGAAATGAGGTTTTGTTTTTCAATTTTTCCAGCTGCCTGACAATGCTGGTTTGGGTTTTGAATTGCTTGATGTGAACATCTGCTGTTAACTGGATTAAGAACCCAATCCCATTTCATGGAGGCTACCAAAATCTCACCCAATTATTATAAGGGCTATGGGTCACTGCTTATCTGAGCCAGTCTTGAAGAGGTGATATGGATTTCAAAGGGTTCATCTCTTATTTCCAGTCCCTTGAGCCAGCCAGTTCCTTTGTTTGGCATTCATCTTAGTCAAATCAGACTTTTTGCCTTTTTTCTTTTTTTCCTTTCTTGTGCATATCTTCATGGAAAGATGAACATATTCAGTTTCCTCCCCACAAGGGGGAAAACTACACCACTGGCAGTGGATAAGTGGTTGTATCACGGAATATACTTTTCCCTTGATTTTATTTCTCACAGCATATTGCATCATTTTTTTCTTCAGTGGTATTGTTTTGTGCGGAGGGTTCCCTGTCTGGATTGAGCTCAACAGAGATCACTTGAGTAACGGATGCATTCATTTGAATTTCGTATTCAGTGAGCAATTCTGCAATGCAGTCGTATGTATAATTTCTTACCATCTGGCATCACTATGGCTACTACTGGCCCAATGCAGTTTCTGCAGTAGTCAATGGAAATTTTTGAGGCTAACTTCACAAAGCAGTATGTCCAACAGAGGAGAGAAGAGATGCTAATCTAAAAAAGGTACTAACAGACCCCATCACTCACAAACACTTTCACACACTCTCTTTACATTCACCATGTTGTAGGGAAAATGTCCCCATCTGACAGATGGGGACCAGTGTCTCTGCATTCAGCCAGTGTTTGTAATGGAGAATTTTCTTCCAAGCACCAAGTTAGCAGCCTAACCCTCGTACCATCTTTGAGAAAAGAGTTTTGGGGTGAAAACAACGGTAAGGTGGGAGAAAAACAATAAACAACAACATAGTGTTCCCAGATTTAGAACCAAAGGTATTTCCTTAACTGCACTTTGCCTCTGTTTCCCCATCTCTGAATTGAGCACAGACATCCATGTCCCTCTAGCAGAGGGAGTTTATAAACATTGAGATTCTCCAAAAGGCATTGAGGAATTGTCATGAGTTGGGTATGCAAAATTTAGCATGTAAAAAAATTATCCTCCAAATCCTTCTGCGGTTACGTTTGTTTTAACAAAGGGGCATGTGTATGTTTGTTATCTGATTAACACAAGTCCTCTCTTGTTGCTATAACTTTTTCATGAATCAGGGAATTAAAAGATCATGTTGAACAAGGTTCTTCTCAAATTAGTTGAATGACTGTAAGCAAGGGCAGAATTTGGCCTGGTGTCTTGAATGTTTTTTGTCATCAGCTTCATATGCCCCTAATATAATCGTAATACAAAAGCTACTCCTTTCAGTCCCTTTGACCCTATTATGAGGGAAACCAGTACTTCACCAGCAGAAAGATAGCTACAGTATTTTAAAGCAGTTTTCACATAGACTTTTTAGCAATTATCATTTTCTCCTCTCTTCAATTTATTCTTTTTCTGTACCATGAAAAATCACTTTCCCTTTTTTGGAGAGACTTTCCCTATCCCATGCCCCCTCTACTCTTAGCTTCCTTGACCCTCTTTTTACCTTTCTTTTCACATGGTGCACAATTTGGGTTGTTTTCAAACAAATGTGAACTTTTACTTTGTTCTGATTTTATTTGTGGCCTGAAAAACAAAGCATATTAACTTGAAGCAGACGCTGAGTTGCCTATGGGGTAACTTGTAAAGTACTGATGCTTGGAAAGTTCCCAAAAGAAAACAGAGCCCAGCAGCCTTGCCTTGTTTGTAGAGCTGATGGAGATCATTGACTCCTAAACCTTTGCCATCTCCTTCCAACCAGCCCCATAAAATAACAAATACATGGGCTATGTCAAACATTTATGGTGTTCTGAATCATGAGCCAGACACTAAAGTAACGTTTAGACTGTTCCTGCACATTAATATCAGTAGCTCAGTTTTGGGGCAGCTCTGTCATGTGTGACAAAGCGGTGCTGATTTACATCCACTAAGAACCTGGCCTGATATCCCAGAGTGAACAATTGAAGTGATGGCTGGCATGTAACACCTCTTGTTTTTTTCTTTTTCTTTTTAATGCTTCCTGGTGATATGCTAGGTACTGTACAAGTAGAGAAGTCATTTACCTACACCTGAAGCTTAATTTAAAAAGTAAAGCCAAAGAAGCATATAACAAGCAATGGGAGCCAAGGCCAGGCTAAGATAAGAGTGTGATTTCATAGTTTGGATATGCCCATGAATCAGGAGCTCAGGTCACTTGTGTTTTGAATCAGCTTGTGTAGCAAATACAGCCCAATCATGACAGTTTAATATTCATTCAGCTGACAAAATGGAGTAACAGGCTGCAAGTTAAATATTTTTACGTGCCTGCATAAAAAGAAGGAACCCAAGTAGATCCTTCAGTATAACTGTTTTTAATGATAGCCTGGGACAAAGCAATTGCTTGCTCAAAACTGGAAACTTGGTAGTGAAATTTCACTTCATTGCTAAAGCAGCTGAAAATGTTTACTCATACACTGATGCTGTGTTGTAAGTTCAGTTTCAAAGTTTAAACAGAGAGAACTTTGCAGTCCTAAGAACAGTCCCAGTTAGCCATAGAGAGAATAGAGCACCTCTAAATACCACATTATCCAATGTCCAAAGGTATGAACTGTTTTTTTTCCTGCCCATATAGAATTATACATAGGGATACTATCAGAAGTGCTATTTGCTTCTGCTTCTCTTTCAGAAATAGCAGTACATTTTCTGATGTTGCTACTGTTAAAATGTGGGGATAGAGCAGCTCACCCCTTTGTAGTGTCTCCCATAGCAAAAAAAGAGGTAGTGTGGATTCTTTCTGCATTCAGTAGGATTTGCCATAGGCTGAAGGCATCTGTTTGCTTACAGCTAAAGCCAGACTTGATTGCTTTATCTTGATCTATCAAGAAAGATTCATGCCTATCACAAAGCACTCAGGGCAACTGGTGTTCTCTGTGCTCGTGGCGTCAAGCCTCCAAACAGCAAAAGGTTCTTCTGCCAGGGTTGACATGCCGTTGCAGAGCTGCACATCAAAGATACATGACCTATTAGATTAGACTCAAATAAAGTCCATTAGTCATACAAATTAATGGGGATCTCAGTCACAGAAATCTTTTTTTTTTTTTTTTGATTACCCCTTTGTACTTAGCTCTGGTATGCTTGCTCTCCTTTGTTTGGTTTTCCTTATCATTCCTCCTTCCCTTCTCCTTTGTACTTTCCTATAGTTTGCATATAATAAGAAATGTAGTTTACCTATATAAGACATGAACACTCATCTAGATAGAGAAAACAACAAATAATAGATATTCATACTGAGAGAGAAAATGGTCTATTATCTCTCACCTGTTGTACGCAATGGACTAACCTGGTAAGAAATGGGACACTGAATACCTCCTTCCTCTCTGGCAGTAGTGTAGCTCTCTGGAGTGACTCCAAAGCAGTCAACAGAGTTACGCTGTTGTAAACACTGATGGGTGAAGCAAGAAGCCAGCCCTGTGAATTTCCTATCACAGCACCCTCTGTTCCTTTGCGTTATGCAAATGTATTATGCACGTTCACTGCTCTCAGCATTTCTTTTTCAGGCCTCATCTATATAGAATTACAGAAGTCATCTAGGTAATAACTTGAAAGAAAATAGACTCATTCAGTGAAAGATTTTGAAATTGCAATCAGCTCTTGAAAGAGAGAGCGAAATCAGGGATGAGTAACAGATGGTGGTGGTGGCTAATCTTTCAGCCTATTATTTTACCATATGGGGGTCTATGCCACAGACTTTCATTCTGAAAATAAAACAGAAATTAATCATTGTGTGGCAATATATTATTTAAATAGCTGTTTTGCAGTGATATTTGCCTCCATCTAGAAACCATATGCAAGAGTATAGGCTCCAAAACAAAATACAGCTGCATGTAGGCTGCTTTTGTGGTGACAGACAACATATGACTTCAGAGGAAAAAGAGCCACACCATTCAGTTTACATGGAGAAAATGAATTCACTGGCTATTCTAAGGAGTCTGTGAAAGGAAACCTGCATAGAAACACCCTGTGGATTCTAATTGGAAATGATAACTTCTCTGTGGAATTGGAGAGCGAATTATATCACATGTATAGGAGTCTATATGATAGTTAAAAAGAGAAACGAATTCATTCTGTGTAATGTGGCTAGTCTCTGCGCTTACCTATCTCCCTTGAAGGCAGGATTCCTTTGACAGCTGGTATCAGCAGAGAATTTGTCTCTGCAGTCCTTTACAAATCCCTTCTATTCAACCATAGTAAACATTTCTAAATCTAAATATTAAATTCCTTTTAAACTTCATAAAGGTCTTCCACAAGAGAAATAGCCAAAGAGCAGTTGTATCTTTTCTACTCTTCTGGTAAAAAAGTTATCCAGGTAAGATCATTTCTGCATTAATAAACCAGAGCTAAGGTACTAAGTATCTAGTTAATTTTCCTGCTAGTTATCTTCTCCATGGTTAAATATGGTAAAGAGAAAGACCAACTCCAAAACACTCCTGGCTCTGTCTGACTATCAGAGTGAATTCCAGAACTCGCTCAGGCTTAACTCAGTTGTATCAGGCATAATAAATATTTTAAGAACAAATATTGGGCAATGGCAGGCTCAGATCAATAGTTTACCTTGTATAGTCATGACCAGAGAGAAGATAGGATAGAATGTGGATGCTGTCTTCAGCCTGTTTCAAGTCCCACAATCATACCCATGCATCAGCATGTAGAGAAAAACTGTCTGAGAAGAGGTCAGGAATCAATGTACCCATCCACTAAATGATCTGATCATTTAGTTGGCCACGTTGTGTTATTAATTTATAGCATCTTGATGTGAACTGCAGCCAGGAAGTCTTCATTTTTTCTTTGCTCCAGATATGCTTGCTCTTTCATTGTTATCCAGCTGCTCATCCCTTGTCTACTCTCGCAAAGCTATCAATACATCGCGACAGTGTTTCATTGTTGGTGTCGTTCTCCCAACATGCTATGGCCAGAATGGCATGTATGGGTAAGAGAAAGAAAATGTGCTTCTGCCCTCCAGACCCGATTGGTATGATTGCTTAGGAGCTTAAGCTCTTTCATGTTTTATTTTTCTTCTAGTTAAACTGATTTTGTTTATAAAAAGGACATAGTTTTTGTACTGTATTCTTAAAACACACTCAGGTCTGTAACAGGGAGCAAGACCACAGCTATGCTACATAAGAGTTTGAGCTCCTGTTTTGCACAGTTTGGGCTCACCCTAACCATGACTAACACTCTGAAACGCCATGGTGTGTTTGTGAGATCCTGCTGGGTCTTGGCTCACAATTGCGCTATAGATATAAATGTCATTAGTGTGTTGGAGGTACATGCCTATTTAAGGGAGTGAGAAAAGGAAGAAAGCCCCAAATTCTTCAGTGCATTCCTCATTTTGCGTTTCTTGAAGTTCAGTGCTAGCTTTAGTCTCCTTTTCAAACATCAGGAATAATTCTACTCTGTGAATTCAGGTAAAGTTTTAAATATTTGTTGTACGATAATAAAACAAGTAAATTTGTAAGAAGATGAACTTGGAAAATAAATATAAAATACAAGCCTTACTTTCATTTTAGGAAGGGGAAAATTGGTCTAGAAGAAATCGTCTGTTTAGTACTCACCAACTTTCCTGGACACTCACATTAGGCTACTTTAAAGCTTGGTACCACAGGGAAAGTCTGCCCTGTTGATCATAGCATTGATATCCTTCACTCCCCATAGGGACACTCAAACATTAAATTAATGTGAATCTCTTCCTTGTGTTTTCTGAAGGCCTTGATCATACAAAGACAAATACATAAAGTGTCTGTAGTGCTACACTGAACCTTCCTCGTGATTCCTAGAGAGCAGTAAGGAAGGAGAAAGAAATGTATTCACTTAACAAAAGCGCAACATTTCATTCACATTTCAGTATAAGCCTGCCTATTGTGTTTGTGAAACATATTGAAAAGGCTAAAGCTGAAATTACAGTCTTATCATCAAAATAGACTGATTCATGGTTTATATACAGCTAATTGCTTACTACTTAACCCACTTTTAGCTACATCCCCATATGCAGCCTGTTTCAATCTTTAAATGCTTTCAAGCCATTTGAGGAATATTAATTTGTTCCTCAACCCAGAAGTGTGCCCAATTGTTGGGTCAGCTGTTAAAAAAAGGGAAAACAGTCATTTGTACCAGGCAGCTTTCATTCTTCCATTTGGTCAGATTACAAGTGATTAATCAAAACTAAGGACTTCTTATGAACAGGCAATTCTCTGTATTTGAGGAGAGTCCACATTATTTAACCTAATGTATGCATTTTGTGAAGTATCATTTGTCGTTATTATGTATTATTTATCCAGTGGCAGGCTCTGACTTAATTCATACTCTGCTTTGACTTGTACCATTAGAGCTTGCAGTCCAAATAGGAATGTATATTACTTAGGTTCTGAAGGAAAGTTTATTACTTCTACATCTGTGGAGCTGGTTTTGCTGTGCACTGTAATCACAGGGATCTTTTACTAGTGTGACTGGGAAATGGACTCACATCCAGTTCTTAAAGAATCCGGACTCTTACAGCTTGAACATGAAATTACTGCTTCTATAGCTCTTCAGAGATATTGTGACTTTCACTTTGTTATCTTAACACTGTATTTTAAAACAATTAGGGACAGTTTACCAGCTGCTGGAAATCAGTATATTGCTATCAAAGCCAAAAGAGCTTCACCTGTCAGCAGAGTTTGCTGAGGACCTGGTCTTCCAATTCTCACAGAGCGGGACATTCAATGTGCTCCATGATTTTGGAGCATGTCCCACTGATGACTTCAGTGGAACTTATGTACCTGAATTGCTTGGGCCCTTTGAAACTCTCAATTCCTGAAAAGATAATGCATAGAGCAAAGCAATGTGCTAGCTTGTTCTTACTTCCTCAGCACTGCTAATCTGGAATAATCATACTGCCAATACCTGAAGTTTCTCTGGGTTGAGAGAAGTGAAATTCAGAGAACATCTGAATTCATCATCACAGGTGATTGGCTACTCTTTGAAGAATATGCATGCTTGTAAAATCAGACAGGCTGTGCTTCTCCTTGTAGGGAATAATGCTCCCATGTTTCAGGAAGTCCCTGTTTCCAATTGGTGAGCTACTCCCATCTCAGCAGAGACACCTGATTATGTCTCTCTACGAACCTTTGTTGAATTAAATGTTCAAGTACCTTTTAAGAATCTGCTCCAGGTAGCTAATACATGGCTTGTCTCTACAGAGATGCAAGCTGAGGGAAAAGGCTCAAGAAGCCTTTGCTTGCCCTCATCCTCGTACTCAAAACTTGTGTGGGGGCATAATCAACATTTGTTCTTAGTGAACCTACAGCTGCCCCAGAACAAGGAGGGATAGGGTGAAAAGTCCAGCATCAGCACTCACACTGAGTTCTAGAGTTGGCTTTGTATACCATGACCCTCCAAAGACTAAAGGAATTGCTATTTGAAAGGCACCAGTCCCTCAGGGATTCTGACCCACCCAATGTGAATATGAAAGATGAATTTTCTAAGTATGAGCTCATTCTCAAAGGAGCACAATGGACAGCTTCACAGTGCTGTGTGCAGTTTCTTCAGTAAATCAGAATACTTTCCAAGAGCCTCAAGCTGAGCTGTGTTACAGCTCTTCTGTTGCTACTCCTGGCATATTACTGGAGATAAGGTCAGCATCTTAACCATGGGTTGTGATCCTGTAAATGTCACTGCTCAGAATCCACCCATACAGAAGCACTTTTTGGGTAGGGAACTTTGCTTCCTACATCAGTAACCAAAATCTCTAATACTCTCTGCATTCAGCTTGGCCTGATGTAGTAGGTGGGAAGAATGAAAGATCTTGTTCACCATGAGATAGGATTTTTGTTGCTTCCTGTCTGAACTCATAGTGGAAATAATGTCGTTATAATTTAGGGGCTAATTCACCATGACGTTTCTCTTGGTTTACTTCACTGAGTCCTGTCAATGGCAGCTCAGACCTAAAATTGTTGTACATCAGTAGTCAAAAGTCACAAAAAAGCAATGTAAGAAAAAACTTAGGCAATTTGTTTTTGAAGATGATGGATTCGTGGTAGCAATAGGTTCCATCTATCTGCCTTTTATATTAAAGTACGATCTAATTTCTAGCTTTAAATTCATTTTGAATCCTGCCTCTTTAATCTCTGCAAAATTTCTGGTGGTGACCTCTACTTCTTGTATAATTACTGCTAATGAAAAGCTTAAAATGCCTCATTGAGTTGGAAAGTTATTTAAATACTTGTCATTCAGCCCCAAGTCTGAATTCCCTGGTGTCTTTGGTATACTTGTTTTTTCAGAATGACAAGCTATGAAAGTTAAACTGGCTGTATTTGAGAATCAGTCGAGCTGTTGACTACAAGCTGAGTGAGTAGTTTCAACCTAAATGCAGTCCATGCTCTGCTCATTTACAGTATCATGCTAGCAAAGGCAGGGAGTACTTCTGGGATTTGTATTTACTAGAAAAGGGACAAAAATCATTGGAAGTGCTCCTTTACCTTCCCTCTGTCCCTTTACCACTAACACTGTGGCCTTTCTTCTGCTTTATATGATTCAGTTGTATCTAGGCGAGGGCTACCTCCAAGAAGTGAGAAGTAAATAAGATATGTGGACAAGTCCTTGTTTGGTGAAGCTGCCTTGGTTTCAGTGATTTTATGCAAGGTTGAATTAGTGGAGAACATGGCCCAAAATGTTTTCTTTAGCAGTCACTGTCTGGAAGTGGAGCAAAATGAGCTTCTGTGGAGAATTAAGGCTGGAGTCCTGGATCTGTATCAAAAGGTTTAGCTGGTTTTCTTTTTATTAGAACAGTGCCCAGAGACCATTTCCTGGCTCCAAACCTGACTGAAGGAAGAGTGATCAAATGGTTAAGGCACTCAAGTGTGGCCTTGGAGAGTCTGACCTGCTACCCCCCAGATTTTCCTATGTGACCTTTGATATGTTACTCAGTCTCTCTGTACCTCAGTTTCCCATTTATTTCATAGTCATGCTTCCCTGCTCCTGGGAATATTATGAGAACAAATACATTAAAGATTTCTGTAGTGTCTGAGCCTTTCTGAATGGCAGTATTACTGAGAGAGGTAAAAGTTGGTCAGTTGGAAGCAGCTCTGTAGTAGTACAAAAGAAAAGCCCTTGTCTAAACTCTTGTGAAGCTGGGAAGCTTTTAACATCCATCCATACAGCGCAGCTAGTTTTTCAGCCTAGCTTCTGCTATCACTACGCCATACTAGTCTTGGTTCTGATCTTTTTCCAGATGAGAAGTGCGGGATAGTAGTATATCAGAGAGTCTTACTGATCACATGCTTAGCTGGAAACACGGGTGCAGGACAAGAGATTGGCTGAAGATATGAGAACTAATTCCTGTAACTTCTCTGAGAAGCAGAGAGTTGGAGAGTGAACCCCTCTGCCCCCACAGGAAATAGAAATGAAAAATCAGGAGTGGCTGGAGAAGCAAAGCCTCCTGTTTTTGAAGGAAAAAAGTACTGCAGGGTGGAGGATCTGAGGAATTTGTTTTTATTTAATTGTGTGACTAGACAAGATCAAAGAAAATTGGCTGGGACAAGAGAGAGACAGACAGGCTGACTGAGTGACCCCATGATTCAGAGAGAAATTATAAGCTGTAAGAGAAAGACTGAGGACATCTCTGAGGACCATGCCTTAAGCCCAAAGATGCTCCACTTTGGTGAGGAAGCAGAACCAGATGTGCTCACTTTATTGATCTGCAAGTTCGTAGCTCATGCACATCTCATTTGTTTAAGCAGCAGTAGTCTGTGCTGGGCCCTGGGCTCCCCTTTTCCCCGACCGGGCTGTGCTGTAAGCCTACAGTCCCCATGGGCCTGGCCTCGATTGGGGAAGGGGTCTTCAGGGCCCTACGTCATGACTCTGCACTCCCGTTTCTGCAAAGAAAGTGGGACCAAGCAGAGACTCAGTACCCTGCGGAGGCTGGCCCCCGGGAAGGATTGCACAGCTGAACCTGCAGGGCATGAACCTCTTGTCTCCAATTAAGTTTCATCTGATTTTTAGGAAGCCTCAGCCCCCTCACGGTCTGGCTAGCCAGCCACCTCTTCCTCCTATCTGACTGAAGTCTATCACCTCGGCACTGCTGAGTCTTTCAGCTTTATGAATTTCACAATATGGATTACAATCTGTTTTCCACCTGAGAAGCTCATTTTTTGTTGGAAAATAAATACATTTTTAGCCCTTATGACTTTTGAGAAAAATCTGAAATATGTGAACTTTGCATAATATGAAAGAGGAGGGCAAATAAAGAGAACCAAGCATTTATTATTTTAGTTTTCTATTTTTTTAGAATATCTCAGGAATTTTGAGGCTTTATATATATATATATATATATATATATTTAACACTCTGAGGTGACAGTACCACACCTTTGAAGCTCTTGATATAGCACTGTGGAAAGAGCAAGAATTGAAGAGGTCAAATCCTGCCCATTACATGTGTGTGTATCTGGAACCGCAGCATGGAAGTGAAGGGAATTACTTCTGGTATACAGAAGGTATACCTCTGGTCTCTGGATCTGCAGAAAGTTTCTAATTTCAAATTTCCTGTATGTCAGCTAATGTAACCATAATTACCAGATACTGATCCCTCCTATCCCAGTCTCCTGTTTGACATCTGCGTAGAACTCTAAAATCCCAAACACATCGGTATGAATCTGTGCAAGTCCTCTGGTTGTTGAAATTTTTTTCATTTGGGGGATTTTTTTTTTTTTTAATCAGGTGCACAGCACACGCCTGGTTCCCACAACTGACACAGGAAACAGTTTCTTGGTGTTCACTCTCTTGGGCAGTAATTATAATTTGTCAGGAATGCAATTTATTTTAAAATTCATCATTTCCCCATAGCATAATTGCGTAGCACCTATATAAATATGTGTTCCTGCAAAACTCTTGGAAAAAAATAAAACATTATAATGGAGTTCAGAGTAGTTGCATCCCAACATGCTTACAGGAACAAAACCTTTTCTTCCCCCAGTCCTTGAACTTGATCTAACTTTCATTAAAATCATCAGTAAGACTCCGCTTGACTTCTGTAGGAATCATTCTAGGCCCTAAATATTTGTTGTTCCTGGCAGGTGCTAGATTGATGTCCGAAGCTATTTATATGTTCAGCTGGCATAGCAGAGGTAAAACAAGATTGTTCTCGTTGCCTAAGTATAATTCCCAAGAGACAAGAGCTGGGCCTCAACACAGGATTTAGTTCCTGTTGCTTCTGCGATCACTGGTTTCTCTGATTACATTTTTGATAAAGGAACCAAAGTAATGTTCTGAGTAATTTTGTACTGATGCTTCCTCCTATGGTGTTAGGCCAGGACAATTTACATCATCTCTTATACACTATCAAACAGACATAAGGTAAGAAGAGTTTTACATAACAGAGCAGAGGCCTGATAACTTCATATCTCCTTCCTTGCCTCTCAGAGACTTGATGAAGAAGTTTGTGCCGCTCTCAGGGATTTGATGAAGTTTGGGCTGCTACTGTTGCACTGAATTTCCAGATTTCATGATACGTATCTATATTTTTTAAACACAAGAACCGTGTAGTAGGGATATTGTGTGAGAGCACTTGGTAACGAGGATGTGGGGGGATCTTTTTTTCCCCTCTCAGGGAACACACAGCAAAGGCTTGCATTTGGGATGAGGACAACATCCTCTGAAGATGAGGAAAGTGACCTGGGAAGCAGTTAAGAAGAAAACCAAAAACAGTGATTACTTCTGTCTGAACCTCATTGACATCCCTAAAGGCAAACGTTTAGAGCAGAACAAAAGTAGTGAAGTATGGTCCTTGCAACCCAGGGACTTTTAGGTCAGACAGACATGGTGTGCTAGACAGGCTGTGGGGTCTTTAAGTGCCTTCTCTCTCTGTAAATGTGGAAGAGGCTGATCTTGCAGAAATGCGGCAACTTTGGCTCAGATGTGCTATTATTCCCTCAAAAGAGCTTTAGGATCTTCTGAAAAATAATGAGGACGAAGTGTCCCAGGGTAAAAGCAACGTTGTTTGTTTTCGGAAGAAATGCCCAGATAGTATTTCATGTGATCATTGGATAGCTGTAATATTATGCAAAATAGCAAAAATAAATAAATAAATAAATAAAATAACTGGAATGTAGAGCAAGCAGCTGTGACTTTTCCTCCACATTTTTTTTTTCATTTGGAGGAAAAAAAGACCAGAAGAAGAAATATTGTAGGAAATACTTTTTATTGAATATTCATAGCCTGCTGGCAAAAAATGATGTGGTTATTAAAATACATGCTGTTCTCATATGGAAATAAGGCCATCAGATGTCTATACCCATCAGAAAGCAGAGCAGTTGAAATGACTGTCAAACTATTTACACAAAGATGGCTCTTATTTAAGCTGCCACCACTACAGAACTCCCTGCATTATTACGCTGCTCTGCCTGCCACATGGTACCTGAACAAAACAGGCAGATACACAGACTCAAAAAAAAACAAAAAGAAAAAAGGAAGAAATGTTGATGAAGCTTGTGGAATTTTTGTTCATGTTTTTTGATGGGCTGTATAAAATATTTGAAATGTTGTTATATTTTGGTGAGGGACATTTCAATGTAATTCCTTTCACTGGAAAAAAAAAAGACTTTTATTTTTTGATCACCTACTTGTTTGCGTGAAGCTTTTGTTTTTAAGAGTGGCTCATTCTTGTTTTCCATATGTAGAGTGGGAAGGTGACTCTAGCTTAAAAGCCTCTAAAATCCAGATTAAGTGATAAAAATCAAATATTTTATTTCCTTGTGTCCCACTCATTTTGTAGTATCTTCTGAGTCCCCTGACAATCTGACTAGCAGAGTCTTCACACTCAGGCTCAGGGCATGCTGAAAATAGAATCTTACTATATTCTGATTTTTTTTTTTTCTCGTAAGGAAGTAATGCTTTTTGCAGATATAATACCTTTTCAGGTCAAGCAAGGTCCCTGCTGATGTGTGATTTTACTTGATCAGACTGAGGAGTGAAAGCACAATGTAAAGAATATCTAGCTGTGGAGCAGTCAACTTTCTTGACATTAGTAGTCACCTGAAAAAAATTTATTGGAGCCGAGAGCCAGCAAGCCAAACCTGGGAAAAATGCTTCAGGAACGCTTTGCCAGATGGGAGACACCAGCAGGGCTCTGAAGGAGCCGCCTTCCTCTACAAGGATGGGGATGAACTGAGGAAGTGCACCCCACTAGGGTGCTTCATCTTCTTGCTAGCTATGTGGATTAGCTCATGGCCAGCACTGCCGTGACACCGGTGCTGTCATGTGATGTAGCCCGCTTGCTTGAGCCACACCTGAACTGTGGAGAACAACAATAGCCATGAATTCATGATCCTTGATCTAGTTGATTTCTGTATCAAAGATTGCTCATTGTGTTCAAAACGAAATAAAATAGTTCTCTCTAAGCTTGTATGTTGAGTAGAGTGAGTCCAGGATATCACTTTCCAGAGGCTAGGCATGCGTGCTCCATAAAGAAGTACCAACATATTCAATGTATAAATTATCTTGCCAGTGCACCTTGAGCATATTTCAAAGGTATAAGAGATTCACTTCAGCTTTGTAATTTAACAATACAGCAGTAACCTTTTGGTTTTATGTACAGAACTCTCCTAAAGATAATGACAATTCAGATCGTCCCTCTGAAGCACTCTGGGTCTGTAAGAGCCAGTGGAAGTTACAATCCTCTGTGGTATGTACAGAGCTTATAGCAATGAGAAGGGATGAGATACAGAACGCTAAGTTTTGGTTACCCTTGACTGGAAAATATGAGATAAAAATATTAGCAACACTGCCATTCTCCAGTGTTCACAACTCTCATGCTAGGCACCAGAAACTAGGAAATAAACCCCCAAATCAGAAGTTTTAAATGAAACGAAAAAAGAGATACTGTCTATTTGGATCCCAGTTTTAAGCTGTTAAGATTCACATTTCCAGGCTTTTTACAATGCTCTTGAGAGTGAAATGGCAAATATGTATTTTATTATGTTTTAATAATAATTGTCTTTCAGTGAAACAATTTTCTACTAGTTTATCTGATGAACTCCAGCCAGGACCCTGGTGGCAAACCCCTTGCCTTTTCTCTGCATTGCACTTGCATGATGGAACAACTTGTTTCTGTACAAAAAAGGTGACTGGAATTTGCAGGTATGCTCATTTTTGATGCACTCTCACTTGGTGTGAAGGCAGACTTCTGATAACTATAAACAGATGTCTCTATAACACATTTGGTTTTGCTCAGTTAGCAGAGAAGTTGTTTTACCCCTCTTAGAATAGTAATACTTCTGCAGTTGCAGTCAAGAAGACTTGCTGTGATTAAATTATTCATACAGTTTCACTCAGTAGCACTGTTTTCTGTTCAACTCAGTTATTTAACTACACTTTACCTGGTGCAAAAGTTCAGCAGAAGTGAAGCTGGAGTGAGAATTTTAAACCTGTGACTCTTTGTCAAGGATGACTTCACCTGGAGTTACAGGCCAAATTCACTGGTTCTGCTGACAAAGACTGTACTATCTGAGAAATTTTCTTTGTCTTCTAGGGCAAAAAATTTAGATATGTTGCGTAACCATCCCTGATCTACAATATTTTAACTTCTGAACAGTATTATGTTACAGCCTTTTAGAAAATAGACACAAATGACCTTCTGGATTGAGACAGTGACCCAAATATGGCTTGTAATACCTCAGTTAACATAATCTTAATTTAAACTTGACTATGCACTTATGCATTTAGTTAGAATAGCTAAAACAGAAAAAAATATTAAATAAAACTGCTACTATCTTGTGATGTTTATAGATTGTTACAGTGGTTAATAATATTTTTGCAATAATGTGTGCATCTTTATTTTTTCAATAATAAACAGATTGCCTAAATGATACATGTAGAAGCTCCTTTAACTTGATGAGTCCATTATGTAATTATATTTTTAACTCACATGCAGTGCTAATCATATGAAGAATGTTCATGCTGCATTTGGTTAAAAAGAACAATGGTAACTTAGAAAGCTTCTTGTCTTATTTTTTTAATCCGCTGATGCTTTATTCTTTATGAATTCATCACTAGAAGATATCAAAAATCTTTAAAAATTGAGTTATACAGGTAACATGACCAGGATGTGCAGAGCAAACTAAGCTTTGATTTATTTATTCTTAATTAGTGAGTGCTTTGTGTAGTGCAGTGAAACAATTATCTGTGCTTGCCAGTGTTTCTCCATTTAATGTACTTTATGAGAAAAGTCCAAGTTTTGAGGCATTCAGGTCAATCTAATTGCCTTTGGCATGTTTGCTACTTTTGATATCCCTCCCTTCAAGATGTATTTCTCTTTTTGGTACTTGGTTCTTCCTGTAACTCTGTTCTCTTTCTTCTTCATATTACTTTTTTTTTTTTTATTGTTCTTTCAGCTTCTTTTTCTTCTCATCAGTGAAGTTTCAATGGAGAGCATTCCTTAAATCAGAATTTTAACAGCACTGCACAGTGAAGACAGCTATCAAAGCCTGTGTGTACCATAAGGTTTTAGGGATGTCTATGCTGCAGTCACAGGAGAATAATGTAGAGGTCCATGCCAGCTATAAAGTGATTAGCTTGGTTAATAATACAGGTCTAAACACCATATGAATCCACATGAGCTAAAGTACTCTACTAAAAAAAGTCTGCAGAATAGACACACACCAAATCCTGCAAGATGTTCTTGGATGCGATGTTACACTGAGTAATAATTTTGAGGGTCCCTCTTTAGATCAGGATCCTCACATTGCAAAGAGAGCTGCTGAGTGAAAAAGTTAAATCTTACACCTTCTCTAGTGCATAAATATTTGTAAGTCTTCAAGTGTGAGCTGTCTTTCCACTGACTGTTCTGGAGCCTGAAGTGGCTTTGCTTCTCTTCCAGTTAGTTGAGGCCTTCTGTGCTAGAAGAACTTTTGGTTATGATTTGGATTCACACTTCATGTAAACGTGGAGACTTAATTAGTGAAGAACTGATACCCTAGACAGTTATAATTAACGCCTTAAGTAAGGTATAAACCAGGGCTCCAAAGATGAAAGCTCACTGCTTGACTGATTTGCTAAATCACACATTCCCACTCAGCCACTGTTTTAAGGGCATGATCTTTGCCAGCTCCATGCACTTGCTTTGAGAATTATTCACTTTGGAGCTTCTTGCGTTATCAACATTACAGGATTTTTTTCCCCGACCACTGCAGTACACTTTCATGTTAAATTCTTTTAACTTACTTCACTTCATAAGATCTGATTAAACCTTTTAGACCTGCAAGTAGATGTTTTGCATGTTGAAGAACTTAATCTCATACTTAAATCTTTCTGCCTCCTGGGGTTCCTCACATGAAAGGTATTCTCCATAATCTTTTCAGATGCTTCTGTTTTCACCCTGGAAAACTATGATGACTTTAGGGGGAATCTAAGAGGGAAGGAAGTTACTTTGAACTTTTGTTTTCTGCTACAGGGTGGGCATGCTTTACAGTTTCAAACTTCATTTAAAAAAGAGGAAAAAAGTTTGGGCAACTTTCAAGAAGTTGAGCATTTTTTCTCTTTTCCATTCTCAATGAGTGTATTTAGAATCTGCTCCAAAACTCCTGAAGTTTTAAAAGGAGTGGGGATGAGGAAGGAAGCCAGTACAGTTAAAAGCAAACTAAAGGAGGTTATTAGAAGTAAAAAGACATCCTTCAGTAAGTGGAAGTCCAAATGAAGAACACAGAAAAGATCATAAACCTTCTGGCAAGTTAAATGTGAAGCCATAATAAAGCTGGCCAAAAAAGATTCTGAGGAGCAAGGGCATAAAACCTGATAATAAAAACTTTTTTTCAAATATATCAGAAGCAGGAAGTTTGCCAAGAAGTTGATGGGGCCAATAGATGACTAAGATGCAAAAAGAGCACTATAGAATGGTAGGTCTACAGCAGAAAAGCTTGAATGTATTCAAGCACGTGCACAAATGCTCATTATGGAGGAGCTCAAGGAAGTTTCCCTCTTGAAGCCCTTCTTCACTGGGGACAGTAACAGGCCCAATGGCCACACAGAGTAATTGTGCAAGTCACCCAAGAGCTCTAAAGAAACTTAAAGAGCATTCAACTCTTCTCGTGTCTTATCACTTAAGTCAGCCTTGTTTGAGAGGTATATGACCTACTGTATGCGGTCCTGCTTTTAGAAAAGGCTTCAGGACAACCAAGAAACTACAAATTGCATATGACTTCCATATTTTCAAACTGGTATAATCTTCCCTTGTTGTAGCAAAAATAAAATAAAAACCAAACAAAAGAACACAAAATCAAAATGCACACCTGTTACAGAACAAAGCAGAGATTAAATTTGTGGCCTCATTTCTAATGTGTGGATTATATAAATAAGGCAAAGAGTAAGCAGGATCTGTGAGATCATTTATTGACTCTCTTTTGCTGTGATGCTGGAGTATCTACATTTAACATACAAGAACTTCATCTGATGTTCTGTTATAAGGTTCTAATTCTTAGTGGTTATTTAGATATCACTGCATTTAAGTATTTATTGTTCTTTTTAATATATATTTGTATGTTGTAACACAGTTATTTTTCCTGTGTGCTTCAAGGCAGTTTGCTTATAACTTGGGGTAAGCTCTCATCCTGAAATGTAAGGCCATGAGGAAAGCAAAACTCTCACAGAGGAAGAAAAACTAATGAAACATAATTCTTAATAGTTCAGCTCAGCTAAGAGGGAAAGCCAGCCAGCTACTTCCAAATAGCAAAGGTTGAAACGGAGGTGCCCAAACACTAACTTGGTCCTTTGCAGAATGGGCTAGTATTGTGGCCAGATTTTTACAGCAAAATGGCTAATTCTATGTAATTGTTCTGACTTCACTTGTAAAGTAACAGTGTTTTTATCATTGATTGACTTCTGGCAGGAAAATAATACTTTTTATTCTAGCCTGAAGTCTTACCAGATCCCTCAGTCTAGGTCAGATTCATGCACTGCACAGTTGGGATGAAGAGTGGAAAGGAAGAAGTAATACTACCTAAAAATCAGACAGGGACAGTGAGACATTTGGTGGTTCACGTGTCTGAAGGAAAAGCTGGTGTTCTCACTTCATATAGTGTTAGCATGGCTGATTTGAAAGACTAGCTTCAGCTCTGTTCCCCAACCTAGTGCTCAGGGGAAAAATAAGGATAAAGCTTGTTGTAAGTGATATTTTTGGTTAAGACATTCAAGGGCCACCTTGCTAGATCACCAGCATAAGTCAGAGCAGCCTCCAATTTCCATTTTGTTTCCCCTGGTCCCCTTAGAACTCATAGAAAGCAATGCAAAGCATAGAGCTGTGCACTTCATCTCCTCTTCCACCCTGCCTCTTCTACTCCTTGGTGCAAGATGTGCTGTCTGCAAGGGGGCCTGAAGCACAACCGAGGAAAAAACTTCTCTGCCTGTCTTGTGCCTCCCAAGAAGCTTCTGCAGGAAATACTTTCATATGGCCATTTCTGCCCTCTTTTATATAGCCAGTGGCATGGACAGACTTTAGATAAACAATCCCATGACCTATATATAGGTAGGATCTATGTCAGTAGGGCAGTGTTCAATAATAGCACAATCAAAGCTGCTTAATGTGCAATAAAACACTTGTTAGCTGTGCAGTACAAGGATATGACTTCACAGACATTTTACATGTGAAGATGTTACCAAAATGACTGCTGCTATAATGCAGATGTGCTCATTTCATCCCAGTGCATTTTGTCTAAAGAGAATGTTGTTGGCGATAATGTGTAAACTTGCTACTTTAGTTTTAGCTTAGGGTTTTAGTTTTCCTTTTCACACCTGGGTATTGTTTTAGCTTTCAGAGATAGGAGAGTTGCTTCTGGTTATAAAACTTTGACAAGCTTATCTGAATGTATAGGAGACCTTTATCAGAAATTGTGAATAGGAATCCAATTGTAAATAAATAGGATCTTCTGCATTGACTTATGTTCCCTTGACAAACCTTTTTTTGCCTTTGTGGTGGTTAATGTATGGAGCCATGTAACTATAAATACAACTTCAGAGGATATCCAGGGGGGTTTGGATAAGTGGTTGCCGTTATAACTTGAGCAACTGATTTCAGCATCCTTTAGAGCCAGATACAAAACCTTAGCAGAAACTCCCGGAGTTTAATGGTTGTATACGGAATTCATTGTCTGCTCTGGGTGCTGAAATTGCCTGAAAAGCTTTGAGAAATGACCAGACCATTTAGACACACTTGCAAATACAACTGGAGAACATCACCTGGTTATCTATCTGAGATTACCATCAGAGCCCATTGATGATACTTTTTTATGAAACATTTTGGCTTAGCTAAGAACTGTTTCTTCGCTCTGTATGTTTTCCAGTGCTATTACAATCATACAGCGCCACTGCGTGGTTTCCAAACACGCAACGACTGCCCCTAAATGCTCTTGTATGGATTTGGATTTTGCACTTCAGCGGTAACAGAAGGGGAAGTATGGTACACCTTAATGTTTTTAAGCTACTGGAAGTAGTGAAGTAAAATCTTTAAAATGTGTAATGAGCCTTCAGAGGACATTTGAGCTGTTTTGAATAAGACCTGAGGTGCACGTTCCCTCTGAAAAGAGCCAGAAAATCTGTTCTCTGTTCCTTCTATTTACTTCATTGAAAAGTTTGTCTCATTTTTTTTTCTTTTTTAACTAGAGTTGACTGGGAATTTCCTGGCTGAGGAGCGGAACATCACATCGCATGCTGTGATTTAATAGGGAACAAAATGTTGCTAATACCTTTAGGCCATCAGAGAGGCTTCCTGGGGAACCTGGTAGCCATCTGTCCTGGAAGCCCAAACACTACTCGGAGAGGAATGGAGCAGCTCCTATCCCCGGCTCACCAGCAAACCCAATGTCCAGCTAGCAAGAATTGTTTTGAAACATGCCCTGATGTTTCCTCCAAAGTTAAATTTTGTGACGTTTCCACTTCTCTAATTCCTTCATATTTCTGGTTTTCCTTTCCAATACAAAAAACAAATTTTGGAGAAAATACGAAAAGATTTTTCATAGAATGCAATGCATGCATGCGAATGAGTTTCCTCTACTGCAGATTTTGCGTAACACTTAGAAAGCAGGTTGATTTTTGAAATCCTAATTTGTGGAACAACAAATGGATGGGTAGCTGATCCCCAGGGGAAAAATCTAAGTCATCACTAATAAGCACTTTGAAAGACCACCAGATTCCATACTGATATTGCTATGCTTATATTAATCATTTTATATGTAAGCCTAGCACATGTATTCCTGTGTATCTTCAAACTATGTTGGCTTTAATAGCTTACATAAACATAAGAGAACATGATTACACCTTTAAGATCTGCTTATCTAATCTATCTAATTATATCAAAGTTGTGGGTGAGGAATAGGCAATAGGTCATCCAAAATAATGCAGTTTGACATAAAAGGATTTTGTCCTTATACAGTTAAGGTAGAAATTCTCCTTGTAGTCTGTGCGTGTATGGTGTTTTGTCCTTAAAATATCTGATACTCTACACACATGTACGCTCCACTAACAGCACAGTTGTGATTATCTGTGTGAGAAACATCCATTTCTCATTGTTTTTAGTATCTGAATTAAACATATTTGACCAATGACACAAAGGCAAGTGGATGAATGGCCATACGACGGCAGCAGATATATGCAGGCAGAAGTGCTACATGGTGGAGTATCACACGGTAATACAGCCCACCACCCTTTGTGATGTTGTAAGCAAAGGCTCCCCCACGCCACAGTGCAGAGCACTTTGTATAAGAACGCTTATTTTTGCTGTCGCTTAATGTGTTTGTGTTCCTTTTCAGTTGAACTTTAATTCTGACCTTGCTGAGGGTGTATTGCTTGCTTTGGAAATACTTGCAATATCCCTAGAATGTTTATTTTCCAGCCCAATATGCTGCTACATTCTTGCAAGCTTTTTTTGGTTGTAATGCAACGTTTGGCTGGGAAACAGAGAATACAAACAAAAAACAGTACCCTGGTCTTAGGGAAATGTGGAGAAGCTATGATAGAAAGTGTTTTATTGGAAACAAGACAAAGATTTCCAGAGAAATAATAAACAAACAGCTGGTCAGCATCCCCATAAGACCATCAGCCTCAAAAGTGTATTTCCTAGAAGGATCAGCATACTTGGGATTTTGTTTCTCTCTTCTCCTCTGCCTGCAGCAGGTAGGAGAAGCAGACGGGCAGGTCCAGTGATAATGTTCCAAAGCAGGTAATTAGATAGATAGTTAATACCTGTAGCAACAACACAATTTGCACAACCAGATAACCATCTACATATTATTTTCAGGAATGGATCCAAACTGCTGCATTTCTCTGTGCATTTGCTGAAGACCACCACTTAAATCAATGGTACATGTGGAGTCAGGCTTCAAAGGGTCAGCAGAAGAAAAACATTTCTCTCCTGCAGTGCCATGCAGTAACCTATCATCTGTGATGTCAAATTAGGGTCTCTATTGCTATACAGGCATCTTTCCCTGGATATTCTGATTCATCAAGGCAGTGACAGAACTGAGACTTGCAACCCAAGCGCTCTCTGTTAACAGCATGTCCCTCTGTGTTTTCTGAAACAAGGGCTCAGTCATTCAGCAAAGCAACAGAAGTTCCCAGAATTGGTGTCAGAGAACCTGAGATCAGATCCTGATGTCCATGAAGTCATAGCACTGTTGCCTCTCTACAGTTCAGCAATTAAGCAACTCCCCATACAGAGTCAGACCTGAATTCAATAACAGCTGATTATATCACCGCAGAGGGCTAAACAGAAGCCTGGCTGCACTGTCACTGCCCTGAGCGTGCTCAAAATTCAGGCTCTCCACAATAGCTAACACCTCTCCCTCTGTAACTATACTGCAGCGTGAAATGGCATCTTGGAGTAACCCTAGAAGCAGAACATCCCCTTCTGGTAAACCATAGACAATAGTCCAGGGAGACAGCAGGGGATCAAGTTCTCCACAAGTACAGGCACTGCTTGCAGAGCTGTGTAATCTGTCATATTAAGACTGAAATGATGTTGGATGCTTTGAATCTCGCAGTGTGAGCAACTGCAGAGGCAGGGAAATAATAGTGTGACATGAATCAGGAAAGGAGACTCAAACATTTCATTGTCTAGAAGCACAAGGTGGACTTGAAGAGTCTGGAGTTTAGAAAAACTGAATGAAAGGTCTAGAAATGAGAAGGTTTTACAAACATGGAGACAGAAGTAGATCTCCATCAGGACTGTGCAGGGGGCTGGCCATAATGTGGGAGTGGTTAGGGACTGGGAGGAGACTCATGCCTTGTTTACATTTTTGCATCCCAGAAATGCAAGGGCTTTGCAAACTCTTCACATAATGAGACACTCTTCTCAGTGCTTTTCCTGAGGAGACAACGTCTCATTACCTACTGGAGGACAATATGCCAAGGAGATGCACAGGACCAGAAGGGCTGAATAATACTAGGCCAAGTTCTGTCCACTTCTGCAGCACAGTGAGTCTGAAAAGTCATGGGCTAGTGCAGAAATTGGGAGCTCGTGAAATCTGAAGCTCTTAACTGAGAATTCAGCTTTTCCTTGGCCTCAGAATAGAGCATGGTATCATGGTATGTTGTTTTGTTCAAAAGAGTGAGTGAAACTCTGGTAGCACAACAAAGTCTACATTTGTCTAAAAACACAAATTACAAATTCAAAAGTTAAAATTTTAAAACCAGAACTGAAAAACATCCAGATTTCCCAGTCTTCTGTAAAACCAACCCAGGCATAGGAAAAAGAGCCAGACTCTTTTCTGCTTTATGAAGCAGCAAGGGACTTAATAACTAAATTCCAGTGGTGGACTCTCCAGCATGGATGGTGCCTTAGCCTGGAGGAACCCAGCATGCCTGTTAAATTCCAAGTGAAGCTACTGAGCTGTCAGCTGCAATAGCCATTGTTTTATTGCTAAGCTATGCAGATCACATACATAAGTTCACTGGGTCCTTAGATTGTTTTGTTTGTACTCATTCAAACTTCAGTGTGAACATTCAGTGAATAGCAGCACATCCACTGATCTCCTTTCATTGGTGCTGATGATAGATGGGAAACCTAATACTCAAAAGAAGGGGACTAATATAGAATAGAAATTCTGCCCTCAGTGTAGTACTTGGAGAAACTTTTTTTTAATGTTAAAATAAAAGAGGGAAGGAGAGCAGGATGGCTTCTGCACTATAAGGGAACTTAACAAAACTGGCATAGTACACAAGTGAAAAATCAATCTTGTGACCAGCAGCACAAAGACAAAGTGTTTGAGCAGATCCTTAAAGATAATATGAACACAAAGAATTGCTGTAAGTATATTTGCAGAGCAACCCATAAATATAGCAGTATCTGTGGAGACACCAGGCAGGTAGTAGGTGTAGCTGCATTGCTACTGGGCCTTCTCTCTCCCCTAAGAAGCAGTACAAATGAGCTTGCACCATGCTCCATGCTGGTACCAAATACAGCTTTGGTAAAGCTGGCCGGGTTATTATGAAATAGCATGGCTGTCCGGAGCGTAGGTGTGTCTCTAGGCTGAGGAACTACACATCTTGCTCTGCACCTACAGAAGAGTTGACCTCTAGACGGCAGCCCTTCATAACAGAAGGCAAACATACGCCCCTGAACAAGAGGACATGCACCATCTGTTCACTATCCTTGGTCCACTTTGCACAGACAGGGAGCAGCTCCTTTCTTCTGCTAGGACTGAGTGACAGCCAGCTAGCTCTTTCTCATCCAAGGCTCAGACATAGCCAGGCCAACTGACTGGACTTTTGAACTCGGGTGGAACAGATGTGGAGATGGATTTTATTAGCGTGTTGGAGTCCCAAACATTCTCACTACAACAGTGGCATACAAGCCTAGCTGCAATTTGCAAAAGGTATTTGTGTCCCTGTAACTTTCTTTGTCAGTAGGAACTGAAAATTTCAATAGAAAGGTTCTAGGAAAAGAAATTGTTAGCTTTCTGGACTGTCCAGAGAATTATTTTTGTTCTGGTAAAGAATAGCACCCAATTCAAATTTGGCTTTGGGATATTGCACATAGCTCAGGTTCTCCTATCTGTGTACGAGTAATTCTAGGACAATTTTTAGAGGCATGAAAGGGAGCAGAGTGGTTGACTTTCAATGGCAGGTGGATGTCTAATGCCCTTTGTGCCTTTGGAAATCATTCTTTCATGTACTCTCTTGCCATCTGCCTACACACAAATCCTCTGCAAGTGTAGAGTTAAACTCAACATTGGCAGAAGAAAAATCAGTGAACATAATGAAGAAAAAACAATTGGTTCTGGGCAAAGGCACAAAGTGCTTCAGGGATCTGTTTAATATTCATTGTGCATATTCTTGAGGAAATAATGTCCATTTAAAAAAGTTTAACTTTTTTTTTTTTTTTAAATCAGGAACCACAACAGACTGTAGGTAAGGCTGATAAAATCAATTTCATCCTTGGTTAGCAACAGTTTCTTTAGGCTTCTGGCAGTAGCAGTACATATAAAATACTGGCAAATGCATGTTCTTAATTTCTTATAGAGGAGCTAAACTACTTTTTCAGCCGTGGAGATCAGAGGTCATAGCTCTGCTTCACCAGCACTGGCTAATGACATCACTGACACCCAAAACAGAGCAAGGAACTGCTGAATGCATCAACTGCTAATATCATTAGCAGTGGGAAAGCTGTGACTCCTAGTGTCTTCACCTCTTGATAAAAGTCCAAATCCAGTTCAGAAGATAGGTTGCTACAGAGTACAAACAGGTGAGAGAATAAGCATTTCAAACAGTTACTTGGTTTATAACAGCAGTAAAAAGTATTCTATATTTTCTGCAGGAACAAAATTTTAAAAGAACATTTGCATCACTTAAGTGAATGGTTAGGATTTTCAATGATATGTAAGGAACTTAGCCACACATCTTGCCCCAGATTATTGTGCTTACATCCTGTGTGCTTGTTTGAAAAAATTTCAGCCTTTATTTCTAATGTTTTGTCAGATTTTTCTTTAAAACCTCTCCCTTGCAAACAAAGTTCAGAGAATTATAATGCAAGGCTCCTCTTGCTTGAAAAGGCCCACAGCTGTGCTCATCTTACTTGTAATGTTTGTTCTTGTCCATCAATTATTTAAAGAGACCATCTTTTTTATATGGAATATTCTTGGGAATGTTGTTCGTTAATCTTTGTCTAAAAAGTTAAATGCCTACAAAAGCAGCATTCATTTGTAAAGACAGGTCATCAGCATCACACTCGACTACCCCACCTGGGCTAATCTCATTTCTAAGGTTTAAGAACACCCCGAGGAGTCCGTGTTCTTGGCCCACCCCAGTGGGTGGAGGGACAGTTTGGGCAGATCCTGATATTCTGATTCACATCTGTGGGAACTGGCAAATCCAAAGTAATGATTTCACTATGAGAATTTTGTGAGAGAGCCAATGAACTACTTATGAAGCCACTGAAAGACTGAAAGCTTGTTTAAACCTTTACCAAGATACAAATTTCAGTTTGCCTGTGCAGTTTGTTTAATGCCTCTATTGTCCAGTGTGGAAATATAAAGACATGAATTACAAGTTGATAGGGGTGCCAGGTGAACAGGTTTGTTAAATCTACGTGACCTTCTGTTTCAATAGAAACCCGTTAAGCAAAAAGTTGGCCTCTGCCCAGATTTAAAAGGGAAGAAGATTGCTTTTCAATTGACTTACCTAGCAGGAGCCTGTGACCAGCTGGTGGGAATGATCATGCAGTCTGTGATAGGCTAGAAAAGAAAAAGGCTTGCTCTAATGGTAGCTGACTTTTTTTTTTTTTTTTTTTTTTCTTTTAATTAACAGATTTGGTTCATGGGAGTCATACCAGAATTTGATGGTAGAGAAAAAAAACCTTTCTAGCTGGAAAACCAACTTTTTCTGGAAAGGTAAGCTATCGTGAGCAACATTGCAATCAGAAATATTGGTTGTTTGGTACATGAACTGCAGTTTCATGTGGTTTATGTTTTAAGCAAAGCCATTCATATTTTCTGTGCTACCCTGAACTCACAAAAATCAGGTGTAATCTAAAATGTGTCTTAGAGTGTACTTCTTACATCCTAGCAATAAAGACCCTGTCTTTAATAAATTGTTATCTTATTCATGGTAGCATGTATAAAGCCACTAGTAAGTTTTAGAAATACTGCCCTCCAGTTCTGTGGCCCTTGCTATGTATTTTGTATTTACCTATGTGATGGGACAGCCTTGTTGATAGAGCATGTGTGCTTTGTCTAGTGCTTTGGTGAGCATTCAGCAGAGCAAGCTTGACCAGATCAGGAAAGAATGGGGTTGATTCTGGCCCTGTATCTAGAAAAGCCATTTAGGTGACTTCTTGTAACTGCAGAGTACTGTATTGTTGAGAGATTTTTTTGTTTGTTTGTTTGTTTACCTTAAAACAGCTGGAAGGGAAACGCACCTTCCTAATGAGGGTTAAGAAACAGGGCATTGCTTTAAATGAAAGTGTTGAGGATTGAAAAAATAAAGCAAGACTTTCGGAAGTCTTGGACCTATTTTGCTTCTGAGGATACATTCCTGCTCTTTCAATGTCTTTTGCTAGTTAATCTTCTAATGAGAGATACTCGGCAAATTATGCAGCCTGACGTCCTTCCTAAGTTCTAGTTTATGTGTGTGCATGCTCTTTCACACATGCATTTGTAAAGCTGGCCTTTCCAGACCAAAAAAAAAAAAAAGGTCAGCACTGACTTTAGAGCAAACTGGTGACATACTGGATGATGTAGGAGAAGCACCAAATGAAGTTAAAATATGAACTGCAATCTTTATAAGAAGCTTCTGTGTTTGGGGGTGGGGAAGGGAGGCAAAAATATCTGTTGGATCAAAATGGCTTGTTTTTCTTCCTCTGAAAATCTTCAGCTAGACTGCATAGAAGCCAGAGCACCAAGGTGGCCTGGCTTTTCACCTTTTTGGTGCTTCCAAAATCAAGAGACTTTTTGAAGCTGAAACAAAAGCAGCATGTTATCTTGAAAAATGCTCTGGCACAGACTGCAGCCTAGGATAGTTCTATGTTAATATTTGTGTTTGAAAATGTTAATTCTGCCAACAGGGCTTATTTAAGGGTATTTTTGCATGTGTCTGACTTTCCCAAAATGAACCTAATTGCTTATGGAGAGAGGGCTTTGGGTTTGGGGTGTTTTGTTGTTATTTTTACGTGTTTTTGTTTCCTGTGCTGCTCACATCCTCAATGACAAAAGGGGATATCTGTGGCCTCACAAACCGATGTTGCATCATCCTAGTTTCTTGTTACTTGTGTTTTTTCCACTTTCCTGATTTGCTGAGATGCTACAAATTCCTATGGGAAAAAGAGTATCTCAGTAAAAATATATATATATTTTTTAAAAGAAAGCAACATAACTCACTTTTGAATTAAGTGCAACTGTGTGTATTTGCAACCACTTGATTGATTTAATAGAAACATCTATAAGCAACATGACACTAACTAACTCCCTGCTCCCTTACTTAAAACCAGCTTAAGATTTAGCTGCTTATTCACATATTCCCACTGAAACATACCCACTCTTAGAGCAAAAGGATATGACTAGTTTAATAATGGGGATATAGTCACATTGTGGATAAGATGTGTTGCTAAAAACATCAACAGCAAAACTAAATTTTCTTAGGTAGTTTAGATGGAAGTTTCTGTAGCTGCTGCTTTTGATTTCCAATGATAGTACAATAATGTCACCAACAAGTTTTAGGATATATATATATATATATATATATATATATCTAATTAGTAGCACTCAAAAATGCAAAATGATTTCTAAACGTGAAGGAAAACATCACCTGAGGAAAAAGTAATTGCAGGGACTGCTATTAATGTCTGTAGCTTGTATCACACTGGCACTTTTGCACCAACATGTCAGGTAATAAGCTATTTAAATTGACAGGAACCAAGCTGAGAATTGTTGCTCCAGAACTATGGTCAGAAAAAGAGTCTGGGAGAAAAAGAAAGTCTAAATATCACTTTTTTCCCCCTCCTTTCTCAGTGAGAGAGGCCTTATTTTTCCCTTTTGGTAGTAACTGTTACGATTTTCCTTATATCTAATTTTTGGGTACATGACTGTTCTGCTTGGCAGATCGAAATGCTCCCAAATCAAGGTGGTTATTTTGGTATAGCAAGGTTGCTGAAGCAGCAACATACTAAGCATGTACTTACAACTAATACCATTGAAGGAACATCATCAGTGAGTGGCTCCATGATAAACTGGATTGGACTGACTGAAAAGGAGCTTGGCCTCTCTTCTTTGAAGATGGCAACTCTAGAGATGAACTTAGAGTATCAACAGTGAGGGTGTTCACGCCCAACCTAGCCAGTTATGCTCGCCAGGAGATGGTTTAAAGCATATGGGCTAGGTTTCTTGCTCTGAAGGAGCATCTCTCTTCTCCCCTTCCATCAGCTCCATCTCTGGAGAGACCAGCTGGTAAACCTTGCTAACTATGTTAGATGGAAATATGGCTAATTCTTGTTTATCTAAGCCCTGTATACTTTGGGTGGTGCAAAGGAACCTTAGATCAGGTATATAAGCATAAAGCTGCCTTAGGATAAATGAGAGCCAATTCCATGACTAGACTTCATTTTCAAGGAGACTAGGAAATATAATGATTTATAACACTTGGTGCACAGGAGTTGAAAAAGCACAAAGCAGGTTCCAGCTGTCCTGTACAAACACTGAAAAGCCCTTGCTGAAATAATTACGCTTAAAAATACAATTAAATACATCAGAGGAGAAAAGATAGTAGTCAATAAGTTTCTCTCTCTGAGCTCATTTTTTCCACATGTGGTTCTAAGCCAAACTAAATTTCTTCAGGCAATATTAAACAATTACTAAGTTTAAACATTTATCTAGAGAATATGGATTCCTGTTTGGACAGCATATTAATCTGTGGTAATTCTTTTTGTTGATGCTGAAGATTATTACAGGCTTTTAAGTAAGCCATTTGACCATTAGATCAAGTCTTGCACAGTGAAAATGAATGAAGATATGCAAATACAACTTGAAATAAGAAACTTGCAAATACTGCTTTTATTTAATTTTTACAATAAGGAGGCACATTTATATTCAAAAACCCAGTGTGGAGTTTTCATTATAACTACAATATCCTAAAATATTTTAATATGAAAACAAAAAGAAATTCTCAGCAGGAAACTAGGGTAATTTGTTTTCTTTAATTTCCTCTCTATACTGTTTATTATACTTAAGCAAAAAAAAAAAAAAACAACTTTTTTCTTCCTGCTGTTCATGCAGCCTGACATATGCATTTATAGTATTGCTGACACTTTACTGTGTGCTCCCCATCTCATTGTTTCTGTTTGTTGTGCAAGGCAAAGGGGCTGACCAAGAGCATTCCAGAATTAAGTTTCTGCTGCTGAGATATAGTAAATGCAGTAATGAAAAGTGTATTTGATATCAAAAGTCCCAGTTCAGCTCAGCCTCGCACCTGAAACCTGTTTGTTTTGGTAGGGTGATTGTTTGACCTAGGCCCAAAGGAAGTATGTGTTCCAGGGGATGGGCAGAAGAGAGCAGGAAGGGATGCTTTCTGGCAGTTATTTCCCCACCAGGAAGTTTAGACGGACCAAAGCTTTTTGCGTGCCGTTTCAGAGACGTGAACCAGTAATTCACTGGTATTTAGCCACTGGGTGTTGGCTCTGTACAATTCTTGCCAATAAAAGGCTAGGTATGAACCAGTGCTGGACAAACAGAGCATGCTGGGGCTGGCTGGCGTGAAAGTTACAGCAAACACCGTGTTATATTAAAGGGCACAAATGGGAAGCGAAGTTAACAAAAACCTCAGACAAAGCAATAACATTGAAAGATGGGCTCAGATTCTGCAGTACTAATTTATTAATGTTGGTATGCAACAATGAGAGAAAACCCACTGTTGTATGGAGAGTATCTCTGGGGAAAAGTAATCCTCAAAATGAATATTGTCACAATCCATCCTTCTGTACATACATTTCCACTTCAATGTCTCAAGTGTGGAAAGCAAACCTCAGGTCAAGAATTCTGGCAGAGAAATGTCTCTCTCTAATTGATGGGAGCATATACTCATTGCTTATGGCCATTCTCTTGCTATTTATTTGTTTTGGGGTTAACAAAACCACTAGGTGAGCTGCAAAGGGAGGCTACTGGTTGTGTGGAAATGAGGTTGGAAGTGGAAAGATCACTTGAAGGATGTTAAAGAAATATTAGAAATGTTTGAAATGAACACACCTGAGGAAAAGAATACTTTTCTAATTACCTGTTCCATTAAATTTGGCTGAGCAGGAATATGCTTTATATTCTGAAGCTGCCTGCGAAATTTAGGCTTTCATGTACATGAGAAACACAACTTACAGGGCTTACAAATTAATTTTCTCCTCTGGAGGCTCTGTGGATGCAAAGTTGGCCTAAATACGGGGAGCATGACTGACCATTTGAGGGTGCTCATCTTGGGGAGTGCTAGATTTGTTGTGAAAATTCCAGTTTGATCTCCTGTGATTTCCTGCTTTCTAAAGGTGCCTGGGCTGTATTTTAATCCACTTCGGAAGTAAACTACCTGACATGATCCAGAATGCTGTTAAAAGTCTAAAGCTTGGTTCCTAAGATAGAAATAATTAATGCTGGTACAGTATAACAAGAGCTATTTACAGTAACACTTGTGTTTAAATTGCTTCCCCGATATTGCTAAAATTTGTAAACGTATCTACAGAAAGGTTTAGCTCAAAATTCCAGGGTGTTTCTTTCCTTTACTGAAAGTGCATATTATTAAACCTGTACAGATTTTCCTTTATATGTTTTGTTTGGAAAAGTTTAACGGGAATGGTTTTGTTTAGTTTCAAATACGCTGCCAAAACTTGCAACTTGTAGCTTTGTGCTGATATATGAAAAACAAGATGTGAAACTGGTTCCAGTCAGAACTTCCTGAACTTGCTCTCCAAACTAAATATATCAAGGACATAGTATGAATGTGGAAGATAAATCTGTGTTTAAGATTTACCACTGACATGAATAAAAGAACATTTTACAGAATTTTGATCTTGATTATGTCTCTTTACTGCTGAAAGGAGAGGGGATTTTTCCCCCCCCCCATGCTACATGAAAGGGAGGAAAAACATGCTGTTGATTATTTTCCTGGCACATCTTGAATTAAAATAATACAGGCTTCATTATGGCATGAGACTAATTACACAAATTATATCTGAAAGGAAAAAGTTAATTTAAGAATTGAATGGTTCTTCCATAATCAGTGGGCACGAGTGAGATCTAATGTCATTGTGTTTAAAAATGGCTTCATCCAGATCCAGCTGTCTGTTGTTGACTTTCACCTCCATGCAGCCGTTATAAAAAGCAGTTACTAACGTAGCACCCAGAGGAACATCTGCACAAAAACACATTCAATTTATTAGGCCAAGGCATGCAACATCCTATGTATTTTTCAGATTAGCAAAAAGACAGGGAACACTCCATTCCCTATCCATCAGTAATCTATGGGAGAAAACAGCAATTTGGCAGGAAACATTTAACTTTAAGTTCTTCTCCCTTTTGTTTAAGAGTGTTTGAGATGAAGTCAGCAAAGTTGAGAAAACTCAATAAAATTTGAAATACGCATTAGAAGTAACTAAATGAGAGTTTTTTCTTAGCAATATTTCCTGTATTAACTACAGTGAACTAATACTGTGTTTCCTGGAGCCTACTGTTCTTGTCCTGACCTACAAACAGATGTTTATGGGTTTAGAGGTCACTGGAAGAACCACTTAGCTTTTGCCAGAAAGCTACTCTGGATTCAAATCTGCAAGTTCTCAGATAGGGGACCCCTGGGAACACCACATAATTTATTGCTTCCTTACTGCTTCTTCCAAGTGACTTCTCTGCAGAAGACCCACTTTATCTGTTGCTCATTTAATTATTGTTTAGACTATGGCAACATCAGATCATTGATATGCTCGCTTCCAGCAAACAGTATACTAAGCACAGAATCAAGCAGGCATTGCTGTGAGGGTACGACCAGATTCTTGCAAGGTAAATGGAAGGTAATCCAAGGATCTTCAGCAACAGAGTGAGGATGCCTAGAAACTGACCTCATCATGTATCTTTCAGCTTTAATCATCCTATCTCTCCTAGAAGATATCCATGATAGTCTTGGGAGTATGACATGTTGCTTCTTTCTGATTATTTTGCTGTAAGCTGAGGTACTGCAGAAATAGTCCTGCAAAAGCATGCTCTTCTGCCCTTGTTGTCCCAGTGTTAACACACTGCTGCCGTAGAACTGTGTAAACCTCATTTAGCTGGCACTGAATGTGCTGAATTAACAAAAATAAATACTCTAACACTGTTACTAGTTTGAAGAAACATGTACCAAAAAGGGGAATTCTGGTTTTCATGAAATACATATTTTTGTTAGGGGAATTTTGAACCATAAAGTTCTTTGTGCTATAGCTCAGTGTGGGGATCATTACCTATCCTTTTATGTTGTTCAGTAACCCCAGAGGCTTTTCGGAGGTGAAGCAGAATGAATGTGCCATAGTGGCTTTCCTATATTACTTTTTCTCCCTTTGGTAACAGAGACTGTTGGGGAAGAGGTTATTTTGGATAATGCCCTTATTTTTGAGATGTCTGTGTAGAGACTGTTGACAGATACAGAACTTTTTGTTAATTTACAAGTCAAAGATGCCTTGTAAAACTGGGAAGTTAAACCTAGTTGTATGGCGCAGCAAGGACTAATACTTGCTGCTTATTTAGTTGGAATGCAGGACTTAAGCCAAGGTCTAAGCTCTTAAGGCTCAAATTACTCTATAGCTGGCAATGGGCTGGGAAGGATCACTTAAATATCACAAAGGGGAGGAAGGCTAAGAAATGACCAAAATCATAGTTAAGTTATTATGGTTCAATTAACCTACTGACTCATCTCTACTAAGTAAATACTGATTTCATCTCTTTTTTTTTTTTCCTACTGAACTAAATTAAAATGCATTTAAATTTAGTTAAGTAGTCATTACAAAAACATGGATGCTTTTGCTGTCATAGTATCTGATGGAACTTCACCATTAGTGCTCTCCTCACTTTATACATTGAATTTGAACTGAACTTACCTGGTTAGCTGGCTTTCAAGATGTTGCATATCCATTCAAAAGCAAAAACAGGAGAGAGATTTTCTTCCTTTGTGCCTAAATTATGCTATGCTTGATTAATGCTGTATCAAGACTTGTGGAGAACAAGTCAATTCCTATATACGTAGCTTGGTGAAGAGGCAGCTAACACTTAAGACAGAGGCTATGGTACCTGCAGTGCTGCCCAAAATACGTCGCTTCTGCTCTGACAGGGAAGTCCAGAGGATGGAACCACAGTTCCAGCTTCTCCTGTGTGTGTTAGCTTGGAAGAAATGCCTAAAGAGATCATTTCCAAGGGTTTCACAGTTCCTCCTCTCTTTCTACTCCAATGTACCCTAGTCTCCTGCAGAAGAATTACATTGCAGATAAAGAGAAAAGACTAGATATATCTGGGGCAGTGCTGTGACATTACAGCCTACATGTAAAATGGATGTCAATTCAAAACTGTTGGTCGAACTTCTAGGATTCCTTTAGGAACTATGACTTATTCTTCCTAAAATCCCTTTAATGGAGGATACAGAAAAGTTCCATCAGTAGTAACTTAACCTTGCATCCACAGTCTTTCCCACACCAATTTTCAAGTTCAAGGATTTGAGGCTTTGAAAAATCTTCATCTGTGACAATATTATTTTCCTGTATGATTCCCCCTGAAGCCAGACTACTGTACAGATAAGCATGCTTATTGCTTCCTGCACAAAATAATGCTTGTATGCATCTAAAGGGGGATTCACTTGCAACTTGTTTTAAACAAAATATTACGTCTTGTTTCGACACATTTTCTGTCTCACAAAAATTAGCAATCACCTATTGTCAAGAGTGTAACTGTTACAACCAAATTATCCCTGACTCCTCCTGTGGCATTTCTGCCTCTTCATTTACTTACAGATGCCTGTTTTTGACTCTTACAGAGCTGATGCAGTTCCTAAAATGTGCCAGCTGGGGGCATGTCAGAAATACACAATGCTCATTTCTCCTCAGCTCAGAAAACAAGACCCTTCTTGGATTATTTCCAAGTTCAAACACCTGGAAAGAGGCTCATGCCTTTAAAAGGGCCTAATAATGCTACTATTGAAAAGCAGATTCCATCAATTGCTGAACAGACTGCATGAAAACTAGAAGGCATTTAAAACAAAAAATGATGTTTCTTTTTGTACAGTTGTGGGCTTCTTCTGACTTCAGTAAGTCTTAGTAAAAATCAAGCTTGTACAAATGAATGAATTAATGAAAAGAAAAGCAACTCACCTGGCAGGCCGCCCAAGTAGGTAACAACATTTGCCATCATTGCTTCATGCAGGACAGACAGTTGCTCTGAATTGCTTCTGTCTGTGCGTGAATCAACTGACAGTTCAAGTTGCTGTTTGGTTACTAAAAGTTCTACCAACACTTTTTTAGGCGTACACAACTTCTTTGATTCCAGCCGCGCAACAGTGATGTTTCCAATGGTCACAATGATTTCCTAAATGGGAGAATGGGAGGGAGGGGGAGGAAGATGTCACATATAACTTTAACACATATTTAATTTGGCTCTGATGTATTTTAGTTCTGATGCATTTTAATTTGGTTCAGATGCATTTTGTATTTGGAAGTAGAAAGAAAAGGAAATGTTAGAGCCACTTTTTTAAAAATTGGTACCTTAAGTTAGAAAAGTTACAGAAGTTGAAAGTTGCTGTATATCCATCACCTTTGAAAACAAAGTCATTCCTTTACACTCTATAATTGAGAACATTTACAGTAAAAAAATTTTGGGCTATGGTTCTGAGGTGAAATCCTGTTTCTCTTAAAGTCAAAAGGAATACTGCTACAGATTCAAAGGTAACCACGTTTTCATTGCAGGTTCTTATTTCAGGCAAATACATGGATTAGCCATGGTGCACAATCACACTCTACCTACTTATCTTGATGTAAACAGATCTAAATGGAAACTTAAGGACTATTTATGAATTGAAACTAATATGTTGTCATTGCTATATTGTTATCACTCTAGTTCTGTTATATTCCCTTTCCTGCTTTGTGCATTTGGTCTGAAAGGTTAAAAAAGACATAACCTAATGAATAGTACCTAATACAAGAGTATTTAGTGCTTGGTCACTGCTGTAGCAATCAGTAATATTTTTTCTGCACATCACCATATGATCTAAGTACTTTGCAAAATATTAATTCAGCCTCCTAGCTCCACTGCAAGTAAGAGTAAGTAACTTGTTTTAGTTTGTTTTTAACAAATGGAGTAGTAAGTTCAGTGAGGCAAAGACAGAAGAGATGTGTTGATTTATATGGGTCTGGCCCAAAGCTCTGGCCCAGAGCTGCTATGATAATTGTAAGATCACCTGTGAGTCAGAAGAGTTAGAGTCCACTATGGACAAAGCAAGAGGCACTGTTTCATTAGAAACCAAGGCAAACATAACACCAGTGTCTGTGGATGGGCGAATAGTCATAGTCACATTTATTAGCCAATCTTCAGCACTGTCAAGATTATCTGTTTTAAAAGAAAAGATTGAAATTAATAAATCCATGTGCCAAAGAAAAATTGTTAAGGTGTTAAATTAGTATTTAATAAGTTTGCACTGTGGAAAAATTAGTACTAATCTCCAGAAAAACAGTGAACTTAGCCTTCTAGTTCTTCCTAAAAGTCCTACTCTTAAATGAAAAGAGAAAAAAACACATTAATTCTGCACTTTCCCCTGCACAATTTCTGTGCTTGTTGGTTTTTTTTCTACCTTCTCCATTCTAATGTGGAACAGGTGCCACATTAATTACAGGTCAGTTAAGATTAAACCTGAAAAATGCTTTAATTTACTCATAAATTATTGCCACTGAGCAGCAGATTGGCAGTTCTCATACATCTGACATTCCATAGCAGTTCACTGTTAAAATGGGAATACACAAGTGAGTAGAATAAATATGCAGGTGGCACAAATATAATTTCATCATGCTGTCTTATGAGGCACTCAGAGTGAAGCCAATATAAAAGTTACTATTTATAAGGCTATTTTTTGTCTTTTGTATCTCTCCCCCCCACCCCCAATCACATCCAAGTTGATTTCTGGTAGGATTTCTGTCTCCTGAAGAACCTAAAATGTGAGTTGAAGTCATAATCCTACAAAAAGCCAGATGGGAGAGGAGACGGGGCTGTAACAGCTCATGGGAGGGGCAGCAGTGCCACTGAGATTTGCTGCAGAAGGAGGTAGGGGGCAGAAAGGAGAGTGGTGAAGGCATGGCAGCAGCCCCCCAGAGGTCTGGAGGAGACATGGAGGTGTGGTATTAGTGCATGAATAGGAGGAAATTTGGGGAAACTTGAGTGACATAAGAACCTCTAAGATGAGATGGTTGGAAACCCAGAAAGAATGGGAAAAGCTGGAGAAAGCTCTGAAGTGGGCTAGGGAATTTAAAGAAAAGGCCTAGGAAAGATTAGCAGGTTTGGAGATGAACAGGATTGGGGATCACGGAGGGTCTGAAGGGTAGGATAAGAGTTGAGATGGGGGAAGAGTATAAGGATGACGAGATTCGGGATGATGCTCAAGAGAGATCACATTTTGGGCCTTCAGGTATGCAGAAGGGGATTCTGGATTAGAAAATTAGAGTTTAGGGCAGGAAGTCAGGTAAGAAAGGTCTGGGTTCAGGAAGAACTGAGATACGCATCCAAAACCTTTAGATAGGATGCTTGTTTAGAAGCAGAATTGCATACACAAAAGTATCAGCGATCAATTTCTCCATCTCTAGTCGTCTTTTTCTGTCAGTAATATGATAGCCCTCTCAACAACAAACATGGGGCAGAACTAGATCTTTGGAAAATGGATGTTCAACTGTGCCCATCCTTTGCAAGTTAAGAATATGCTTCCTAACCTAGAGTACTTCAGAAATTAAATGGATAACACAATGGGGACCAGAATCTTTGTTCAAGCAGAATTCTCACAGAAGTTGCTGAAATCACTGCTAGAGGCAGCGGAGCATAGCTTAGTCTGTTGATTCTTTACAAGTCATCAGTTCTTTCACCAGTCCAGCAAAAAATATAGAAGAAGACAGAAAAATACTTACTGTAGTTTATATGAAATTTTGCTATTCCAGTGCCAGGGTAGAAGGATCCTCTCCCCACAGTGACTAAACAGTGTTTGCTTTGTTTTTCTTGAATGACTTCTTTTACGCCAGAATGTCCCTGACTCATCAGATTCCAAGCACGAATACACCCATCTAATCGAGGGTTAATCTGTAGAAGAGTTACAGCACTGGGTATTTGCATTCAAACTTGTTCTAAAAACATTGTTAATAATGAGGAGTTACTTTACATATCAGCTGGGCAGCCAATGGTAATGATAGCAATGCTGTAAGTTACAGAACTGATGCTGAGAGAAAACAAATACCATACATGTAGAAGCTCAGTCTTCAAAAGGTTCTCCTGATTTAATAAACATTTCTCATTTTGATGTTACTAGTCTGTACAAAATAGATTGCCTTTTAGCTATAGAAAAGCTGTTCTGATCTAAACAGGAGAGCTTGAGCTTCAAATTTGAAGCAATGACCACTAGCACTGTTCCTTGTTCAATGTTTTGTCTTTTCTTTGTACGAAAGTACAAAGAAATTTCTGGAATGACTTTCTATTAGGTAAAGGGATGTTGTATGTCTTCATATTTTCCTCTCTGCTTTACTTTTGAGCAAAAATGGAGTTTTTAAAAAAGGAAGTGTAGCCTCTACTGTTCAGTGTTTTTGCCCCTCTGTTGAGACTGCCAATTAGCTTGAGGGCACCTAGACCAAGAAGCAGATGATTGCAACAACTTGATTGTACCAATCCCCAGCCTAAGACAGAGCTGCTGAGAGTGGAGGATTGAGTGAATCGTGAGCCTTGTCTAACCTGGGCTATTAAAGAACCTGATAAAAATGAAAGCTGCCTGCACAGTGATTTCCATACCTATTCAGGGCCAAGCAAAAGCCAGCACTAAAAACATGAATCACTGTGAAATGCTCTGCCAGCAGAAGCGGTGGTGATCTAGGGAATCTCAGAGATGTATTAGGAAATGGGCTATAGGATCCTGAAAGACAGATTAGCCCCTAAGCATTGTGTTTCTATAACTGAAACCTAACCAAGGACAGACTATATATTTATTTTCAAAACAGAGGTTAATAACCCTGTTTTCATTTTCTAAATAGATTTTATGCCATTCTTCTTTCCTCTGTGACTACTAAGCAAACAACACACAAAGACACAAAGAGCAGAACAGTCTTAGTCAGCATTACTTTTATTTTTTGAGTTACCTGTTTAATAAGAGTGTTGCCCACTTTGCGAGGTAATCCTGCAATGTACACCTTAGTTTCCAAGAAGCCATGTGACTGTTTAAAAAGAGTTCCTGGGCTGTTAATATTCATCACTGCTTCTTTAGCTATTTTTACACTGATGCTGTGTTCTAGTTCTTCTACTGATATCTAGAATTAAATATAAATAATTACATATATATACACACAACGTGCACATAATGGAGTATTTTAAAATACCAATTATATATACCTTATGAAGCCCACATAATATATGTCTAAATATCTCATTTTTTAAATGTTTTTAATGCATTCACTATTTTAGGATATTTAAGCTTGAATCATGGTAACTGCCCATACCCAAGGATGCTCATGGGATGAGGATGTCCTGGTCCAACCTCCTCTTTCCCCCCAGGAAAACCTACACAACTGATAAGAGTTTGCTTTATGCTCAATGCTCTGTAGAGTTTGCTGGAAGCTGGTTTCTACAGTTGCTCTGCATTCCACCTGCATTTGGCATACAGTTCTCTATATTACTGCAACCTGCTACAGAGAATTGAATCTCCAGGTGGGATGTGGACAAAATGAGGTCATCATCAAAGTAGGCTTTTAATCTAAAGGAAGCTGTACTGAAATGGAACAGGAGGTGTATGCAATATTCAAGTTTTTTTTTTTTTTAATACTAACTGGTGTTAATAACTTGATGTCATTCATAGACCCTATAACTGAACAAGGCCTTCCATCTTAGTGAAAGATAAGGTATGCAAGCTTGAAGAATAAGCTGGATTTCTGGTCTAGCAAAAGTTAATCCTGCCCTTTAGACAAAGTATCTCATAATTATGCACTTACTCATGCAATCACACTTTTTAATATTCTGCTGCTGCTTTTTTTTCTCTGTTCCTCTGTTGCCAGCTAGTGGTAATTATCTCTAGCAATGCTAAACAAATGCCATAATTTCCAAGATGTAAGGCATCCTTGCATATTTCTTGGTTGATTTTAAATCCTTGGGGGATGCCCCTTGGGGGGCATCATTTTTAACCTCTTAAAGTTGCTTAGTTTCTCACAACTTTATATATCAGAACAGATCTTTCCCATAGGTATTAAATGAAGGGAAGGAAAGAAGAAAACTATGCTTACTATATGCCACAGTCCATCATTAATGGCTTTGCCTCCACTGGTGACTTTTGTTCCAAATTCATTCTTGAATTGAATTTCAATCTTTCCATCACGAAGAGCGAGTAAGATCCATGCCGTGTTGTCAAGGGATTCTGCATATAATATAACTCCCTCTGCATCGTATGTCCGGAAATCAAATTCTGCTGAAAATCTGAATTGTGAAGAAGGAATTTTAATAATAAGAAAGGATACATGAGGTACTGAGGAGTCAGGTATATCCTATTAATAGGGTAGCAAAGTTCATAGATGTTAATCTTTTGGTAACTCTGTATCTGTGCAGTTGTGATATTTGCATACTATTAGTCAAAAGCAGAATCCAATGCAAGCCTTGTTCATCTGAATCCAGGGAGAAGTCTTGTGACTAAAGCCCTGGATTGGGAGTTGAAAGACCTCTGTTTCAGTTCCCAACTCTGCTATGAGCTTTGCATGTGAGGGATATAACTTGCCCCTAGAGTAAGAAGACAGAGGTAACACTCCTGTTGCATACTGTGGAGATACAATGTGGGGAAAAAAAATAAATGATCTATGATGCGTTCTAGTACAATGGGAAGGAGATGCCACATGCAGTCCTGGAACAAAGACTATATAGGTCCTATAACTGAGCAATTCATTTTGGTTACTACTGTCTTTATAGACTTCATTCTCTAATTGGAGGATTTGCTGCCTACATCTTGGGAACTGGATGAACATATCTCTGTGTGTGTGTGTATATATATGTGTGTGTGTATACATATATATACATATATATATATAAAAATTTATACCAAAGTTGTTATTTATATTACAGCACTGGCTAGAATGGAAGAGAGATTGTAAGCATAGTAAGAAACAGCCCTTGTCTCCTAGAACTTTTGGACTAGATAAAATAGATTAAGGATGCAAGGATACAGAAAGCATACAGAAATAAGGACTTGCTGAAGATGACAGAGACCCTGGGTAATTGAGACCCTGGGTCACTTTCACTCCCAGTCTTGTTCTTTGTCCTTTGTCCACTAGATGTCATTGTCTTTCACATAAACCCACGGAAAGGCGTTCTGTATTTACACAGAGACTATTAAGATAGTTTCAAACATTTATCATCTTAGAAAGGTCCCCCAGGAGAGCATTAATGCCAGGTCAACTTGGATTCATAGCGGAGGAAAAAGTTATCAATATTTATGCCCTTCAGGAAGGTTCTGAGGCTCTGGGGATCACCAGCTCAACAGCTGCTCCTGTTGTTACCCTGGAATTGTTTGGTCAGTAAGTCAAAGAACACTACCATTTCAGCTGCCACTGTGGGGAAGTTCAAGAGCAATAAAGAGATTGCTACCATCGGCAATTGTTCTGACAGCTGTAAAGGAAATCCCGCAGACAGCACTGCAGACACGATACTGTGCTTTATCGGTGTCCTTGGAACGCTGTTTGAAGGAAAGCACAGAGGGGGATTTGCACCTGGTTTTGTTTCTCAGCAGTATGTGTACAGCATGTTACAGCTTCTACCCGAAGCAGAAGTGGCAGCAACATCCAAACTTAAGCCATTCCCATATATAACAGCAAGCTATACGCTCATTATTTTTCCTATAACATCTGAATTTTATGATGAAAATTCTGAATGTCTTCCTGTATCTGTATCACTGTCTCTCATCTTCCCCAACCCCATCTCTTTCTTTCAAAGGAAAAGTAGCACGAAGTAAATGAAGAAGCACCAATCTTTTGCCCTCTTTTCCACACATCCATGGGACCTTTATATAATCCATATTATACATACTGCCATCAACCCTCTCCCTTTTTTTGCATGTTCAAGCCTGGATCTCTTTGAATTCTCTTTCTCACAGTCCACACACCTCTCCCTACAACAGCATCAGTAACCTGGACTGTAATGGTTGGATGACTTCAACTTTTTTCTTCATTGATGTGATCATGTTCAAATGCTGACAGAGCAGGTCTGCCCTAGCTGAGTGCTGTTACCTTGCTGGGATACATCTGCTACTGCCTCCTACCAGCTTCTGAGGTATCTAGAAGAAACCTTTCAGTCTTACCATGCAAGAAAGCTGCCATCTATTTATACTGATGAGCTGGCTCAAAGATAGAGTACGATCAATAAGAGATGCTGTAAACTGACTCCAGACTCATTACTCTTTTCTGTCCTCTTTCAAATGACACCAGCCTCCTCTAAGTGCTAGTATATGCAGGAACTTCAGTTAATTCATTCTCCATACAAAAGTATCTTAACCAGTGGGGAGATGGTGATATGATTTATACATGCAGTGCACTCTTTCTGCACTCTGAGAAAATTAATGGAAACAAATGCCCGTAACTTCCTTCCATACTTTTATCAATAGCAAATGCTTACCTGGTGACATTTGGCAATTTAAACTTTAAGTACAAAACAGGAATCCCTATAAATTGTTCTGCCAGGTAAAGCAGTTCATAATTCTTTTCAAGGTTCAGCGGGATACACACTGGAACAGGCTGGAATTAATGGAGAAGAAAAAAGCAATCAGCTCCACACTGGTATTTCATGAAGTAACTTCTGTTCTTTGCTATTAGCCTGTCCTGTTCTTCTAAAGCAATGACTGACTTTTTTTTTTTTTTTTTTTTAATCTGAATACCTAAGTACAAACAAAGTGGTGTGATTTGGGCAGTTTTGCAGGGCGGGGGTTGGTGTGTCCAGGTATCTAAGTTGTTCAAGGATAATTCAGGTTGAAACATAGTTCTGGCTGATTCCAACTAGTATTTAAATATTTAATATTGAATCAAGACATTAGGGCCTCCAGTCTTTCATCAGGCCATTTCCTTTCACCAGCGACCTATGACACCTTCTGCTAGGGTTTTGCCAGGTTTCATTATTTAAGTTGTGTGGCATATAGAGCCGCTCGGGTGTTAGAAGGAAATGGGGCCAGAGCAGATTTAAATAAAATAAGAAATAACCTTTTCTTTCCTTTATTTATACTGATATAAATTATTCATAGCTGAACAATCTGCAGTACTATTAGAATTGTTTACCTGGAATACAAAGTAGCAATTACAAGTGGATTTAGTAATAGATTAATAGAAAATATTTCAGTCTGGCTGCTCCTTGTATGCACTTCTTATGTGAGCTGTGGAAAGGGATGTTGATGCAATCAGCAGTATGCTTCTTGCTGGAATAACACTGAACTAATATTTCTGCAAACTGTTAGTGGTGATACGAATTTCTTAATGTATATTCTCAGGAAAACTATAAAGGAGAGGTTCTAAATATTTGTGGCAACTAAAGGTCCCCCAACAATACGTGAAACTGGGATTAATCCTAATGCTCTAGGCAAAGTCCAATGTGAATAACAACAGTCAGCCAGCTGCAGTCCCTATCAGAAGAAAATTTTGGCACGTACATTGTTTCAGGAATTAAGGTACCTGAAGTTTTAAACAGCTTCTGTATTCCAACAGTGAAAAAAGAGACCCTTATATCTAGGGATAATGTATATTTTACCTGCGGTGTAAGTTTAAACAGGTAAAACAGTAAACTGAATTCAGTTAGCTCCTATCCACTCTAAAGCGCTGCTGCCTTTGTTGTTGTTTTGTAAAACACTTGTCAAAATTCATGTATTATCTATAGGTTTGTCTTGAGACTAAAGGAAGTACTTGGATTCCTTTATGTACAGGGAACTAGCCTCTGCATATGCAGAGGCAGAAAGGCTCTTGCAGAATGTATTTCAGAGTGCATGTCTCTCTGACTACTAGTAGGAGCCTAAGAGCCTTTCTAATCTAAAGTTATTCCTGTATATCATCTTTTATATCACGGCAGTATACCAGTACTACAGAAGAGAAACAACAAGAATAGGTATGAAAGGCTCTTCTGTTTTCAAAACCTGCTGGATTTTTGCTAGTCTGATAAACTGTTAATGATCAACATTCCCAAACTCTGACTTGTATATTCATGATGCAGCAATTTCATTAAATGTACAGGCATTCCTCCTGAATTTTGTTCACTGCATATTATGTAGGCCAGTATGACCAGTCTTTGGATTGCATATATATTTTTCAGCTGCTGAAACTATTTTTCCAATTAAAAGGCCTGAAACTAACTTCCATATACGTGCTTACTCACTTTTGAAACAGCAGTATTGCAAGATAATATGTAATGAGGCTAGAAGATGCTCTTCCTACTCCATGAATAAGCAACAGGAAATACAATGACTCCCAATGTTGTTCAGATATTAAATTTTAGAAAGTGAAAAAATTCTAATAAATACATACTAGTGCAGTGCCAGACCTTGTTCCTACTGTTCAAGCCCAGTTTTATTATACTGTGTTAGAGGTGTGGGGTTTTTTTTTTTGTTGGAAGTTATCTGAGCTCACCTCACATAACAAGTCTCAGCCTGCCTAAACCTTTCAAAGTATACAGAGAACCATTCATGAGAAAATCCTTTCACTGGGATTCTCTGGAGTTCCAAATTTTCTGCTACTAAAAAGTGCAATGCTCAAACTGAGTAAGAGTCCATTTTGGCTATGAGATGTTCTCCATGGGCAAATATTACCAAGAACTTTTCTTAAGGGATCTTATGGCAGATCAGAACTGTGGAAAACAATCCAGTTTTCTTCAACAGGCAAAGCATAGAGTAATTCTGAAAGTGAGTGAAACCTTTTGTGCAGTCTAAGGAAAACCTGGGAACATATGGACAAATGGAGTATTCTGGCTCTGAGTAAGCTGAACAGGAATTACCTCTTTGATAGGAGAAAGCTGGGGCTTTTATTTTGGAAGCAGCAAGGGAATAAAAAAGACTGGCCAAGGCAGGCATCTCCTGACAGGATTCCTGTAAGTGAGCATGCATAAACTGAATGGCATCCAAATCCCTATTGGGTTTGCTTCATGAGCCAAACCACAGCTTAGAGTCCCCAGCACTTTCTTAGCAATTTTGAATCAATTCTCAAATAGTTTTCTATATTCCCTAATCTAACACCACCCTGTCCTAAAGAAATATCCAACTTTGTACTTTTCCCCATGGAATTTTACATAGTGCAGTTTTACCTCACAATTCTTCATGTCCTTAGAAAGCTTGAAGCCTTTCTTGCCATCACAATAGCAGCTGTAACTTCCTGGAGAGTTTACACAAAGTTGAGCACAAGTATTTTCAGCGCATTCATCAATATCTAGGAGGAATGGAAGTGTACAGAAGGAGATTTATTCAGAGAATTCATGGTACAGACTGAAAACAAATATTAAATTAATGCAATAATGGACAAGATGTATTCTTTGGCATAAGATGAATCCAATAGGTGACTGTTGCTAACCTAAAATAATGCTAATGGATGTCTCCTATTTAAAATTTACAATCTAGAATTACCTTCTGGGTGTATTAGCCCTAGTAATCAGATAGACACCTTGTGTGCAGAGCTGGGGAAAATTTGGTCTGATTTGTGAGACAGTAAAAAGCCGAGTCGTAAGATGGTGAATTAGTGAAATAAACCTCCCTAAATCACTACCATTTATGGCAGAAATCCCATTCTGGGTCAGATCTCTTCCTTTCCCTGTAGATGTCATGCAAAGTTAGAGTATTAAGACTATATATGGCAAGTAGCTGGAGAAGGTACAGGCTTTATTCACATAAGGCCAAAATGATCTCTGAGAGCAAAGTATTCCTTAAAATGACATACAATAATCTCATAAAAAAACTAAGTTTCAGGCAGCATATATCTGTGGAGACCAATCAGATTTGAGTAACAGCAGAACATGTTTGTCTGTGAATAAGCTAAACCATTTTCTATTTTGTAGGCTGTATACAATAATTTAGAAATGAAAGACTGCGTAAAAGGCTAATGTAGCTGTTACATTTATAATACAGAAATAAACAAAATCTCTCCTGGGTAAGAAAATCTAACGAGGGTGATCTTGGGCCTCAGATTAAAGAAACTGCACTGCTTGCTTTGAAATGAATGGCCCTTCTAAGTGGGAATAAATAATTTTGTACTGATGCATACATTTTAAAAATCTGTTTTATATAATGCCAGTTTTTTTAAGATTAAAATACTTCTTTTCTGTTCCTTTAAAAAAAAGATGAAAAACCTTACTGGTGAAAGTGCTACTTTGCAGTGAGCGTGCATAATCTCCTTCCAAAACAGGATACCACATTTTGGAGTTTGTGAATGCTATTCTGATTCCTATCTCTGCAGTGAATGAACATGAACAAATTGCTTAAATTCTGAGTGCTAGCAGTTTCTATACTATTTAAATCGGTAGGCTCTACCTAATTCACAGCCTTCATGGGTAGGTTGAGGAAACTAATCTCATGTCTGGATGAAAAGTTCCCTATTATTAAAATGTCTTGCTTGTCTTTTCCATAAGTCATCACTGCAAGGGGTCTGTATTCAGGCTTACATTCCCTTCTTCATGATTGTAATCAGATAAAAAAGCTGTACAGTTGCTTGCTGTGGCAAAAAATGCAGTCTTCTCATGGTGTTCACATAAGTCCCACCTCTTTCTGCTCACCTCCCATTCTACCCTCTGATCTCAGCAAGTTGTTTCCCTTTATACAGCCTTGTGGTACCAAACTTTTATGTTCACTCTTCATGTAGACTGCTGAACAGTGACTGTTCTGAGTCACTTCTCCTCCAGAATGACAGCTTACCTCTGCTCTACCAAGCTGAGAATCGTTTCCTGTCCTGTAGCAGGCTGATGGAGTGTAACAGAGTGGTTTGGATATATTTTTTTCTATTTTTGGAAAGAGTTCCAATGCTGTTTTGAACTAGTGTAGCGAGGTTGGGTATTTGCAGGATTGTACTGCATGCTAGAAGTGCATCAGGTGTTTCGGGTGTTCTACTGCAGAAAGCTATTAACTCCGTAGTATGTTCAAGCCGTGCAGAACTCAACATGGCATTTTTTAGGACTCTACAGCCAACTCCACCACCTTCCTTGCTTCTATTTTGCTAGAAGAGAGTTCCCTTTCCTGGAAGGGGGGTGGCGAGAACAGTGACAGGGTTCTCCTTGGGAGTTCTCTGCACATGATTATGGTACTTTTAAAAACAGTGAACTCAGACCAACTGCTCTGCACGCTGTTCCATTGCCTATTCTAGGAGAATTCTCTGAGGATATGTTTGGTTATAAAGACAAGTAGAAGACTTCAAGTATTTGACCAGCAAGTGCTGCCTGCCATGTTTGCCTGTTCTGAGGGAAGGTTTGATATATACTGGAAGAGATTTCCTGAGAAATGAATGGAAAGTTGATGATTGTGGCTTTTTGGATTGTTCAAGTTCTAACTGATCTTAGGTAGGTAGCTGCAGAGAAGACTACACAAGAGAGAGTCCTGCTTCCCTCCATTTCTTCAAATGTGCATCCAAAATGTCAGCTAACAGAGTAAAAGGAATTGCTTATGCAGAAGTATAGAAGCATAGATGTTTCTTCAAGTTGATTTGACATAACATTTTGCAGATTTCTTTTGCTGTTGCATTACCATAACTTGATTTAGTTTTAAAAAATGAACACAAAAATTAAATTGTGTCTGAAATTACATGGTCTCTTCAGTGGAGAAGAGTCTCAGTGGAGAAGTCTTCAGTGCAGAATGCTGGTCAGTGTTAAAAGTTTTTTCTTTGCTCAGATTTGAGAAAGCTTCCCTATTAAAATGATATATTCTGCATGTATATATGTATATATACTTGTACAAACTCCTGCAGGTATAAATTACCAACCCCCTGCTGATGCCTTGATCTCTGTTTCATTCATTTTGGCCTTTGCCACCTGTAGTACTTAGAGGAATAAGATACCAAGGCAGGTTGCCACATTTAAGTGCTTATTTCAGAAGCTTGTCCCAAGTTCTTTCTGTATGCCTGGGACATAATGCTAACAAATTAGTTGTGCGGCAGTATTTCTGTCCGTTAGGACAAATTTTGCTGATGCACATTTGCAACTCATTGACCCCTCTACTTCCTCCTTTTATGTTTAGATGACCTCTCTGTTGTTTGGCATATGTACTCTTTTCAATTTAGTAGTCGTCAAAGTGTTTATGGTCTTGGTGGGTTGCCTAACCTGATACAGATTGCAAGCTCAGCTTGGTGAAAGAGATTCTGCTGTGAAAGCCACTTTGTAGTAATTTCTGCTGACTGGCAATCTCATGTCCATTTAAAATTAAGACAGGCTACAAAGAATGTGTTATAATGTCATCAGCTGCTTTTTTTTTTTTTTTTTTTGGTTTTACTGTATTTTCACATCCTATCAAACTTGCAAATGAGGCAATGATAAATTCCAAAATGTAGCCTACTCATACTATGCTATGGGTGAGAAGAATTCTTCCTCTGTCCTTCCCTACTCTGCCTGTTTTTGGAAAAATACCTTTCACTCCCATTATGATCATTTTGGGATCTGAAAACCCATTTACATCTGAGGACACGGATGATGTTACAGAGAAGAAATAAAAAAAGCGATAGCCTGTCTCACTGTGGAGATGTTAAAGTAAACGCCCCACTCAAAACCTCTTGAGAGGAATGGCAGCAGAGAGACTCTGAGGGGGAGCAAGACCCTCAACCGGAATGCTTATTCAGCGAGGGTAAAATCAGATCACAGCACCTTTCTTCCCAGGCCCAGTACAGGGGTATGACTCTGTATAGACCTTTTAGGAGGCATTGTTCTCTGTGAAAGATCTTGTACCCCTTTCAGTACATGAACACATAGCAGTAGAAAAGCAAAACTATAAGCACTGGATAATCAGCAGCACTAGTGTAAATCTGCGTGCTGAATTCTCTGAAAGCAGGAGTTATTTCAAGCACATTCCTTGGGACCAGAGCCTGTAGATAAACAGAGGCTTATGAAGGTATTATGAAAGCTTATCACACACTGCTTGACAGATGAATTTCTATCATTAAACCAATTACTCATAGACTTGTATCAGTCTGGGGTGTCAATATCCATTATTAATATCAACCTACTGCTCAAAAGTAAGGTCCCCCTCCAGTGTGTACTATAGCACCAGAGGAACAGGCAAGCTTCTTGCACAGGTTCAGAAGTCTCATTTCTCAGCAGATGTTCCGGAACCCCCAGTCAGTCCAAATGGCAGGAACTCACTGTGTAGAGCTAATTGCCCTGCTGTGAAAATGCTGACTTGCACAGGGAGGTGGGGAGCAGGTTTTCTGGAGTTGTTTTAATCACATATGCTATAATTATCCTGTGATTCTTTCAAGATGTACTCAACATCTTTGCATTGTGCTATTTCAAAGGCTTCCCACAGATCTCTCCAAATGTCAGTCCCACATCATAAAACAGCCAGGAGAAGCTCCTCACATATAAACCCAAGATCCTGAGCAGCACACTGGGTTCATACAGCTGCTTTCAGTGGAAGACTAAAATAATTTGCCTCTTTGAGTTGCTAAGGTATGATAAAAGAAGCCACAAAGGAACTGCTAATTGTGTCCCAGAAGGGGGCTGCTCTATATAACACTAGGGAAAAATGGTGATTTCCCCAGAGCATGGATGTGCATAAGCAGGGTTTTGTGCATGTTAAACATGCATGTGGGAAGGGGAAAGGCTGATTCCCTGTCTCAAATTTTCAGACTATGTGTTAGAGTGGATTAATACCTGAAATACAGGCATACTCTGTGCTGTTTGATTAACTTGTTCAGTTGCTTCTTTAGAAGAAGATCCCTTTTTAGAGAAGGAAGATGTGTATGGGGTAAAGATATGAGAAATATTTAGGTCATTCCTTGAAACATAGGTTCGGCTTGGTTTGCCTCCTAGATACTGACTGCAAACCAGGCCCTTCTGGCACAATAAGCATATCTATCATTTCCGCTACTATTTTTTGTGTTAGGGTGTTTGGAATTGAAAAGGTGGTCTGAAGAAGATGAACAGATTCTGTATCTAAACTGGCATGATTTCTGTGAAACAAACACTGGATTGTACAGGTATCTTCCACTGATGGTGGCTCCCAGAAGGGGTGGATGAAGAACTACTGTAGCAACCTTCTCCTAAGAATTGGTGAAAAAAAACTCTTCTGTTCCTCTCTATTGCATCTGCCATCGTAGACATAGGTGTGCACAAATGTACGTAAACCTGATTTTTCTAGTAAGAGTGATTGAATTTGGCCACCCACATACAACATGACAATGAAAAGCTAATTCCTGTCTGTCTGCACAATCCTGTCCTTAGACAGGATTTGGTGACTCACTTAATGTGGTTATAACCAGGTCTGAAAGCTTAGCAGCATTATCTTCCTTCTAGGAGGTAAGACTTTGTTGCTTTTAATGTCTGCATCGGGCAACCTTCTGGGATCCCAATTTCAGAAGAAAAGTAATACTTAAATTTGATTTGATGCAACCCATTTTATCTGCAGGGAGCAGTGAGAGGGGAGGAAATTAGGTTATTTACTGTGAGGTCTTTCTCATTCCAGTGTATGTAAAAGGGACACAAAATTCTGTCAGTAACATTTTTAGTTCCATAGTAACTGGACAAAGAAGAGCAGATATATAAATATGTAATCCTTATCACTGTATGAAGTTTTGTCACCAGAAAACTGAATGAAAAGGCATGGACCCAAAGATTCATAACTAGTAAGATGCTTCTTTTGAGTCTTTTTGAACAATAACATAAAGGTAGTATTTTAATTAAAACTCAGTCACTGATATATTTTTCTTAAACTGGGGAAGTAGAAAATTTCCTTCCATAATAAAGCTCTAAGAGCTCATACATCTCTTCTACAGCTGAAGTTTAACTTCTGACATATGTATTAAACATACAAAAAGTTTAATTGGTAGAGAGCATTAAAATCTACTCTAGGGCAATTCTGCAAATACTTAAAAAATTTATTTTATAATGGTTTCTGTGAGAATGGCTTCTTGCCACTTTACCACTAGCTATTGGTATTTTTCAGCTTTGTTATAATTGTTACAGAACTTTGTCTTGAGATTCCTTCTTCCAGATTGTCAATTCAGAAAATAATATTCTTGAGGAAAGACTCTTTTGGTGCAGCTCCTTCTTTCATAGTATTTTTCTAGATAGGGAAAATTGGTTTTTGTTTTAAAAATGGGGTTCTTATAACAAATCTTTCATATGACTGTCGTGCTGTCACTCCCAGCCTGGAAGAGAGGTCTTGTTTACGCTAAAGCTATTATTTTCCAGTGTAACTGGATACCCCAAGGAAGGTTAGGTGCTTGAATGTCATTTTAAAAGGGATTCACTGACCCTCATGAAAAGTTCTTTCATGTATCTGAAACATAAGGATCTACAAAGGACAGAAAGATTGAGCCCTTGGCCATGTGGGCTAAATAAGCACCTAAACAGCCTATCAGATGGATAAGGAGAAGCTTTTTAAGTTTTCTTCAAGCCAAATAGGTTAAGCGTGGTTTTCATTTCTGGTGGTTGTGTCTTTCTAAGTCTTCCTAATTGTCTTACTGTTGGGGCCCTTGCGGTGCTTCAGAACAATAATCTATATGAGATATAGAGCATGGAACTAACACTGTTTAGGATTAGTTGCTTAGCACAACTTGCTTAGCATTAGTAGCTAAATTTGCTGAAGCCTTAGGCCTCAGGCTATAGCCACTGCTACGTGCTTTGAAGTAGTCCACCAAGGACACTGGTGCAGCTGGAAATGATACGTCCTGAGAAAGTACAGATAAACTAGCAGAAGCCAGTGGGAACCAAGGTTAAGGGTAAGATAGCTTTGCTAAACAAGCAGCAAGGTACAAGGCATGACCGCTGCGTGCGTGATCGGTGCCATGATTGGCTACCTGTGACATAATCTGCATGGTGACTGGCCTAGCAAAGTGTGCGACTGCACAAACATATATAAGATGGGCAAATTGCCGAATAAAGTTGGAATTGAACCTGCATTCTGTGAATGCGTATGATTCATTCCCGTCACTCCCGCGGACCGCGACATCTTACCTCCTTTGGAATTGGCAAATAACTATTACTTCTATTTGCTTTTACCATAACCTCATTTGAGTTAGGGATTTATACCAGTGTCTGACATCAAATATTCCATCCTTATGGGTGTAACAATGCTTGCAACAGGATACCAGACACTCTAGTAGTATTCAGATCCCAGCACATTGCTCCAAGTTATCTGAAAGAAACATGCTAGCTGGTTTGAGACATAACCATGCAAGAAATCTGCATGGATGGCAAGTCTTCTCTACTGCTAGACAGGAGGCCCCCTCATGAACTGAGAAAGTATCCGGCATGCAGCAGGACACAGGTGAGTATACCTTACCCCTCCAAGATCTGTGAGTAGGTCATGGCAACTATACATGCTATAGCACAGCCTTATCAACCCCCTAAAAGAACCAACACTTAAGTCATATTGCAATAGACAATATGAAGATAAATAAAATACACCACTACAAGAGATGTTGGAATTTGATACAGCAGTGGATTAAAAAAAAAAAAGACATACCTTCACAGTTCTTGGAAGTTGAATTATATGCGTAGCCTTCTGCACATTCACATTTATATTTCCCCTGGGTATTCTTACAGATGGCTGTCCCACAGATGTTTGGACGTAGCACACATTCATTTATATCTAGAAATATAAACAAGTTATTAAAAACAAATTGCTCTCTTGCATAACTTTTTATCCTGACCCCTATCCAAGATCATGAGAACTTGGGCAGGGAACAGGGGAGTGTGAAGAAGGCTGCCAAATTAGGTCTTTCTTGTTAGCTTTCTTTCTTTCTGCTTTCACAGCAGAGTTTATCTATAGCAGCAAAGATTTCCAGAGGACTCCAAATGGCATTTTAGCTTCCCCTCACTGAAAAGTGAATTCTCTGCCTTGCCTACCTTTTGCGTTCACTTGTGTGTTTTGTGGATAACAAGAAAACGGATGCACGTCCAAGCAGGCAAAAGAGAAATGCAGTCTACAAATTTCCTATAAACTAAGCCAGACTGCATAATAAAATCGTATGTTAGAAAAAGACATTCAGAAAGACACTGATAATCCTATTGGAGATTCTTAAGTGCTATGATCAATTCATCTCACAATCTTCTTTAATTGGCCGCGCTGACAGGTGTTCAAGTCTCTCACTGTTCCTCCAACCCTCAAATCATTTTAGTGTCTATCTTCCATGTTGTTTCCAATTTTTCAATGTCATTTTCAAAATATAGGTTCTACAACTGGATGCAGCATATGATCTTACTAAATGTCTTGTAGACAGAAGAATATCAGTTTCTGGGTAGTACTTCAATTCCCACTTGTATGTGCAAGGATCATTTTAGTTCTCTCCATGGTTTTGTGGTGATTGTGGAAATGGTACTGCACTGGGAGCACAGGTTCTGCTACTTGCTTGCTTGGACACACAAAACCTTTTTTGGAGTCAAAACTGTCCACTTTTCCACAGTTCTGGTATGCACTACAAATTCCTAGGTGCATAATTTTGTGCTTGGATGTAATCCAGTTTTATCAGATGAACTAAACAGCACTTTGGCTGCTTAGTCCTCACTCTAATTTACCAATTTGCCAGTCTCTGAATGATCAGTGCTCACATTTTTGCTTACATCACTAGTGAAAATGGTGAACAGAGTTGGTCTTACCATTAATTTTTGTAAAGTTCCCCTAGAAATATCCTCATTAAATAACCACCTCACTGAGAAATATTTTTTGAGATCTATCAGTTAGCTGGTTCTTCTACTAAATTAAGATATATAGTAGTATATTGCTATCTTTTTTTTTTTTTTTAAACAGCTTTTCCAGTATCTTTCCAAGACTTGTTGAGAGGCTAACCAACTTATCTAACCTGCCCTTTTTGACACAACAACTATCTTCCATTCTTCTGGAATTTCTCTGGAAATTATTCATTCACAAAAATATATCCTCTAAAAGAGGCAACAGTGGAAGATATTCCCAACGTCTAGTGTCTTAATAATTTGACATTATCCAAAACTGTTGGCATAGTTCATCAGTGAAATACATGATGTTAAAATGAGGTGAGGTTGCACTTTTTCTAACTCTGCAGGAAGAATTTCTGATTATGTTATTATACATAGTCTTTATCTGAAATAGAAGGAAGCACAGAGGTCATGGTCGATAATAATGGACACGGTCCTGTAAGAAAAATGTCATGCTTTTTTTCTATGAAGAGCATTTTCAGATTCATGAACATTTTCTTCTCCAATGAACTTACAAACTCTCAAAAGAAGGGCATCACAAATTAAGAGTGATTCAGGCTACACCACCATTTGCCAGACAGGATTTCTGTTTGTTAGCTGGTCCCACCAATCTAGATTCTTGTTTCAGCCTCCTTAAACGGTATATGAAACTGGTTAGTGACTGAAACAAAATACATCTTGGTAAGTAGTTAATGAGCCTAGATTGCTCAGCTTTACACACCTCTAGTAATGAAGCAGAATCTAGTATCTAGCCTTTCCCTGACCCCTGTGGGATAATGGTCTGTGATTATCTGTGATCCTCCCTGCCGTGAGGTAAACAGTGGATACAAAGGGTGATTTGCAGCCTGATGCCCATGCTGGTGAGGGGTAAGACAACGCCCAGGGCGAGGCGGAGGTCTCACCACTTGACATTGCTCTACCCAAAACGACACCTGGGGTGAGGCAGGAGTCTTGCAGCCTGGTGTTGTTGATAGGGGCAAAAGAAAAAAAAGGCCAGCAGCCATTGACACCCTCTGCTGAGCTCGACAAGGACCAAACATCCCACAGTGTTTGACTCGGCCCCACCTCGCCAAGAGTATAAATTCAGTGCATAAACGAGCCTCCATTTTGAAGGCAAGAACACCAACCTACGGATGGGTCAACAGGCCTGGACCTCTCTCCTCCCCAAAACAGGGATGCCTTTTTGGTAAGGTTTGCGCCCCCGACAATGTCGGACATTACCCCAGGAAAAGTAACATTGTTGAAAGCACTTAATTATCAGTTTGAGCTCAGAAAAAGTAGAATTTGTTGCAGTAAGTGCATTTATCACCGGCAATCCTGAACCTGTTGATCTGTCGCTGTAATAAATTGTCTATTTTGATCAACTTTGTGAACCTGACTCAGTGAAAGTCCTTTTGAGGAGGGCTCTGGCAGGCAAATGTTGATTACCAAAGGGGAGGGCCTTTCTTATTTTCTTCAATTTTGTGAACCTGATCCAGTGAAAGCCCTTTTGAGGAGGGCTCTGGCAGGCAAAGTTGATTACCAAATTATTGTTCAGCTTTGTGAACCTGACTCAGTGAAAGCCCTTTTAGGAGGGCTCTGGCAGGCAAAGTTGATTACCCCTTGTCCTCCCTTCACGTGACAGTAACAGCCCCGGGTTGGTTTTAACCTATTGCAGTTCCTTGATCACTACATAGTTACCCAAATGCTTGTGGTGGTGTAAGGCAAGAGGTGGGATGAGTAGTCAGGTTTGGAGTGGGACTGCTTTTTTCAGGGGCAATGGCAGTTGCTGCTGACTTAGAGCACTTATGGAACTACCAGCATGAATTCTTTCCTTTCTAGTCTACAAGCAATGTACTGTCATGTAACAATGTTCTCCTTAATTCACACTTCCTACCTCTGCAATCTTGTTTATTTGAATGCATGAAGTAACCATCTTCACACAAACAGCGGTAGCTTCCAGGTAAATTAGAACAGCGTTGGCTACAACCTCCATTTATGTTTTCACATTCATTTATATCTAGAAGGAAAACAAAATAAAAACCTTTGCTCAGAGATTCATTGACCAACTACTTGTGTGTAGGTATTCTTAAACATCTGACACTATTCAGTAATACTAGAATGACTATAATTGTGTTCCTGAGAACTATCACCACAATGACAGTAGAGACTGCACCTTCTTCACATTTCTCTCCTTGCCATCCCGGTTTACAGACACATGTATATTTGGCTTGTCCGTCTATGCAGTCCTTATATCCATCTCTATGGCATGGTAGAGGGCTACATTGGTTTGAAATTTCTGTCGGAGGAAAAACATTGGAAATATTTGTTATTTGGGTGATTTTTCCTCAGTAGTCAGCTTAGTCTTCTTTTTGTTCTCCCACAGGAACCTTTCATAAGAAAGGAAAGAGCTTGATGCATAAGATCAAGCACCCATATAACAACCTCGCTACTAATTCTGTTAGTAAAAATTAGCAAGTGTCAAAAAAAAAAAAAAAAGACACCCCCCCCCTTCTAAAGCTAATCCAGAGACAATATCACCAACGCTAGTACTTCTTCTTTGCCAAAGAGAAAACAACTAGAAGACAAATGGCTCCCTAAACCATGTTAATCCCTGAAAGCTGTGACCAAATGTAGGCTTGATACTTCATTACATTTTAAGGATTTATTTCACTTTTTACAGAACTATCCTCTGCCTCATCATTTCAGTTGTCTTAGTGCAAATTTCAGCAGAAAAAAACAAAGTTTAAAGAATACAGAGATCATTTTCTTTGTTCAAGGAAGGTCATCTTCGCAAAGAATCTTGGGCCTCAGGTTGCCACAGCTGCACAGGTTCTGTGGGCAGACTCAGTACATCAGTGTCCAATACTGTCACCTTTCACATATACTAATTTCATTGACAGAAATGGAAACTTGGGTTGGAAAGAGCAAATGAGGGCTCTTTACACATGCTAGCATGACCTCAGAAAGCAAAGCCCAAAACAGAGTTTGTGGCAGAGAACACAGAATTCACTTTTTTGCTCTACTCAAAATACGTAAATGTCTTTTAACTTTTCCCACCATTTTCATGATCTTATATCAGCATACTATGTAAGGTATCTTTCTATTTACTTTGCCAGCGTTTTATGGTAGGTTTATGGATTCTCTTTTCTGCAGGCCTCCAATAATTACAAATATATTGTTTCTACTTTAGAGTTATGTTCTTGTAAAACTCTAAAACATCACTTTGAGGCCTGCTTTTAAAAAAAGTAGTGTCCTGACAGAACAGAGAGCAGAATGAAAAGAAGGAAGGATTTTGTGAAGTTCAGATTCAGAAAAGTGAAATGAAAGACCAGTGTTTCTGTAGACCCAAACCTACAGTGATTCTGTATATAAGGCCCCACTGGATTCCTTAATTTTTTTTTTTATTGTGTTCAAAAGAACTGGGCCCCATAGAATAATAGGTTTAGCCTTCTGTGACAAAGAAAGCTTAACAAAATCTGTTGTTAGTAGATTTTTCGATTAAATCTAGTTCTAATTAAATCCTGCTGCAAGTAAATCCAAAACCCCAGAGGCCAGCCAAGCCCAAAATGTACACCACATCTCTATGATAGCAGTTGTACAACATGTAATATTTGTTTTGCAAACCAAAGGGCTCCAGTTACAGGTGAAGATGGATAGGCACAGAATAAATAAAAGGAAGGAGGTTGATGTATAGCTAATTCACAGCAATTACCAGATGTCAGTTCTGGAAGGGCCTAAACTGTTTCCTCTTTCTTGCTTCTTCATTGCTTTTGTAAGTTCAGGAACAAGCATGTGAACTAAGCTTGGTATAAGCAAAGCATTATGTAAATGATTGGAAGTTGACCCTCAGTGCACAACTGGGGAAAAGAGTGGAAATGTTTCTGAGCAAAAAGGCACTGGGGACTTCAGAGAGAGTGATCTGAAAAGACAATGGGTTGGATTGGCAGTGCTCAATAGGAGTAGATAGAGCAAATTAAATGCATAAAAAGAGAGAGAACTGGGGAACCTAGTCAATGAAAAAAGGAGAACCAGTGAAATACACTGGAGGAGGAAGACAAGAATGGATGGATAGTACTGGACAGACAAAGAGATTATGTTCATAGATGAAAGATTAATGTGCCACAGAAGGGACGGTAATGTAGCAGCCATTTGTTCTGAAGAGAGGCCTGGTGTTCCTCTTTTCCCAACTGGGATGCCTTCTTTTGACCTATGACCCAGCGATGCTCTTTGAGAAACTGCTGTGGCAATGGCTAAATGTTAGAAGATTTACTCAGCCTGCAATGGAAGGGTAGGTGGCCAGGAACACGTTGTGGTACTTGTATCCTCTGCCACTCAGAGTATTTTGATATCCATGAAATGTGTCATGGTGAGCTGCATAAATATAAATATAGATATTTTTAAGTGCTTATTTTCAAATGCAGTTATGAGTATGCAAAGTGATACAGATGTTTAGGTACTTAAAGATGCAGCTTAGATAGCTGCTTGGATTAGAAATGTGTAAGAAAGGGTCTGTGAAAATTTTCCTTTTTCTTCCCAAATGGAGTAAAAAAGTCAAAATATTCGATGATTTTTTTTTAATTGTTTATCCAAAAATGCCAGTGTTTGTAATCTGAAATACATCATTTGGACAAATATGAAAATAGTGAAGTTATTTTAAATTCTGTTTGTATTGTCATTTTTTGCTTAGTTTTTCAGCTTGAGAAGATTAATATAAAATAATAATTATTTTATAGTTATTTAATTTTGATTAGGAAAATCAGATTATTCATTTTGAAAATATAAAAATGTTGGGTGAATAAATCCAAAAAGAAAGTCAAAACTTTCAAAATTAAAAAGTCTGTTGGTATCAATATCACAAAAAGTTTGTCTCAGTGAAAACAAGATTTAAAAAAGATTGTTATATATTATTAATGGGAATTTTAAATCCCACTTATTTGCTCAGCAGTAACTCTCTTCCTGAAATGCTCTGCCTAAATTTCTTTGAATACTCAAGCCCTAGAGGCCTTTGAAATTTCTACGCATAATCTTCTTTCTTCTCCTTTTTCCTGGTGACTGACCAATAGTAACAGTTTTTTTTAATTTGATTTTATAATGTGAACCCAAAGAGAGAAATAAAATGAGTATCAAGTAAGCTAGTTGTTCTCACTGGGAAATGGTTAGTAATACAGAAACACTGCACATCCACAGAACTCTGCTAACTCCTTTGCTCCCAGGACCTCTAATGAGAGTGAGAAAGACAGAGAAGATGAATGGGAGCACATTTTAGTTTGTGACAGCAGGCACGTTGGCCAAGTGATCTGGAAAATATGTTCACCCATGACCGTATGCAGTGTAATTATTAAGGATTTCTTTTTTGTTCTCAGTTGCTTTCAATGACAAAAACAGGGTCAGATGCTTAAGGATAAGTATGTACACTCAAACTAACTGAAAACTCTTTTGATATAACCAAGCTGTTAAGGTTTAAGAACTGCAGAGAGATTTTTCTCTTGGGACAAGTAGGGAATATGGTACTGCTTCCTGTCAATTTATTAGAAAAGATACTATTCACACTGGATTTATGAATGTTTTGGTTTAAAAACTACATGCTTGAGCAACACCACAGATTTCATGTTTTGTGACCTTATGTCTCTAGTCAATGACTATGTCTTCTAGCTAATGTTTGAATTCTTCAGTTGGCAATGTTATCTACTTCATGAAGTGCTATAATTTAACTATGGGCCAAAGAGTGGTACAGAGGGGAATTAAGCAGAAGGTCTGTTCCCTTAACTAACAGAACAGTATCAGCTAAATGTGAAGAGTCATACACAATTATTAAAGACTCTGGTAGAGTGCAGAGGACATAGTAAGGGATGTCAGTGGCCTGAGGCAGCAAATTCTCCTGTGCTTCTAGAAGAGCTTTTACAAATGGAAGCATTTTGCAATTAATTATGTTTCTTCTCCAGAGCACAGTTAAAAATACTTACTTACACCTTTTATTCTGAAAATGCTCTGTCTCATCTAGTTGTTTTTATGCGAATTTCTGTTCCAGGTAATTGTGTTTGCCTGAGTTAAACAGAGATTTGTTTCTTTTTCTGCTTGTGTGAACTGCTTTCTAGCCATGCAAGTGTGTATACTTAGATCTGAGTGCAGCAGGTGAAGTATACAACAGCAGTGCTTACCATTGACACAAGCCCTCAGGTCAGCAGGAGAATCTGGAGTACTTGCAATAACCCTGAAAACCCCTGCTCGATGGGAGGCAAGGCAGCCTGCAAATGCAAACCCACACAATGATACAAACACTCATTTAGACTGAAATTACAACAGCTTATGCACAGCATCTTCAAAGAGTCTGTTCTCACAGCTTGAATTAGAAAAACTGTCTGGGCATATTAAGGACAGCTGATCACAAACCCACCTTCTGAATGTCTCAGCTGGGATCTAAGCACACAGAACTACATAGGAGCTACTATGCATTACAATCAGCAAGGAAATCAGACAGAACAACAAAACTAGTATTTTAAATAAGAAGAGTAGTGAGTGATATACCAGGATTAGTCAGGCCTTTTGTACTTACTTAAATATTTGGGATAAAAATACTCCTGCAGAAAGAAAAGAAAAGAAAAATAAACAATAAGAGAAATCTGATTTGGTTTAAGGTAGAATTATAGCAAAATATATCACTGAATACATTCTAAAATGTATTTGTATTATAACTATAACAGAACCAAAAAGGAAAATCACTTTGATTCATAAATTATAGATCAAGTTGTTTATATCAGTACTGTTTAAGTTAGGACAGCAGATATTTATTAAACACTGGCCTCTGAGTTACTAGTGGAGGGAAGATTAAGGTCCTCATTGAATTTCATTTCTCTCTCAGTGAAACATTCAAACTGAAGGCAATGAAAATGAACTGGGTGTCAAAATGACTTTGAAAACCATCTTTTTCGATGGTTGGATCTTGTCCAATGTCAATCTTATTACAGAACAGACTCCTTTATTGCGCTACTGCTCCCTGCCACCCGAAGTAATATGTTGAACATCCCACATGCAATTCATTTCAAATAAAATGAAAAGTGTTACTAAAATGGAAATTGTTAAAAAATGATGGTTGATTATGATGTAAGATGTAATCCTAACAATCAGTATATCCATATAGATGCAATGTTATCAAAGACAGAAAACTGAATTGATACATAGTTTGCAAAACAAAATTTCATTTTAAACACATATTTTTAAGTAATATCCATTTTATAATACAAAGCTGAATAAAATATGCCTAATATTAAATAATGTGCAGTGGGAATGAACTGAGGAGCACTGTTCTCAGCACTAGAAAAAAAGCTTACAGTAAAATGTCCAATCCCTTCATTAAAAGGGCTGCATTGTCATGCATCCTCTGTGTAAAATTTTAATTGAAGCCAACAGGCTTTCCACACATGGAATGCTTGCAGACAACTGTGATCTAAAATTGGCGATCCATATTTTAAAATAATATCTACTCAGCTATCCTCTGTTTGTATATGGTCTTCATTATTAATTGTGCAGGTTGTGTACACAAGAGAATATCACACTAGTTTTTGCTCTGCATTTTTTTTAAGTTTTGCAGTGTGAATTCTATGTACTTCTAGCCTTTTCCTCTGCAAAAACTACTATCTACCTCACAGACATTCATCAGACACTTACAGTTTCAGGATTATTTTCGAAGATTTCCCTGGCTTCTTCCTTATTGCATAATTCTTCAATGCATTCTCTTTCTAAATTTCCCTTCTTGCTTTCTTCCATAAAAGAATTTGCTCGACGTTTCCTCACCAGGAACTCTGAGGCATACTGCTGTGATAAAACTTTGTAGAAACAAAGGAGTTCAGTTGTCTGTTTATTTTTAACAGCTGAAAAATGCTATAAACACTGACCAAATGTGAACACATAACACAAAACCTGAATTAAATGCATATTCATGAAGTGGCTGTTTGTTTGCTATAATTTTAGAAAAATGTGCACAAGAAGGAGAACATTCCAGGATTCTGTTTTCTGTATGTTTACTAGCTGTTCTTGACCAAAAAGATCTGAAGTGACAAAAAAGTTTGTGCAGTGCTATGTCTGAAGCATATAGTTTAAATGTCATATTCAGGAAAAGGCCTTTTTTTAGCCATGGATATTATAAAGCGAGGTATGTGACTGATAGGTGGCGAAATGTTGTGAAACCTCTTTTGAATTACCTGTTTCAGTGACCTAGAAGTAAATACTCTGATCTCTATTATTATTTGAGTCCAAAAATGTCTTATAAAATCAAGCTATCTGACATTTGTAATTATCATAAATGTCATTTTATTCTTCAGAACCGTGAAGTATAAGACAAAACAAAAGGCAAGAATTTTTTCTGAGAAACATCAAGTTATATAACATACAAATACATTTACATTTTATGAAGATAAAATGGAATCCTAGCTTTTTTTTTAAATTTTATGACCAATGTGTTCTGTGTCATTATTTCATTTTCACGTATCTTGTTACTGCTATTTTATTGGTTTTTATGCAAATGATGTGCAAATAATTGAGTTGGGGAAATGATATAAAAATGAAAGGTTTCCATTTACCTCAACATTCTTTGTCTCTGGCCCTAAGTTTGTACAGCGCACACAATACTACAGGAACAGCAACTAAATCAGACTGAGGAGCCCTTGCGTCATTGGTTTTATATTTGGACATTCCTTGTGATCAAGAGAAGAATGGATGAGCACAGTTGGCAAAAGTCCAGCTCATAGGGTTAAGGAGCATGGCTGACATATGTTAACAAAAGAGCACCACACTTCTACACCTGGCTTTCCTTTATCAGCATTCATACAGTTTTAACTCTCAGACAAGCATAACTGTGTGAGGGTCATGACAGCTGCAGTGCAAACCAGATATGGTGTACATAAATATTCACCACTAGTCTATGAAGATGATGATCAATTCAAGCAGACAGTCAATTCCGTCTTGTTTGTGAATACATAATACCTCAAAACTGGAACACCGTTGTGAGATATGCTAGCAGTTAAGTATAGCCTCCCACTGTCTGTGCACTATTAAATAGTTTAACAGGAAAGAAAAACTTATAAAGCTTATCAGAAAGAGCAGCTAAAGAGGCCCAAAACTTCAAGCCTGGATAGGTCTCAGGTGACAGATATAACTAAAACCATACTGCCCTAAACACAACGTTAAAACACTCTATTAAATGACATAGAACACAACTGAAGCACTCAGAAGTGTTGCAATGTTGGATACTGACCTGAAGAAACCTTTCTGTGACAGCCTCTTGAATTTATTTGATGTGAAATAAGTTTGTATCTTCAAATTGGTTTACTCACTTTCATTTTGGTAAAACTGATCTTTCTGATATGACAATAGGCCAGACTTTCTGAACGCCAGGTGGCCCTACTAAAGTCCTGAAGCACTCCTTGGTCTCAGAGAGCAATCAGCAAGTTGCTTGGAAATGCAAGAAGAGAAAGGTCAGCTGGTGCGCTTCCCACTAAGCATTTCCACTACTAGGCATTTGAGCAGAAACAGTCTAGTCTTCTAGTGTTCATTTCTTCTAATATATATAGATCTACCTGGTGATCTTACTGAAGACTGAAGTGGGAATAAGATAAGTGGTATGTATTTGTCATTACATAAAAGCAGACTAATAAGAATGATGCTGAAGGTCCATCTGTTCTGAAATAACAGGAATGGTAAAAAAATAATAAAATTGTGTAAAGCAAGAGTAAACCCAGGAGTGCAGTACAAAGCCCTGCTAGAATGGCTCAAGATTTGTAAAATTCAAATGGATCTGATTATGCTGACAGGAAAGTGCTTTCATCGCTGTATGCCACTGTGAAAGGGAGAATATGTATACAAGCAGAAAAACTCTTCTGCTGGTTTTGTTTACATTGCTGTACTATCTGTGCAGCCATGCTGATAAAGCTTTGAGGCAGAAGCTCTGTGGTGTAGATGAGGCCTAATTCACAGCTGACTTTAAGCAATCCTATGTTTTGATGTTTAGCTACGTCATTCTAATTTTCATTTTTTTTTTCTGTAAATAAGTTGTAAGAAAATCCCAGGTAAGTGTAATATTCTTGGGAATGTCAGTTCACTGCCTACCTCATGTTTTGAACAGTGGGGTAATGGTAACAGGTCAATTCACCTACCTCACAGCAGCCTGCTCTTAAACTGATTTCCTGTGACTGTGACTTTTGGGTTTAAATAAGATCTCTTATGTAACTCAGCACAACTTCCATATTTTTATTGCAAATACTTCAGTACTCATGCACAGAAAATATTAGTTTATTTACTCAACTGGTCTTTGCTTACAAGGATTCTGATAGCACTTTTATTAAAAAAAAAAAATCCTTACTGCTACTGCTGCCAGTTTGATCCCTGCCAAAGCAATAGTTAACCCTCAATGAACATGGTGTGTTTCATTTAATTATCACTGAAGCCTCAAAGAAATTCTCTTTATGATTTCAATAGATATTGTATAAACACCGTGTAATGACTATTTATCAAGCACCTGTTTAGAAGTAATGCTATGCAAAAAGAAGAAAAAAGGGGGTTGAGATTCAGTGGTACCTTATAGCTGTTTCATGGTGCAGATACAATTTGTGCCTCACAGGATACTGACCCAAATACAGCTGCACTACCTTGCATACTTGGTATCTGAACCCAGTGTAGTAACAAGTTTTTCCCATCTTCAGACAAACACAAAGTAAATCCTCCCTTTTTTCCCCCCCATACTTAGTTCTCCCTGAAAGGTGAGCAAAAAGATGCCTGTTTATACATGCATGCATGTGTGTTTACGCCGTGCACTTATTTTGGTCCTTTCTTTGAAGCATTACCCAAAATGTCAGGAAAAGCAGCAAATAGTATGGTTTTGGAACAATTTAACTGTTTACCCTGTTCTCTAATCATGAATAACAATTAACAAAGATAGCTCTTGCTCTCAGAAGCTTACAGACTAATAGTCTGATGCTGCAATAGGATCTGTAATGGACAGAGATTTCACACTGAGGCCTAAACATTGGTTAGTCTGTCCATAGGGATCAAGTATCATTCACATGGATACGACTGCAGGTTAGAGGGCTATAATGTGGCCTGCAGGTTAGAGGGCTATAATGTGGCCGTGCAGATTCCAAAAACTTCATTATAATGCATATGCTTAAGAGAACTTGTTGAAGTTTTGAACATTTACATCTGAGTGCTTGCTACTGCAAACAATTTAAAAAGACTTTTTAAGGTAAAAGAAAACTAATATGTAGTTTCTGCAGGGTTACAAAGAATCTCTTTCTTACTTTTACCTAACATATTAGAAGACTTTTCATGAACTTAAAATACAACAACAGATCTAAACTGGCAACAGGAACATTTATGAAGCTTGTAACTAATCCTGTGTTGCTCACTGCTGCAGGTTATTACTGAGAAAAAAACAGTTTAGTTTAAAAATGATTAGCCATTTATATGAAAAGGAACAGCATGAATAGGTCTTTTAGATGCAATAAAACCTAAAGTATTTGCCCATCTTTGTGATTCAGGGCATAAATTGAAAGTCGACCACAGAGAAGGAAATTCCCTTTATGATTATGGCACAAGCTGCATTGTTAAGACCTGTTTTCTGATTTTTTCCCCTTCCATAAATCCCTGGCATTGTTCGGAGCCAGAGATATGAAACTGGATTAGAGATAGGAAACTGGACCACAGAAATTTCGCAGTTTCTTATTTTCCACTGTTTATAAAAAACTGATAATGTGTGCAGTGGGGAAGACAAAACAGAAAATGTGATGAAAACAGAAGAAAAGGACATGAGGAAAAAGATTTATTTTTAGGGCCTGTTCAGAAAGAAGTTATGAGATGAACTTTCATCTTTCCATGCTGTTGCCTTCATAGTCAGAATCCCTATCATTCAAACAAAAGCCTGAATGGTAAACATTAGTGTTTTCCTGTGCCTGTTTAATCATTAGTAAAACAGGTCAGAAACAGGCTTACTTTCTTCGCGCTCTCATTCTGCTAGTTCCAGCTACACATTGGCTTCTTTTAGTACTCAGCTCAAAGAATTTAGTCTTGAAATGAAAGTTAAACTTTGATTTGTTTATATTTGTATGTGATAAGAAGCAGTTCTTAACAGACTGCGTTCATATGTCTGAAACTAGCAAGAGAGACGGGGCTGGACTGGACTACAAAATAACGGCACTCTCCTGAGACCACGATCCTCTGACTATTTTTCCGCCGGTAGCCACGGCGGGTGAGAAAACAAACGAGCAAGGCAGGCAAACCCGAAGAGGCACCGAGGCGCTGCACGGAGGCGGGAGCCCCCTCCCCATCCCGCCGGGGCCGCAGCGGCCGCCCCCGGCCCCCCCCCCCCCCCCCCAAGGACCGGCCGTTGGGCGCGCGAGGGGCGCTAACGGCTGCCGCCCGCCCGCGCGCCGCGGCCTTGCTCGCGCCCCCCGCCCCCCACTCACAGGTCGCGGCCTCTGCGAGGGCGACGGCCACCGCCAGGCCGGCGAGCAGCGGCAGGCACCACCTGCCCCGCGGCCTCATCGCTAGCGGGGGCGGCCGGGCCAGGAGCGGGCACGGCGCCGTGGCTGCGCTGCGGCTCCTTTGCGGGGCGGCTGGGCCGGGCGGGCCACTGGGGGCGGGAGGGAGGGGCGGCGGGGCGAGGACGGGGGCGGGGGAGGCCGGGCCGCCTTCCAGCGCCGGGCCCCGCCCGAGCGGCGCTGCCCTGCACGAGGGTCAGCAGCGTCCCAGGTCGCGCCTGCCCCTCCGCCGAGCTGCTCCAAGTGGCGGCCCCGGGGACCGCCCCGGCGCTCTAGGCACGCCAGGCATCGCGAGGCGGCGGGCGTAAACCAGGGAGGCCCCCGCGACAGCGGGAGAGCGACAAGGCGAGCCGAGCTGAACCGAGCCGCACCGCCGGCGCGAACGTTAGTGCAGGGTGGCCGCGTCCCCCGGCGCTTGCGCTTTTGCTTACTTCGGGCGGGGGAAGGGGGCGGGCGTTCCGTGGGTGCCCCGTTACAGCTGATTGGTTGTTCCTCCGCGGCCGTCAGGGAAGCCGCCCGTTTCTATTGGCTAACCGCGGGCCTGCCTCCTTTCGCCTGGCCTCCCGGGTGTTCGCATTCCTTGCCTTCGCGCGCCGCTGATGTTAACAAGTTTGTCCTTGCCAACTTCCCGTTAGCGGTAACCAGGGGTTACCGGCCTGGTTACGCGTCCCTACTGCCTCGGAGATCTCGGCTTCGGCCAATGGGCGGCTTCGCATGACCTGGGCGCCGGCCACGTGACTTCGGCGCGATTGCGTGGGGCCCGGCGCGGCGGAGCCGAGCGCTGCGGAGCGCTGCGACTGCTGCCTGCCCCCCCCCCCGCCGGTCCCCGGTCTTCGGCTGCGGCCGCCCGTCGCTCGGGGCAACTCAGGTCCTGCCCGCCGCCGTGGCCGGGGCCCGGGCGGGCTGCGCGGCCTTGTCGCCTCGGCCCTGCGCTGGGGGAGCGGTAAAGGTCGCTGCGCGCGCTGTGGGGAGGGGGCGCGCGCCGGGGCCGAGAGCCGCCGCTCGGGGAGCCCTGCTGTGCTCGGGACTCTTGGTCAGGTACCAGCGTCTCCCGGAGCGCAGCCCGCGGCAGGGGGTGGCCGCGGGGGCGGGGGGCGCCCCGCTGGGCGAGGGCCGAGCGCCTTGCTTCGCTCCCGGCCGGAGCGGCCGGCAGCTCCGCTTCAGCCTGTGTCCGCAATGGTGGCCTCGGGCTGCGGGTGTTTGGCAGCCTGTTTGTAAGTCTTTAAGCGGCACAGAGTAGGTGTTCTTTCATATCTTTATTTAAAAACAGAAAACCTACTGCCACAGTGGGAGCGAGGAGTAGAGGAAGCACGCCTGAAGCAAAGTCACTGGACATCAGCACTGCTCCTTTCTGGACACGAGAAAGGTAGGAATATGGCTGGAAAGCACAGGAACTGACTTGGACCTGTGATAGCTTTTTTTCTTTACAGAAGAAGAACTTTTACAATCCTAGAGCTATTTTTCACAATTACTTGTACACTTCAATCTTGCAAGACTTGGAAGACTCTTCATACTCTTCAAGTTTGTACTTCATGCACCTGTTAACTTACTCTGCGGCTTTGGCTGAGACAGTAGTGTTTAGTTTTTATTGAACGTGCTTCCTTCACTGTTGAATCACTTGCTTTGCTATTCAAAATATAATGCAATACAACTAAAATACTGTGTTCTTACAGTTAAAACTTAAGCAAGCCAGGCAAGGAATATCAGAATAGGAAGTCAAATAGTTAAACTTTTTGAGGCAGTTTTGCTTTAAGTGCTTTGATTTTTTTTGGGGGGGGGAAGATGAGAGCTTGATATCATATTGAAAAATACTGTAAAAGTCTATAGCAAAGGTAGAACACAATACAAATTGTGATAGTGAAGTAGTTAAGAGGCAATTATTTCGTACTTTGCTATGGAAGCAGATAAACTTACTCATCAGGTGACTTTGGATGTTGAACGTGTTGGTTGGTAGACAGTAGTTTCGATAACATACCGACTGCTAAGTGGAACTTAATCTCATCTGTGATGCTAAGAATTAACACAGTTATCTGTCATGTTTTTCTTGGTCTCTATAGTACACTTTTTCAGTTCTCTTTCCCAAAAATAGGATCTTAGACCTGTTCTTACTCCCTAACACTAGTGCTGACTTGCTACATTTTTGGCATACTAGCTTAAGTACACAGTTCTACAGATTTGAGCTTGTGGACATGCTGGTTTCACTTCACCTGTACAAACATATGTAAGAGTTCAAGTTGAGAGGTTTAATGTCTGGAGCAGCACCTGTACGTAATGCAGCATATAAAATTTATATAGTGTAGATATGCTCTGTACACGTTTCAGAGATCAATGGATATTTTTATAACTAGCTCAAGAAATATGCAGCCTCTACACAATAGAGTGTAACAATAGAGAATAACAAAGTGTAACTCACTTCCTTACCATTACTTACTCAGCAGTTAGAAGGCATTATCTATATGTGGCATGTTTTGGAGGAATTCTTTCTTCTTTTGTCAATTTTTCTCCACCCCCCCCCCCTTTTGGTTTTTTTTTTTACTTGAGCAAGATTCCTTTGCTATTACATAGTCCGCCTCTGATCTTCTCTCTTTAACAAGTTTTTCTTATTTCTTGGGTCCCATTTGAATGCTATGGGCCATATCTATGATTTAGAGCAATTTTCTGAGAACTTTCAAAGCTGGGAAGTATGTATAACAGGGCATGGGACTTGTTCTGTGATAAAACTGTGCTATTGAAATTGTTAAATTTGTGTCAGTATATTGTTTATTGAGCTGTTATGTTTTGCTTTTCAGCAGAACTAGCTGAGAATTGGTGCAGCCATGCCTTCAAAGTTAGCTTTATTGGCACTTGCTTGTGGGTCTAGGCGTACTCCACTGCATGAGGGGGTTTTGGAGAGTTTTTGGGGGTTTGGGATTCTTAAGAGGCTGATTTTAATACTTACAGTACTTGTAATCGTCTCATCCTTCTTTGTAGGAACCTTTCTGTTCTCCGCATGCTAGTCTTGTGGAGAAGCTGTTCTCAGGTGCTCATGTGTAAAGGGATGTAAATATTTAAAGAGTATTTATTGTCTCTGCTCTAGAAGAAATCTGACCTGTTTCTGACATTGAATAGGGGCAATTTCATGCATGGCATCCGTGGATACAGCAACTTAATAAGATCAGGAGGAGTTTTCAGATCCTACCTAGTCAATTATATAGACCATCATAGTTTGTTAAGAACAAGTGTTTTTGTTAGGGACAGTCCTTCCCCTCCCTGCCCCCCCCCCCCCCCCCCCAATTCTAGACAAATGAAAGTGGAAAAATGATGACTTCGGAAAAAGTTATCATCTTTAATTATTTAATTTTCTGATTAATTAGAAGTTAGTTTGGTTTTAAGCTAGATGTAGTTTAAAATGTGAAAGGACTACTTTTGTAAAAACACACTTGAAAATTTGAGTAACAAGCTCTAGCAAATTTGTTGTGGCAATTCAAAGTGTTACTACTCTCAGTTAATCTGCTCATGGAGCCAAGTTAGCAGTAGGAAATGTGTCTACATCTCGGCTACTCTGATGAGAAACCAGTTGTTTTGAGCCTAAGCTGCTGATAAAAATTTGAGTTAAGATGACTGGAGCCTATGAGATGAAGGCACTGAGGTGATGGTGCACATTTGTTCTGCAAGGGCTGTGATAACCTTTGGAAGAGATTAGCATCCTAACAGGGAGGTAATGACTTTGAAATAGCACAGCAGAATTGACTGAAAGTTGCCTGTGAAAGGCCTTTATCTGAACATTTTTATTCTGCTGTTCTTTGCAGTAGGATTTCTGTAGCTGAAATAACTAAGGGAGTCTTAAAGTCTGTTTCTTTATGCATTTGACTGTGTGATTTGTTTAAGCTTTCCTGTTTTATATGTATATGCGTGTACAAAGCCATAAACATGCACACAGTCATTTCCTGCTGTTTGTTCTGTGGAGCAACATCAGAACAGAGAATATTCTCTGTTTTCTTCTTTCTCTTGCTAGAAGAGCAGAAAATGGGGTTGTAAAATGACTGAAGTACTGCTGATACTGCCTTTTAATTTAGTGACAAGTACTAGATTTTAAGTTGCCTGTTCCTCAAAGCACTCACTAGAGAGCTCAGGTTGCTTGTTGTGGCATCCTTTTTTGTAAAAGAAACTGGCAGTAAATGGATATGCTTAGCAGGTAGGACGTTCTTTATTCCCTTTCAATGTCCTGTCCAGATCCTTACCTAAATTGAAAGATTCCTTAAAAATGTCCCCTCCATCATCCTTTGCCTCCTGCTGTATTCTTAGGCCTTATCTGTACTTGAAATTAGTCCTTATAGACTGAAAACTGCAGAGTTGTAGGATGTTTTAGTTAGGCAAGCACTAGAATTTCACAGCTTGATATGGCTTACTGCTCTAACTTGCAGGTTTCCTTATGTGCACTGGCCTTGCATTATTATTTTGTGTGAATACTATGGTGTTGCTGCCCAGAATTGTAAAATGGGGACAAGGTTCTACTGCAAGTGAAGTGTGAGAGGATGGAAAAGTGAAAAGCACAGTGAGACTGTCATGAAGCCAAGTGCATAGACAGTCACTGAATAGATAGGCTGTTGCTAAGGAAGTGATTTGTCTTGGGGGCTAACTATGTGTTTCTTCATTTTCTTCTTGCTAGCAGTGACAGAACGATATCTGAGCTTCTGCAGTCTCTCCCACCGTCTTCCTGGGTCATCCTGGCCTGTCCACACTTGTTTCTGTGGCTTTCGTGGCTCTGGATGGCTAGTGTAGAGGGATGTTCAGTCTAATGGCCAATTGCTGCAACTGGTTAAAACGGTGGCAGGAACCTGTCAGGTAAGCGCAAGGAAGTATCTTACACTTCTGTGCTGACCTTCTTCCCAAACTGTATTTCATGTCCTCTCACCCATATTTAACTTTATTTGGTATATTTCATTCATTAATACTTTCAAAGCAAACCCAAAATTTGTCGCGTTCTCTCCCAGAGAAAATCAGTGTATGTAACTTAAAAACAAAATGTTATTCACCACTAGATCAGGTATTTTGTTTCTGACTGAAGGAAAGTATGAAGTTCAAAACACCGTCCTTCCCGTTTTGCTTCCTCAATTTGGGAATTGTCAGGAATATGAGGTGACACTAAAATGGCTATGTAAAACTCCATCAGTTTTGTCTTTTTGATTTAGTTTCTGTATTTTGAGGTTCTGAAGTGTAATGTGTTAAAACACTGTGTTGTCAAGAGTAGACACTAGCACCAATGTAATATTAGTTTTCTTACTATTATTTAAGTATTTTAATATTGCATTTTGTGGGCAACCTAGTGGTCCATTCTCCCTTAAAGCGTTCTAGTGTTTTTATTCGTTTTTGTTATTTTTACTTCGACATCCTGCATCTTTTTCCCTCCAGTTAGCATCAATGCACAGATTTTATTTCAAACCATTTACAAACTAGGAGGAGGGGAAATAAGGGGTACACATCTATTTACATTTCATGGTCATGTAGGAGGAAGAGTTCTTCTCTTGGATGCTAGAAAAGGTTACGTTTTGCAGAATGTGCTGTTGTACAAATGAGTATATTTAGATTAAATAGCTTTTTGACACCACTAATATATTATAGGCCATTATGAGTTCATAAATGTTCATGGCTGTTCTGGCTGTAGCTTACTGTTAAAGTGTAATTTACTATGATCCTGCTGTTCATTCTCAGGTTCTTTTTTCTGAGCTTTTTGGCTCTTCTGAAAGACCTTGCATAAATTGTACTTCATGTATGATGCTATTATAGTTTTAGGACTGGAGATAACCATGTTTTTAGTATTCCTTCACTTAAAGGAGCTTGAGTGAACATAAAGTTGAGCAAATTCCTTTGGCTCCTTGTGAACTGGAGGAATGATTGAGATATACATATAGATATCTTTCCTATTGCTTTGCTCAAAATTCTATCCTGATACAAATTCTAGCCTGTACACAATTTGAGGACCTATCTGCCATATATTGCAATGGTGGTGCCATATATTACTGGTGGTGCAATACCACCAGTTGCACATTCACAGCCTGGATTGCTCCTGTTTGAAACAAAGGCATGATGAGATTTTGTGCCACTTAGCTTACAGTGGCTTATGTTGTCTACACAGGTATTGTATACTGTACAGTGTTGTTCAGCTGCACTGGTTGAAACAGGGATAAGTTCCTTGTATAGGCAACACCACAGCTCTGTTTGTTTGATTCAGAGAGGGGAAAGAACACAGGATAATGGAAATTAAATTAAAAAAAATATTAAAGAGCCCATGACCATACCAAAAAAAAAAGATAAAATTTACAATACCCTAAAATTAAATTCCAGCAGGCAAATACAAGTTAAAAGCAAAATCATTAAGTCACATGTGAATCTTATAGCACAGTGTGAGACATCTAATTTCATTCATTGTTCTGTTCTGTTTAATAAGATGGTTTGACATGCTGAATACCACATACATAAACATAACAGTGCATGCTACTTGGTATGTTGAAACCTATTCATTCTGCTACTTTGTGGTAAATTTACTATGCATGTATTCAAAAACTTAATAAAAGACGTGATGTTTGCATGTATTCAAAAACTTAATATAATAAGTGATACTTAGCTAGAGGAAAAAAATTGAAAAATTTTTTTTTTCCTTTTGGAGGAAGGTGACGCTAATCATGGTGGGTCTTGATAATGCTGGCAAAACTGCTACAGTTCGAGGAATTCAAGGAGGTAAAGCAATAAATTTTTATCATCTAAAGTGACCATTTAAGGAGAGAGTAAAATTTTTCAGTTTCCATCATTTTCATCTAATCTCTTAATTTATCTCTTGCTCCCATATTGTTGCAAGAAAACTTTTGAGATGGTATTCTTTACTGTTAAGGCCAGCCCTCAGGATTTCCAGACCCTGGAGGCAAGAGAGAAAGTCTGGAGAAAGGAAGACTTTCCCTTAGTTGAGGAGGATCGGATTAGAGATCATTTAGGCAAACTTGACACCCACAAATCCATGGGCCCCGATGGGTTGCACCCACGAGTGCTGAGGGAGCTGGCGGATGTTATTGCTAGGCCACTCTCCATCATCTTTGAAAGGTCATGGAGAACAGGAGAGGTGCCTGAGGTCTGGAAGAAAGCCAATGTCACCCCAGTCTTCAAAAAGGGCAAGAAGGAGGCCCCAGGGAACTACAGGCCAGTCAATCTCACCTCCATCCCTGGAAAGGTGATGGAGCAGCTCGTCCTGGAGGCCATCTCCAAGCATGTGGAGGACAAGAAAGCGATCAGGAGTAGTCAGCATGGCTTCACCAAGGGGAAATCATGCCTAACCAATCTGATAGCCTTCTGTGATGGAATGACTGGCTGGGTAGATGAGAGGAGAGCAGTGGATGTTGTCTCCCTTGACTTCAGCAAGGCTTTTGAGACTGTCTCCCATGACATCCTCATAGGCAAGCTCACGAAGTGTGGGTTAGATGAGTGGACAGTGAGGTGGATTGAGAACTGGCTGAATGGCAGAGCTCAGAGGGTTGTGATCAGCGGCACAGAGTCTAGTTGGAGGCCTGTAGCTAGCGGTGTCCCCTAGGAGTCAGTACTGGCTCCAGTCTTGTTCAACTTCTTCATCAATGACCTGGATGAAGGGACAGAGCGCACCCTCAGCAAGTTTGCAGACGATACAAAACTGGGAGAAGTGGCTGATACGCCAGAGGGCTGTGCTGCCATTCAGAGAGACCTGGACAGGTTGGAGAGGTGGGCAGAGAGGAACCTCCTGAAGTTCAACAAAGGCAAGTGCAGGGTCCTGCACCTGGGGAGGAATAACCCCATGCACCAGGACAGGTTGGGGGTTGACCTGCTGGAAAGCAGCTCTGTGGAGAAAGACCTGGGAGTGCTGGTGGACACCAAGTTGACCATGAGGCAGCAATGTGCCCTTGTGGCCAAGAAGGCCAATGGTATCCTGGGCTGCATCAGGAAGAGTGTTGCCAGCAGGTGGAGGGAGGTGATTCTCCCCCTCTACTCAGCCCTGGTGAGGCCACATCTGGAGTAGTGTGTCCAGTTCTGGGCTCCCCAGTACAAGAGGGATGTGGCACTACTGGAGCAAGTCCAGCGAAGGGCTACAAAGATGATTAGGGGACTGGAGCATCTCTCTTATGAGGAAAGGCTGAGAGAGCTGGGCCTGTTTAGCCTGGAGAAGAGAAGGCTGAGAGGAGATCTTATCAATGTGTACAAGTATCTGAAGGGAGGGTGTCGAGAGGATGGGGCCAGACTCTTTTCAGTGGTGCCCAGCGACAGGACGTGAGGCAACGGGCTCAAACTGAAACACAGACAATTCCATCTGAACATGAGGAAAAACTTCTCGTTTTTCCTCCAGTGATGGAGCACTGGACCAGGTTGCCCGGAGAGGTTGTAGAGTCTCCTTCTCTGGAGATATTCAAAACCCGCCTGGATGCAATCCTGTGCAATGTGCTGTAGGTGACCCTGCTTGAGCAGGGGGGTTGGACTTAGACTATCTCCAGAGGTCCCTTCCAACCTCAGCCATTCTGTGATTCTGTGGTGTTCTGCTTTAAAAGTCTAGAGTCTAAGAGTAGCAAAAGTGAACATATCACAGGCCCCATTGTGTGAAGACCTACAGATGAGTTAAAAACTAAGGGGTCTCACTGTGGAAACATAAAGATCCTAGTGTTGGGATTCTAATTCTTGATATCTGGCAGGTTATGCTAGGGTGGTTTAAAAAACAGGTGCCCCCAGTAGTGCACTTTATGTACAGGAAAAGCAACAGAGTAAGCTCTGTGTTTGCTCATTGGCCACTGCAGTTAACATCATGTTGAACTAATGTGGTCTGAAATCAGAGGTAGTTTCACCCGCCGGCAGCAGTTGAGGAGCAAAGTTGTTACCACTCTTTTGCACGTTTTTCAAGAGTAATAGCCAATGCACACAGGCCAGGTGGATAGTGTGGAGGGAACTGCCTCTTAAGTCATTCTAGCAAGCACCATTAGAGCCCTTAGTCCACTGAGACAGAAAAAGTTAGGAGGCGGAGGTGTCTAATTATCTTGCAAACTTGAAGAGAAAGTGTTCAGAGTGTCTTGGTCCTTGTGTGCCTTGAATTGACCACTGTATCGTTGAGTGTGCAGGACACTCATTTGTAGCAAATGTGCTCCTGGTAAGGGTTCATTTTTGGATTTCATTGGCATCATAGCATGTTTTTAGGCTGGAGAAAATTTTTTTCAATAGTTCAATAAATAGCTGAAGGAACATTCTAACACTTTAACTACAAAGCAACTGATGGAGAAGGAGGGCTTGTAAGTGACAGAAGATATAGGAAAAAACTCTATAAGCTGTAGACGACATTCTAATTCATAATTAGTTTGAAGTAATGCAGTGATACAAAATCTCTCTTCTGGTCAATGAGGTATTTCACTTCCTAGCATTAGAAGAAATCAATGGACCTGATTTTTGTGCAGAAATTGCTTTTGGATGACCATCCAGTAATGTGCATACATTGGGAAACTGTATATAAGATCGATGTTGTAAGTATATATAATTAGGAAAAGATCCCAGAGAAGGAAATGCATATGGGTGCACATAACATAAAGGACAGTTCTAATGAATTATATTTTATATCATTGCTTATAATCAGAAAAGCGTGAGCAGTTTTCTATATACTTTCTCCAGCAAGGGATCACTTGACCTTGGAGGGTACTTTGCCTTGTCCCTCTCCAATGACACATGCAAGCAGGACATAATTTGATTGACATGAATCTGGTACTTATAAAAACAAATAATTCACCATGATTTTTTTTTTCTCTGTGAAATTGCAGGAAGTCTTGTGAGATTGCAGGATGTCTTGTGTAACAACAAGAGAGTACTAGGCAGTGTTTTGACAGGTTTAAAAATTGGCACTCCACCTTGACTTATTTATGCTTGTATAAGTTCACTGCCTTGCAAAAGTATGAATAAAGTTATGAATATTCTCCCATTTATATTCCAGAATATTTACCCTGAAAACATGAGTACTTCATTTAGTTTTCCATGGTGTTTCAGGAGCATTTTACTGATTTTTATCAGCTGAAAGTGACAGTTTTTTCTAAAGTTTGCTAGAAGGATGTTCTTTTGGAAAAGTAGGACAAATATCAATATGATATTTCTAATGGGAAATTCCAGGAAAAATTGGTTCTGACTTCTGTGACTGTTTCCCGTGGCTCTGTACCATAGCTTGAGTAGTGTTTGGTCTAGAAAGTAATTTTTTTCTTCTTTTCTTAACAAGGCTTGCAGACCTTCAGTTAGTCTTCAGGGTTGAAAAAAGCTATATATTTAGCTGTGCAACAGCCATACAGCCTATAGGAGGAGACTGCAGTTATGATTAGTGGATTCTAGCAGAAATCTGTTCCAGATGTATTTAGATTCTTAGGACTCCTGAAACCTGGGCAGATCAGCATAGTCACCAAAGTCATACTTGCCAAAATAAATCTGCAGTTACTACAGCAGACTGTTTTTACAATGAAGGCTGTTCATTATTTTTGGAAACCTTACAGTACAATAGGAACAAATGTTTCAACAATATCACTGTAAATTCAGCATCTTCAGTAACTGTTCCTTCGGCCCTTAACAAACCCTCGTGTTCTCATTGTTCTCTCTTGCATAAGCACATATGTATGGCTCACAGTGCAAAACGTTTTTCAAAATAAAGTCTGCTTAGTTTTGAAGCTGGAATTTTTCACAAGCAGGTGTCCCCATTCCCTTGCTGGAGTCATGGCTTACATTGTTCTGGCCCAGTCGTCTGTTCTGAATCTCCGTCTCTGGTCGAACAAGGATTCCCACAAAAGCGTGATAGTGACTGGCTGATGGTGACTTAGCTTCCCCATTGCTTTTCAGGTTGCTCTGTGCTTTTAACCATGCCTTCAGTTCTCCCTCTCTACAAGCTACATTCTATGTCTGGTCCTCTGACCTTGTACTGCCAAGCTCCATGAAACAGTTGCAGAAATCCAATTAACTCACCCCTGTAGAGACAACTCAGTGGTGTGAGGCAGGTGCAGGGTTTTTTTGCCAGCTGGAAAGGGAGACAGCAAGCAAAAGTGTTAATATACAGCTGCAGCAAAAAGCATTTTGCATGGCAAACTCAAAAAAACAACAACAACAACAAAAAAACCCACAAACAAAAAAGCCCCCAGACATTGAATAAAGGGAATGAAGTAGTTTACACCTCAGAAGAACCTGGTCTCAGACTGTTGAAAAGCTGATCAGGCATTCACTTCATCTCAGCCCTTGGTTTGAACATTTAAAGCAGTTTTGTGTGTACTAAATGTAAGGATTTCTTTTTTGTGGGGGGACGGGGATGAAGAGTAATTTTGGCAGAACATGAGGTACCCCAGATCATAATACTTTAAATGTTTTGTTTGTATTGTTTCTCAAACTTAGATTAATACCACAACAATGTGTTTTTTGTTCAGACTGTTTTTAATCTTTAAAACCACAATTGATGTGAATTGCAGTTTTTTATTCTTTTTCTTTTCCTGGTGCTCCTATTTAAATGAATGTAAAATAACAAATATTACCTGAGGAGAGGGAAAATGTTAATGTAAAATATGTGGTTAGCAATATGTTGTCACTTAAGGGGGAGTTGCCCCTTGCCTTTGCAACAAAAATTCTGCTACACAAATCACAATGTAAAATCCTCTTTAAATCACTTAAGGAGACTTTTTACTGAAGGTTTTCTTGTTTGAACTCTTGACAGAATCTCCTGAAGATGTAGCTCCGACAGTTGGGTTTTCAAAGATTGACCTTAAACAGGGACGATTTGAAGTCACCATCTTTGATTTAGGAGGTGGAAAACGAATTCGAAACATCTGGAGGAATTACTATGCTGAGTCCTATGGTGTGATATTTGTTGTGGATTCCAGTGACATAGAGAGAATGGAAGAAACAAAGCAAGCCATGATAGAAGTTTTAAACAGCCCTAAGATATCGGGGAAACCCATGTTAGTGTAAGTAATATTAATAAATGTTCTAATAATCTGAAATTTAGTAAACTTTAAGTTTCAATAATCATACTGAAGAAGGATTTATGTATAGTATAAATAAGTATACAGTACTTTGAGAGCATTGTAGTTTTATCACTGAATAATATTACAGTTAGTGTTTTACCGTATTTATGAAATATTTATTTTCTTCCATCTTAATATGATATTAGCCAACAAAGTCTTTTCTTTCCTTCTTCCCTCCTCCTTTCCTTCTTTAGTTGCACATGGTGATATACTAATTAATTCTCTGTCAGACATTAGATCTTTTTATTTAGCCCTTTTCAAGGATGTTTATTTCTCTTATTTTTCAGTAGCAGTGGAAAAATAATAGGGATTTTTTTTTTTTTAACTCTTAAGATTTTAGTGTTGCTTCAAATGGTATGATAGGTGAAAGGCTGTGCAAGTTTGGCGTGACAGCTTTGTGTAAAAAAAAAAAAAAAAAAAAGTTGTTACTATTTAGGCCTACATTAATTCTATAAATTGTAATAACTGTTATATTCTGCAATACTAGTAAACTCTTGGTAATAAATACATCTTGTTCACCTAACACATGGTGGTGCTGCTGATACACGATCAGCAAAATCTCATTAAAGAAAGCTTACTTCAATAGTATTTGGCATTTGCTTTTGCTTCAGTGCATGTGTTTTAATTAAAAAGTTTAAGGTTTCAGAAGATCTAAATTTTTTTTCACAGAACAGCTATAGATTCATAAATTTCTATACTTAAAACTTAGTTTTTGGAAAATATCATTAATTACAGCATATTTTATTAAATCCAGCTATGAAAAAATTGGTGAGAACAAATTTCCTTTTAAAGCTACAAAATAAAATCTGAAAGTAGCAAATGGTTTATCAGGACGATCTCTTTGTGTGGTGGGCATAAGATTTTCCTAATTCAGTAATTATACAATGTTTCTGTAGTGTCATTAAGAATCTCTGCTTATAGCTAAGAGGAAAGCCCTCTTACTTTTAAGGAGTAATGATGGTGCTCCTTTGAGGTTTGAGGTTGGAGAGTGAAATTGCCTAATCTGTTTTGATCAAATGGAGTGTAGTTCAGAAAGCTAATAGTATCTATGTTGAAAAATAGATTAGATTTTAACTTCCATTGCTGTCTGAATGGTAGTGACATAGGGGAGGCAATAAAATTATCTTACTGCAGGTAGTTTAACTCAGATCTGTTCTTCTGAAAATGAAACTGTGACGGTTGACAACTGTGCAGTGATTCTAAATAAATAGAATTTTTATTTTCATAAAAACCCTCTGTCTTAATGCTGTAATAGAGCTTATGTGGGTGGTTGGTTGTACCTGCGCAGAGGCCACTCACTTCCCTGGGGCTTAATCCTGCTTTTCAATCCATGTCAGTATCTAATCAGAAGGCAGAGTATATTAACTGAATCTAATAGTGACTAAATTAAGTTCATTGATGTTATTGCCTTCAAACTGATTGAGCCTCAAGCCCTCAAACAGAATTTGTTCTTCTAGTGTCCCACTTCTGCAAAGCAATCCTGTAGTTCATAGTCGCATGGTCCCTATATGAGCCTGCATCCTAAGTTATGTATTCTTCAGTGAGATTGTCTTTGTTTCCTGTTTGGTGTCTGTGTTCATCGTGTAGTCACTGCACTCCAGGCATCTACAGATTTCATAAACCCTAGAACTTGCTTCAGTATTTAAGGATATTTTATACTGTGAGGCCTGCAAGTTGTGAAACTAGAGGGCTTGGTCAATAAGTGTGCGATATGGAAATACTGTGCTTAGCAAATGAGATGAAACTGGTTCCATGCACCTTCCATTGCCTGAAGATGACTTTGGGGGGTGTAAATGCATGTCACTCTTACTCACCAAATAAGAGTCCCATTGCGTGTGTGTGTGTGTGTGTGTGTGTGTCTATGTATGTGAGGGGAAAAATTTTATTTACTTATTTATTTATATATATGTGTGTGTGTGTGTTTTTCCTTAATGAGTCTCTAAAAATGAAAATGTATTAAGAGCAGAATAAAGGAAACAGCAGATTTCCAAAATTGTTGTGAAAGTTCTCCTTTTTTCCCTTTTCTAAGGAGGTTCAGCCTTTTTTTTTTGTTTATTATTTGTGTGTACCTCAGAGAGAAAACATTAGTTTGTTTGGAAAATATCACTTAATGAGCAATAAATAGTAAGCATAAAAATAAAATAATGAAATAAATAATGATCATAAATAGTAATGTCAAAAACTTGGTGGCCATGTAGCAATAAATTACCTAAAATCTTGCTAAACTTCTAATTAGTGTATTTGGAGTTTGTGCATGCATGTAGGAAGGGCAGTATTTAATACAAACAATGCAGTCACCTCTGAATACTTTAAATTCAGAAAAGCTAGAGTATAATTTATGTAAGTCTCTTCTCTCCTGTGCTCTTACAATGAAAAGCACCATCTATCTCTCTTTTTGGAGAATAGTATTGTAATTTCATGCCAGTTTAGACCCGTGCTCTGTGATCTTCTCACTCCACAAGTGTGTCCCTGTTGTCTGGACTGTTGCTTTGTTCCTCCAGCACTTAAAGGGAACAAGGAGAAGCAGAAAAACAGTTTTAACTTTTACTCTTGTTGTCTATAGGTGCACAAATTTCTTTAGTACGTTATTTGTAGGCTTAAATACAAAACACTAATTTTTTATTAAATAATGTTTATTCAAACTAATAAATGTTTATTAAAAACTAATAAAGGAAAGTAAGTCATAGCTCACCCTCTTTCATTCCTTTGGAGAGTGTTTGCTGAAGAATGATGAAAGTGGTACTGAAATGAAACCAGAACTGAAATAGGTGTTTATACTGGATATTCATGTTTCTTTTTAAGCATAGATTGAGGTAATGTACCAAGATTTCAACAGTCAGCTCTAAATTTTAGTCTAATGTTATTTATCTTAACTTGTGCTATGTGCAGTATCTTGTACAATGAAATGTATGCAAGTTTACTCTAAAAATGCATGAAAGGCCTTTCTGGATTTCAAAGGCAACAGGAGAACTGCTGTATATGCAGTGTTAGATGTGCCTAAGCCTCCCTGTCCTTTAACCTGCTTTTTTCTTTCTTTCTTTGATACACAGCAAAAAGACAATTTCCTTTTTTCTATTTTCTTTTGTGTTTCTGGGCTTTCATCTATCTGGAAAAAATAATTTTGCCAGCTGGATCAAGAGAAATCAAATCTTTATGGCTGGTAGCTAAGATATAGCCTTGAAATATACCACTGTTCAGTACCTTAAGTCTGCCTTCTACTTCTTTTTTTTCTTGTTCTTTTCCCTGTTACATTTAACCCTTGTACTCATAGAAGAAAGATTCCAATTATCAGGTTATCAGTACCGTGTTTGTGGCTGTGCTCTGTAACATTTTACATTTTCTTTGTACTAGCTAATAAAGGCTGCACCAGGAAAGAATGATACTGGAGTGGTAGCAATGGTAAGGAGGCAGGAATTTGTCTCTGGACCAGAATTCTAATCTCTCGGAACGTTCCTCTGTGTTTTTAATATAGGTAGTTTTCTCCCTAATCTACCTTTATGTTCATGGACTATCTCATCAGATGTAAAAGCAAAACTTGAAATAGAAATTCCAGTCTATATCAGGTAAATAAAGGCCTACTAGAGCTTTTATCCTGTTTCACTTGCAGAGTTACTGGTGTTCTGAAAATTAGGATTAGAATTCAGGAGAATGCTGTTGAATGTTTTTAGAAAATTAATTATTAAATAATGATTCCGAGAAGGAATAAAACACAATTTGTGTGATTCTGTACTAATGACTAAACACATTTCCTGATATACTCATCTTTTCTTGCATGCTCTGAACTATCTCACTTGTTGGTGAAGTCTTATCCTCCTTCTCCTTTTTTCCTCCATTCAGCATGATTTCTCTGGCTGGGTAAGTGGTAGCACATGCTGCGAGTGGTTGCAGTGCAACACACAAGCTAATTACTCAGCTGTCTGTTGCCTTTCAGAATAGGTGAGGTGAATGAATTAAATCTAGTTTTGGTCTCTCACCTCTACCTGTGTGAAACTGATATCGCTCAGTAGTGCAATTATTGTCAGAGCTAACTGTCCTTGCAAAAATGGTCTAAAAAGATAGTTGAAAATCCCTTTTTCTACTCAGGTAAGCAAATTTTGATGTAATGCATCAGGTAAAATATATATTGAATCATAAAGTTCCTTTATCTACATATATCTCTCCTTTATTTTTCAAGATTAAAAGAAAATTACCCTAATTTAGATAATTGGATGAGGTTTTTCTCATGTAAAAAGATCATGCTGTCTGTAACTGTGGGGTATGCTTCACGAAAGTAAATTTCTGCTAGTAGCATTTAAATGAAACTGTTCTCCAGCTTTTTTTAAGCTGCTGCAATGTGTGACAGGTTTGTCCACTGCTCTCTATATATTCATTCACTTTCAATATGTTCTCATTTGCTGCTACAGAGATATAGAGTTATTTAAAACCTCAACAACAAAAAACCTCTAAGAACAGGAACAAACAGTAACTTCAACTGTGATGCACTTAATAGTCGCCAAGAAAGACTGGGAGTCTTTGACATGAAGTCCTTATCTAAAGGACATAAATTTAACATTTATTTTTTTTCCATTTGCAAAAGTCATCTCCAAAAATACAGCTGTGAAACAGCAGAGTAATCGTGGTAATTTGATTTAATCCTCCCTCCTTTATTTTAATGTTATTTTGGGACGGGGTGTGTTGTTGTTCTTTGGTTGCTGGCACCATGATGAGCCATATTACATGTGTGCTAGCTGACTTGCTTACTCCTTGGAGGGCAGCAGTTGGGTATCTCGCTCTTCCCAGCGTGTGTGTGTGTGTAACAGTGTAATTTGGTCAGGTAGTATGGATGCAGACCATACCAGCTTTGGCTCCTACTGATCAGGACTGGTCTCTAACACTGCATCAGCAGGTCTTGCGCACTATATGCTCTTGTGCTGTGTCTCAAAACTTTAAGTATGTGCCTTCCCCAAGAAAAAGGCTTTCATGAGATATATTGCATCTCTGATTATTTGGGGCACTTTGAATTAAAAAGTCATCTATATTTTATATATATGAAAGTCCCAAGGCCAGAGGGATATGTCATGTGGCCCACAGGAGACTGGGGTCAAGCGCTGTGTAGGGTGGATGTGACCAGTCCTCTCCAGAAGCTGTTAACCCTGAGCAGCATAGACAGGAGCCAGCCTGCCCCACTTGATTCAGGAGCCAGGGCTTGCCCTCTGGCATTGTCCACAAAGACACTGTGGTTATAATTTATCACCTAGGTGAGCAACTAAGTTAATATGCATATTTGGAAGAAGCAGGGTGGGGGAGAATTGGGAGAATAATTTTGGATATATTGTGTAGCTAGGATTGTGAGGTGTGCAGTGAAAGAGTTTTAATCATCATGTATGGAGAGCTGTGCAATTGGATCTGAAGTTCTTTCATGAAATATGTGGAAAATTATCTCCTTGGGAATACTTTAAAATCTTTGAGGTATAAGAGTAGGATCACTTTAAAAACTTGTGTGTTATTATGGGGGGGGGGAAGTGAGGGAGAAAACCCTTTTTATGACTTTTTTTTTTAATGCTGGATTTTCCCCTAAGTATTTTGTTTCTTCTTTTTCCTTGAGAAACAGAACACTTCCCCAGAATACATATATTCTTTTTTTATCTGTCAAAACAAAGAAAGATCTTTTCTGTAAAGTACTGTACATAAGTGGCAATTTATGTCACTTAGTGTCTCCTTAGACATCTGTTGTTCTTCGTCAGCTGTGTGTAGTGCTAGCATTTGCATTCTTCATGATTTTGATACCTAGATACCACCATAAATTACCATGCGTAGAGGGGTCTGGCTTCATCATGAAGAACAGGACCCATTACTAAGGAGTTTGGGATACAGCCTTTGCTGCTGAGTTGGGGTTGGGGTCACTGGCCCTCTCTTCCTTTTGCTGTCTTTTCTCCTGTCCCTATCAATTGTATTATGAAATGCCCTAATCCCATAGTATGCCTGTGTATGTGTGCCTGCTTTTTGTGGGGGAGAAAAAGCAGCACTGCTGGCAGAAGAAAAGTGTAACATGCCTCTTTTCATCCTCCCCAATGAAGGAATGGATTGGGGGTAGTGAGCTTGAGCACTATTCAGGGAGAAGTGGAGTAGAAAAAGAATGGACTGGACTGTGCAGTGTGGGCACAAGATTAGTACAAAGGACGCTGTATTACAGTAATGTCAGGATATAAGAATTTTGGTATTGTCCAATATGACACCTGAGTCAAACTGAATTGGTACAGTGGTATCATTATATTGCCAGCCATGGAGGTTGCAATACCATTTTAAAACAGTTGTCTTAAAGTTCTGATGGTATTGGCTATTATTTGTTCTTAGTACCAATTATTTTAAGATGTTAAGACATTTAAGATGTTAAACTTGGACTTTGGCATGTCTTTACTGTACCACGTTACTATTTAATTTATGTTTGCTTTTCCCCTGTAGGCTGTGTAGAAAAACAGAAATGCTTTAGATAATCAGCCTATTATGTACAGGGAAATTCAGTTGTAGAAAGTAAGAATTCTTGCAGTTCTTAGGTTCATATGGGTCAGTTTTCTGGGTTTTTCAGTCTGCTTCCTACCTATTATTTCAGTGATGAGGGACTAGCTATTAATGTCTCACATTTGTTAGCATACTAGCAGCTCTGCTTTAATTTGCTGTTCTGCATAACCATATAGATAAAGAAAATTCTGATCATTATGAATACTCAATATAAAATTCTCATGATGATAATGCAAGTTCTAGTTATACTAATTATTTTCAGTTAATAGCACTTATTACGAAAAAGCTTTCCGTAAGTCTTTCTGGCTTTCTGTCTTCTCAGCTCTTCTTCAGCATGTTATGCACATTGCTGTTTTGCTATTTTCTAAGCCATAAATAGCTGTAAACTACTTGAATTCTTTAGCTGCTAATGGATAGGTAGCTGCCTTCATGAGTATTATTGAAACTTGAATTTTCTTCCATGATTTAAACTACAACTATTGTATCTTTGAAATAAACAGGGTCTATTTAAAAGTCCCTATGATGTGAAGAGGAAGGGCTAGCCCAGAAACACATTTCTCTCCCAGATAAGAATACTTATGTGAACACTTCTGCCATGGGGGATGCTGTTGAACACGGGGTGGTTGCTGTATGTTGGTTTGCTCTTCTGTTAACCCTGGTGGAAATAATCCTTCCCAAAAGTACAGTAATGCCTTTCTTTAAGGGCTGGGGCAGGGGAGGCTCTCTTATATACCTTATTTTCTAAAAATAAAAACAGGAATAAAAGATGGTGGGGGTGTCTATATATATATATATACATATATGTGCATATTTAAGTGTGCATACATGTGTATATGTATATATATGAGAGCATGTTGACTGTAGCAACTTTTTTTTCTTTGTATTCCCTCTTGACTTGTTTCTACTCTGTCCTTGGAATGTAAAGGTGGCTATCATATGTAACGGATGAGGGAGATTATTTAATAGAATGGCATCAGTGGTACCATTAGCTGATTTATTTTCTCTACTGTGTAAATAATCTTTGTTTTTCAGTTTAATGTTCAGACCTCTGTAGTTTGATAACAGTTAATTTCAGTTGTAGTTTTAAGCTGGGGTGGAAAGAATCCACCTGTTTCTAAAGCTTGCGGCATGGAAATAGTTTTGTAAGTCTTTCAATATGTAGATTAATTGCATGCTAGTAGAAAAAAATCAAAGACATTCAGCTCACTCAGTGTCTTGCAGCATTGCAATGCCATTTGTTCTGACTTCTCTGACTGCATCCAGATATAGTGGTATTGATTTGTGTTTTTGCACAGTATATAGGAGTTTAGGAATGCATTCTTGGGGGGTTTTTTGGAAATAAGTCTTTCATCTCAGTTGCATTGTTGTTTTCTTTTAGAATTGCGTTAGAACATTTTCTCATTCAGTCCCAAAAGGGGCTGGGTGCAGACTAGAAACCAACAAGTGGAATCAGGGAAGGCAAAAGCACTCCACATCCACTTGCTATTTCTTCACTGCAAAAAGATCTGCTACTGCAAAATAAAGCAGTGGTATACTTCCCATCTTGCTAATTCAGCCATTTCATAAGAACAAATAAGTTATCTTCAGACACAGGCTGAGGCAACAGCTAGCTGCTGATAGCTTTCCCCCTCATTTCAACAGCTTATAATGTACCTCATTAGAAGGTGGAAGAAGAACAAAAACAGCAGGATGCATAAGATGGAACTAAAAATACCTCTGTGAATAGTAGAGCTATTAAATCTTACAAGTAGTTTTTTAGGCACCTTTAGCTTTTATCAACTGTTTTTCCACTGAAGATATACATTCAGTGAAGGTGTCAACAGTAAACTGTCTATTTTCATGAAACAATGGGAACATACTATCTTTGTTACACCTGTCCCACTGTCAGATGTGATTTAAATAATCTGAGTTAAAAATATATATATATTAGGAATACCTGGACACCCACATTCAGGCATGGCAACAGCATCATTATGAATGAAACTAAAGCTTGAAAAGCTAGATTTAAAAAAAGGAAAGGAACACTTGCAAAGGAAGTAAAAAGTAAATAGAAATAAAAAGAGGAGAGAGACAGGCAAACACTGTTGATAGCCTGGTGCAATTGGAGCCTGGAGGATGTGCAGCCATCAGTCTGTCTCATGGAGCTGATACAAAAAGAAATAGGGACTTGTGCGTTTGCTTCTTATCTATTCCTTGCTAACATTTTTAGACTGGATTTCATTGCAAGTCTTCCAGGCATGAAGTGGTAGCAGCTGACGAGACTCAGTTTATCCGTAGATGTAGAGTATCTGGAGTCTGTAATCTAAAATTGATTAAACCAGGTTGCAATTTAAAGCTTTTAAGGTAAAACTAATTAAAATGTCTTATTGTGGGAGGATATGTAGATACTGAGTATACATTTTAAAATACATAATGTTATGTTGTGTATCACAGGGCACAAAGTCTTTTTTTATATGCTGAATGTTTTTTGCCACCAACATTTTCATTGTATCTTTAAATGAGAATGCCCAGATACTTGCATATGCCCAAGGATTTCTGATGTAATTTATGTTCCACTTTTAAAAACGTGGAGCTTGAAGATTAAATGATTTGTGTGGGTTGTTTTTGTTTGTTTGTTTTAAGTGGCATAAAGGCTGACAAAACTGGCTAGTTTGATATGTGTTAAATGTAAAGAAATAAGATGATAGCTTTTTTTAGGATAGCTAGAAACAGAAAAGAATAAGTCTTTTGCATGTTTCATTCATACTCTTCTTAAAAAAGCATTGGCTTTTGCTGCAGTTAGTGATTTGATTAAATTGCTGTACTTAAAATTGAGAGACTTACATTACTTATGCAAGTCCATAGATCACTCTGGAGTATAATACAGAGCATTTAGAAATGAACTGTGTAGTTCTATTTTTAACATATCAAACCAGCTTAACCAGAGTGAAACAAAATTCTTAGTACAGTTCTTTATTATTCCTCTTTAATTTTGTCTCGATTACATTAAAAAAAAAAAAAAGGTGTATGATGACAGGTCTAAAACTTTCAAGGATGTTTAAGTGCATGCCCCTGTATTGATTTCATGTAGGTGTTCTGTATCTGTTTTAGGTACTAAGGGGAGGTATTTGTATTTACTATTTTGGGCATCTAACTTTCATTCTTAAGTGAAGATCCTGGGCTTATCCAACAGTGAGCAGAATTTCATGGAACCGTTTAGTGATCTGGAAACCCTCATTGGTTCTTTTGGCCACTCGTGTAGTAATACAAATAAACCAAGTCCAATACTGTGTCCAGATGGACTCCCCACTGCAAGAAAGACTTTAAAGACAGGCATTGATATACTGGAGTGAGTCCATGCTGGTTGGGTGCTGGAGCACATGATGTAGGCAGAGAGGCCGAGAGAGCTGGGTTTGCTCAGCCTTAAGAGGAGGAAGCTAAGGGGAGATCTTATTACTGTTTACAGCTACCTAATGGGAGGGCATGGAGAAGACACAACCAGGTTCTTGTCAGAGAAGCAGTGGATGAGAGCTGCAACCATCTCCTGTCCAACTCAGAAATTCTTGTCCTGTTTTGAGCAAGAGGTTGATCAGGATACTCCCAAGTTCCTTCCAACCTAAGCCATTCTCTGATTCTATATTTATGTATATTTTTAGAAGGAAGGCATTCTATATAATTTTTTTAACCAATGAAAGGGAGACTGCGGAGACAACTGCATAGTTATATAGGCTTGGAAGTAGCAAGTACACGTCCTATTGCTGTATGATAGAAGCATCATTTTTCCCTACCCCTTACCTGATAGGGGTCTGCCTACATAGTTGAATAATGCAAATATCTATCAGTCTGTTAACACTTGTCTGCTCAGCAGGCTTTTGACAAAGGTCACTGTAGGTTTGGTGATGTGGTCTTCTGCTGTTAGTGATCTTTAACATGTTCAGAAAATACCAGCTCAACACCTATCTGTAAGATATACTGTTAAAATAGATAACCCAATCTCCATTTCACATTCCAGAGAGCAGTGCATGCTGTACTAGTATAACACTATTTCATGGTGTTAAGATGGCATTCGGCTCCTTTTCCTTGCCCCACTCCCCCCCCCCCCCCCCCCGCCCCCAATTGATCTGAAATTCAACTTTTCTTGTAAGTAACTACTAGCTACAGTACTACAACAGTTTTTCACTGTTCTGTTTTCACTGTGGTTCTTGAAACCATTAGGTACTTTTTTTTGCTTTAGGCCTCAGGTTCATGATTTTTACTGAAGATGTCTGCTTTATATATGGATATTTTTATGGATCTTTAGATTAACAAAAACTTAATTAGAACCAAGTTAACATGAGTGCTCAAAAATTACAAGGAAATTAAAAATACTTTTTTTTTTTTAATAAAAGGTAATTAAACCAGTCTTATGAATCCTGCCTGTTTGAGATTAACAATATTGTTACAGCTTCCCAAAAGCACTAGTGGTTGGTTGCCACATTGTGGTTTATCTTCTGGAGAAAACTCGGGCTATTGAAGTGTGAAAGAACAAAAACGTATTATTTCCCTCCTTTGAATCCATTCCTCTGATTTTTTTTTTTTTTTTTTTTTTTTTTTTTTTTTTGTGAAAACCATAAAATTCAGGAACAGATGAAGATCCCTTCACATTCTTCTAGCTCTGGAAAAACAGATGCAATTTTTTGGAGAGTTGTGTGGAAGGGGAAGGAGTGAGTGGGAAGAAAGATGAAGGAACAGAGAGATCCTGAGACTGGGTCAGCTTACTAAATAGGAACCATTAGTATTGCAGATAGTTTATTTCTTTTGTCATCTGCAGCATGGGCAACACCAGCAACATATTGCTTTGCAAGGATTTCTCTTTCGATACTTGACTGCAAGCCCAAATTTTTCCCTTGATATTTGAGCATATTCTTGAGTATTGTTCATAGTCATTTCAATGTTGTTGATCATGTCCCCTTGCTCCTCCACCAGAATTGATATCTGGATAAAAAGTTCCTTCAGGTCTTTGATCTGGTTCTCCAGATTGACTAGTTCTCTGTGTCTCTGTTCAATCTCTGAAAGCTGCGCTTTGGTAATTTTGACTTCAGTGAGCAGATTTTCATTGAAAATCTCCCATTTTCCTTGTTGGAGCATATTATTGACTTCTTCATCGGATACCTCTTTACCAGCAACTTCCAGCTGGCGAACAATAAATCGTCTGCATTTTTCTTGCTTAGCAGTTATAGCCTCGTTGTATGAGAGCATAGCATTTAGGTAACACTGGAATAGGAAAGCATGGTGGGAAGTCAGAATTCTTACTATGGCAGATGATGACCCATGTTCATTTTCAGCTTTTTTCACTGTTTTTGACAGCTCATCCAAGCATTTGCTAATGTGCTCCGCTTGAATTTTTATTTCTCTTGCTATGTTAGATTCCTTTTTAAGGACGCTGAACCTTCTCATTGAAGATACTAGGGTTTTTTGTTGTTGACTGAACTTATGAACCTCCTCCACCAAATTACTAATTTCATTCTGAAGCTTCTGGATTTCATGCAAGTGCCTCTCAGTTATGGGCTCTTTTTCATAAATGATAGCCTGCTGTTCAAACTCCTCCTGCTCTTCTTCCTGTACAGTTGCACAGCTGTTTTCTCCAGCTAGCTGCAGTTCCTTAGCTCTCAGTTTAAGCTCTTGGAGGCGGTCTCTCATGGTTTTTGTGTTCAGGATTTTTTTTTTTTTCCCCTCTTGTAACACAGGGAATTAACTCCAATATCTTTTTTCTTATTTCACTGTAATCAAAGTGTAACAACAACAATCCATGTTAGCAGTTATTTGTATACAAAAGAAGTAGTTCTGGAGATTATAGAGAGCTACTTCCCTCAGTACAAAGGTGAGGTAAAAGTAGCAGCAAATGGGAAGTTATAGGTATTATGAACAAAAGAAAGATGTGGTGTCAGTGCACTCCACCTTGTAATTCAGTTTCTGTAGGACTGTGGCAAATATGTAGCATAGGATCTAGAACTTAGAAAAACTGGGAAGAGGGCATGTGGAGAGGATGTTTGTTTTGGGGAGGAAGAGAGGAGTGACTCAATTTTACTGTAATTCCTTATTTGATGAAAGAAAAATAATCAACTATAAATCTTACAGAAATAGAAGTGAATGTGCTGCTCCATTTTTGTATTCTCAGTGGGAAACACAGCACTTAACTTCAGCTTTTGAGGTCATGAGACAAACTCTCTTAAAGATCAGAGTTTTGGTTCGAATAAGCTGTTTTAGGCTTTTAGTTTAACTACACTTAAAAGTCTGTCTCCATTTTTTCCATGCCTTCCCTTGCCTGGGGAATTAAACTGAAGGTAACTGAAGCACTTTACATCAAAACAGAACAACAGAACTCTCTAATAATTTAGTGTGAAAACATATATTTTGTTAATGTCTGAGTATTTTTAGAGGTGGATGTAGTATTCTTAGTGTTGGGGCTTGAAGGTTTTCTAAGCCTTTTCTGAATTACCATCATCTGCTCTTATATTGTTATTTGCAATCTTTGTAAAATTTATGCAAATGTAATCTGTACACCATCTTGGGATATGGTTCAGTACTGTTTTTTATTTAATAGAAAGTAGATTTAGTTCTGTTTTCTCCCTTAGCTGTTCTGCGAGCTTTAATGGAGATATTTAAAACCTCTCTGAGAATTGTATTAGCGGTGCACCTATTAAAGTGATATTCCAGTTCTCTACTGGAAATGGATTTTATAGAAAATATGAGAAACATACCTTTCAAATGATATGGGGTATAGCATTCAGCCTGGTCTTGTGTGGTCATTCTTAATTTCCTTGCTTGTTTTTGAATATAAAAAATTTTCCTAAAAAAATGTTTAAGTGGCTTGCTTGAAGACATCTTCCATATAATAATGATAATTTTTTAGAAAGCCCTGGAAATTGGCAAATTGTAGGACCTGTTTTATAAATATATGTCCACATTAAAATAATAATAATAATAATAATTAGACTGCTGTTGAATGTCTGCCTGTCTTGAACCTAGCAATATACATGGAGGGGGATCTTGAGCCTGTTATGCAGACAGATGAAACGTAGACCAAGTAACCCTGAAAAATGAAAGTGATAAATGTGAATATTTTTGAATGCAGCTTTAGTCTTTAAGTTAAGAAGGCTTGTATATAAGGAACAAGAATTTTGGAAGGGTTGCTTTGGGGTTTTTAAGGTATTCCATTCATTGCGCCACATCCTGGGCTTTGAGATTTAACCTAACTTCTCAAAATTCACATATTGAGGGGAGTGCATTTGATAGTAAGATGCTTTTATTGGTATAGCTCATTACATAGAGAAGAATCCCTAAACGCTAGCAGGCAGCTTCCAGGGCCACCTATTAGTCATATTAACCAACTTTGGGGTTTAAAGCATGTAACAGCTCCCCTCCACACACACTTTTGTGCATCTACTGCATAATTTGTCTTTTATTAAAATGTTTTTTGTTATGGCTGTTTTAGTGCTGTTGCTATTGAGTGCTTTTTTCCCTGCTGCATGAGCAAAAAGGGGTTGCTTCATTCTGTACCAATCAGAATTATTAATCATTACTGCTTTGAAGTAGACTAGCATTTGGATTGACTTTGTAGGTTAAAATTTTGTATAAGTGGTTAGTTTGCAGTTGGCTTGTATGTAGTGCTGTTGATGGGATGTCACAAATTCTGCTAGACAAAAAAAACTTGGCCAAAGGTGATAACTGAAGACTTATCATTACAAAATGATTGTGAAAGTTGTGAAATTAGATATGGGTTCTACTGGGCCTGAGACAAAAAGTATAGGACTGCAAATTACATGTGCAGAAATAAAATGAGAGGTTTAGCCTTTCAGTGCTTTATTAGTAAGCTGGGATTGCTCTTTTAAAATCTAAGACAATTTAAAGCACCCTTCAAGGGGGTGATGTGTTTGTGTTAATCCTGACCTGCTCACTATCTTGGTATCTTTGCCCGATGCAACAAAGCAACCTGTTACAGAGGACAGATAATCTCTGTATTAAATATTTCTCTTGGTGATTTTATTATGAAGAAGCCAAAACTTTGATGCATGTTTACATGTGTTTAGGAATATGAAATCCAGTACCCAGTTTTTTCTTTTAGTTAAGAGAAAGTTTCCATTAGATATGCTTTAGAAAATTTGAGTTCAACTATTTTTAATTATAAGGGAGAAAATACTTTCTTCAAACTTCCCATGAATGTTTTCCTTGGACTATGATCAAGAATGGAAAACTTCAGTAAAAAATGTTCAGAAGTAGATGATCGTGGAATAAACTTGCTTATACCATATTAAGTACGGATTCTAGAATTGCTTAGTATACACCGTGCCATGGCTGCAATCAAAAATGAGTCACGGCTGACTCTGAAATCTTGTTCTGCTGTGCCTTCAGAAAAGATCCATATTCTTAAGCAGTTAACATTTAGGAAGGCTTCTTACGTTTTGTCTTTCTGAAACATTTCTTACTGGTTCTAAAAGTGGACTCTTTGTACAGAGGTGAAGGACACTGTCTCATTTTGCTGTAGACATCTACGTGAGATGCCTAGTTAGACTAAATAAGGATGCTGCACATCTTATGTTGTTAGCGGGTAGAGAGGGAGGGGTTCATGAAAAGCTGCAATAGGTTACTCATACATACTGCTTTTTGGGGTGCATACTGACTCAGTCTAGATTTGCAGCTTAGGTACCCCAAGGGAGGTTGTGAGAGTACTCTTCACAAGGATACATGGTCTTCTGCCTGTGCCCCTCCTGTGGTAAAGGATCATTTCGTGGAATCTAAGGTTTTTATTTAGGGTCCTCCAGCTAATTCAATGTCTTTCTTTGAACTGTTTGTTTAGGCATAAATGTTAAACAGTACAGTAGTATCTTCTGGCTGGTTTTAGAGATTTCAGGACAATTTGACGAAACTAGTTCTATAGGTGAAAATTTTTTGAAACCCCAATTCTAAAGATTTTTAGTAAGAAAATGCAGTATTTCTCTACAGCATACAAAATGCATCCTAGCTGCATTGGATCAATCCAGTAATTTGTCAATATGCAAATGATTTTGCTACCGGTTAACAAATGACACTGTGGTTTCTCTGATCCCTAATACATATTTAAGCCTCTAAATATTTTTTTGCACAATACAAGTCATGGAATTGAACAGAGTGAACATGTTTTCCACAGATTTAAATCTGTCTATCTGCAGAAGGATTAGCTGAAAAACAAAGCTGAAATGCTATGAAGATCAATCATCAGAAAGAATGATATTCTACTCTAGCATGGTTGCTTGTGTGGTTTTCCTTAACCTTTTTTTCTGTTGTTGTTGATTCCCTCCTTTCCTTCTGCCCCCCACCATTACCTTAATATTTGAATTCAGTGTTTGGTGATTAGTGATCCACTGCAAGAAAATCCAAAAAGCTTGGCAACTATTAGAAGTTAAAGTAATGTACTGAGACGTATGATCAGGCAAACGTGGAAGTAATTTATTGGAAAACACTACTTGGGGGTGGGAAAAATGCAAGATATATTTATTGTATTGCAGTAAATCCTCTGCATTGCTTAACCTGCTGTAATTCGTGCTGTAGCAGAAGACGTGCATGTCCTTTAAGATAACATTTGTTTGGAGTGCTTCAGAACTGCTTGGAACCACCGAGACTGCTGCAGGGAAAGTTCAGTGTGGAGCATGTGAAAGGAACCAGGAGTGCTAAACAAGGCTTCAAAGACTTGACCTGAAAATCTGTTTTAGTACAGCCTAACACATCTGTTGACCCATGTAATTTAGCATGGCTTGACAGGCCGATGATTAAAAAGCAAGTTATAAGGGCACCATTAATGCTTATGCGAGGTGGCAAGACATTCTTGTATCTAAGAAAATGCAAGTAATTACTGTAAAGCTTTAAAGCGTGTGTACAGTCATCCATCAGAACACATTAGTTTCTCAAAAGGGCGGTTAAGATTTTTTCATAAGATCAATCTAGCTTGAGAATGTTAACTGCAGAAAGAGAAGAATTATACTGTGTTTCCTAATCAGTCTGTGTTTCCATTTACAACTGATAACTATTTTTTGATGTTTTGCGTGCTGTGGTCTTGAAATGGCTGTATACACAAAATTCCTTGCAAAAAATGGAACAGAATTGTGTGACTGTGTTATGGGACTCTTTGTGAAGTCTGAATCATATCACAGTTTCTTCTCAAGTGTCAAACTTGTGGAGAAGTGAGCAGAAAACACTTCAGGTTGCTGTTAACTGGATTTTTTTCTTATTTAAACATCAGTTGCACTGAAGAATGGAATGTAAGCAACTGAACTGTAGTTTCATGTCTTATATCCTATCTGGCTGGCCTTCAAAACCAGCCTCTGAACTTGCTTGCCAATTAAATGTGGTTGATTATATTGACAATTGAAACAGATGCTGGTTCCAAATAAATAAGGATGTCTTCATGACAAAGATAACATTGAAGATTGTTGTCCTGACTTTTTGAGTGTTGCACAGCAGAGCTTTGTTCGTATCCCAAGCTCTTGTTGTTGTCCTGCATGTTTGTGTGTATGCACAGGGGCATATCCTGTGGCTCTTTCCATTGAGATGAAAGATTTTTCCTTGAGATTTTTGTCAATAGAGAGAGAATATGCCTATTGTTTTAGAGCTGTAGAAAGGGAATGGGTGGACTGAAAACACTTGTGTGACTTAGTGTGTCCCCTACATTGAAAAAAAAGTTAAAAAGATGGGCTCTAGCCTCTCCTTTTACAGTAATAAAGAAGCACAAACTAGCACACCCTCACCAGATTTTTTTCTTTGTGGATGGTTGAAAAAATTGGGCTAAACAGCTAGGAGGAGGAGACTAACCTTTATTGCGTAGTCAAACAAATCAGGAGGTGGAAGAACATTAGTTTGTTAAACTGTAGTTTCAAATTCTTGACTGTTGAGTTTAAAAACAGCTCTAAATTCTCCTAAACATACAAATCTTAGAGTATCAGTGAGGTCTGCCCATGTTTCAAGCCATTCCTCAGTCATAACAACTGCATCTTCATTTATCTGAATTGTTATTTACATTGAAACCTGAATTAGGAATACATTAGGAACCTGAATCAAGAGCTGCTGACTAGTCTTTAAAAAAGAAAATCTGTGGAAATGTAGTTGTCCTAATAATATGGCTGTGAGAATTTAGGCAAACTGACATAGCTCTGCCTATTCTGTGTACAGTTAGAAGCTGTTTAATAGTGAAAATACAGCCAAAGAACAGACAAGGCTACAGGGTGGATTATATTTAGGGGGAAGTGGAAGGGGTAAGGAAGGGACACAACACAGTGTGGAGAAGAGGAAGAATCAGGCCCAGTTTTGTACTCTAGTGGTGATACTCAGAGCTCAAGGATTATTGATATGCTTTCATGCACAAATTATATTTGGGGAAACAAAATATGAATGTGCATGCTGCATTTTTTGGTCACAGTTACAGTGACATGTGCTGCACCTGCAAGTCCTGACTGACAAAACAGTGATCTCACTCTGAGGAAACAGTCTGCAGGTTATTCTCTGTAATTGGTAAGGGATTCGAGCATCACTTGATTGAAAGCAAAACTGAAGAATTTAATGTTTTGATGGTGTTTTCATGTATTAAGCTAAATCTTTAATGTCAGTAGTGCTCTTTAAGAGATGTATCAGAGACCTAAAAAGTGAGTAGATGCCTGCTTTTGTTTTATTTGTTTACTTCAGGCAGGAATAATACTAAAAATCAGCACCTCCACTTGATCAGCTGGTGCAAATATGATGGCCACTTACAGGTCACAGAAATCCACAAAGAAAATCATAATCTCTGTCACATAGTGAAGGTACAGATACTGCTGTATTTTAAAGCAGAATTTGAAAATGAATTAGGAGCAAGAGAAGGGGCTGCAGCACAGCATGAAGGATAGGTGAAATCCTGTCCATTTACTAGGACATAGTTTGAACTGCTAGTCAGCAACTTCCTCTAAAATTGTGATGCTATATCTCTTTCATGATTGTTTTCCCAACAGTACAATTGCAGACTCAAAATTTGTACTGTGCAAAACTTCCACCTAGTTTTCATTCCCATTTCATCTCTGTCAGACCATGTAGCTAAATACTGTAGCCTTGAAAATCAGCTGTAATAAATGTAAGAATTTCCAGATAGCTTTTAAAAACATCTTATAGGCAACTTGGCTAAAAACTCTACTGTTTGCCTAGGTGTTGACCTATCAAGGTGAAATACAGGATAAGAATCATATTTACAATTTTTTTTAAATCTTGTGCAAAAATATGTGGCAATACCATTTGTTTATTGCCTTTGGAAGTTCTGCATCTGGAAGTTGAACATAGTATCCTTGTTGTGAGATCAGAGACCTCTTTGGGACAGAGCCAGTAGGCATGATTCAACTGATAGCAGAGCAGAGTGTGTCAGAGAAATTACACTTTTGGTATACAAGAATATGATTCAGACCTGAGGTGGGAATGAGGCCATTTACCCTAAATGAAACAAATTATAGTGGTTGTCATTCTTGTGACCACTTCAAGAGGTAGGATGAGAAAGGAGTTGCTCTAGAGTTGCCTAGAGATACTAAAACAGGGTGAGTTTCGAATTCTATGTCTAAGTATTCTCCATATTAAAATGTAAACTGGATGAATCGGTTAAGGACAAAGTTGAATTGGAGAAATGTCTGTCCTATCTCCCTGCGACTACATGTGTACAAATTCTTAATTGATGTTAGCAGGCAGATAATCTTGGAGCACCTCATGTCACCAGTTTTTCATTATAGTTCATCCTCATTTTCAAAGGATTGTTTTGCTTAAGAATTAAAGGCATGAAAAGCAAAACAGAGAAATGAAATAAACCTGTGTCTTTGAGAAAGAGGCTATTGCCAATCAGTAGAAAGTGGCTGATGGGTCTGTAATTGTTGTGAATAATCCATAAGGTACTGAAAACTAAGACTGTTTCATAGAGTGCTAATGAAGAATGAACGTAGGTTAAAATCTCTGAACAGGCACCATTTTGATTGTTTCAGTATAAGTTAAAAACTGTTAAAGGTAATCTGCAAAAAGTCTGCAAAAGGAGAGAGGGGTCAGAGCTTAATCTTAGAATGCCTGAAGGTCTCTATGGGAGGCCTGAAAGTGTGTGGTAGCTCTTGTACATGCTTGTTTGTGTTAAAAACATCAAGAATTTTGTTTTCTGTGACTTCCTTGACAGGCTAAAGTACAGTCAATAACTGAAGAGGAAAGAATGTGAAGTCTTTAAAAACAAAGAAACAAATCTGACAAATCCACACCTTTCTTCCTGTTTGTTGATCAGGAATTTGAGTTTCGTGGATGTTAACATAAACAAAACATAAAGACGCTAACAAACCTTTTCCTGCTTTAATTGCTCGGGCCTCACCTCTCTAGTATCAATCAGTTGATTGATTGCTGTCCACAGGATTGTCCAGCAAAAAATAAGTAGATAAGAGTTAAAATTCTGAAGAAAACCAGTACAACAGAATTTTAAATAAAAGCTTCCTGGAAACCATGGATGAAAAAATAAGGCATTGGTCTTTCCCTTGTGTAGATTGCTGTTAAGTTCAAAGGTTCTCTCTCTCTTTTCATCTTTGTTTTCCCCACACACATTAGGAGACCTGATTAAGTCACTCCCAAAGCTATGGCTTCTCAAAATAGCCTTAAAGATTAATATTCTTGATCTTAGGTAAATCTTTCATGTAAAGATACATTTTTGGTAAGTTGCTTGTACTCATGTTGACAGTTCTGATACTGTAGTGTTTTGACCACAGGGTTATTTGCTGTTCTTTAATTTTGATGGGCAACATGCACAAGAACATGGGCAGTTAAAAGACTTTACTTAGAGCAAATAATTAAAGAACAAATAGAAGGTAATTGTTTTATCTTGGCAAGTCAGGTTTGACCCAAAATTTTGGGTCTGTGGCAGCTGACTGTGATTAAACTTAACCCCAAAAGAAGCATCTCTTTTTTTTTTTTTTTCATGGATTCCCCTTGACAGTGTGCCCCTACAGTATTTACTTTTCAGTGTTGTATTACGGTATGGGAGTCCCATACAAGTGGAGAGAAATGCAGAATTTGAAAAGCAGCAAATAGTGTTTTAAAAAAAAACAACCTCAGAACAAGAAAAAAATTAAGAAAACCTCAACTCTTTCTGTAGCACTCTTTGGATTTTTGATGAAAGCTGAGATACGATTGTGTCCTTTTCACATTGGAATTTTTTTCACAGAACCTTTTGGACTGTAGAGTAAATTATAATACTGATTTGTTTTCTCTCTGATCAGTAACTTAGATTTTAGAAACAGGCTAAGGAACACACATAGTTGGCATTCAGACTTTGTTTTTCACTGACGTCTTCTGGCTTTTAAGAGAAATATTGTTACTGAACTGTAGATGTCAGTTGTGCCAATGCACACATACACTCCCTTTCCACCCTGTTTCCCATGACTCTTCAAATAAAGTTCAAAAGCTCTCTAGTTGTTTAAAAAAAAATCCTACTTGATACAAAAGCAGTTGGTGCCTACCTTTGCTTTATTTCTTGTGAAAAGAAAGTTTATGTTGTTATGCTAAAAAGGTTCCAAATATGCTTTTTGCGAAATTGAAATAAGCCAAACATGATCTTATATATGAAGCTTTTCACTTGGTAACTTAATGTGATAAACCAACAGACATTCTCTTGTGCTTTCAAGTATGTTTTGATTATATACCTCCTACAGTTTTTAAACACAAAAAAATGTTATATGTGAGGTTCAACTGACTTGGAAAATTAAAATCAAGCTGTATCCTTTAAGATAACTCTGATATACTCCCTAAGGAAGGAAGTTTTATGCATAAAACTTGCCCTGAAAATTAGCATTCCTGTGCATGAGCAATAGAGCTCTGAGACTGTATTCACCCAGAGAAATATCAAATTCTTTGCAGGGTAGACATCCATTATTTGTCTGCTTTGACACTTAGGTGCATTTCTATTCTAAACGGAGCTGCTCCTCCTTTTTTCCTCAAATTTGCAACTTTGTGAACACTGAGTAAAAGAAAACTCTTTACCTTGTAATGCTGTGTTGGTGGCAGCCTCTCTTTTATCCTTTACTGAGGAACTCCTAAGGGCAAGCTCGAGCGCAGTCTGAGAAACAGTTGTGAATGCTTGCCTAAGTAATGCGTCTCGAGTGGCCTGCCGGTAAATGTTTTCTGCATGCCTGCTGCCTCCAGTTCTTAAATAGCTGTCCAGGGGTTCGTCTGCGAGAGCTGCGGTGCGAGAGGGCGAGCGAGCAGCCAGCCAGCCAGCCAGCCAGCCAGCCAGCCGCCTTGTGCAAGCGCGGCGGGCGGGCAAGTGGGTCGCTGGGCGCGCGGGGAACGCGGTCGCGCCTGTCGGGAAGCCCGCCTCGCCTGCGGGCGGAGCTCCGCCGGCCGCGGCCCCTCCGCTGAGGGCCTCGCTGGCCCTGCCTGCCCGCGAAGCGCAAGCGGGAGGGCAGCGATCGCTTCGTTCTGCACTGAAGCGCCAAAAAGGAAAAAAAAGGAAAAAAGAAAATCGAGGGCTGGTCATAGATCTATGCATAAATTTAGTGTGTGTGTGGGGGGGGAGGGGGGCGGAGAGAAGCCAGCATAATCATCACGGTCCCCATCATACCCTTCATCACGTTCAGGATCTTAAAAGTATTTTAGCTCCATTTACAAGTTTGACCCAAAGTCTGAAAGGGGGGAGGAGGCGGGACAACATGGAGTGCGTGACCTGCATTAAATCACTTTGGTTCTTGAAGGGCAATATAATTTGGAGACCTCTGAATGTGTTACTTATCTAGATGCAGCACTTCGCATGCGTTTTTTGAGTACAGTCGCTATTGCAACGTGAGCACTGTGAAGAAAATGAAAGGTAATTGCCTAAGAAGAGAAATCTTTTGCTTTTCAAGGTATCAGAGGTTAAAACTCAGCAGCCACTGTAACTGACAGGACAGTAGTGTCCTCTTCATACTGAGCTATACAGCTTGCTGACATTGCATTGTAGCTCAGCTGTGGCTGGAGGAATGTGTAGTCCAGTAACTTAACAAATATTGCAGTTATTTAATCTGGAGGCGAGGAAGGAATAGGCTATGCCAGCAAAGTCTGTTCTTCTTTCTTCTTCAGTCAGATATAGATAGGAATTCACAGCACTGTTGAGGAATGCTTTTTGAGAGATTAGGGGGCAGTGCGGTAAGATTTTCAGCCTGGGACAAAGATATGTTAAATGAACAAAGTAGATAGTTGTTTTCAATTTTTGAATTACTTTCCATAGCTTTCCTAAACTTCATTTCAGTTTTTCCCTGTATTTAGCTATGGTTCTGTTTCATTTCCAAATATCAAGAGGACATTACTGGTCCTGACTGGTTGGTGAGAAGGAACAGTACTGGAGCATCATAAGCATACTGAACATGTCGGAGGTCTGTATGAGCTGAACAGCAGTTAGGGAAACTCTGTGCTAAATCATACAGAGCAGAAAGTCCTGTAGAATTACTCTGACTTCCTTGAGAAATGGGAATGGATTATCAAAGCTGGGGGTGGTGGTCATTTATCTCATAGTATATAATGTAAATAGTGATGAGCTGGTTTTTTTGAGCTGTAAATGCAACAGTTTTTGCTTTTTACATCTGTGTGAAGTTAAAAGCTCTCTTAGCAGTAAAATAATTAGCAGTAAAATAATTAAGAACTGAGGTTCTCATACTACAATTCTGGAAAATGGGAGGGATTCTGTATGAGTTGTTAGATCAAGTCAAGGTGCTGACAAGCTCTGCTAACTATGGAGTAAATTCCTACTGTTGTTCCCTCCTAGACAGGAATATGATAAATTCAATGTACTAGCCATGATCTAGCATTCCTTAAAAGCCATGTAAGTTAATGATGATGATTTGGGATTTCAGAAGAGAGGATATGGTGTTCGGTTCCAAAATCATCTACCATTGTATTCATAGAAACCAAGCATTTGTGATTTTATACAGAAAGGTAAATTGGAGTTTTCTTGCAATGAAAGGATTGCTAAAATTTCAGAACATTATTTTGGTGAAATCACTTTATTAGAGAGAGGTGAGTACGTTTTTCAGAATCTCTAATGCTATGCAGTACATTTCTTTGCAGATTTTGCGCTTAGTTTGGATTTTGACTACATAAAAAGTGCAAAATCACATTGCATTGTTTGCTTATATTCCAAAACGTTCTACATCAGTTCAAAGCAAACAGTACCAGTTTTCTTGCAGAAAAATAATAGCTTTGAACAGCAGTAGAATAATGCTGGTGAAATATTACTTAATACCTTTTCATCATTCCAAGGGATTTGCCATATGGCAATATTGTTACGGAGGAGGGTCTAAAAAATAACTAGCTTTTAATCAGAAACAGCTAATGGGAGAGAAAAGGCTGTGTATCCTATTGTCACCAGCTGTTTTTGCTAAAGATGAGAATAAAAGTTTGTTGACTTGACCTCTTCTGTGAAGTCCTGTTTATTTCTTATAGAACTCTCAGATCCTCAAGAAACATAAATGATTTCCTCTGCAATGGTCTGTAAAAACGTATTTTGGATTTCTATCTAAAATTCTGTATTTGTTACTAAAACTTGCTTGTAAGTTACCTCATAAAATCAGACCAACATGACTGCAAGTTTACATTCCTAAATACTTAAAATTAGACTTACTCAGTTAATCTTTTTCTGTCATTTTCTATGAATGGCTTCATGTAGTCTTGTATTTCAATTTTAACAATTTTATCCCTTTCTGTTGTATTTGAAATCTACAGCTATAAAATGAATTTTGGGGGAGAATAAATACATGTTGCTAGGGAATGCCTGAGAAGATTTTAGCTTAAAGGCGGCTGCCTGTAATCCATCTTGCTTTCTTGGATGGTGACCAATTTAAATCCAATTGAATAGAGGAATTGAGGTCTCAAGGATATACAAGTCCTGTGAGTTTCATGAAAATCGTTACTTAGATAGCTGACGGAAATCCCAATTAATGACAAGATTTTGCCTTTCTTTGAGAGGTGGTTCCACACAATTTCTAGCAGTCATTTTTGCTGTTTCTTACATACAGTTTATGTTATGCCTTTTAGGGCTTTAGATTGGAAACCTTTTCAGTCTCAGATGGTATAAAGGAGTTTTCAGTGAAACAGAGATTCAAAAATCAGTTCTGATAAAAGGAAATAACTTTCATTTCTGTGATTAGAACATGGTATCTCTAGGAGCTTGCTGAGGTGCAGAACTTAAGCATTGGGATGCTTTATAACTGGACAGCCCTCTTTATGTACATAATAGTTTTTGATAACAGAGTTGAAAGGAGTATAACATCCTCTGTTTCAAAACTTGTGCCCATGTTAAAGTGTGAAAGAATAAATAGCATTCTTTGGATGGTATTCCAGATGGGTTTTGTACGTTTTATAAGATATTTATTACTGGAAGTGGTGTTGGATGCAGTTACGGAGAATATGGAATACAAGTATGATTAAGAATGATAGTTCCCCAAAATTAAGGAGATGTTTGTCTTCTGGATTCCTTTTTGCTAACATATCTCTAAGAGATAAGACAATGATGGCACTTCATCTTGCAAAATACTTATTTTGTGTTTCATAGGCTTTTTTTCTTCCCTCCATTTAAAAATCAAGTATGTCTTTTAGAGCCGTTTGTGAAAGTTCCTCCCTCAGAGGTCTGTGTTTTCCTTAGGAAGAGCAGGTTCAAAACATTACATATCAAATTGTTTAGAGTCAGAGAGAAATTCTGGATAGTAGACAGACCTAAGAGGATCATGAAGCGGCTTTATGTAGGGGAATGCACATGGTTTGGGAGGTTATGAAGTTCTGAACTTCAATCCATAGATCGAACAGATTGTTCTACATAGATGTAAAGCAGTTTGGTCTTTTACCTCCATCTTCTTCACTATAAAATTCAATTGCTCTGTCTATGGGTGCATAGTAATTATTTAATGTTAGTATCTCTGTTGAAAGTGGTATATGGACAAACACATTTTTATTAAGTAGAAAGAATAACTAAGAATTAAAGCTGAAATGAGGTGTTTTCTCTTTACTTTCTCTTTCTTCTCCTCTTCTATTTCCTACTTATGTCAAAAACATGGTTTTGTGAATCTGATCTCTTTCTAACCTTCCTGGGTCAGGCTGCTAAGTATTTATTTTCTTTTAATCTTTAGGCTGGCAAATAAGCAGGACAGAGAAGGAGCTCTATCAGAAGCAGATGTAATTGAGTCCTTATCTCTGGAAAAGCTTGTCAATGAACACAAGTGTCTATGTCAAATTGTAAGTACATTTTCAAATATACGTGTAATGCTTGCAAGGAGGTAAGTGATTGTGCCAAATAGAGTAAAACTGAAACTGAAGCCCTACAGTCCCAGCAAAGATACAGCACATATATCTGTTTTGCACACAATCCTAGTATTCACCCTGTCATTCTGCTTCTGGATCTGTTCAAGAAGAAATCTCTATGACTCTGCATTTATTATGTGGGTCCTCAAAGTGTACTTGCTGGCTACTCTGAAACCCTGTAAAAATAGATAATTGCTGATGTGATTTAAAACTTGTTTAGCTGGACAGCAAGTTTAGTATTTCACTTCTTTAGAAAGAAGTAGGAAGTGGGATCTGTCTATGCTGACATTCAGGAAAGACCACTCTACTCAGATATGATGTTGGTCTTATTTCTGTTCATAGCTAAAACCATCATTTAGTCTGAGTTACCATCTGGCAAACAATAAGAACTTAATCTCATTCTTATTGCATCTAATTCCCAGCACAGTAGTCACAAAAGAACACTATTCCAGCTAATTAATATCTGTCCTAAAATAACTACATTTCAGATTTAGGATCCATGGTCATGTTAAAAAAAATCTTACAACTACCTTCCCCCAAAACCAACAACAGAAAGTTGTATGAAGGCTACTTAATATTGGTCAGTATCACAGATAATTTATTCAGATCAACAGTCCTTGAAGTTTTTTTAAGCCTTTGTTTTAATCACCCAGTCTGTTATGCAAGTATTCATGGAGTTTACTTTTATGATCTTTTTCTAATTGCAATAAGAAACACTTTAAAAGATGATCTGAGTTATACTGAGACTATTAATGACATGGTGGGGCAGTTTTACAGAACGGTTCCATCAGGTATTTGGGTTTTAAAATTTAAAGTCTTTTAATTGTCCTAGTGAGAGGTGCAAAATTCATAAACTAGTACAAAGTTCTATTATTTTTTCTAGGAAGTTGCGTCATAGCAGGGGCATAGCTTCACCATTATGTCACAGCTCTTTAAGGGCTTTTCTTCAGTAAGGGGACTTTGTACCATGCATCATAAGCAATCATGAAAATAAAAAATGGCAAGCTAGAATTAAAAAATGAAAGCAGGGTTTTGGGAAAACTCATTCCTACATAAGCTATTTGTGTTCATCTATAAAAGATACAGTTGACGGGTTCTTTGAGGGATTTCTGTGGCAACAATATTTTCTCACAAAGCATTATTAAAATAAAAAACCTCAAGGATTCTAGCATATTTTCCAGTGCTATAGAATTACTAAATTTGTGGCATATTTCAATAAAATGTTATTCTCATTCCCCATTTTTATCATGGTGTAACCAAAAAAGAAGCTAGATGGTATACTCTATAAGTAATGTAAGCTGAGAGCAACTGAGGGTCTTACCTGCTAAAATGGGCAGCTTCTTGGCTAGGCTTGTTAAAGGTAAACCCAGTCCCAGGGTATTTCAATGTGATGACTGATAGGGTGAATTTAAACAGGGAGTTATGAAACAAAAAGGTTCAAATAAAACTAGACAGGCACCCAAAAAACTTTTGTTTATTCTTTTTCTTTTAATCAGTTTTCTTCTGGATCTTTAAATTCCCCTGCAAAATATAAAAGCAAATGCAAAGAGTCATTTGTCTCTCTGTCACACAGTCTCAGTGAGAATGACCTTCATCTTTTTCTTTTCTCTACTCGAGTATATTTTATAACTGAACTAAAGCAACAATAACCGTTGGGCAAACCTAGAAAATAATCCCCCAGTGCTCTCTATTGTCTCATCTTAGTCTTCTCACAGAGACAGAATATTATTGTCTATACATCTTCTCCCTGATTAGGTTCTGCTGGAGAATATTGTAGTGTTCCATGGTAAGCAACATTCATATTTGAACCTTAATTTAGAGACACTCAGAATGTATTAAAATACAAAGTCTCTTTGGCACCCTGGGGGGCACAATATGTCAGAATTCTTTTTTCTGCTGTAAATCATACAAACCATGTCTGACTGTGGTGCCATTTAAATGCTTGTAAATATTATGATGATAAAGAGAATTTTTAGGTGGTGCCATTGCAGATTTAGTCCTTTTTTTTTTTTTTTTCCTTTCTTCAAGCAGGAAAACAAATACTGAACACAATCAGTGTGAAATATTCCCCCTTCATTTCAAATAAATAGCATGACCTAATCAGTTATTTTTCAGAGAACAGCTTAAAAGAGCCATACAATGCTCCAAAAGATCCTAAAAAACAGGCCTGAAGAAGCCTTGAGAGGTCATCTAGTCTTTTCCATGATCTAAACTAGAATCAACTCAATGTAACAATTTCATGATGTGTTTATACATTAAGTTTTTAAAAACAGCTTTCTGTTAGGAAGTTTTTCCCTATGTCTAACTAAATCTCTTTTGTTCCAGTTTATTCCCATTATACTTGCCTTCTTGACCATGAATACAAAGAACAAATTATTCTTTTCCTTTTTGCAGTTAGCCTTTGTGTATTTGAAGGCTTATATCATATTTCCTTGAAGTTTTATCTTCTCTAGAAGAGAAGAACCGCTCCAATTCTTTCAACCTTTTCTTACTGGATACGTTTTCATAATCAAACTTGTCAAGTTTTTTCACTGTTTTCCTCTTGATTCCTTACACTCAGTCCACGTCTTCCTTTGTGTTGCATCCAAGCTAGGTGAAGTATCCTAAACTATAATCTAGCAATGGGTTTTGCAGCTATATTGCAATAGATTTACCCAGATCATGTTTCTCTTGCTTGCTGATGAGAACATTATGACAAAAGTTTTACTCAGATCAAGATACATGATGTATTGCTTCACCCCTATCTACAATGCCTGTCCTGATCTAAAAAAAAGGATTGGTTTGGCAGTTTTTTCTGACAAATTCATGCTGGATTTTATTCATCTCCTAGGTGTTTATGAATAACCTGATCATTTCTTTCATGAACTGAAGCTAAGCTGATTCTGTTCCCCTCCTTTTTTCATTGAAATAGATAAATATAATTTGGGCTATTGTAAAGAAGCAGCAAGACAGAACATGTATGCTTGAGATTGAAAATTTATACATCTATACAGATAGATGCATAGATATGGATAAGTATAGAAACAGGTGTGTGTGTGTGTGTGTATAGGTGTGTATGTATATACACGCACCAGGTGAATGTATAACAGGGTGTGTGTATATATGTTTATAGAAAGACATGCAAACATTTTTCTATGCAGTAGTCCAGTATTTTTGGAATGGGACTGGAAATAATGAAATTTGGTAGAACTTATGTGATTTGTATCTTGGAAAAAAAACTCTTAAATTTACAGAATACCTACATGCAAATTTATTTTGTGTGCTTCTCGATGTTTTGCAAGCTTATAGGAAGCAGTAATTTGGCTGAGTTCTTGTTTTTAGCCAAGTAATTTGATCTGAACTACAAATAATTTTCTTCCTCTTCTTCTCATTATGTTTACAGGAACCTTGCTCAGCTGTCATGGGCTGTGGGAAAAAAATTGATAAATCAATAAAAAACGGTTTATATTGGCTCCTACATATTATAGCAAAAGATTTTGATGCCTTAAACGAGCGCATCCAAAGAGACACTACAGAACAAAAAGCATATGAAGAACAAAAGAAACAAGAACGAGCTGAGCGAGTGAGAAGACTACGAGAAGAAAGGTATCCTCTCTGTAATTTCTCCTGCTTCCCTCTCCTCCCTCACCCTAACATACTTGATTCATTCCTGAACATGGGCATTATGGAAACCAAGCTATCAAGGATTTAAAGCTTATAAGCCAAGAACCTCCATATTAAAAGTAAGGACCTGACTTTGTAACTGATATGTAAATATCAGAGACTAGATGCAAAACTTTTTTCAACACAGCGTTTAATCAACCTTCTGGATATCCAGCAGAGGATGCACACAGGGACATAAGATGATGCAGGGGGAAGCAGGACAAGTGATTTATTGCTTTCCTTCAAATTCCTGTGAACCCCTGAATCCCACCCATGATTTGTATTAAAGGTTGATGTGAATCCTTGTGCCAGGTCGTTAATTACAAAATTCTCTAAGCCCCCCTGCTGTCTGCCCAGTATATGTGGAGACCTGTGAGTCTCAGTTACTGTAGTGCAAACCATTCTGTGGAGCCTCTTGGCTTGTGCTTTTATTGAGGTGGTTTACTTCAGCAAGAGAATGACTTCAGCATCGTAATTGAGATAAGCACAGTTTACTTGGAAGGAATTTGTCACAGTCTTCATATCTGTTTCACAAAGCTGATATAAAAATGCACATGCTGTTAGTCTGCTAGATGTCTCTGCATAGACCAACCCTCTGACCATGTTGGATTGTGTTGGATTTATGCCATGTTGGGAGGTGTAGAGAGGAAGATTGACTGTGAAAAATGTCTCAGAGGGATTGCCCAATGATACTGACATTTCGCATACGTTCTGTAACTGCCTAGTGTTTCTTGATTGTGTTTGTTCAGTGGAAGAACTGGTTGGATCAGAATTGGATTAGAAGTTTGTAAGTTTTGCTAAATTTCTTGTGTCTTTGAGGAAAGCTAACTAGTAACTTCTGTTGTTTTTAGCTGTAGCTGAGGGCTTGTCTCAGATTTAAGAGATGGCATGTAACTCTCATTTTGCTATTTGCATTAAATCAGTTTCTTACTGTAAGGAACAGTTAGGTTATTCTTAATTCAAGTGTCATTCTATTTCAGTCTGTGTTTTAATAACTCCCCAGACTGCTACATTCTGTTCAGATAGGTTTCTGCGAATGTTTTCTCAAAACACATTTCCTCCACAAAATGTTATTAACAGTCATCTTGTTCTTAATGGAAAGCCAAAGAGAAGTAGTGCTAGTAAGTTTTAATATAGTACTGGCCATTGCTTCCAAGTAGTGTGGTTTCATGAATAGATCAGGATACCTCAGCTTTATTCCCATCTGTGCCATTCAGGGTTACTTCCTCTTTCAATATTTGCAGCTGTAAAATATGCCTAACAGTGACTTCGTACATGTAAGTGATGTCAGACCTATTGATTGGCAATGTTTGATCAGAATATATTTTATTATTGGTATATCATTTAATGCGTAGTCATTTCTTACAATTTCTTACCTAGAGGTGTGGTACATACAAAATAAACAGTACTGTTGCAACAACAGCGCACTCAGCAGTACCTGTCTTTCTGAACTTTTCTGAGTCTAGTAGAAACAAATAGGATTCCCTGACTGTTACTCTGTAAACTGAACAGTGTGTCACCAGTTGTCTCTTCAGTATATTAAGGAGAATCTAGCATTAGGAAAAGTGGAGGTGTATTAAAAATAGAAGAAGAAATTTTAGATAGTCTTGGTTTACACCATGTAGATCTTATTGTATGGTTGAATACCTTAAAACAATTGCTGTAACAGAACTGATGGATTACTGGTGTGAGTATTTCAGTATACCACAGCGCAACCAAAACCCTCCAGTTACATAAGTACTCTGTCCTACATCCTGTCCTCAGAAAGTGCTTCTTCCACTTTTTGAAGTGCTGATTGAACATTCTGGCATATAAAAGCATGTGTTTCTACCTCTGCCATAAAATGTATTTGTGCTTTATTGATGTTATCCTGTCATAGCACTCTTTGTAGAACATTTTTCAAATTATGGAAGCATAGGGTAAAAATCAGCTGGCATAAACTGGAGGATGAATTAGGTAACGTAATAAGTGTTCTCTATTATGTAAAATTTATGGCTCTTCTTCTTCATAATGCTTTGTTCCTTCCCCCCTCCCCTTTCCCACCAAAAAACAACCCTAAAACAACAAACAAAACCCCAATAACAACAAAGGGAAAGAGAAGAAGGAAGAGGTGTACCTGATGAGGCAGACTTTGGGCCTGGGAACTGTGAAAACCCCTTCCAGCCTATAGCTACTGTAATCTCTGAGGTATGAGAATATGTGGAAATCTGGATCATTTTAGACCTACCACTAACAAATATCTGAGAGGTAATGAAAAAAATGATTCATTTAAAAGAATTATTATAAGCCTGAAAGCACAGTACTACTTTTTATCTTGGCAGTTGTGTTTTGTGTGCATTGAATCAATGCTTTCATGTTAAGAAAACCTCTTAATATTGATTCAGGGGAAGAAAGTTTTGTACACATAGTAAAAGCAAGATATTGTAAACAGATGACTGAAAACATTTCCTGATTAAAGTATTGGATATGCAGGAATGAAAATATTTGAGGTCTTTTAGTTTCTTGTAAAGTCTTTTACTGATGTGGTGAGTCATATAAAATCTCTCTGCCAACTTCAGCTGCTTTTCTGAACACAACCTGTTTTCTGTTGAACTGAAACAATTGAAAAGGGTTTCTTAGCTTTGAAATATGTAAAGCAGATTCATATATAAAGTTTCCTCAACCTGTATGGTTGAGTTCAGGTAGTCTGTGGCTTTCTATTTGTTGTAACATATTTTTCATGCAGTTGACTTGAGATAGCATAATTTCAAGAAATATTTCTAAACTCTCACAGACTCTCCCAGTAAGTAATTCAAACGCTTGCTTCTCTCCAGGACAAAAAAGCCCATATCTATATATCTTGTCAAGTCAGCTACATGCACAATAATAGATTTCATAATATCATACAGAGTATGAAGAGAGGGTATAGCTGTGAGTATTTCAAAGCCTTTGATTTTGTGATATAGAACCTGTATCAAGTCTGTATTACACAATTGATACTTGAGCAAATCACGCTAGTACTTTCCAGATACTTAAAAGCTCTGTGTGTGTGTGTGTGTGTGTGTGTGTGTTGTTTTAATCAAAACCAAAACAAAAGAATTGAAGAGGAAGAAATCAGGAGCTTTCTAATCTTCTCTTTCAAAGGCCGTTCATGTCATTCATACAGCTAGTAACTTTTTCTTACATGACAAAAAAATCAGGCTGCAAACCCTATGCATGTCAATCATTTGTAAAACTAAAGATCATGTCTTTTGCTGTTGATTCTTTTTTTTTCTAGACAGCATACTGGAAATGTTAACTGTTTTGATAATTTATTCACCTACTATTTGAAATTCTTTTCTATGCAACATGTGGGATATAAAAAAATGTTTTTAGGAATTTGGACTGTAAGATAACCTTCCTGTCTTATTAGTCAGTTAAAAAGTTGTAAAAAATTTCTTATACTTTTTGTTAGAATGAAAAACAAATTGAAAAGGAAAAGAAGCGGCAAAGGTTGGAGACTGAAAGGGCTACCGTTGTCTTGAAATCTCCAACAGGGCAGGAACAAATGGATGTAGAGCATTTATCCCGTAGCAGTAGCCAACAAACAAATGATTATAGACTAGACACTTGCAAATCTACACAGCAATTGCAGAATGAAGAAGAGAGTGAGCAGCAAGCATCAGAATGCCTTGATTCAGGTAAAAATGCAAAACTGAATATAACGGTTTCCTTACTATGTTTCATTTAATTTTGTTTTTCAGATAGTTCTTTCTTGTGTCTGCATTAATTTTCAGGGCACTACATGCCAATTTAATCTATTGCAAACATATGCATATGCATAATTAGGTTATTGTAATGAAAAATCTACTTAAAACAAGTGTGTGTTTATTGGTGTAGTTCATATTATACCTGAAACGAGGTCCATTTTTATTGTAGTCAAATATGTGGTCCAGATTCCATCAATAGCAAGCTGAGTTGAATTTCTTTATTAAAAGGCAGAGTTTGCATATATTTTATGCTTACATTTTGTTTGCTAAAGCAAAATGTGTTGTGTAAATTTTACATTTTGACAGGCTTGTTGTAGTGTATAAGTATGGACTGAAAATGCTGATGTATTTCACTCCAATGTATTAATCAAAAAATGATATATTCTCTAAATATAACTAGATGGTATGTAATGCTTTGCTTCTGTCTGGTATAGATAACAGTAAGAAGAAGAAAAAAACAAAATTAAAAAGGGGCCACAGGGTAGAACCTGTTAATTCGGAGGATACTGTTCCCCAAAATCCTACACCGCCCCCACCTCTTCCACCAGGTAAGTATGCTACATATTACAATAGATGTCTCAATTTGTGACAGTTAAGCCTTTAAAATATTCATTTGTGCACAGTGAAACTGAAATAGTCTTCATACAGAAATGTGCTACTAAAACTTACCCTCTGTGAGAATTATGTAGTTTCTCACTTTACGGTGTGAACTTTCAGCAGTACTGATTTGATCCATTCCACAGGAGATTTTATTAATTTCACAAAAAAAAAGATCAGCAAATTGACTACTCACTGATGCAAAACAATGATTAAAAAATCAATATTTTTAAATGTAGGGTGGCTTATTTTAAAATGATTTCATCGGTATACAGCAGATATATAATATATTACATACTTTTCTATTTCTAAATGCTTTCCTGTCTCTAAAGAGAACTGGCTTCCATACATTTCCTCAGAACCAAGTGTAGTAGTGACACATTTTGACTGTCTTTGTTTTCCTTTAGTTGGCTGGGGAACTCCTAAAGTTACTAGACTTCGAAAGCTTGAGCCTCTTGGTGAAACACATCATGCTGGTAATTTAAAATATTTTGAGTTTGAAACTTTCTTAAAGCATTCTTCATTGTTCATTCACTTCTAGATTCATCTCATTCTTCATCTTTTTTAATTTCTAAATGCCAATTTTCTTTGACCAAAAGCTAACTCTTCTGCTTAGTAGAAAGCATCTTTTTGGTATTTCAAGTCTTATTTCTTTTTTTAAGGAAAAAAAAAGTTCTCTCAGATTCCCTTGCAAAGTTTAAAGTGGCATGGGATATCAGAAGTTACTAATGACTTGACACTGTTTGCTCAACAGTATGCGCTGTATTATAACAAAGAATAACAGGAGTAGTTCCTTCAAATGTCCAAACATATAGTGCATTCAAAGTAAAAGTTTCAAAGTATATGTCAATTGTCTATATGTAAACAGTTCACCATTATCTGATGCACTTGGGATGGGAGTTGATTTACCCAGATAATAGAAAAGCCTTGAGTTACTTATCAGAGAGAATACTGCAAAAACACCTGAGCAGGTCTGCAGAGAATCATGTTAGCATTGTCTGCCGAGAATCTGCAGACATAAATCTCTGTAGAGAATCATGTCGGCAGGATTTATTAATTTGGGATCCATAGTGCTCCTTCCACATCCAGGCTGTTTCTGCACTGAGCTGCCTTTTTGTTTCCACACTGATCTTGCTCATGATCTGAGTCTGGAAGTGCCATTCACTTCACAGTATTGAACCCAAACTGGACTAATGTACTTCTGTAGCTCTGTAAACACTAGCTCACTTCTAGACAAATTTGCTGGGTGTAAGCTGATTCTATGTGTTGTCTCTTGAGAAAGTTCATGTTTTCTTCCATCCACTCCTCCTGTTTCTATACAGTTATAAAAGCATAGTCTGCAAGCTCTTTCGCCATTCACTTGGAGGTGTTTTGTTGTCAGAGGGAAAACTAAAGACATGTGGGCACCCCTAAATTAAGTACATTATGTTAGCAATTCCAAAGGAGGAGCTAGAAATCCAGCTTTGATGAAAAGCCCAACAGAAATTTGACTGCAAAAGTGGGGCTTCCAACTGAAAATTAGGTTATTGGTCTGCAAGGAGAGATGTCAGTGATGAAGCTTGGGATGTGCTGCTTTACTTAAAGAGCCAGTGTCCCTGAAAGTTCACAAACTGGTAGGAGAAATAAGTTTAATAGCTGGAGATGTCAAAGTGTAGTAGGTAGATTCTTGATACGAATGCTTTCTCTAATAATGGCTATTTTCCACTTGTGGAAGACCATGAAAGATTGTTTTTTATATGCTGATACTGTGTCTTGTTCTCAGCTGTAGAGAGGAAATTCTTCATTTTTATTACGTTATAACTTTTCAAATTTTGAGAAGCCAAGTGAATATGGAGACTATCTGGACCATCTGGAGTAATATCAGGGGAGGATAACCCAGCTAAAGCAATAGGCATCCTCATACAAATTGAACAAAGAGACCATTAATTGAGGAATTTATAGAGAAAAGAGCTCAGTGTGACTGTAGCAGTCCTTGAGCTTAGCCTTGACTTGAACTGATTAATTCATGTAGTGCAGTATCGTGTGGACATACCTGCTGAAGTCCTGAAGACTAGAACATGGAGCATCTCTGCACTCACAGAACATTTATTCTGCTGAGGATAATCAACCCACAGATAATCAGAAGTTGCCCAAAGGGGAAATGAGAGCTCTAAAAACTAAAATATTTATTTTTCACAGAAACACAATTCATGTGTGTAAAATGTAATTTGTAGTCTGTATTTGAGAAATTCTTAATCATAAAACCATCTTGCTCTTTTTTTAAGGAGTATAGAGAGAAGAAGGCAAGAAAGAAAAGCCAGACAAAGAGGTAGGGAGGGGAAGAAAGGGAAGGGGTCATAATCTCTGCTTTTATCTGATCTGTGCCTGAAGACTGTGTTGCATTTTGTAGTAAGAGCATGGGTGGGACAAGGGGGAAAAAGAATCTTAAGTTAGGTTCCCAACTCATGGGTTATGTAACCTAATCGCCTGAGGTCTGTGCTGTTGCTTTATTCAATTGAAAAATGGGGATAATAATTAAAGTATTTTGGAATCCAGCAATGAAAAAGGTGTTGATAGGAGAAAGTTCTCTTGAACAGAAGTGTAACCGTTGAGGTCAGAGGAAATTTGAAGTGCTCAGAACTTTGCAGATAAGTTCAAAACACTGTTTGCCTATGCTTTTCTCAGAGATTTATGGCGGGGGGGGGGGGGCATTCAGGAATTTTATTGACCAGCATAGTGGTAAAATGCCCTGTGTTGAGGGACTTTTGTTACACAGATTGTTTCTAATCTGGTAGAAACTAAAGATCATTTTCAACAACCCATCAGTGTGGAATTTGTGCAGTACTCTGTCCTTAGGCTCTTTCTATGAGACTTCAAAATCTTCCTTTGTTAACTAACATTGTGAAGAAATCTTTACTTTATCCCTGCGTTGGATGTTGCATAAAGAAAAATGAAAAGTTACTCATTAACCTCTCACTCCTGCTGTACAGTTTTTGAATATTGCCATTTCACTCTGGGATTAAGGCTTTTATGCTAATGACCACTTTAATGGTGGCTTTCAAATCATCACAATATAAATGCTTTTAGATTTTTCAGCAACTGTTTTCTCCTGGAAGCTTTTCAGTAGGGCATTTGGCATGCGTATTTTTGTTGAGGACTCCCAAGTTTTAGAATACATAGGTGAAACTATACCTAGGCAAAACTCTCTCAGTTTTTCATATCAAGCAACACAAAGCTTTCTTTGCCAGTTGTAGTTTCTTGACATGGGAGAGGCAGAAGTGTTGCAGGATGGTAGGAGGCATTGGCCAAATCATTACCAAAACAGTTTTATGGAAAGCCATGCTTTTGACACACTTACAAGATTCACTCCCACTGCTCTTATCAAGGAATGGGAGTGGGGTCAGTAGTTGATAATGTATTAAAAAAGTTGCTCTCTACTAAGTGATATAGAAAACTCTGAGAGGCAAGAAAACATCTTTTAGAAAAATATTTATAAATGAAAAGAGCTCTTCAGATGCATGGTCCAGCATTGTCAAAACTTTGGTTAGGTCCTAATTATCAATGAGCATCAGTTATTTATTTTTCTTGAAGCAGTTGTTTTTTTGCTCAGACCATTTGAAATCTTGGACTGATTTTAGCTTGCTGTCTGTCTTTGCCTGTTTTCCATCACCCAGTAGTGTTTTTCAATGAGTTTTAGATATTTTGCAGACAGAGAACCTGTTTCTGCTTGGAAACTCATTAGAGTTTTCCCAAGACCAGTGGAGCCTACTTTTGATCCGTTATTCAGAACATTTTCTGAATTGCATCTTCCTGAAAACCAGCTTCTTGTGGGTTGTCTCTTCAGCAGAGGAGTAAATCAGTTGAGAGGTCTGTCCGTCCTTCCCCCACCCTGACTTGCCCAAAATTCACTGTAAATGTGGTCTTAAAAGTTCTTCTGGCATTCAGCTTTTATAAAATAAGAAAGTCTGGTTTCTGTATTGGTTTCATGGTCAATTGACATAAATGTCTTGAAGGCATGATCTGCAGTGAAAGTTTTTCCTTTAGCTGGGTCTTTGGTAAGGCTTTCTTCTCTGTGGCTTTTTGGATCCTCTGAGGCTTAATAAGGAGTGAACTCTTTTCTATACCAATACTGAAATTTGCGGAACTCTTTCCCTTTGCCAAACAGTTATTGGCTAAGTGGCTGAAAAGGTGTAAGCGACAAAATGAGCACCTACAGTAGGATTCCTATGGACCAGGCTAAAAAATCACAATGCCTGTAGGATGCTGGTGGGTGCTTTTGTCAGGGCTCCAGAAGAAGTTGTTAGTGACCATAAGGGCAAGGAAAGAAAAAAGTATTAACCAGTCTAAATTAAACGGTCTATTTAAAATTTTCAAGAGCCATGTTTGTGCTTTAATATTATTTTCTGAAGTACTCTTGGCCAAAGTCCACATTCAAGAGTGTATCACTGAAAAATTTGATAGCTCATTAATGTAAGTCAAGAATCTAAACTTCCTTAAGCTTTAAAACAAATATGACTTTTTGTAGTGTTGATTTCTGCTAGTCCATGAAAAACCACAGGAATAAATGTTTCACAGTATTCGCATGCACTCTAGTGAAAGTCTGTCAGTTTAGGATAGCAGTTATTTCTGGGTTTTGTCTTTAAATGATTTTTTTTTTTAAATGACACAGATATGTGTTAGGAACATTACTGCTGAAATACATAAAATGAGTGTAGTGTGAGGTTAAAACAACCTGCAGAGGTCTGGTTTTTTAGTGCTAAGAGCTGTCAAAGACAAATCTGTCTTAATAATTTAATGTGCAAACTGAAAAATGTAAGTATTAGTGATCAGGCTATTTAGGATATATATCTAATCATTTATGTGTCATTCATATCAGAAAACATTATGCTGGATGTTTAGGCAGAGTTAACAGGCAGTATAGTCAATTATATAAATCTTTAACTATACAATTATTTTTAATAAAGACTGCAATTTTGCTAGCCATGCTAATGGTTCTGGCGCAATGCTTGGTAATGAGTGTCTGTTTATTACCACTGAAGGGTACTTCTGCAAGAATGATAAACCTCTCTCGTTACAGGACCTAAAATTGTCTGCTGGTCCTGTTCTTAAAATTCCTTTTTTAGCAACCTCAAGAGACTGAACATAATAGAAACATTCACTGTAAAGGTTTTCATATACCCTATAATGAGTATATCATGATAATGCTCATGCTGATATCATATCAACAGCAGTTCTGTTGAAACAAAGGATTTGTGACAGTATACAAAAATGTTATTTTACTGGAGAAATGTAAGGATAACGAAAGCCTTGATCCTACAGACATGAACACATATTCTTGGAGTTATGTCATCTAACTTGCATGCTTTTGTTAATTTTAGCTTAGAAATGCTGTTTTAACACAGACTGTTGCATATGGACAGAATGTGGACAATTATCATTTGTTAAAGCTGAATTTTGTGTTGGCAGGCCATCATTGGTTCAAGGTTTTGTTGGGGAGGTGGTTATCAGTATAACTGAAATAGAGATCTGAATGCTTCAAAAAGCTGCTTTTACTTTTTTCTTGATTTCTACCTGTTTCCTGTCACCATCTTTCTTGATATTCTTCTGTCTGTGAAATGTTTTGTATGTACCAGTCTGCATGTATTTTCTATAACAATGACACACATTTGAGAATACTTCTAATTCTCTTCTGCTGTACTTAACTTTTTTTTGAAGTTTTCCCATGTTTCACCTAAACTCTTTTGGCCACAGAAAATGTTGCACTTATGGCTAAAACTTATTAAGATGGCTCTTTTAGAAAGTTAGTATGCTGTCTTTTAGAAAGTTAGATAGCTGTCGTATAGAAATCATACTGAAATTTTGGATGCTGCTTGAAGTTACTGCCACTTAAAACTGTATTGCAATGCAGCCTTGACTACAGCAGCATTCCAATTTTGATACTTCAGTTTCTCAATTGTTACTTGCAAATTTGGGATATTTTGTGCCTTGTTTTTAAGAATGTTTATAAATTACTTTTGGGCTTGATCTTGCAAATGCTGATGCTGATGTATAATAAAATGTACTTAAGAACCATTTTGGCCAGTATACCTCCAGACCTTAATTAGCACTATGTCTGGAAGTAGCTTGTAGGAATTAGCTCTAAAACTGCAGGCTACCTAGCTTTTGTTAAGGCAGGAAGAATTTATCCGAGTCAAACAGCTTTTTAAGCAAGGGAGATGGTAAATGGTAGATTAATGTGTTTTTCTTCTCTGGTGTTTCTTATACAGATTTCTGTGGAAAACCTCTACCCCCACTGACTATACGCCAAAGACCCAACGGTGATATCCATGATGTCATTGCCTAACTGGATCACAGATAGCATTTAAAAAACATGATCAAGAAATTTTATTAGAAACGGTTTTTACCCTTGAAGGAAAACTTGTCAGCCTGTTGCAAAATAAGAACTTGGTGGCAATTAAACCTGGAGTTAATTCTGTCATACTTAGTTGATCAGACTTTCTACTTCACTTGTCAGTTACTATTCACATTCACCAGCACTTCTTCAGGATTAGCATGAAAGCAAGTAATGTATATGTGTCCAAGGATGCTCATATGAACGTGGTACTGAATATTCTGGGGGTTTACTTGCTAAAATTCATAGCTGTAAACCTGAAGAAAAATACCTTTGTATGGTATAATACTAGTTTGTATGTTCTCATCAAGACCTTCTCCAGGTGCTGAGCAGTGATTGGTATTTTTGCAGCTTAACAATTAATTCTAAAGCATTTTGTAAAATTCATGTATGTTAGAGTGAATATAGGAAGGTTATGCAACAAATTTTGACTATATTTTTCTAACTTTTTATAAAACTATTTGAAAGTTTCAGTGGACATCAGTATCGATTCCCAATAAAATGAAAGCATTAGAAAGTTGATAGCCAAATATGTATGAGCAGAATATATTTGACTCTTTTCCTTTTCTCTTACAGCAGCAATACCTCTTGTTAGGAATTACATCATCAGATTCATATTTCATATTTCTGGGAATCTGAAGGGGGAAGAGTAGAAAGGAAAGTCTAAGATAAATACATTTTACACAATTATGCTATTTGAATTGTCTAAAAGTTTTACTATGAATTGCTTTCTTAGTTTTTTTTAACTGAGTTGGGTGTAGATAATAAGTTAAAAAATTTAGCTGAATATTGTATTGTCTGCAATACCATATAAGAAAATTGCACGCACAAAAATTTTGCACAAATTCAGTCATCAACTGTGATGGAAAACTAAATTATCTAACACACACATATAAGCTCTAGCACTTTTTACCTAGAAAATACCAAAATACCATCTTGAAAACAAAAAATCCAGAATTTTAAGTTCATATATAATACTTCCATGTTTTAATTTTCCATTAAAAATCAGGTATGAGTGATACGTAAACAACAGGGGTTAAAATTGGACTTATTCCCATTTAAATGGTCTGTATATGCTGGTTTTTCTCTAACATTGGAGTCAACCATTGGTATACTGTGTAAATGTACAATTATGCCACTTAATTACAGCAAGGATGAAAGTCCTAATCAAAGGTTTTTTGGAGAACCATTACTTGATGATTTTCTGTTATACTTTCAGTCTTCCATAACATGATATTTCCAAATGACTTCAGTAAATGTTAAATCAATGCAACATATATATTCAGCACTTTGACATTTGAAATCTTTGCATGAAGGCTTTGCCAGATATCCCTTATGGCAATGAGTTATACAAATAGACATCTACCATACTAATTGAAATGAAATTATTAATTAGGATTCTTAAACAGTATGCTTTAGTGAAAAAAATCATAAGTCTTAAGAATATTGTTTGGAATTGATGGAGAGGAATATTCCAAGTTCGCTGGCTTAGTGCAAGTATGAAACAACTTGTATGTGACTGTCAGGATGGGAACGCTTCTGTTGTATTCTAATAGGGTAACACGGTTCCGTTTGTTTATTCTCGGGACTTAGTCATTTTCATTTAAATAAACACTATCTTTACTGCAGGGGTCTTCTTGCATAAAAGTTTACATGTGCAACCCTAATCTTACTATCTTTAACTATGTTATCACTTAAATTCTTTGGCTTGAAAGTTCCACCTTCGTAGGCTTATTTTTTACAGCTTCAGTTTCTTCAAATTTATTACCTTTTATTTTAAAACTAATCTAAAATAAATTAATAGAAATCTTTAGTAAAAATAAAGCTAAATACTACTGTGGAAACAAAATTTGAAAAACTGAAATGTAAGATGTTGATACTTATATGTGAAATGTGTGCTATGTATGTTGTGTGTGTTTGTACATGTGTATCAGTTTTGTTTCTGCTGTTAAAATAAATTTATACTTATATGCGACCAAAGTACTAAACAAAATTTCATAGTTTTGTTTATGAATATGCACTGTAATTATTTACAAAAGTAGTTCTTACAGTACTTTATATGACTTTTTATTTGCTCAAGATGACATGTATGTATAGAATAAAACTAATGCACAACATCAATGTTTCCCGTATTATCATAAATTAACATTTTTTGGAGGCAAGTATAGTCATAAATGCTTAATGGCTGCATTTTACTTTGCTAAAATGTACAAAATAGAGTCCTTATAGATAGAATTTTTTGCATATTTTGACAACTGCAATTTAGTCATATAAAATATATTGATAAATTGACTCAAGGATATATGTATACTTCTGAAGTTCTTTGATAGTGCACTTAATATTTGAGAAGTAATAAGAAATTGCCATTCATCCACAAATTATAAGAGTTTGTAAGGTTCTGATGCTTTTCATTGTCAGTAACATTATTTTCAAAATGTATCAGTGCATTCAGCCAAGAGTATTTGCGCTTAAATATATGAGTAGTAAGCATACAGAAATGTTCTACATAAGCAGAACATTTAGCATTGTCTCTGTGCAGTATTTTAAATTCATTTTAGAAACACATTTTAAAGGTAAGTGAAATATGTCTCTTCTAAGATAAGGAACAGTAATTTTCATGAGCCAAATTAATGTAAAAAGGTAATTGCTGTTTCAAAATAAGTCATTCTGTGTTCTTCCTTTTCAGCCCAAACCTAGAATCCATAGAATGAAGGACCTTACTCAGAAATTTAAAGGTTTTAAATAGTAAATAATACCTTTAGTTGTATTATTATGGGCAGATATATTTGATGTCCGTTATGTTGTTTCATTTCTACGATGTGGTTTCTCCATGTAAATAATTCACAGCAAGTGGGGGATCCTCCTACTGAGGTGGGACAGAAGCACCATAACCTTCGAGGGAGCTATCTGATAATCCTGTGAGATGTCCGTTTCAGGTCCACAGTCTTGGTGGCGCTCCAGACGCATTCCCTGCCACAGCCGGCTGATGCGGGCTTTCTCATGGCCCTCTGGTGAGCCCTCTCATGAGGATCAACATGGAAGCACCAAGGCACACTTCTGTTATCCACAGAGTGGCCTGCAAAGCAAGTGTGACTGCCAGTCCTTAAGCACGTAAACAGCCCAACTGGCCATCAGCAGGGCCTCAGAAACCTCTGTATAACCAGGTTTCAGCCCATGTTAACTCACCCGTTTTGGGCTCTGCAGTGTGTGGGAGCTTTGTAAAGGCTGAGGTGAGTATCTTTCCCTTGAAACTTGAAGAACTGTAACTATCTTCTAGAGACTTATCTGTGACTTAAAAATGTATTTCTCAGTTTTGTGACTTTAGAGAACTTTTAAAACATGGTTGCTGAGAGTAGTCTTATGTTAATTTTCTTCTCTAGTGGTAACCATTTTCTTCCTGAAAGTAGTTATTTTTGGATAAGTGATGTCATGCTAGAAAATACTGATAGACAGTAACAAAGAATAACCCTCTAATACTAGATGCATCTTTAAATGGAGCTAGGAACTACATTTTAAAAGGGAATGCAATTTGGAGCAAAGTTTATCTTGGGACAGAAGAACTTTTCTTTTTCCTACTATTCAGATAAACTGTATTTTCTTACCTAGGATTGCTCTGACAACTGGTATATGGTAACAAAATCTCTGCTTTTCCACAAGATTTTAGGAAAACGGACCATGGAAAGGTCAATAACCACTGTGTACTCCCCAGTGAATGTGAATTTTCATCACTTCAAATTCTTTTGGGCTAGTGGAAAGATTGAGACAGAGGAAAAAGTTGAGTGAGAAAGCTTAACAAGATACAAAGTCCTTTCATCAAGGTCCAGTAAACGGGTTAAATTTGTGAAGACTAACAAAGCTATGCAGGCCTGAGTAAAGGTAGCCATGCTATTGAAGTAAACATTCACTGATAAGCTAAGACCACTAGAAGATCTTAGACTGAAGGACTGAGAAAATGAGAGGAGCCTCAGAATTTTGAAGCGTATACATACACTTCAAAAATTTTTTCAGAATATAGTAATTTTTGCAAACCTCAAATAAACTGATGGTTAGTCAGTCCTCCCACCATGTTTGTATTTGCTACTTAAAAAGTAGTGTCCTAAAATTAATCAGTGCCCAAACATGCTCGTTACGCAGGAAAATACAGTTTTAAGTAAGTTTGCCAAAGAGTACTACAACATGATAGCATTAATTTACATGGTCTTTTAATCCTATGTATTTTTGATCCAAAACTGTATCTGCTGCTTATTACTGTAAGTTGTACATGATTTCGATTTTCATAAAACCTAGTAAGCTTTTGCAAAATCTTTCCTAATATAAGAAGCAAGAATACTATTTGCTTGTATAGTTCTAAATTACTATACAATAACTGACTCAGAAAACTCAGAATTTGTGCTTGCTCCACGAAGTAGTGGACTCTCAAAAACTGAAGTGTAAAAAGTCAATGTAATGGCATGTCTTTGCTGTTCTTTAGACTTTGAGGATGCTGATGTACTGTTGGTGGTATTTCTGAATATTGACTAATTTTAAGATATGTGAGTCATCCTGCTCCCTCTGAAAATATCAGGGGACAATAGGGTCTATACAGCCTCCTCTCCTCTGCTTTTGTGAATGGAAAAACATGCCTAGTAATCATAAGTTTGAAAGAAGGTAAGTTAGCTTATTGGAATTATGGAGTGAAGTTACAGTGGTGTTGTGAAGTAATATTGGATTTTGCAGAAATGTGATACAACTTGTGGTTTGTTGTTTTGCAGGGTGACCAGGCATGCACATGGTCACTTACTGTGGCAAGTATAATTTCTTAGATGACAGAAATCACATAGGTTTGGATGTTTTTTCTAAAGAGGAGCAGTAGCCTGCCATTCAAAAAGTGCTGAAGTTAATTCCCACCAAAGTCAATCCATCTCTTGAACAATAGCACGCAATAGAGATACTGCTTGTCGTGCGTTTTTGCTGTTTAGTGTTGTCTGTCTGTCTGTTTGTGATGGTGGTGTTGCTATTAAACAACCATAAGTCCCTTCTTGCTTCCTGAGATGTGTTGCAAAACTTACTGTTTTTTGCCACAGTAAGCAACACTGACAGCACCACCTACAACTGGAATATTGGTCTATAATTAGGGTAAGGTGATTCCTTCAGCATACTGTTATGTTTGCTTTAATGGTCAAGTAATATAAATTCAATTATTGTATGTATTTTGTTGTATATATTATTGGTCTTGGCAGAGTTACAACCTCAGAGAACTTAGCCCTGTAGTTTTACAACAGTACTGTTCCCTATCTGATAGTAAAATTCATTTATCAAAAACCCTTTCTGGTCTCCTTTCACATTTGACATAAAGGAGGTACACATTGCTTACTGGTTCTGGATCCTGCTTGAAGCATTTTAAATAAGCTTTCAAGTTTGATGATAATTTGCATAAATGTTCTTAGTATTCATTAGTCATTGCCTGAAACTCAAATATTTATCTACCTGATAGCACTCTTGCCTTTACACCACTTTCCATTTTGGATTTTAGAGGCTGAGTTTGCAGAAGCTGCTTGAGTAGCCATTCATAGAAACTAGCGTTAAAAGAACTTGAGGTTTCCAAATGGGTTGCTCTTCCTGAAGGAATCAGCAAAAGCTTATAGACAAGCAAGCTTTTGAGAGAAAGCGGCTATGCAGTGACTTAATTTTGGTAGGCCACAAAATTTGCAGCAAGAGATGGCCAACAGAGTGCCTTCTCATAGAAGGAGTCTGCAGGTCTCAGCAGTTCTGTTCCGCCTCTCGCATTTCTTTTTTGTCAAAGAGTCACTGTGAAGTGCTTGGAAGAGGAACTGCCCGAGCATTTTGGCAGCCTCATGCTAATCCAGGAACAGCTGATGAACTAGGGATTGGTGGCCCTGCTGGATGCTGTTCCCACAGAACAGCCTTGGGTTAGCTGAAAACCTCTGCAAAAGGTTTGTGTGAGTAATTAAATTTCTGGTGATTTATCTGCAGTAGCAGCAGGCTAAACTAGCGGTGATGTCTGGTGTGGTATAGAGCAGGTTGCTGAAAAGTAAATTACAAAGTCTGCATCAATGTAGGCCAGCCAGGACTATGGAGTGGTAAAAAATAGATACAGTTTGGATGGCGGCAGCAGACTGAGGAGGCTCTGGGCTGAAGATTGGTTTTATAAATTGATTAATATCGGGCTCAGTTGTTTCCTAATCCTGGTTTACCTCTTGGAAAGAGGGAGGACACTGGAGGACAACATAGCCTTCCGCTGTAAAATAATAATGATGATGATGATAATAATAATAATAAAAAAAATTATCCTGGGAGTCCCGAAGGCAGAAAGCATTTTACGAAGAGAATAACTCAATCGCGCCCGCCGGCAGACGACGGGCGGGCGGGCGGTGCCGGCCGAGCGGCGCTGGGCAGCCCGCGCCGCCCCCGTCCGGGCAGCGCTCCCCGCCGGGGGGCGCCCCGCGCCGCCGCCGCCGCCGCAGCCTCCCGGCTCCGCCTCCGGCCCCGGCCATGCGGCTGCCGCGCGCCGCCGGGCTCCTGCTGCCGCCGCCGCCCTCCCCCGCCGGGGCCGGGGCTGCGCTGGGGCCGCGGCGCGGGGCCGCCCGGGCGCCGCAGCAGGTGAGGCGCCGAGAGGAGCGGGGCAGCTGCCGGAGCGGTAGTGTCGTCCCCGGCGCCTCCCCGCGACGGGCGGCGGGGCGCCTCGGGGCGTGGGGGGCGCGGGGCCGAGCGCCGCGGGCACACTGGGGGCCCAGAAAGCGTGGTTTAAGGGCAGCTAACCGGCGTGTTATACGGGGGGGAAAAAATCAGCAACCCGGACTGATGGAGCTTCGCAGCTCGAGACTGCAGCATTCATCGCTGGGGTGTCGAGGGGTGACTTGGAGCGGGGGCTTGGCGAGGGCAGGGCAGTGCGGTGCCCGCGGCGCTGTGCCATCATGGCGGCGGCTCCCGGCCCCCTCCGCGCCCGCGCTCTCGCGGCCGTTGGCCGAGGCTGGCGGCGGGGCGCGTGTGCCGGCGAACGGCGGTTACTGCAGGTGCTCGGCGTCCAAAACGCGCGGAGCAGCAACGGTGCTTGACTGCAGGGTTTGATTAAGCGCTCTTTAATGCGGTGTCTTTATGTCAGCTTTTAATTTGATAACGGCCCCCAGCTGTTAGGTTTGTAGTCCTGACTTTAGACGCTGGGTGTTCCCCTTGCCTGTTTACAAACATCCACTGCTCAGCTTTTTTTTTTTTTAAGATCTTTATAATGAAAATATTTACTGAATTGTTTTATTTAATTGAATTCTCGTTTCCGAATTCTGTCAACGTTGAAGCTGATTCACGTTTTTCTTAAGTCCCATTCCATCTGAATTAGCCACTCTTGAATTCAAGCCCTCTGGAGACTCACTCATGTGTTTGTATCTGCAGAAAAAGTTCCAGTAAGATCTCATGACCTGAACCACATAAATCCCAAACTCCTGCGTATGCTTTTATTATCCCTTTTGTAATTAAGCATGTATATCTTTAATTTTGGTGCTTTGTATCGAAAATTTCTACCCAGTTTTGTCCTTGATGCTGTCTGTGTCTACCTTTAAATGTGATACAATGGAGGTTCCCTTTGTGTTACACTGCAGGCATTCCGGTATAGGATTTGCTTAACATTAAAGTTAAAAACTCTGGCCCACAAGTTCACTTTGTACTGTGATATTAATTTTGTGAGAGCAAAATCTTTGCTAGTTTTTTAAACATGAGTAGGGTTGGGCATCTGCTTTAGTTTAGTAGAACTCTTCCAGATACTGCAAAAGCAAGCCTGACAGCTAATCCCTGATTTTTCACATCATCGGTGATGCTAAGGGATCAATCACTCTAGCTTGCTTACAGCGTTGGTTGTACCTGCCTGGTCATTTCAGCTAATTTTTTCAGTGGCATCTGTACGATGCTATTCACCTTTCCCACTTAAGAAATTAGAAAACAACAGAAGTAACTCCAAGATTAGCAGTTCATTGAAGTCAAAAGGCCATTCACATTTCATTAAGTTTTTCTGTTTAGAGGTGAACTACAGATGACGTATAAGGAGGAAAACAGGAAGAATGATAGTGCTAGGTTGGCGGGCAAAGGTTGCATACCTTTAGAGAGCAAAACCCAGCAAATTTTAGATTTCTCCCTTAAAGTTTTCCATTTGAATAGCATGAGTTTGTTTAGAGACCAAAAGTTCCCCCCCCCGCCCCCCTAAAATGAGACTTAAGATGTTCTTAGGTTAAAGAAAGAACAAACCAGAAAGTGTAACTGAATTAATTGTTTTTCCTTTCTCCTGGAATAAACTAGTTACTGCAGTGCTTTGTGGCTCTACTCCAGCTCACTTGCACAATGATTCAAATTAATTTCTTTCTTTTAGTTAAGCACATTGAGAGATATGTCTTGGCAGAGGTGATTATATTTCTAGGAAACAACCTCTGTAATCAGGCTTAGCTTATTTTGTTCCTGATATATCAGAGCCCCAGGAACCACTGTGTTAGCTTAGTTGGTATGTAAAAGGAGTATTGTCAGCAAGTTTTGAATTACCTCTTCATGGGTAGGGAAGAAGAGACTATACTAGCCTAACTTGTTTTTTCTATAAATTTTTTTCTCTAAAATTTCTGTTACCAGTTTTGATTGCATGTGCTATATGACCGTGATATCTGAGCATCTTAGTGTCACTGATACTGAGTTGATTTAAGTTGATAAACTGTGTTTTTTAATAATTGTGTTTCTTACTGCTTTTTTTTTTCTTCCTTTCTCTGAAGCTGGAGAATAAAACAAAAGGGAAGCTTCAAAGGCAGATTTGTCAAGTTGTTTTGGATCATTTTGAGAAGCAGTACACAAAGGAACTGGGAGATACATGGACCAGAGTCAGGTCTGTTTTATTTTGGGTGTGTGGGAGAGTGTTCTGTTTGTTTGAAGTGCTTCATAAAATTCCTGCAAGAAATCATAGAATATAACAACTGGTTCAACTATTTTCAATTTAGAGTAGCAGTATGAAATAGTAGAAGACTAACATACTTGGAATTTTTTGTTTTTGCCTTGACATGCTTCTTTTTGTGGTGGTTAATGTTGTGTTACTTGTATGCGTATGCAGTGTAAAGAGAAAGAGACTGCCATCTTACCTGTTTCAGTTAGCTATTTCATAAAACCACGGTCAAAAAAGCATCCCTGTATACTTAACAGCAGCTGTTAGCATTTGTTCTACAGCTTTATAGTATGTTAAGAGACTGAGACAAAGATATTAGGAGTGAAGTACCTCCCCTGGTTTCTTTCATTAGAAGAAATTGAATTTTAATGGCTCTTTACTTGTACAGAAAGTGACATCATTTAATTTGGGCCTTGATCGCACAGCAGCTAAAAAACTGGCTATGGCGTTGAGAGAGGACATCTTTCTCTCCCTGCTGGCTGGTGGTTATTACTCATAGGAAAGCCAGCGGAAGAGCCCTTCAGAAAAAATTCACTGCTCTGGTTCAAAAGGAAAAACATCTTATATGATCAGAGCATTAGTTACCATGTGATTACTCTGAGTGCCCTGATGGTTTAGCATGTTTGGATTAAAAAGTAGTTTAAAATAAGTGTCTCTGTTGTAAAAATGTAGATACATAGAAGCATAACATTGGCTTAACTGAATAAACTTAAAAGCTATTTTGGATTGCATCAATGCAGTTTTCTCTTTTAGGATAGTGAATACTGCTGAGAAGTATCATATGATACTCCTCAGGCTAAATGTGAAAAAATATAGAGGGGAATTAAAATGGGGAATGGGAATATTCACAAAACAAGGTCTGTAAAAAGCGAACAGAAATTTAAACAGGCTTGTTTCTACCATATAAACACTGCTTTTTGATTGTCTTCCAGGAATATCTGTTGTCTTGAGTTTTCCTGACCCAATATTTGCAGAACGTAAATGGAAATGTAGAAAAGAACACCTGTAAAAAATGTGTTTTAGAAATGCACATATGCAGAGTTGGCTGGAATGACCCTTACAAAGCCAATGTGATTTTTGTTTTTGTTGTGATTTTTGACAACTGATATGACAGTTGTTCTTGGCCCCTAGGGAAATCCTTTGTAGTTACAGCATTAAACTTCATAATGTGTAGGTTCTACAGTCATTTGTTAAAGAATTAGGAAAAACAAATAACATTCTGTTTTAGGAGATAATGTTTTGAAAGACAGTAATTATAGAAAATAGTGGCTTGATTTCCTATTAAAATTCTTTTCCTGGATGCTTTTCTTAATCATATCTAATCAAAATGATATGATTCCTTTTTGATTTCAGCAAAATCATGCCATGATGAAATTGTTACTCCTATGTAAAGAAAGGCTTACCACCACATTATAGAAACGTAATTTCATTTGTCAAGCTATTAAACAGCTTTTCCTTTTTTTTTCAACCCAGGGATGTACTCACACACCCCTTGTGCTGGCAGCATGCTGTCCTTCTTAACAAGTTCAGTTGGTCCTCAGAGCTGGAGAACACTTTGTGTTTGAAGGGATATCGTCCTCTCTTTCAAGAAACTTTGCCTTATCTGCCAGGATCATTAAAGTGTTACATCAGTAGAACTCCGAGGAGATTCCCAGCACAGAAACACCAGATTGGTAAACTGAAAGAATATTACCTGTTGAATGCTGCTTCACTCTTGCCAGTGCTGGCATTGGAGGTGAAAGATGGGGAAGATGTTTTGGATGTATGTGCTGCTCCAGGGGGTAAATCAGTAGCTATGCTACAGTGTGCCTATCCAGGTAACACATCGAGTTGTTATTAGCTGTTAGTACCCAGTCTCTGACTTTATTGTCTGGGTTATTTTAGTTGCGTTTGCATTCTGTACAAGATTTAGATTAAAAAAAAAAAAAATCAACCTAGGTAGTCTAAGTCTAGTAAATCTGAGTAGTCTCGTGTTGTTTGGTAAGGTTTTTTGTGATGTCTGTTTACTTAAAAGTGGATGAAAAATGCTGTAGTTCTTCGAATACAGATTATTGCAGACTGACAGACAAAAGGAGAGTAGCTCTACATTTTTGTTTCTCCGCTGATTCATTTATTGTTACTTCTCAAGATACTACTTAAAATCATTTGTAGACTTCTTGACACAGGGAGGTAAGTATTCTGCAATTTTAAAATCCTTTTTTTTTTTCTCTCTCTTTGCTGCCTGTCTGGCCAGTGCTATGCAAATAGTGTAAGTAAACTTAAGTGTACAGATGTAAAATGGGACATAAAAGATTAAATATGTAAGATCTAGGCAGAGGGAGAAAGCTTATGATGAGGAATTGGTCTATATTAACATTTATTAAGTTTTGTGTCTCAATCCTCATAGACATTGCACAAGGTCACTTAAGAGGGTCACAACACATGAGAAGGCAGCAGAAAGCTGCTACTCGGTCCTTCCAGGCCAAGGAGTTCAAATAATATGAGACTGCTCTTTCCAAGTTTATATGCTAGCTTGGGTAGTAACTGTCTTGAAATGTTGGCAGCACTGTATCTTCTTAAGGGTGAGAAAATTACTATAAACACCTGTATCTGGTGATTATGGCTGGCTCTCTCCCTCTTCTAGAGGAGTGAGGTGCTGTTTACAAGGTAAATGAAATGTGGGTGGCCCTTTTAAAAGGTATGAAAAAAGCACTTACATCCCATGGCTGCTTCTGAATTGTTGCTCATGAAAGTGAGTAAGATATAAGGAAGTTGATTCTGACTATACCTCAGCGGTATGATTCTGACATACCCTATTGTTTTTGGCAAAAATAGTGTATAGGACAAACCACAGTGTCCAGAGACATCAAAATAGAAATTTTATTAAAGAAAGGAGTTGTCCTTTTTATAAAGTAAGAGGAAAATGTGATGCGATATATCCTGGCCTTGGTGCAAGCAACAGCAGTGTTTCTTCTGAACAGGTAACTACTCTGGCTACATTGTTAAACGTAAATGCAACCAATATTCTTTTGTTAAAACACTTCTGGCTTAAATTTCAAACAAATAAGGAGTTGCATTGATGGGCTTAGGACACACAAAACTGAGGTTTTATTTAATAAAAAAGTCAACTAATTAATTAAGGGCATGTCCTTTCTTTAGATGATAGTGGAAGGAGCCCAGAAAATTTTTTACTTGGCACTTCTCTTTGGATGTGGGTTAGGTTTAAAGTTTGTTTTACTTTGGAAGTCTACTGCCACAGTAAGTATTAGTGGGTTGCTCAGTAGGAACGTGTTGAGATTTACTAGGGTTTGTAAATATCCAGCAGTGTTATAATATGTGCAATAACATAAGCACATAGTGCGTGAACTCTGTGGAAGTCCTGGAAAAATAGTAAAACTTCTGAAATTGTTTTAATTCCTTATATTTGTAAAAATCACAGAGAATGTTTACTTTAGTTTTTAATTTCTTAAGGTCAGTTTCACTGTAATGAGTATGATGGTTTGAGATCAAGATGGTTGAAACAGACACTAGAATCCTTCATCCCAGATCCTTTGATCAACTCAATAACTGTTTCTAAACTAGACGGCAGACAGATTGGAGATCTCAATCCCGAATTATATGACAAGGTAACATTATTACATATTAGCAAATGGTATTTCCATATTTTACTTCTTTCTTTTCCTACGCTGTTCTCTTCTTTTTCAAGACCCAGTAGAAATATTTGGCTTATTGGGGGAAACAAGGTCACAAACAGGCTCTGCAGAGCCTCAGGAATCACTATATGAAGCTTATTGTGCATTTGTTCATGTGTTAGATGGTGTGATGCTAATGAATTCTGAAGACCTTATCGCTGTGTTCTTTGCATGATATGTAATTAGGAAGGGGGAGGGAACAAGTGTGAGAGTTTTTCAGGTGGAGGAACCTTGTGGAGTAGTAATTTCTTCCATTTTTTTTTCCCTTGCTAACTCTACAAAAACATTTCAAAATAATAAATAGATAACTTTTGCCTGTAAAATGGAGAATAAAAAGGGCATTCTAAATGTCTGCAAAAATGAATTGAGTAGATTTTGGCATACAGTGTTCAGAAAGTCAATACTTTTGTTGTTAATCATCTTGTTTGCTCATATTGGTCGTATAGATACTGGTGGATGCTCCATGTTCAAATGACAGAAGTTGGCTATTCTCTTCTGATATTCAGCAAACTATGCTTAGGCTAATACAAAGGAAAGAGTTATCTTCTCTACAATTACAGCTGCTAAGGTGAGATGTGCAAAGAAAAGTTATTAAAGGAGCTTCTTCTAGTTAATGAAAATTATATGGGGGCAAGGTTTGTCATGTTTAATATCCAAATCTAAGTTTCACAAAATGAATAAGTGAAGAATATCTTGTTGCAATTGCTGTTTAGATAGAAGTTAATCTAGGGTAATTTGAATACGGAAATTTTGTGGGGGGTAATGTAAGTAGTGAGGTCTAGATCCTCTACTAACATACTGCTCTGCAGTCCTGTTAACTCAATTGTTAACATACAGGTCCATTTATAGATGTTTCAAAACAGCCTGGTATCTTATCAAAATACTTTCTGTGGACACAGCTAAAATGGTTCCAGAAATATTCCCCAGGTGAAGCAAAAACATGCACAGAATTTTTACTGCCTTTTTTTTTAACCATCTGAAAAAGTAGCTAAGCTGGGCATTTTTTCTCAGGCGTGTTTCTTTTTTGTTCTTCAGCAGAATTATCAAATATGGTTCTTTATTACAGTCTATTTGATCACAGAGCTGTCAGTCAGCACTGGTTACCAGCTGATCATTAGATAGTGCTGCTTCAGAATTTGTTTCCTGGTCCGTTTATATGAAGCATTTGAGTCTACTGTTGCATGTTCTTAACTGCTTGAATTTAATACCCATTTTAGTGTTTATAGCAAGAAACACTACTGGTTGTAACTGATAGGGTATTGCCGTCTTCCAGGCTGGATGACTATTAAAAAAGGTTAAAAAAAAAAGGGGGGGGGGACTTGGAGGGCTTTTTTGTTTGCTTTTTGGGAAAATCCACCCAATAATCCAAATCAAAGTTGTAATGTATTATACTTTTAAATGATGCCAGCCATAGGCTAGCACTTGCGAAACATTTGAAACACTTTCTTTTCTACAACATGAAAAACTGTAGTATGATTTCTCCTTAATGCCTTCTATACTTGAGTATTTTTTGTAAAGTAACAGTCATGCTTGAAGTTACTGTCTTGTGAGTCTTGCCTTCAGTCTCATGAAAGTTCATGTTTTCTGCTGGTTCGTAACTTTCAGCTTGAAAATGAGTAAAAAGTTGCCTACAACTGATTTCTTAAAAAATTATTTTACAAAATGAACCAATAATAGTAATAATACACTATTATACACAAAAGTTAAAATGTTTTAGGAGTTAGATTAAAGTAGAATTATGTTTCCTTCCAAAAACAGTTTGTGGAGCTATTATAATGCTGTATAGGTATTGATAAAATAATAAACTTTTAAGTGCTGCACAATGATTTACCTTGGAAGTACCCATCTGTCAAAGCAAATTGAGGGAAAAAATTATGTATTATTTCAACAACAAAAAAAAACTTTTATGGGAAGTTCCCATTGCAGCAGTTCAAGATAGTTTTGTAAGACTTGAGTCAAAAAAGGCCTAGCAGAAGCCTATGATTTATAACAGAAATATGAGTGTCTTATTGCAGTAATGCATCATGTCACCCGTTTCCTTTGAAGAAATCAATCACATTTAAAACACTGCCCTCTTTCAGTTTTCTCTTTTCAATATTTGTCATATAAAATCCAATTTGTGAACCTCTAACAAAAGAAAGCATATATCATGCAGTGAAATTTTGAAAATTTACATAAATCACTCCAGATTTTAATCCTGAAGTGGAGAACTGTTGACAGCAGGACCCTTGTTTTAAAAAAGGAAACATTCCTGCCACCTCAAATCGTATTTAATTGAACTGGTCCTAAATCTAGAAGAATTTTTTGCTTCTGTTGAAATTATGCTCTACTATACCAACGGCAGTAAGACAAAATGTTTTTGATATGTAACTTGAAGTAAAAGGATGATGATTTCCATTTTGTCACTCACTGTAGCTCTAAGTAGTTACGTAGATTCAACAGTCTATGTGCATGAGGCTTTTTTTTTTTTTTTTTAAGATTTTGGAGCATATGAAATGAATGGTTAGATTCAAGCTGTAAAGATTATAAGGTGTATACAGTAAAATCACAGAATCACAGAATGGTTGAGGTTGGAAGGGACCTCTGGAGATCATCTAGTCCAACCCCCCTGCTCAAGCAGGGTCACCTAGAGCACATTGTACAGGATCACATCCAGGCAGATATTTGACATATACTTAGTAAATGGTATAGCTGTGTGCTGGATGTTTATTGTACTTTTTATCTTATCCCATTAGAATGAATTCACAATACTAATGAAGTCTCAGATCCTGAATGTAATTGAAAAATGGAAATGATGAAATCATTTTTATGGCCAGTGTAGATAATTATAAATCAAAAAATAGGTTTGAAGCCTGGCTCTGATACTTTGATAATATTTGGTAAGGTTGAACCAATGCATTAATCCAGCTATGCTACATCTTATTTGAGTCATCTCATGCACAGTTAGCCCTGATTTATCTGTTCAGATTACCTTGTGCTTAATGCTCATAGACATTTCTCTTCTCAGTTCCCTTATCTATAAAAGAAAAATAAGTATAAATCTGTATCCCAGAAATTTTGTTAAAAGTAATGTAATAAATATTGTGCGATTTGAAGATGAAGCTTAAAGTACATGGGCCAAGTATTACTTTAGCTGTAGTACTTAAGTATAAGGAGCATATTCAAAGAGGGAATACACTCACAAGAGGGGTGAAATGGAAAAGGGAGTTTTATTTTCATTTCTATCAAGTGACATTCAGCCCAAAATTTGGCTTTTCCTCTTTCTTTTTAGTTATGGAAATGTTTCACTTGTAATTCGCTTGTCTTCTTGCATCTTTGAAGCAAATCAGCTTTGGGGGGGAAGCTGGGGAAATCAGGGAGGAAGACAGGGAAGAAAAAGTGTTTTTGCAATACAGTGTAATTTATTAAGTACATAGAGGCTTCAAAGAAAGTGGATTTGATAGAAATGCTGAAACCGTTTCAACTATCTTCCTACTCCAGTCTGAATAAAATTTAAAATGTAAATAAGTGGCATAAACACTGAACAGCAAATTATAAGTAGTGAGGGCACCACTGATTTGAAGGAAATTGAGATTATAATGATTGTTAATGCCATAACCAAAGCATCCCTGCTGAGTGCTATAATATAGGAACACACTGCAAATCTTGTTATTATTTGGAGTGTTCATGCAGAAAACAAATTGCAAAGTAAGTGAGGAATGGTCATTTCCTGTGACTGAATGCCAGCACAAAATGCAGTGATACCAATAAGTGAATCTACCAATGGTATCAGTTCTCAGATAAAAATTAAACTTAGGGTTAAGGCTGAGTGCATGATAACTTAATGGTAAAACTCTTATGGATATTGTGATTATTCCTAGACCAGTTATTGCAGCTGAAAAAAAATGAGTTAGGGTTCAGCTAAAAAAACAACAACAAACAATATGATTTAGAAAATGCAATGAAGGTATTCACACTACTGTTAACTCCTTTATACACAACATCTCACAGTAATTAAACAGTTCTAGTTGGTGTGCAATAGAGTTCTGGTCCAGAGGAGCTCAAACTAACTTAAAGATACGCCATGTCTGACTTCCTCCCCCCCTCCCTCCCTCCCTCCCCCTTTTTCTTCTTGGGAGTTTACTGCAAGGCAGATTGTTAGTTTTGAATAGGTAGAGACGTGCACACACACACACAAAGTTAGCAGAGTTTCAGGGGGTTCTAGGTGCATAAGAAATTTGAAGGGTCCTAAATATTCTGTGCTTTGAATTACTGGTGGCAAAACAAGCCTGCACCGTGTTTTTATTTTCTTAGTTGATTTGTTTAGAGTTGTATGTGTTCTCATTTTTCAGAACTCAGAGTGAAGCATTATATTTGGGTTGAGAAAATAGGGAAACACTTTATTCTTCCTAGTTAATGCAAAGTTTGAATCCCTGCATTACTTATAAATATATAAGGAACAATGTCTGGCTGTCCATTACATATGTATCTTCTGTTATATCCCCTGTGCAACTGGAGTCCAATGGCAAGGTATAATGGATAAGAACTTTGTTTTGCTTTGAATGTTGGTCATAATATGGTATTTGAAATTGCTGATTTGTTCTTTGTAAGAAAAGGTTACCAGAAGTATTTTATTTCTTGTTGAAATGTTTGGGGGAGAGTGGGGGGAGGGTTGTGCACATGTTTTACTTGGAAGAAAATAAAGCCTCAACTGAAATATTCTGAACTTAATTTTCTGGAATAATGGGAACTTACACCATTAGTTAATGTCAAGTGCAAGTAAGCAGGTGCTGTGCAAGCACCTTCATAAAGCTTCTGATCCTTGTTTGTTTTGGTGCTTCAGTCCTGGACTTCACTGGAGCAGAGATTGCTGATCATGCAGCCACTTTGTACTGTGGCTTACAGATCAGCACGTGTGGGAAGTAAAATGAGATTGATGTTTTCCCTTGAGTCGTCAGGTAGTATTGGCAACCCTGGTTAATCTAACATGCCACTGGACTCGCATTATATTCTCAAGTCCAGACCTCTGAAAATATTTCTTTCTTGGAATAAATGTTAAAAACTTTTTGTGAAAACTTAAGGCACAACTATAACAAAGCTTAAGTCACAAGTTACTCTGTTTTCCATGGTATGTGAAGATTAGTGACATGGTCTCATAGAATAATTCACTTTTTTCTTTCTCTAAAAGAACATCTTTTTCATGCAATGTGTAGTAAATGCTGTGAATTACTGAAAAAAACTGATGTTCCTTCCTCACATATTCAGTGTCACCTCATCACCTCTATATTTTCATTGAAATGTAAAGTTTTTGACATAGAGTTAGAAAAGTAATTACAAAGCTATTTCTACTTTTTATTCAGTGTGCTGTTAATTGTTTTTCTGTTTTAAGACAGGCAAAAATTGTTTTCTATAAGTAGGCAGAATACCACTGTATCATTAGTAACATTAATGCATCACCTAGTAATACAGTAGAAGTTAGGGTTTTGTTTCCTGCATTAAAATTCTCCCTTCTTTAATTATGCTGAGCATTTACACAGCTAAACATACGGAATCTTAACTTAGATACATTGTTGTGGTGTATGCACTGAGTAGTACAGGCGTACCTCATTTTATTGTGCTGCGCTTTATTGCACTTTGCAGATACTGTGTTTTTTACAAATTGAAGGTTTGTGGCAACCCTTCATCGAGCAAGTCTATTGGCGCCATTTTTCCAACAGCATGTGCTCACTTTGTGTCTCTGTGTCACATTTTGGTAATTCTCACAATATTTCAAGCTTTTTCATTATTATTATATCTGTTATGGTGACCTGTGATCAGTGACCTTTGATGTTACTATTGTAATTGTTTTGGGGCACCACGACCCGCACCCATATAAGACAGCAAACTTAATCAATCAATGTTGTGTGTGTTCTGACTGCTCCACCGACCGGCCGTTCCCCCATCTCTCTCCCTCTCCTCGGGCCTCCTTATTCCCTGAGACACAACAATATTGAAATCAGGGCAGTTAATAACCCTGCAATGACCTCTAGGTGTTCAAGTGAAAGGAAGAGTCGCATGTCTCTCACTTGAAATCAAAAGCTAGGAATGATGAAGCTTAGTGAGGAAGGCACGTCAAAAGCCGAGACAGGCCGAAAGCTCGGCCTCTTGCGCCAAACTGTTAGCCAAGTTGTGAATGCAAAGGAAAAGTCCTTGAAGGAAATTAGAAGTGCTACTCCATCAGCAAAAAGATTACAACTCGCTAAAGACTCAGATGATGGTTAGCATTTTTTAGCAATAAAGTATTTTTTAATTAAGTTATGTACATTGTTTTTTTAGACATAAAAGTGTGCTATTGCGCACTTAGACTACAGGATACTGTAAACATAACTTTTATATGCACTGGGAAAGCAAAAAAATTGTGTGACTTGCTTTATTGCAATACTCGCTTTATTGCAGTGTTCTGGAACTGAACCCACAATATCTCCAAGGTATGCCTGTACTTAAATCTAATGCTGCAAGAAAACACATTCACTTCCTGTTGCTGTCGTTGTTACTATGTTGTTCTGAACTGCACTGTCTCTCCACAGCAGCAAAGCTTGATTAAAGAGAGGAGTAGAGAAAGTATAATGACTGGGGCATGGAGAGAATACTTGAACTCATGTCAGTGTCTCCTGTGCGCTTCTGCCACTGCCCATCACCAAAGTATGAAAAAGGGTTATTTTGACACAGATGGGATCTCCTTATTGTTTTGACGTTGGCTTTGGGAGAAACAAAGCAAAACCTTTAAGATATGGGCCGTGTGACTGTGATGTGTCTGGACTCTTCTAAGAGGAAGAAGGAAATGCATGATGCCTTTAGTCAATAAGAAGAATAGGATTCAAGATAAAAGGAAACACATTTTGAGGTGCTTTACTTCTTGAATGGCTTATAAAAGGGTTGATAATTTTATTCTGATCAGACATTAACTAGGATATTGAAAAGAAATACATCCCAGTTGCCAGAAGATGGCACTGTTGAAGTGTTGCATTGTTTTAAACTTGCCCTAAAACCTGTGTAATTTTTTACTTTAATATGGAAAATGGTTAAATGAGCAATGTAATTAATGGTGACCCTTCGAGTGGCATGCAGAACATGCACCCAAGCATAGGAGGAGTGGGCTGGACATGCAGGTGCTTGCTATAATATGAAATAGTGTACCATAATGTTTTTATATCCAGTTATTATATGCTGTTTTTAAAAGGATGTTTGAGACACCAAGACTTTAAAAATGATCAAAATGACAACCTATCATGTTGTTTAATTTTCTTGCAGTGTGAAAAATCCCTTTTTGGGATTCTAGATAACTACATTTTAGTTGCATGTGGAAGTGTTTCAGTTTAAGTTGTCATGTGGCTCTAGAGTGGTCTTCTTTCCTAAGGTGCTAAATAATCATATTGCTCTATTTTACCTAGTTTATTTTTAGCGTCTCACTCCTCCATTGTTAAATTTAAAGTAAATCCTGAGAAACAAACTAAATAAAACTGTTTTAAAATAATATATTGCTTAAAAAAATCTTATCTAGTATTCTTGCAATGTGTGGAGTTAGAATAGATAACCTTAATACATCTTTTGTACCTCTGGCTTCCATAGTACAATAAGGTGTGCTGTTGACTTTGTTTCCAAAGACACATCCTGAAAAAATATATGAATAAAATGGAGTGTTTATTTAGAATGACGAGAGGAGCAATCTGTGTATGTTCAGTTGTTTTAGAGTAGCTCCTGAATGGGATGACCACCACCCTCTTAGTTGGTTGACAGCTTTACTCTTATGCTTATATGCTGGAAGGATTTAAGTGTGGATTCAGTGACCGTAAAGTGGTAATGTGAGTAGTTTAAAGCAAACGGGGGAAGCATGAGAAGCATCAGGCAAGTTTCTACGGAATGATGTGCAGGTGAATCTCAATCTAACCTGCAGTGTTCCTGCTATTGCAATTCCAGGCCACTGATGATTTTAAAATACCATTAAACATATTAGACTCTTTGATATTACAGTGGGTCTCCTGAATTGTGATGCACTGGTATTTTCTAAAGTTGCATTCAGTAGCCAAGAGAAGAGTTGACTTTTTAATTTAGCATGTATGTCTTCCTGTACCAAATATGCCACAGTGCTTGCAGTTTTATAATATAATTACATCTTTTGCATAATGTTTTATATTGTCCCCTGGAAGAGCTAACCTTGGAGATCCTATTTGCAGGCTTTTCATATTAAATAGGTCTTGTAAATGAGCTGTGTTGGATTTTACAGTGCGATGGCATCAAATATTAGCCAAAATTCTTAAGAGACACTTTACTGCTCAATCTTCTGGATTAGAAAGCGGTGCTACAAATTAAACCTGAACAAACTAATTTCAGAAAGATAGATTAAAAATGCTGGAATGAAAACAAAGGAAACAGGTAGTCAAAAGAGGCATTTAAAAAACTGCTTTCATTTGTCATAGATCAGAATATTACCTAACTTACTGAAGCTCTTGCCAGTACTTTGTCAGAAATACATACTGTTAGCTACCTGCTCCGCTTTACAATAGTTTTCTTTGGTACATCTGGGCATATTTTGATTGGTCTCACAGGCCAGATAGAAGCAGCGTAAACACTGCCCTTTTAAATGGACAGCTGTGGCAGGAGCAGAACAAATGCAAACGAAGACAACAGGTGGAGAGACATCAGAGACAATTTAAGGACCAATGTTTGTGCTTTTGTACACTGCTAAGGAGTATACATGTATTTGTGGGGTAGGAAGAACACACTAAAAATCTACTCAGAGTTCAGTAATTCAAATGCATGTGGATATTTGCAGAATTTTAGAAAATTAAATATGGAAGGGTCATCAGGAGGACATCTGCTCTGTCTTACTGTCTCAAGGTGACATGATGTATGTCATCCGTTACCAACATTTTTATAAAACATTCTTAAATTTTTTTATAGATTCTCAGAAAGAACTCAGAGGCCTGAGATAAGCTTGCAGTTTTGGGATAGCTTTAGCTAATTTTGGAAGTATGCTAGAATGATGTTCATTAAGTCCAGTTAAGCTGAAAATATTCAGACCACCTAAGTACTTCGTAACCTGTTCTTTACCTATAATAGGCTGAACTTGAGCTGCTTTCTAACTTATGCTAAATGTGCTAGCCATCTGCTCATTCTCCATCTTTTTACTGAAGACTGATTCAATAAAGGCATTAAACACTGATTTTTTTTTATTTTTTTTTAGCATCTGTTGAGAGAGCTGTTCGCTTTCGCTGTCTAAAGTTAGGCTAGTATAAAATGCAATAAATTAAATACATAATTTATTGCTTGTTGATTAACCTAACCAGGAGTCATAGAAGAAATGAGAAGGGCACGTTTACATTGCCAGGAAAAGAAATTGGGTGTAATACACAGGAATTTTCACCTGGGAAGCTGAACACAATTGTATAATCTCTGTCTGAAACAGTCATTTGTCCTGGTGTTTTCTTACTATTTTGGACAGAACTTTTTCAGAGCTGCTTTGATCCCGCTTGTGATAAGGCTTTTTATTATTATTTTTTAATCAGTTCTTTTCCTGAAAAGGCCCAATCCTGTTAAAAGGACTAGTCTTTTCCTCTCGTATTTTCATTCTTTTCTCAACTGTTTTCATTCAGATATCACACTTAACATCTCTTCAGCTTGTCTCTTGAGGAATTACTGTTTTGGTGTCATTGTTTTTTTCATCTGGGGAATGAATCAGATTCACTGCATTTGGAAGCTGCTCACTTCATCTGATTTGAGATTTGTTTGTTTTTTTTTCTTTCTTGGTTTGTCTTTTTAGTTTTCCCATGTAGTTTTTTTGGTCAATGCAGTAGCGTCAGTAATATCCACCAGTCTAGAATTGTTCTGTGTATTTCCATACAGCATGACTGTGTATCTCCAAGAGTCCATGCTTCCAGAATTTGACGTGCCCTTATGCACAGGCAGAATTCCCTGTGACACACTTGCAGTCCCCTGAGCACTAACCTTGGTGTCTCTGTAGAATGCACAAGTAGAGTAACAGCATTCACCTGCTGAGATACTCTTGTAGTCTTTAAACAAGAGAGGTTTGGTTTTAATTTTGTGTTTTAATATGGTATTTGCTTCAGCCCCATGGTATCTGTTTTCCAGAAGCAATGAGGTGATCTGTTTATTTACTGGCATATAAATCAATCTTTGAACAATTATGTCCTTGAAGCCTCCAGAGTGTATGATTAAAAGGAATTATTTTAAGAGAGCACTTTAATAGCAAACGAACTTTTAGTGCAGCTTCCTCTTTCAGTTATGTGGTGTTACCAGATTTGAGGAATGCTCTTCTGTGATAGAAGATTTGAGGGTTTTTTTCTTCCTTACTCTTTTAATTTGCAATAGCTGAATATGGATTGCAGATCTCATTTCCTTACTCTCATAGGCTACATTTTATCCCTGTGAACAAGACCTTGGGGATCTGCTTTAATGGAAAGTAAACAGTCTATTTAAAATTAGATTCAGCAGGGAAGCTGAAAAGAGCCTCTGACATCAATTGTTATGAAAATTTCATGAAATTTAAAATCTTAAACCACTATTTTGCCTTTGTTTAGTCAAAATTTATCAACAGGTTAATAGGTGAAGGGCAGATAAACCATCAGACAATATGGTCTGCTAAATCATATTTCCTTAGGAAATCAGATAGAAAAGTGGTGACTCAATCAAACCCACAGCCCTGTTACCTGCCAAGTTGCAGAAATTGCAGAGATGTTTATAAAATTACAGTACCGTAATTAGTCCAGGTTATTAGTGCAAATGTATGTTTGGATATTTGTTCATGCAAGCTATCTAACTATTTAACTAGCACTTTTGATGTGGTATAATCTGGTTTGTATACACAGTTGCAGCATTTTTACAGTTTTGTTGCCTATATGAATGCTTGAAGTATATTCTGCAGCTCTGAATGGATGCTGCTTCCTACTTCTCATTGTTGTGTGAAAATACCTTCAGTTAACTGGGAATACATAAATAAATGAGAAAGCAAAAATGTGTTGCCGGTAGTTTCCTGAGTTGCCAATTATATTCTCTGTTAAGAGTGTTTTATGAAGTTATTTATTTTTCTTCTGTATGTTTATTTATAAATCTAGATTTATAAGTCTTATTTGTCCCCCCTCCACAGAATATCTCACTTCTTATGGTGAATATTTTTTTCATTATTTGCAGGTCTGCTGTTAAAGCGTTGCGTCCAGGTGGATCACTGGTCTATTCTACATGTACTCTCTCGAAGGCAGAAAACAGCGATGTAATAAATCTCATTCTAAACTCATGCAGTAATATTCTGCCTGTAGATATAAGTGATATGAGCAAAGCTGTTTCCCAGGAATTCACTCTTCTCAGTGGTACACGGCAGCATGAACTTCTGGTTCTCCCAGAGAAGGAGAAAGCATGGGGTCCAATGTACGTAGCTAAATTAAAGAAAATAATATAGTCCATATGATGCCTTTTAGTTTATTATAAGGGATATGTGATTAATTCATATTTTTTCTAATATACTGTGTGTATATAAACTGTAGTAGATATCCAAGTCAACTGAACTTAGAACTTTGCAGTTTAGTATCAGCTGTTCTCAAATGAAAAGGAAGTTAGAAACTTGACTTAGTTTAGCTTAAAATCCAGAATGTCTTATAATGAAGATTTGTGGGCTTCTGTGAAGTCCTTTTGAAATCAGGGAAACTTTGTGTTATTTTCACCGTGATGCTCTGAAATGGACTTTTATCTTAGAATAGTGGCTTGTGTTGTGGTTTTTGCAAAGTTTTTTAAAATTGCTATTTTGGTTTTGGTACAGTATACCTTTAAATAAATGGTTTGAATGGTGCCTGCTTCTAGGGTCATGGAAATCCTGCAGTTATTCTCAAACATGTCTAGAAATCTGTTTTTCTGTAAGAGCTGATTTGTATGCAGAGTCTGTCATCTAAGCACTGACTATTCCAAGCAGTGGCAAAACAGGTTTCGTATTTGCTGAGTTGTTTACTGGTAAGAACTGCCTTTGTTTACAGTCGTAAAGGTCAGCGGCTATATTGACACCAGCTTTTTCTTTTATTATATTTTTTTATTTTATCAAAATTTAAATTGAAAGAGTAAATTATATTGAGAGGCCCTTAAAACAGTGTATTTGGATTTGTTTAGCTTTGATATTCAGTTTGTGGCATAATGCAGTATATCCAGCAGGCGATAAAGCACGTGCTTGAAACAGAACCAGAATGATTAATAACTCCAGTAATGGCACAGTGTTCAGAGAATTCTGTTACATAATTATAGTCATAATGAGCAAAACAGACAGTATGGAGAAGTGGTTTATCCACTGAGTTATGATATGTTGTGTGAGTTTGTGGTGTCCCATCTGTGGTGTGCAAGGAGAGCAAGTCCCACTGAGAACGGGTACTAATGTTGTTCTCATGCTTCTTCAATTCTGCTACACGATGCTATGGATAAATATGGCTATATAGACATGCATGCCCATGTTCATGCATATACACATGCAAACTGTATTTTCATATGTATTGCCTGTAGATTAGGTGTAACTTACGATTGAGCAGTGCTTGGATTATGCTTATGAGTATTACGTATTAGGTTGTATGTCAGTCTCAAAGCAGAACGGAGCCCTTTCATCCCTCCCTTAGCACAGAGAGCAGAGGAGTCCTTTCCCTGTTTAAACCTTACAGTAATTGTTTTTAAGGAATCATGTTTTGAAAGGGCAGAGGGATTTCCGATAGATGAGTTGTATGTGTTGAAATGTGTGTGTGACTATTTATGTTTTTCATATCCATTTTGTATGTACATCTGTATGTGTAATCATAAGGTTTTTGCAATCACAAACATCATTTGTTAATGCAGCTTTGATTTTTCTGAATATAAAAGGACATAAATGGTAAATATTGGAAAAATTACCAGGTAATTATTGATTATGCACCTTGTCAACAAAAGCAGGATTTCTGTCTGTGAGGTTTTCTGTCAGAAGCTCCATCTAAGCACATCAGAAATGCAGTAGTTCTTCATTAGTTTCTCAAATAATTCTGTTGTTGTAAGCTCAAAAATTGCTTGTTACAATTGTGACTAAAATGCCTTTTTCCCTCTGAAGAATTCAATTGACTTTTTGCTGCCTTTATTCTTCGCTCAACTTGTTATGCTGATGAGCCTCAACTCTGTGTTCACCTCAGTTCTCTGTCAATATATTCATAGCAGTGAAGCATTTTAACATTTGTCCCCGCTGCAAGCATTATGGTTGCTGGGAGCTTCCTGTCCATGGCGTCAAGAGCAGTGAGATGGCTGGTTCAAAAGGACGGCACCTGACCTAAAACCTTAGTTACTGTTGCCTAAAAACAGATGCTGATCTTGTGCAGTAGCTTTGCTTCTTTAGGCTTCCGTGGCTAAGATGAGTTGGGCAGTTTGCCTTCAGAGTAGACATAGCTCATCCTCTGGAGACATTTCTCAGCTTCTCCTGCCAAATCCTGACCTGTATGTTCAGAAAATGAAGCATTTATACAATTGTGCATTAAGCGAGACATTGCCTGTCCAACAAAAAGGTTAAAACATTTTGGGTTACGTACCAAAATATTTTATATATATGTATGTTTGTGTGTGTGTGTGTGTGTGTGTGTGTGTGTGTATGTATATATAGTGACAGCCATTTAAAAATCAAAAAATTTGTTGGAACAAATATAACTTAAAATAATGTTCTGAAATTGCTCATTTTAGTTTGTTTTTTGCATTTTGCTTTTTCAAGAGGAAAACGTAACTGATTGATGGAGCATTTACTGACTTTCCAGTCTGTTACCATACAAGTTGTCTTGCATATGCCTTCTCAGCAGCAGGCAGTCTCATAGGCCTTTACTTCTGAAATTCTGAGACTTAGTCCATGTTTTGACCTTCATGTAATACAGATCATCAAACATCAAAATGAGAGAGGTATGATTCAGAGGGCCTTCAAAGAAATACAGTAGCTAAAGTGTTATTTGCCCTACTAAATTAAATAACTCCAGAATCTCAGGAAGCCCAGGAAGACTTCCTACATTAATGGAAAAGGTCACTTTATCTAAATGTGTGTTGGAGGCCAGAATAAGAAGCAGTATCAACAATTTCTGTACACTCACCAAAAATACATACCTACACACACACACACACACACACTTTTTTTTCCTGGTGTTATATTGTCTGACAGAGTTGGCTTTAAGAACAAATGTAAACCTGCAGTTTCCCCTTAGGGTTAATAAAAGAAAGATGGGGCATCATTGCTGTACTGTCACAGTGTGTTTCACTCCACAGGGGGAGGGAGTTGGGCTGCTAAGGAAAAGAGAAACACTTTCTTTCTCCTTTCGAGGCTCAGGAGAATCCTGCCTGATCCGTTATTGCTCTCCATCAGGTAGTGAGATTCTTCCAAGAATTTTTCCTATACATGGGCCTCTGTTTTGAGAGGGCTGCAGAGATCAATAAACCTGTGTCTCACCCCTGCACTGTTCGCTGCAGGAAATAAATGCGTAAGGTACCAAGCTGCTTTGGTGTATGAGCTTCCATGGTCATCCTCTCTCCTAGTCTGTGATGAAAAATGTTTGAGGTGCCCGTGTGCTATTGAATTGTCAGCAGTGTCTATGAAAACTTAAGAGGATATAAAGTGTATGCAACTTGAGGCACAGAAGTTACTAACGTATGCAGATGATACTGTGTTTCTATGAAAAGACCTAACAGCATCTGTTCCAGAAACATTAAATGTAATATCCAAATTTGGAGTCATCTCAGGCTACTGGATGAAATAACAATACCCTTGTCAAAATGCTTTCCATCAGTTTTATTTGCCCTGTGGAAATTGAAATGGAAAGCCAAGAATGTGAATTACTGAGGAATGTAATTAAAATATGTGGTTAAACCAAATGGTTGAGGAGAATATGGACTAGGTAATCACAAACAGAACAAAGGGATCCTTGAAAACTGAACTTTGATGAATCTCAGTGTATTGGCAAATCCCTGTGAACTGTGAATTGCATTAGACTTAAAATATGCAGCAAGGCCTCCTGATTTATTTAAAAGCTGCACTGAGTTCTGCATAACCCTTTGCTGATCTCCTCTAGTTTCTTTTAACTAGTTTAAAAATGTACCACAAAGGAAAAAAAAAAGGCTAACTAATGAGTGTTATTTATTTTGTTTTGTAGCAGATGAATACTAGTCCAGGGAGCTGTGGAGAGTTTTCTATTCTGTTCTAATTGGTTCTGGCTGATAACAGGGATTTGGTAAGCATATGTAGAGGGAGAGGGGGTGAGAAGAGAAAAGCAGAAAGGAGGGGAGGTATGCCTGTGGAGGCAAGGGGGAAGGCTTGCACCTGTGAGAAAGCAGCTTCCAAGCAAAGTGTACTACTTGAAAAGCATTCTTTCAGGATGCTTTTTTTCAGGACACTTTTCAAGTGTCCTTTTAGGTACCTCTTAGATACTTTTAATGTCTTACTTTAAATGTCCTTCTGCTCACCTTCAGGATAATGCTGCAATATATTCCCTTTTTACACCTTTTTCTCAGGGAATTGTAAAGACATTTCCTTCCTATATCCTGCCTTCTCTTTCAAGAGCAAAGTCAGCCTCTCTATCTTAGAGGAATTTGCAGCCCCAGGGAAAAGGCAGATGAGCAAGCTGAGGGCAAGAAAATGAGCATTTTTGTTGTGTCATGGAGTAGCCATGAAATCTGCATAATCTTTGAGAAAAGCAAATAAGAGAGTGTTTTTGCAACCACTCATGATCAGATTATGCGTAGCACATAGCAATATCACTATACCTCAAGATAGTAGAGATAACTGGAACTCAACTACGATTGTGCTTTTCTGCCATTTTCTTTTCAAACATACAAAAAGTAATTTTCCTGTTAGTTTCTTTGTTGTTTTTTTTTTATATGTCACAATAAGACACACAAGCCTTATATAAAGGCAACTTCAATATTTGCCAAATTTTATCCTTTATCTAATGACATCTGACATGGTTCTATTATGGCTTGTCAAAAGCATTCTCCACTGTGGAATAGAGTGGAAAAATAGATTACACACACAAATGACTGTGGACTGTTACACTCAACTAGGGGACTAACGAGCTCTTGGCTTTCTTATTATGATGTGCAGTAAGAGAGGGAAGTATACTGAAAGAGGGGTACAGTAAAAAGATTAAGACTACAGCAATGGAAGAAGAATGTGAAATACTAAATGAGAGATACCACTGCTTTTACCAGTTTTGATTCGGATGGAGCAGTAGCAACGTTGAACCCCCTGTAGGAAAAGGTCTGTGAGTGGGTGGTGGGGAGAGGAGAATTCCTTGGAGGAGTATGGATAATAAAATATTTGGAACCCCCATTACATGTGTTGGGAATGGGGAGGTTCTGCTTAGTTAATTTTGCTGTCTTAGTAGAAAAATGTCTTTTGAGGACTTTGATTATGAAAACTGGGGTTTTGCTTTGAATTTACAAAGTATTTAAATCAGCTATGACCACTAAATAGAGCGTGGCTGCCTGATTTCTAGCAAATGGCTGTGTTTTGGTGTGGTGTTTTACCAGAAATACTGCATTGGTGAGAGAAAGTTTTGAGAATCAGATCTGGGTTCAGTAGTCTGCTCTGTCACTGAATATGGCCTACTGGGATGCTTACTTAACTTTATGAAATATTGGCTAAAAATGAGACTTTATTTTCTTCCAGAAGAAACTTAAACAGCACATATCAGCCATCTCTTACTTCCAGAAAAATAAGTAAAAGTGAAAATCATTTAAGTTTTCAGTTATCAGTTTGTCAAAGTTGGGGCAAAAAGCACGGGGCATACACAGTCACTACTCTCATCTGTTAGATGGTGCTGATGTGTCTGCCTCCAGCACATGATTTTTGACTGAAGGTGGCTTTTTCTCTAAGGCAGACTATAGCAATTGTGAAACATTTGTCAGAAAATGCTTTCATTGGCTAATCTTTCTAGCTGCCTCATAAGCTTTCAAAGGTTCTAATGGGCTTGGCAGGTTTTTTCCTTAGCAGTGTGCATAGTTTCCTATAGAAGCAGGTGCCATAGAGCTCTCATGACCCCATTTGATAAATGTTTCTTTGGTAGTAACCAAAATAAAATTCTTTCTTTAAAAAAGTCACAACTACTCTGGAGAGGAATGGATTGAACATAACCTAGGCTTCACACAGTTTCCCCTTTATAAGTCTCTGTGTATTTCACTGAAGAATTTCCACTCCCTACAGCTCTGTTTAAGGTGGACACTTGCATAAATGTTTCCTCACTGTTGCAATGGGCTTATGTTCCTGTAACTGTGTGTTGGTTCTATAGATGTGGCAGTATTGTGATCACTGACCAGTGTGCTGTGATGGTGCAAGTCCTTCATAGTCATGGAGGAAAAGAAACAGATCTGTTACCCTAAAACTGTAAGTAATCAATTCCATAAGAGGTTTTCAGAAGTTATTTAGAGCTAAGTATTTTGTCAAAGAAGATAAAGCACTAGAAGGCAGCACAACTACCCAAATTTGAATGAGAATAGCACTTCAGCTAAGGTTAGTGATACACTTGCATTGTTTTTTCCAAAATGATGCTTCCCTGACTTAGAAAGATGGCTTTCATCTTTAAAGACCGTAACAGTTTGGCCTGACCTTACTTCTGACAAGTCTAATCAAATAAAGCCATGAAAATAAGCAAGAAGAGGCCCATTTGCATGCAGCATTAGAGTAACTCTCACAGGGATCCAAGAGAGATTTAGATTAGCTGTTGCTGTTTCTTTGTCACTCTCATATTATTCTGTTGTAATACTTATATACCAGCACCTGTGTCAATGATGGGCACTGACACAACTCCTTCTGATCCTCCCTTTGTCTCAAATAACTTACTTTGCTACTTCAGAAAATCTCTGGAGATGTCTGCCTTGCTTCCATAAGAATCTGAGAATGAATGGCTTTCAGATGGCGTACTTCAGTATGGTACAAACAGACTAACAAGGCAAAATTCCATCTCTGAATAGATGTTCTTGTGGTCTTTTAACTGGCTTAGAAGTCTCATGAGTTTGCTATGTATAAAAATGTAGTTTACATTTCAAATGCACTTTTTTCCCTTTATTTAATGTGCTCGGTTCTGTTAAGCATCCTCCCCAAAAGAGAAAGTAAATTGGTGCTCTCTGCCCTAAGTAAAACAGAGGGTAGCACAAGTGTGTTAAGGCAGAGGCATGGACAAGGAGAGCAACACGAAGGTAACAATAAAATTGTAATTTAATCTTTTTATGATTTGATTTTTATGATTATAGCCTTACTGTCAGGCATGTGTGTAGAGAGAGCTGAGAGTTAAATGGAGTTTACTGGTTTGGACATTTCATTAGATTGTGCCCAGAAATAAGCACAGCCCCAAATTCCTCATCCTCTCTGATGACATTAGGACTGCCTGTACTGAGGGTTTGGTGTTAAGAGTACCTGATGAACATATGGTTGAAAAGCATCTCCCACATCACCAGTTCTAGTTCCCCACTTTGATAAGTCTCAAATCATATCCCTGCCATAAACTGATAAAGCTTTATCTTAAATGTTTCGGGTTTTTTGCCTTCGCTAGAATACAGATCTGGAATCACATTACTCAAGATGTAGAAAACTAAATGGCAGCCTAAATGTATTCACAGCCAGTTAATGCCTAGTTGTTCTTGAGCCAACATTGGGCTTAAGCGTTAAATATGATCTTTGTCCTTCTCAAATGAGGCTCCAACATTTCCTTCTAGTACAGACCAAAGAGTAGCATCCCACCTGGGATATCTTCTAGGAGAGATTTAGATGAGATAAGTGCACATCCCTGCCTGCTTCCTGTGTTCACTACCACACCAACAAGAAATCAGCAGCTACTACTGCCTTCATTTGGGGATGGTAGGCCAGAAAAGACATGGAAATATGTGTGATAAAGTTCTTAAAAGTATTTCTCTGGTTGTCCCAACGTGAAATAAGATGATAAGGGAAATTTTTGAGTAATATCTTAGGCTATTTGGGGGGGGGGGGGTTGCTAAGTTGGTTTATTTTCAGGAGAGAACTAAGCAGTTTGTGCAACTGAAAAGATAAAGTGCCAAATGGGCAATGTGAGGACATAGCATCCAAAAATTTTGTAAGTAGGTTGTGCTTCCTTTTAAATTTACAATTTGTGCTACCTCTGTGTTATTGCAATAAGAAAATATTGACATTAGAGAGCGCAGCTAACAGAGGCAGCGAACAGACGCAGCAGTTTGCGCAGCAGTTTGCGCAGCAGGGCGCACGAAGGTACCTTCGTTTCTGTTCCCTGTGGTGTACGCTTCCTCAAGTATGGTCATGACACACTGCAGAGCACATTCCCCAGCGGCTGTTGGAGTTGCTGTGTCAGAGGCTGCGACCCAGACAGACCCTCTGACAGTAGATGCAGCTCTACAGGTCTCAGGCTGCAGGGAGTGCTTGGGGCCTCTCCGGGAGGCCTGGGCTGGCAGTCAGCTCTCTTGCAGGAGGTGTGCTGCTGTTGATGAGTTGTGTCATCAGGTAAGAGAGTTACGGGAGGAGGTCAGTAGGCTGCGCAGCATCCGAGAAGCAGAGCAAGAGATAGACAGGGTATTCTCGGAGACTGTGCAGCTTCGGGAGTCCCAACCCCCTGCAGCAGTGGAGTTGCTAGAGGGCTCTGTGCTGTGTGAAACGGTACATCATAACATCGTAGAAGAAGACTGGAAACTGGTCACTGCTCGTGGGAGGAGAAAGGCTCCTACTCCTCCTGAAGACCTGAAGCTGAAGAACAGGTTTAGTGCCCTCCAGGATGAGGAGGAGATGGGCATGGCTGCCAGGGAAGTACCTGGGACAACAGACCCTGTGCCCTGCCGGAACGCCCGGAAAAAGCGGCGGGTGACTGTTGTGGGGGACTCCCTGCTACAGGGGACAGAGGCATCTATCTGTCGACCTGACCTCTTGTCTAGAGAGGTTTGTGGCCTGCCAGGGGCTCGTGTGAGAGATGTCATGGAAAGACTGCCAAGGCTTGTCCACGCTTTGTAATATTACCCACTGCTGCTCTTTCATGTGGGCGCCAATGACACCAAGGGCAAACTGGAGACCATCAAGCAGGATTTCAGAGCTCTGGGGATGGTGGTCAAGGGTCTGGGAGCCCAGGTCATCATCTCCTCCATCCTGCCAGTGAGGGGGATGGATGAGAGGAGGAGGAGACAGACTTTCCAAGTTAACAACTGGCTGCGCCGCTGGTGTTGGCAACAGGGTTTTGGTTTCTACAACCATGGGACTCTGTTTGAAGATCGACAACTGCTGGGGAGAGATGGGATCCACCTCACAAGGCGGGGCACACGGGTCTTTGCCAACAGGTTGGCCAACCTGGTAAGGAGAGCTTTAAACTAGGAAGGATGGGGGAAGGGGAGAGTTATAGTGCCAGGGTAGTTGGCAAAAGACAGCTCAAGTCAGGATGCCTCCAGCAGGTGAATGCAGCCAGGGAAGTGTGCATGGGATGTGGCTATGGAGGACCGTCTTTTACCCCTCCTGGGAAACCTGCATGCTCGATCACCTCTCTGAAATGCCTGTACACCAATGCATGCAGCATGGGGAACAAACAGGAAGAACTAGAGATCTGTGTGCAGTCACAGGGCCATGATCTCATTGCCATTACAGAGACATGGTGGGATAGCTCGCATGACTGGAGTGCTGTCATGGATGGCTATGTGCTTTTTAGGAAAGACAGGCCAGGAAAGCGAGGTGGTGGAGTTGCTCTTTATGTGAGAGAGCAACTGGAATGTATTGAGCTGTGCCTAGGGGTGGATGAAGAGCGAGTCGAGAGCTTATGGGTAAGGATTAAAGGGCAGGCTAGCATGGGGGACACTGTTGTGGGTGTTTACTACAGGCCACCTGATCAGGATGAGGAAGTCGGTGAGGCCTTCTACAGACAGCTGGAAGTAGCCCCACAATCACAGGCCCTGGTTCTCATGGGGGACTTCAACCACCCCGATATCTGCTGGAAAGACAACACAGCTAGGCACAAACAGTCCTGGAGGTTCCTGCAGAGCATTGGTGACAACTTCTTGACACAGGTGGTGGAGGAGCCAACAAGGAGAGGTGTGCTGCTGGACCTCGTACTAACAAACAAAGAAGAACTGGTTGGAGATGTGAAGGCTGGGGGCAGCCTTGACTGCAGTGACCATGAGATGGTGGAGTTCAGGATCCTGCGAGGAGGAAGCAGGGCACTAAGCAGGATCGCAACCCTGGATGTCAGGAGAGCAAACTTCGGCCTCTTCAGGGACCTACTTGGAGGAATCCCACAGGTTAGGGCCCTAGAAGGAAGGGGCGTTCAAGAGAGCTGGTTAATATTCAAGCATCACTTCCTCCAGGCTCAAGAGCGGTGCATCCCTATGAGTAGGAAGTCAAGCAAAGGAGGCAGGAGACCTGCATGGATGAGCAAGGAGCTCCTGGCAAAACTCAACCAGAAGAAGGAAGTATACAGAAAGTGGAAAGGGGGACAGGCCACTTGGGAGGAATATAGGAACGTTGTCAGAGTATGCAGGGATGCGACGAGGAAGGCTAAGGCCCGTTTGGAATTAAATCTGGCAAGAGATGTCAAGGACAGCAAGAAGGGCTTCTTCAAATACATCAGTAGCAAAAGGAAGACTAGGGAAAATATGGGCCCTTTGCTGAATGGGGTGGGTGCCCTGGTGACGAAGGATGCAGAGAAGGCAGAGTTACTGAATGCCTTCTTTGCTTCAGTCTTTACTGCTCAGGCCAGCCCTCAGGAATCTCAGACCCTGGAGGCAAGAGAGAAAGTCTGGAGAAAGGAAGACTTTCCCTTGGTTGAGGAGGATCATTTAAGCAAATTAAGGGTTAGAGATCATTTAAGCAAACTTGACACCCACAAATCCATGGGCCCCGATGGGTTGCACCCACGAGTGCTGAGGGAGCTGGCGGACGTTATTGCTAAGCCACTCTCCATCATCTTTGAAAGGACATGGAGAACAGGAGAGGTGCCTGAAGACTGGAAGAAAGCCAATGTCACCCCACTCTTCAAAAAGGGCAAGAAGGAGGCCCCAGGGAACTACAGGCCAGTCAGCCTCACCTCCATCCCTGGAAAGGTGATGGAGCAGCTCGTCCTGGAGGCCATCTCCAAGCATGTGGAGGACAAGAAAGCGATCAGGAGTAGTCAGCATGGCTTCACCAAGGGGAAATCATGCCTAACCAATCTGATAGCCTTCTGTGATGGAATGACTGGCTGGGTAGATGAGGGGAGAGCAGTGGATGTTGTCTCCCTTGACTTCAGCAAGGCTTTTGACACTGTCTCCCATGACATCCTCATAGGTAAGCTCAGGAAGTGTGGGTTAGATGAGTGGACAGTGAGGTGGCTTGAGAACTGGCTGAATGGCAGAGCTCAGAGAGTTGTGATCAGCGGCACAGAGTCTAGTTGGAGGCCTGTAGCTAGCGGTGTCCCCCAGGGTCAGTACTGGCTCCAGTCTTGTTCAACTTCTTCATCAATGACCTGGATGAAGGGACAGAGCGCACCCTCAGCAAGTTTGCAGACGATACCAAACTGGGAGGAGTGGCTGATACGCCAGAGGGCTGTGCTGCCATTCAGAGAGACCTGGACAGGTTGGAGAGGTGGGCAGAGAGGAACCTCCTGAAGTTCAACAAAGGCAAGTGCAGGGTCCTGCACCTGGGGAAGAATAACCCCATGCGCCATTACAGGTTGGGGGTTGACCTGCTGGAAAGCAGCTCTGTGGAGAAAGACCTGGGAGTGCTGGTGGACACCAAGTTAAGCATGAGGCAGCAATGTGCCCTTGTGGCCAAGAAGGCCAATGGTATGCTGGGGTGCATCAGGAAGAGTGTTGCCAGCAGGTGGAGGGAGGTGATTCTCCCCCTCTACTCAGCCCTGGTGAGGCCACATCTGGAGTACTGCGTCCAGTTCTGGGCTCCCCAGTACAAGAGGGATGTGGCACTACTGGAGCAAGTCCAGTGAAGGGCTACAAAGATGATTAGGGGACTGGAACATCTCTCTTAGGAGGAAAGGCTGAGAGAGCTGGGCCTGTTTATCCTAGACAAGAGAAGGCTGAGAGGGGATCTTATCAATGTGTACAAGTATCTGAAGGGAGGGTGTCGAGAGGATGGGACCAGACTCTTTTCAGTGGTGCCCAGAGACAGGACGCGAGGCAACGGGCTCAAACTGAAACACAGACACTTCCATCTGAACATGAGGAAAAACTTTTTCACTGTGAGGGTGACAGAGCACTGGACCAGGTTGCCCAGAGAGGAGGTGGAGTCTCCTTCTTTGGAGATATTCAAAAGCTGCCTGAACGCAATCCTGTGCAATGTGCTGTAGGTGACCCTGCTTGAGCAGGGGGGTTGGACTAGATGATCTCCAGAGGTCCCTTCCAACCTCAGTGATTCTGTGATTCTGTGATTAAGAAGGAATTCAGAGATGAGTGGCAAATTTTATTCCTGAGTTAATGGAGATGAATCAATGAAGAAGGGGTAAAAGCTAACTCTTTGGTGAAAGTTGGCTTAGCAGTGTTGTGAAGGAATAAGTGCCAGTATCTAAAAGACATACACAAAAGAGATCAATGGATTTTAGTGTTACGCAAAGGGGTATAGCTAGAAGGAGTGGTATGGGATTAAAAAAAAACCTTGGAGGTCAGTTATCAGGAAAGCTTGGCTAGCAGTGTGATTAAGTAGCTGATGGAATAATTCCCTATGGGAAGGAGAAGAATCCAGGCCATCTGAGTAGTTTAAAACTAGGCTGTGAAAGAGGATTACAAAAGGTATAGGGAGGAATAATCTTGTGTTGGCAGGATATAGACTTAATAGCACTTTTTCATCGGTAATTTTTACGATTCTGTGGCTAACCAGGGAAATGTTTAATGTTCCTGGTACAGCAGCTGAGGGTGGGAGAAGGAAGATTGACATATCCAGCACTGTTATAATTCATTTCATTACTTCGCATAGGCCTTTTATATTGTCACGCACATAAAGCACCTGTGTGTGTGTACTTATAGCCAATTCATCTTTATATACTGCTGCTGATCCCATTGAAGGGAATGGCAAAACTCCCATCAATTTTAATGGTTGTGGGATATGGCCCATTTTGTAGATTTACAATGTATATTTCCAGCACATAGTACTTCCGTTTATAACGTGCTTCTCATCTGAGGTTCTGAGAATGTTTTATAAAACGGTTAAGTCAGAACCATTAATACAGTCTCCGGCTGATGAGATAAAATAATCTATCATCTTCAAAAGGAGATTGAAACGTTAACTTTTATTTATTTATTTATTTTAAGCAGGATGCACATGGAAGATCTCCCTGTGCAAAAGGACTATCTTTGGGAAATTTGCCCAAATAAATTGCAGGAGATAACTAGGTTAGAAATAGATGTTACACTTGCAAGGTTAACATTGTGCTTCAATGTTTGAAAAAATAGGAAGCATCAAAGAAAATTGAAGGCAGCATGGATCAGTAGGTTAGTATATTACATAGTAGCCTGCAGCACCAGAGAGGCTGAGAAAGGTCCCTTTTGGAAAGCATGTTTGGATAGAGACTTGCTTTAATTAGCAAGGTGCCAACCAAAATTATATTTAATTATTGATTCTTTGGGTATTTTAGCTAGTCGTCTTACTGAGAAATGTATTAGATAGTGGTAAGATGTCTGTTCTCTCCAAACCCCATCATCCTTGAGCTTATTTAAAGAAAACGTACAGAGTATGAGCCATATTTTAGTGGCTGTAAACCCTTGCTGGTTGTGCACTGAAAGATCTTGATTCATAACAGCATTCAGAATGTGTGTCCTGGAAATAGAGTTATCTGACAGGCCCATGTCTTAACTTGAGGGGCTTCCTTTCTTCACAGTAATGTAAGTTGTATAGCATTCACATTGCCAGCTTAATGAGAGAGAAGGGTTTGTAGAGGACCCAGATGGGAAGTCTGCAGTTTAACTGAAACTCCTGGTGTGAAATTATCAGTTACATACCAGTAGAGAATAAATAATTCATCAGTCTGCACTGCAGATGACTGATCACCTAGCTTACTGTACAATATACTCTTTCACTCAGTGCCTGCCGCAGCCACGCGTTTTGGAATTGAATTGTGCAAAGACTTAGGAACTCTTTCCGTGACTGGATGTATGCAAGAGTATATCCAACTTGTTGAACTACACTTTCCTTTAGTTAGAGCAGTAAGAACAAGGAGGAGTATATCTTTATGAATGTGTTGATTTAGGTAGTTGTGCTGTTTTGGGGTGACACAGTAATTGAGTAGACAAATGCCACCGTTTTGAAGCACTTTAGCATCATCTAAACATGCAAGAAGTCCACTTGCGTGCAGCGCCTTACAACCACTCTTGTATAAGAATAATTATCTAAGACATACATGAATTAACTGTTTTGGTTGGTTTGATTTGGTTTTCACCTTCTTGAAATTTTCACAGATTTTTTTTATATAAGTAGTCTTTTTAAAAAATTCTAAATACGAGGTTGACTTGAACTATTAGGTTGGGATTTATATTCCTACCCTGTTCTCAAGAGAATGCAAACCTTCAATAAGTGCTGAAAACAGTTTCACGTAGAGCTATATCCCATTGAGTGCTGAACTGTACACCATATTGCCATCCATTATAGAAGCAACTGTGGCTTTGTGGAGAGGATAGCTTTGTGGTTAAAGCACTAGGCTGAAGTTCAGGAGATCAGAGTTCAGTTCCTAGTCTTGATATTGATTTCCTTTGGGCAATTTGCTTCTGGTGTGATTTTTAGAAGCACTTAGTGTAGGGTTAACTCTGCTATCAAAATCAAAGATTCCTATTGACTTCTTTGAAAACAGAGTTAAGACATATTGATGCACTTTTGCTGGTTTTAGCCTTAACCTCTCCAGGCCTGATTTTTCCATCTGTAGGCTGGGATGATGTGTTTTACTCATAGAAATGATGTGAGGTAAATTCACTAATATGCGTAAGGCACATAGAGCAACAAAAACCATGCTTGTAGCCAGACATCTACAAAGTAAATGAATGCTACTGGGCCATCACTCTGCCAATTTGCAAAAGATGGTTGACCTGAGACTTTATTTTTAAAAATATGAGGCTACTTTTAATGAGAAAATTCTTTATTTTTCCCGAGAATATGCCAGGTTTTAATAACAGAGTGTGAGGATGAGGAGAACTTTTTGCCACGGCGTTTCTTCATGTGTCCTCTCTTAAAAGACAGAGTCTTACAACTCACAACAGCTGTCAGTAGTCTGCAAATTATTTCCACCCTCCCTAGCAGATGCCACAGTGGTAGCTGGTGGTGTGCCATGAACTCTGGAGATGTCAAAGATTAAAATTAGTGAAAGTTTTAAACAAAAAAAAGATGAAAAATTCTTTCTTTGGCAAAAACCTGTGTTCCGTACGTTTTCTTCTTGCCTTCTTCCATAATATAAAATGCAGTAACTGTTAAACTCAGCTTTGCTTTAGTCTGAAATACATTGCTGCTTTTTTCAAATTATTGATGCTTGACCCAAGAAACACAAAGGACATGTTTGATCTCTCTTCAAGTTGCATTGCTCCCAATGCAGAAGAGAAAATGTTTTGGAAAAGCATTTACAGTTTTACTTGTGGGGCTGCAGATGCAGGGGATGCCAAAAGGGGACATTATCACAGTTAAGTCTATGAAGGATATTCCATTGCTTAAAGGAACACAACATTTTGTAGCTTTTGGAGTTTGCGTGCAATTAAAGTTTTTTTGGAAGAGGGAAGTAGCTACTAGTTCCGAAGAGAAGGGATGTCTGAGGAAGATCAGAGAGGAGATGTGTTGTGCTGAAGAGAAAATAGAATTACTAGACACTTTATGCTAGGTGTAATCACTGTAGTTAAAGAAGCACAAAGGGTTATGACTGGAAAGAATATTACACATACTTGCAAATAGAAAAATACATGTAAGGTGGGTTTTGAACCCCAAATTTCCAATGCTGGCACCAAAATATTGTAGTGTGCACCCAATAAATATCTGCAAGAGTGGGTAAAAGGAAATGCAAGAGGTTTATGGTAATGCCTGGAATACCGATTTGTGAGTTATTTCCATGGGTGTTTTTAAGTGACAGAAAGTGGGAATCACTGACTTAAAGTGGGAAAAAAAAAAAAAAACAACTCAGGAACAAAACAGAACTCAAAACTGCTGGACTTGTCCCTTGTTTATGGTTTGATGCGCATAAATTTGTAAAGCTGGAACTTCTCATGCTGTACAAGCAGCAAAACCTTTCACTGACCTTACAACTTGGGAAATTCTAAGTTCGGGAATTTACAATGTAACAGCCACTTAAATTGGAAGATGTTTTTTCACAAGACATTTTTGAGAATGAGAGTATAATAAGCTGAGAATAACTAGAATTATCATTAATGGTGACCAATGTTGGAAGAGTTGTTTTACCTCTTTCTTTGGGCACTCTCTCAGAGAACTACATAGAAGATGACCTGACATGGGGCAGAATTACTCCCTGCCAACTCTGTCTACTGAATGGCTCCATGCTTTCTTCTGAAGTATTTGGCAGTGATTCTTCCCAGAGATTCAACATTGGATTATGTAGACTTTGTCTGATACCAGATGATAATATCCGTGTTCCTATAAAAAAGTCCTGAATGGTTTTTTTTTGTTTTTGTTTTTTTTTAAGCTTCCCCCTGCACACACACATGCAGTCATGTATGCACACCTTCTTCTGCCTGAAAGATAGTTACAGATATCTAGAGTCTGATTAGATTCATGGGATCAGAGATAAGGAAGCAAAAGCTGATTGACTGAGATGGCATGTATTTTGTTTTGTCCTTTTTATTGAAGCTGTTGGATCATTGATTTCTTTTACATATTTTGAATATGCAGAACATTTGGAAGGAGAAAAACACCTCTGGTAGACTAGAAATATATCTTTTAAAAATCTAAAACCTTCTGAAGTTTTTTTTTAAAAAGGGATGGAGGAGAAATTGCTATTTCTGAAATAGTAACGCTATAAAACAAGGAGAATATAAAAAGCTTTCTAAAAAAGCCTATTGTTTGTTGAATCCCACAATAAAAGGAGAATGAGAACTCTTTCACTCTTCATGTGATACCTTTAGTCTGCCTGAAATGGAGTAAGGGTAGTAGTAGCTAAGTGACTTAGGTGTCAAAGTCATATTCACTTCCTAGGAGACTTAGGCTTTCAAAATCATTTCAGCACTTTTAAAGGTGTTAACTTAAAGCTCCGAACAGACTAGCCTCAGTACGTTTTTCATGGTGGCTCTTCTCCCCCAGTATCTTGGCTACTTCTGGTACACAGCTGCTATTGCTGATAGAAAAGTGCATTAGACCTTCCATATGTGATTTTAATGAAAATATTGTCTAGGCTTGTTTTGGAAAGGAAAAAGTAAAATTTTATTGGTATACCTTAAACTGGTTTACACTGTCTAACTGATCATTCTTATGATGAATAGAGCAAGACCAGGCATAGAACTGGTGTGAAATTTGCAGTAGTAACTATGGTGCAGGCAGAGCTTATAAATATCATCATACTAGCTCATCTCTAACAGCGTGTATGCGTATGTTTAACACAAATTATATAATAGGGCATTACAAAGAGAGAATACCTTTAGGAATAGGGGACAACATGCAAATGCCTGATGTTGGCATAACTAAGATAGATAGTTTCAATCTGCAGCTCCTGGCTTGGGCTAAGTCTGTTTGAAAGACTCCGTTCCATCCCTGCATTCAGCCTCTCTCCAAAATGCATTTGGAAAGCTGTATTTCCTGATCAACATTATGTATACCTGATCTTTGTTCTTTCTTTGGTGTATCCCTTTTTGAAATCATTACTTTAGAGCATTGATAAATGTGGAAAAGGTAGCCCTAAGCACAGCCAGTTTTGTAGTGGCCTATCCTAGCAGAAAGTGTTAGCAAATGATACAACTGATAATAGAATATCACTTTATTAACACCTCCTTACATTTTCTGCCATATGTTGTTCAGTGAACCTAATGAAGAGAGATAAGAGTCTTTTCCCCTTTTGTCTTTAACGCATATCTTGGGATGATAAGTCTATGAGAATTTCTTTGAACTTTTGGTCTCTTACTCAGATCAAGATGTGCATATCTGATGTTAACATTTTGTCTCAGAGGTTTCAGATGGAAGGATTTTTCTTTTCAATAGAGGACAATTTCTAAATATCATTCAGTTTGAATAAATATTATTTCCTCACCTCTTCCAAAAGGTGTGATTGTGCTTTACTAAGATGCGTAGCAGTGTTTATTACAAATGGCAACGTAGTAAGTTGACTGGAGAGGGAGGAAAAAGAGTAAAAATCAAGTGGTCCTTTTCTTCCAAGACCCCATGCAAACCTGAAGCAAAATGAAGCTAGGCATCAGTTCACTGGCTTAATTTATACCGGACCTGAACTATTGTAACCTCTAGTGTAGTAGGGCTCTCTCAGCTGTTACCACATTTGGATGTAGAGTCAGTTCTAATCTAACTTGGTCTCATTTTTCTATTTCCAGGAAGGATGAATGAATCTATTGTGTCTTCCTAACAGACCTGTCAACTCTTTTTAACTCATTGCTATTTCCCAAGACCCATATTATAACACATTTATCTAACAAACCCACTCCATTAAAGAATGTCAATATACATGTTTAGACTTAAAGACTTCCTAACTGCTTTTACCTTGTAGCAGTCTCTGTTGTTCTGAGTCTACACACTGAAAACATTTTCTCCTGTCTACGTCATGAGGCCCTCTGCTCTCTAGTCCTTCCCTACAGACCCATTGTACTTTGCATGCCATATTTCCGTTATCGAGGTTGGCAGATATGCTACCAGGCTCATAAAGGATTTGTTAAGAAATTATCTTGAGGCCATTGTGTGTGTCTGATGCAAATACAAACAAGTCAGCTGCAGTTTTCCTGTTACAAAGAAGATGGCATAAGTCAGCGCTTGAAAAATGGAGGAGAATACACAGCTCATTGATATTTGTTAAGCAAGACAAGCCTTCCTGGGATTGCAGCCACTGGGACTGTGACAGGGCAGCAAAACTCTGGAGCAAATCCTTAACTGGTATAAATTCTCTCTGCTGGCAAATGCTCAGCTGATGTAAATTATCATAGTTTCAGCATAACAATGGTAGCTGATACCAGCTAGGAATCTGGTCCATCTTTTGAGAGGGAAAGGTTTTCCAGAATTTTCACTTGCAACATTAAGGCTTTCACTTCATCTCAGTTCAGCCATTAGTTTTGGACTATAATCCCAAGGTGTCCTGGGGGTACAAATGTAAGAAGTGTGCTTTTTGAAGAGAAAACTGTGATGGTCACTCACTTCTCAGAGAAATGGAAATGGTGTTTCTTGGCTTCTCCCACAAACAAATAAAATTTCAGAAGACATGAATGTACTTGTAACTACTAGGAATTGGTCTGGCTATTCAGAAGGTGCCTGAAGTGATAATATACAAAAAGTAAGAACTTGGAAAACAAGACTCAAAGGAGGAAAGAGAGGCATAAGACCATAATTAAGAAGATACTGACTTGTCTCCCTTTTTAAACAGAGTTCTCTCTAACATATATTGTAAGCAAGCCTACTCCTACCTAGAATTTTCTGGGTTTATTCTCAAATTAGAGTAGGCTTCTATACTTTGTTCTCAGTGAAAACTGCTGTACATAGTTTATACAGTGCTTGCAAACAAAATTAAAGTTTTCCATCTAGTATTTTTTTGTAATTGAATATATAACTTTACCAACTTTCAGTGTTTAGAATGGTAATAGATTGCATCTATATATTTGTGTGTGTGTGTGTGTGTATACATATGTATATACTGGTATGTATATTCATTGGAAGGGTGTATTAAAAATGTAGTGAGACAAAAGTAATTTTCACTTCAATTTCAGTGAATAAAGCAAATCCAACTTCCATCGGTCATATTGCTCCCACATTGTTTGCCTCACAGAGTGGCATTTGAATTGTTCAAATGGAATTGGAATGTTGTGGCCTTCACCTGAATAGAAACAAGAATCAAAAAAATATACAAATGATGCCCATGTAATCTGTGAGGCTTCTAGTGCTGTTAATTTGTAATCATTGCTAATTCAGTAGCAATAACCTCCTGTATTAATGCAGTTGAGTTTCAATATAAACACACAGTATTACATGTGTTAAAAATGCTCCATTTTCTTTTTTTCTTCTTTTTTTTTTTTTAACATGCATGATCAGGTTCAAGTATAACACTCTAAAATTTGTATATATATATTCAGCCAATCCAGATCTCATTACATTAGACAAACACTGTACAGGGGGAAAGTGGATCACATAAATACCCCTAATAATATTCATGAATTTTCCTACTGCACTAGGTTGAAAATATGCTACAAATATTCTCTTATACATGACCTTGTTTAAGTTCTGGTGTTGTATTTCTGTACTTTTTCATTGCTACTTAAGAGGTTTTGATTTTCCTCTCTGGATAAAAATCAATGCTGTTGCTGTTTGTTCTCTAGTGTTCCTCCTGATGTTAATCTCTTATCTCCTTCCTATCTTCTTGCTGGTCTCTGAATGCCAATCTGTATCACAGACTGGAACCTCAAATTGCTTTAACTCTTCACAGACTACTGAATGCTTTTTTACTTTTTTTTTTAAACATGCTTTTGAATCAACCAAAATTAATGCCTGCTGCTCAACACCATTTCAGCTACTGTAGGTAAGAGTTAAATTACCTCTTCTCTTCTGATATAAAGCTGCTTGCGTCTGGCAGTTGCTATTGGGTAGTATGTTTGTATAGCAGGCCAAATCATGGGAGTGTGTGTGTACATACATACACACACACACACACACACGTACTGTATGTATAGTATTAGGTATACCATACAGTGGTCTAGGAAAGCAACTACAGGCTGGCCTTCTGGGTGAGTCTTTTTAATGGAAAAGCTATAGTTTTACATTGAATCATGCTATAGTGTTTAATAAAATAATACCTGTTACATTGATTTCTATAAAATATTTTAACATATTTTTAAAACACAAGTCTATTAAAAAAATTCCATAGGTTTTTCACAGTAATTTCTATAAAACTCCATGGCATTTCTATGGGGTTTTATTTTTATTATTATTATTTTTTAAGTTGCACAAAACCTTTCCATAAAGCAGTGTAGTATCTTGTACATGTAGTCTGCTGAAGTCAGAGAGGCAACTTGTGTAAAATGCAATACCTAATATGTGCTTGACAAGACTAGGCCTGTGTTTATTTAGCATTCTTTCTTACCCATAAAGATCAACTCGTGCATGTAAATTCAAGAAAGCTCTTCTATTGGTTGCGATTGTACAGGTTGAATGCTTTTCCTGGTCTGTTGCTAAAAACATCAGGAGGGAAAAATTGTACAGTTGACTGGTGTGTTTGAGCTTCAGAAAAGAAAACCAAGGTGAAAGGGAGCGATGACAGAGTCACTGACTACCAAAAGTTCTTTTGTGGAGAGACTCTTGCAGCTGATTCACATATCTTGCTTAAGATTTTGTTCTTTTCCCTCTTCTGCCATCCTCCTCCTTATTTTGGGGGCAGGGGGGCAGGGGTTCGGCAGATCTTGGGGCATTAATTTCTCTCCCCTTCATTTCACCCCATTTTTGTTCTCAGTAGTCTGGGGCCCTTCAGGAATACTTGGTAATTAGTATTGCCACAAAATATCGAGGGTTTTTCTAATGACAGTCATGTCACTCGCCACATTACATCTGTGAATACTGTCTCCAAAAGGTTATTGGCAAGAAAGCAATTTTTCTGAGGAGCTGGCCTCTTGTTTAGCAATAAAAAAAAATCAGCACCACTTGAAGTATTTTGTCTTGTGTTTTTTTCTTCCATCTGCCATGGATGGAAAGGCTAGTAATGTGCTCTGGAGAGGACAGGAAATCAGGTGACTTGCTACTGTCTCTTTCATTTGTTGACCACAAGGTTTATTTGTTGAATAAGGCAGATTTTTACTTTGTTTCATTTTTTGCAACTAAATGGAAAGATGCCTTCTTCTGATTCATTCAGTAAACCAAATCTCCAAGACCAACAGCATAATTTAGTAGATTCCTCTAGTAAATTATTAAGTTGGTGCAATGTAAGCAGTGCATGAGTTAGCATTTGCACTCACATGAATATTCACTGCTATAGTATTTTTGGTGGTACAGTTTGTTTTCTGTATTTAATAGAACTGCTTATTAGATAGTAGCAATATGTTGATTGGTACAAAATGGCATCAATTAGAGAAGACTGTCCAGGGGGTCAGAGCTTAGCTGCTGGCCTCTATTTCTTTTGATGAGGCTGAGGTGTGATTCATTTTAATTTAAAATTACTGTTAGTGTTGAGTTTCTGTAGTCTGTACCTTTCACCCTTTCATGTTTGTGACTTCTGTTCACTAAAGTTAAGAAAATCTATTCTGTGTTCTGGATGTGAATAAAAAAAAATCATTATTAGTCCATCCAGTCTTCGCTACCAGAAATCCACAGTTCTTTTTTCACACAGACTGCTGTGTAGAATATTTTGAGTCACAGCCTTATTTACCTTAATCCAAGGATTTTATAGTAAGGGAATAGTTAATAAATCTAAGCGTAAAGGGCAACACCAACCAAAATATGAAAATGTGTTCAGCCTCGGACCCTGGCAAGCTGAGTCAAGATTTAACGTGAATTCTTTGACCAATGAACATGTGATAGAGACATGGAAGAGAGTTGAAGGTGGTGGTGTGGAGGGAAACCCAAGCATTCGGATATGGCTCATCTGCCTTGTTTTCTGAGCTGCATTTCATTGCTCTCATTCACTTCCTGTGAATGTTCACCTACCCTGACAAAATCTTGATGACATTCAAAAAGAATGTGTAAGCTCCATCTCTCATAAATAAGTAGAAGTTCTTCCTTCCTTTGTCATCAGTTTTTGTTGGAGTCCAATTATAAATGTAGCCTGTGTTGGAAAAAGGTATGAAGTGAAGGCTTGAGACCTCTAGGAGTTATGGCTGGCCTCACTGAAATCAATAACAAAATGGCTGCTCCTTTTAGTTTTTTATCCTGTCTCAGGATAGTGAGGTAGGCAATTCAAGCAGGGAAGAGGAGGAGTGGCATTCTGTTACCTAGATTATGGCATCAAAGACTGTGTAGGATAAAGCCACAGGGCACAAAGTGAAGCCAGGACAGCTCACAGAGCAGAGTCTGAACGTGATGCACTATTGGGAGAAACCATTCTGCTTTCTCCATTCAAAAGGATTACTGCCTTTACATTTACATAGGAGGCTGTGGCAGCTGAAAACCTTTGTATCTAGTAGAATTGTGTATGCTGATTATTAGCAATCAAGTTTTGAGGTAAAACCGTTTACTGTATTTATGCAGAGGGTTATCTGGGCTGATAGTTACCTTGTCCTCCTGTCTTCGTGTTCCTACAGGGTCTAACATCAGAGTTCTGGTGCACAACTGTACTCCTACATATATATAGCAAATTACACACAGTGATTCAGGTTAATGTGGAACTAATTGAACATTGCTGTAATAAATTTTGCTTTTTTTCTTATATCTGCACCCAAATAATCCCATTGCTCAGGATGAATTTGTATAGAAAAAAATCTTTATCCCCGTAGTTAAGAATGCAACATATCAAATCCTCTCTTTACAGCTGTTTGAATCAGCTTTAAATTAGATAAGGCAATTTTTCATACCATGACAGCAATCAGCCTAATGTAAGACTTCCCCTTCCTTTCAAGGGTGGTGCTATTATTTTACAAAAGGAAAGGAGAGGCTTCCAGGATTTTAAGTTTTGTGAATATATGAAATAGTTTTTGGATTTCAAAACAAAGTGTGATTTCATAAAGCTATCCTTTTGATGTGACTTAAAATCATGTTTTCTCATAGGCGTATCTCTGTATTCAGTGCAATCGGGAATTCGGCCTCTGTTTAACACCAGACCATCTGTATATATAAGCTACTTGTTAATGCTTTGGTTCCTAATTACATGGGTGAGTAACACAGAATCAAGAGCTTTTTGTTATATTTAAAGGCTAGAAGACACCATTGCAGTAATCTCATCTGACTTCCCACACAACACAGGCCATTTGCCAACATTTAGTCACACACTTTTTCATGAATATGGGATTTATTGTTTCTATTTTAAATATTTTGCCTATGTCAAGCAAGTGCAAAAGATGTTATAGAAGAGAGATTCAATAAGGAGTAAAATCCAGCAGAATTTGGAGTCCAGCTGTTAGGGCTGTGGAGAGTTGAGATGAGGAAAAGATGACCTGAGAGTTCAAAACTACTGTGAGAGGTAGGGAAGAGTTCTGTGCAGCAAGAGGATAAACGAGGGAGAGATGAGAATTTCTGTTTAAGAAAGCAGAGAGAAAGTAGAATTTTAATCTTGAGAGAGAATGATTTAATATAGGCTATGACTCCAAAAATGGAGAAATGCAGACTAAGGTGTATAATTTATGTCATGCTAAAGAAATATTTGTCTGAAAGACTGTCCATTCTGCCTTTTGTTTTGAAGTATAATGTTCCTTGCATGTCCAGTTCTTCACATTTCAGGCTTTGATTAAATATCCTTGTCTTTTTACCAGCTGTTTACCATAAGCCATACTTTTTATATTAAGGGTTGCCACATTGTCCTCAAGTTGTTTGTTGATCATCCAGGGCTTAACAGAAGTAGGCAGGTTTCAAACTAGTAGCTTCTGCTTATTTGTAGAAATAATTGATTTTTTTTCCACTTTACCTTGTCTTCCCTACCATTATTGTTCAAGTACCATATCTTATCATAATTCGAAAGCATAAGCTGAAACCTTCTTGCGAAAGGGACACTGCTTTAGGAGGGACTCATGCAAAAGGTTACACTCTACATTTCCTTGAGATATGACCATGTCTTAGGCTTTTATGGGGTAGTGCAAGACTCTTCTCCTACACATCATGGGATTTAGCAAGCCACATGGCCCTGTGCTGCCATATGGTGCAGTACAGCACCTCTTCTGTGTGGCTAGAAAGAAAAAACTCGAAAGTTTCTAGGAAAGAAGAACTCACACACATTATCTATGAACCTTTAACCTCGTAGATAAAGCTGGGTGGGTAGATGGGTCCCAATTCACTGTGGACCTGCAGCAAAATGCAGCAAAGTTAATTGAATTAGCAACGTTTTCTCATGTTGAAGGGGTGAAATAGTAGTGCATGGTTGTTGTTGGAAAAGGCTTACTCAGAAGGTGTAGACCACACAAAGCCCCTAGGTCTCAGCAAAGCAGAGTTCATGGCTGTTTCTGTACTACCAGATAGCACTGTTCCGTAGAAGCAGATCTGTGCAGTAGGACAGTTGGGGCTGAGGATGCAATGTTGTGTATTTCAGCCCATTAGTGGCTGGAGAACATTAGGTTCACTCCTGGTGTGTATCTTCTGAGTTTCATCCAAAAGGAATCAAGTTTTCACACTTGAAGACCACTCCAATACATGGATCAAGAGCCCAGTAAATGAGATGATTAGATTTATTCCAAAAGGACAATCCTGCTCCAAAGCAAAATACTAATGTACACGCATTCCATACCTTCCCCAAGAATACACAGGGGATGGAGCAGCTGAGAAGGGCAGCTATTGTGTGATCCTCCTTCCATTTAATGGAAACTAGTCCCATACTTACTAAGTTTAGCACTGCTTAACTCTGCTAGGTGGCAGGCAGCCCTGCCTGATTCTCCCAACTGTGCAATCTCCATTCCCTTCTCCTGCTCACCCTTTGCTCCCCTCCTTATACTCAAGCTATGTCAGTATTTTGAGTTTGATGCTTAAATATTGGGTTCTTGGTGTGTTTTCAGATCTTCAAAGTTCATGTTTTAAAGCTTAAACTGCACATGTCCTAATACAAATTTGACTAACATTTTCTGTGGATCTCTAATGCCTCAAGTTTAAGATGCTGAAAGTAATTAGCTAAATAGTTGTTCTCTAAATATAGGGAAGCCTTTCAGGTAAGGGCAGAGAAAGAATTAACCTTTTTCCCTTCCCGCACACCTCCTGGAGATTTGAACAATTGATTTTACATAGGTAACAAATTAAAGTCTAATAGCAGTATGATGAATACACTTCAGTTCTTCAGCTTACTTCACATGCTCTTGAAAACCAATGCATAGGCACATTATGAATAAGAGAGAGTTGACATTTCTGGTAATTGGCATAAACATGGTGAATGTTTGACACTTTTAGTGTTTTTTCTCAAAGGAAAGCAAACTTTAAAAACTGAAATGGTAATTATTGAATTGGAACATACTTAAATATGCACTCTCCTTTTGGGGTTTATGGCTGGCCTCAATCACTTGGGTCTGTTGGGTTGTCGCCTCCACTAGCATCTGAAACATATTAGAGATTAACGCAAAATTCATTCCAGCTACTAAACCTTATGTATCCTGGTAACTGATTTTGGAGGATAGTGACTGCTGGGCTTGACTTGGCTCACCTCTCCCACTAGTTTTACATCAAGTAATCCTACAGTTTACAATGAATTGTTTCTAATCCACTCTGAGGTAAAGGAGAAGACAGAGAGGCCTCATGGGCTATATTTTATAACCAGAACCATGCAAAATGGTGTTCTGTGTAATCTCTTAGAATAGCTGTCACTTTTCTGAGGCATCAGTTTTGCAAACTGCCAACGAAAACTTATGAATACTGATTTTGAATCAGTGACCCTGACAGGAAATGGAGATAGTGGGGGTATACACATATATTCCAAACATCAAGGTCTGGTTTCATGTAGCTTTCTACTGTGTTCTGAGCTAACCATGAAAAACCAAATTGCAAAATGTGATAATTAGTTTTGAAGAAGAACTGCTTACAGGCTATTTGGTATTTTAGACCTTGGTGTGCTGTGCTCAAGTGTAATAATATATTATTCATTTGCTAAACTAGAATAAGATTTTACTACTAAAGCTTGTTGTCAGAGAAGTTGTAAATGGAAGCCAAGAAGTCAAAAGATAATGAAAGCAGTCATATATGTCTAACAAAAGATGCGTGCACCTCTTGTTAAAACTCTTGAGCATGAATGTATAAATGGGAGGTACTCTAACCAGCAGAAAAGTCCATCATGGAAGGAATTGCCCTTTAATACAGAAATTTGCAATGCAAGCTATAGAATCTTAGTTCATGCATCTTTATAACTTGCCACTGTATATAATTAACAGCGTCTTGAATGTGTTGCATCTACTGACCACAACTTCAGAAATTATTTCTCTCTGAGCTGAAGCTCTTCTGCTTCATATGTAGTCTATGGAAAAACACTTGTGCTTTGCCATTCTGAGAAGCAGACACACAATGTGTGATACAGAAATGGCAGAATCAAGGGAAAGACTACATTGACTTTGGGCTTCTATTTTTGACATAAATATAGGGTTTGGACACCTTTGAAAATAAAAAACTTGTCCTTTTTCTTTGGGTACTTTATATGATTTTCATCCGCTTCATCAGAACAATGCATTTGTGCTAATTTGCACTGGTGGATGAAAAAACTTGTACATTAATAGATTTTGTGCACTAATGAGTGCATTTTACAAGGATGGCTACTGCCTCAGTAAACATATTCTGTTTTTCTGTTTTGTCAATGCTAGCATATCTTTAATTATTTATGATGCTTCATAGTCTACTAGTCAAGGTTTCTGTCCTATATCTGCAAAAATAATGAAACAATAGTAATAAGAATCTTCACTGCAGCATATGCCCTATCTTTTAAAGGTGAGAATTGTCCACAAATGCTGTTTTTCAGATAATAAGCAGTGCTATTTAGGAAAGTGCTTATAAACAAATGTCTTACAGGCCTCTTATGCAGCATCATTTTTAAAGGTTCTGCTTTTGTCAGAGGATTAAGTTAAAACCATCTGCTTTCTGTCTTAGAAACATTGGAGTAAATCCAAATCAGAAGATAGTAGCCTCATACTCGCACTGAACTAGACTTGTTTTAATACTAATGGAATATCAAGTACCTGTAATTGCCTCCCAGAGGTTTTGAGAATGGAGCAATGTGATGTCTTCTCTTTCCCTGCTGTCTACAGCTGTGCTCTGAAAGAGATGCCGTAGGGTAGGAGTCACAGCAGTATTACCATGGGGTTTTCCTCACACACAACCTGGCAGCCTTCCCAGTGCACTTCCTTCTCTTGCTTGTATTACCCCTGCCTGTGACCTTGTCTCAAGCCCATAGGACCATGTCACCCCACTGCTGAGTGGACTCCCTTTACTGTTGTCAAAGGATGGGGAAATTGCATCAACAAGGAATGTAAGACAGATGGCTTTAAGTACATCAAGTGCTTACTTGCAGGAGGAAAATAAAACCTGTGCCTATTGCACTCTGACAGATTGTTTTGAAAGAGTTGCATGCAGTTTATAATCTCCAACCTAGTAAAAAGAGACTTATTTAGCACCAATGACACCCCCCACCCCCCATTTAATCCTAACTCTTTCAGTAAGAATAGAGTGCAATTCGGAAGAAAGAGCTTAACAGCCAGGTATCCAATAAACATAAATTTTGCCTTGTGTAGATCAATACAAATAAGCGTGGTCATAGCGGATTACCTTAGATAGATTAAGATAGTTGATATTATTGAGATAAAAAAGGATGGTGTTAGCATCATGGCAGTGCTTCTTTGTCTTTGAACGTATGTGGTGAGAGAGGTTCTCACTGGTAAATGTCAAATGCTTCTTGAAACCTGGTTGCTAAAACAAGGGAAGATCTCTGCCCTAACAGGTAACTTTCCTATAAGGGTTTCTTTGAAATGTTCTTTACTCTTGATTTTACATCTTAAATGTCTTCTTTTGCATTTGTTTTCATTTTCAGTACCACTACCTCCCTTCATGTTTTGTTACTGATGAATTACTATCACAGTAGAAATAAAGCTTCTCTATCTTGGTTCTGAAATCTTTTGGTTTTACCAGCTAGCACATCTGGGCATGTTCAGAGTCACTGATATTTTTGCGGTAATCTCCTTGGATTTAGGAGAATAATAATAGGAAGACAGATTTTGTTGAATGTCAGCTAGAGCATCTACTTCTTCCCGTACACGTATCTTTTTAGTGGATAGTGAAAAAATCTCCGGTAATCTGTTTTTCATTAGAACTTGTCTGTAATTTAATTACTTCCCTACTCCTTTCGCCCTTACAACAACTGTGGTCTGTTAGGCTATCATCCCTGCCTTTGCACTGGATATTTCTGTTATGATACAGGCCTCCAAGAAACAGCAGTCCTTTTCACAGCACCTGAAGAGAAACCCTGTTGTATTGGGCTTAGGCTTTGCCTCCATTTACACCATGGTAAATGCAGAACAACCGCAAAAGAGTCAGTCTTGTCACTCTCTCTGTCGGTGCTGCTGTAGAAAGCTGATGACCAAAGCCCAAGTTTGGCATTTAGTCTCTTGGGGTATTGTTGGGGCCCTTGCGGTACTTCAGAACAATAATCTATATGAAATATAGAGTATGGAACTACACTGTTTAGGATTAGTTGCTTAGCACAACTTGCTTAGCATGAGTAGCTAAATTTGCTGAAGCCTTAGGCCTCAGACTGTAGCTGCTGCTATGTGCTTTGAAGTAGTTTACCAAGGACACTGGTGCAGCTGGGAATGATACATCCTGAGAAAGTACAGATAAACTAGCAGAAGCCAGTGGGAACCAAGGTTAAGGGATAGACAGCTTTGCTAAACAAGCAGCAAGGTACAAGGCATGACCGCTGTGTGCGTGATCGGTGCAATGATTGGCTACCTGTGACATAATCTGTATGAACCACAAATCAAGGGCCAGAGCGCCGAATACTTGTACTTATAAAATAGGCAAATTGCTGAATAAAGATGGAATTGAACCTGCATTCTGTGAATGCGTATGATTCATTCCCGTCACTCCCGCGGACCGCGACATCTGGCGACCCCGACGTGATACTGCAGAGGAGAAGCTGGCTTTGCTAAGAGTTCGAGTAACGGGAGTGGATACCGCCCGGGAGGCTCGTGCCCGGGGAAAACGAGCCTGGCCGTCTGAAAGAAGACGGGAAAAGAAAAGTCGTAGCTACGCAACTCTTCTGACCGGTGAGTCAGGCGCCCTTGTGAGGCGGCGGGCGGTATGGGAAACGCTGTATCAGCGGTAGAAAAGGCCACGTTAGAAAAATTGTTACAAGTGGCAGCACAAACAGAGCGCCAGGTGGAGCGCCAGGCGCTGGTGGACTTGCTGTGGTGGAGAAGGCGGCGCGGTTTGTTACGGGAGTCCAGCCAGGTCTTTAGCGCGGTAACCTGGAAGAAGGTCGGGAAGGAACTGTGGGAATCCATCCAGAACGGAGAAAAAGAGGCCAGGCGTCTGGCCAAAATATATCGAGACGTGCGGCTCATGATCGAACAGCTGCACGGGGAGGCACAGGCGACTGCTGCCATACGGAGGGCGCTGCAAGTGGAGCCCTCTGCAGCGGCACTTTCGCCGGGGAGTGAGTGCGCGGAAGGAGCGGAGTGCGCGGTGCCCGGAGCGGAGTGCGCGGTACCCGGAGCGGAGTGCGCGGTGCCCGGAGCGGAGTGCGCGGTGCCTGTCTTTGATACACCATCCGCGGGGGGGCCCTCGGTGACAGATGAGCCCTCCCTGCCGTGTGCGGCACCTCTCACTAAGCTAGAGCGGGAGGCTTGGGGGACTGGCACAGGATATGAGGACTTGCCACCGTACAAGAAAGGGGACGTTGCTGATGCCTTTGCCGCCCCCTCGCAGCCGTCCGCTCCCCCTATGGAAGTGGATCCGGCCACTGTGCCTTTACCTGAGGAGAAAAGCGTTGATCTGACTGAATATTCAAAAAAAATGGAGGAACTGTTGGAGGAAATGAGGAGGTTGGATAGGGGGTCGAAAAAGGCGCATGTGAGGGAGGCGTATAAGAAGGCACATCAGGCTATTGTGGACGGCCTGAAGGCGGTTGAGGAACGGTTCTCCGGGGATCCTGCCGGCGGATCCCAGGAGAACCAAGAGATCGCCCCCAGAGACTGGGTGATTACCAACGTACTCAAAGGGACGTGGTCCCTTGAGGAGGCGGAGCAACATCTGCAAGCCTGGAAAAAACCCCCTTTAACACAGAAAGAGTATCGAATGATTTTGGACCGTTTACCGAGAGCACCGGAGAAAGCCCTACCACCTAGGGACCCTGACTTTGATATGGCAAAAAGGTGGCGCGGGATCATTCAGAATGCTGAACTGGTTGGGGACATGCAGTTTTTCCCTATAGTAGCCCCGGTCGTGACCACAGGTCAGGGACAGACGAGGTGGGAGCCTCTGGATTGGCAAGTGGTAACAAAGCTGCAACAGCTGGTAATGCAGTACGGGATAAACAACCATCAAGTGCAAGCGCAGCTGAGAGCACTGGTAAAATATCAAAACCTGGTGCCGAGCGACATCCGCGCCCTTGCCGAACTGATTTTGGGGCCCACCTCTTTGCTGGTGTTTCTGAATAAGTGGCAGGAACTGCTTGGTCAATGCCAATTATCTAATTTGGACTTACCGGCAGATGACCCGTTACGTATGACATCTTTGGACATGCTGATGGGCAACGGAGCTTTTAGAGACCCCGCTCGACAGGCGGCACTGCATCCCCGAGTCCTGATGCAGTCAAAAAACGCTGCCTTAGAGGCATTCGCCGCACTGCCCCAAATAGGGAAAGCTAATCCGCCTTACCTGTCAATAAGGCAGGCGGAAGACCAACCGTTCCTGCAGTTCGTGGACAAACTTAAGGAAGCCGTTGATGCGGCCCCGAACGTGCCACAGGATATGAAAACAATCATGGTTAAGGAGATCGCTACGCAGAACGCCAATCCAACCTGCACAAAACTGCTCGCCACCTTGCCTCCAGGAGCGACTTTGCTCCAAATGGTGGAAATTTGCTCCCGAGCACCCATGGAGCTAGAAAAACAAAAAGCGAAGATCCATGCTACTGCATTAGCTGTAGCTATGAAACAGGGCCCTACACAAGGAGGGGGCGGCCGCAAAACAGAGAACTGCTACATCTGTGGACAACCTGGGCACTGGAAGAAACATTGCCCCCTCAGACGACTGGCTAAAGACAACCGTATCTGCCAGCGTTGTGACAAGTTTGGGCATCGGACAAGTGAGTGCCGTTCAAAATGCAAGAAAAGCGGCACCCCGTTGTCGGGAAACTGGAACAGCTGCGCCTGGGACGCGGCGAAGAAATATCCCATGGTTGCCTCTTCGAACACCATGCAGCCACAAGAGGGAGCGCCGGAATCGATCTGGCCCTGGCAGAATCAGTAAGCATTGCCACTGAGCAGGTCCACTTGGTAAATTCAGACGTTTGTGGCCCCTTGGGGGGGGGGCTGTCAGCCTTACTGATAGGACGATCATCTGCCTTTAGACAGGGAATTTTTGTTCTCCCTGGATGCATCGACGCCGACTACCGTGGACCTATAAAAATCATGCTGAAGGTCTTCTGTCCCCCAGTTACAATACCAGCAAAAAGCAAAATTGCCCAATTGATCCCTTTCAAGTCTGCGGTCCCCCTGGCCAGCGGAGATGATAGAAGAGGAGGTTTCGGCTCTACGGGGACGCCCCTGGCCTTGTTCTCGACTGCTGTGTCCTCGACTAGACCCATTCGAAAGGTCATCATTACCTCTCCAGACGGAATGAATCACCTAAAAGCCGAGATGATGATGGATACCGGTTCCGACGTCACCATAGTACCTCGCGACTCCTGGCCTGCCGCTTGGGCGCTAGTGGATAGCACCACTGCAGTACAGGGGATTGGTGGTTCAGCCCCCACCTGGAGAAGTGCGAGACCCGTGAAGATCTGCGACGAAGAAGGTCATTTGGGCGTGGTAACACCATACGTAATGAATACCCCTCTCTGGATCTTAGGCCGGGACCTTCTGTCTCAGTGGGGCCTAGTTCTCTCGTGCCCTTTTTAGTAATGGCCGCTGCTGACACTTCTCTGCCCACGCTGAAAATTACATGGAAGACTGACGAACCAGTGTGGGTCGAGCAGTGGCCGCTGCAAAAGGAGAAGCTAAGGGAACTTAACAAATTGGTAGAAGAACAGCTACAATTGGGACATATTCAACCTTCAACCAGCCCATGGAACACACCTATCTTTACCATACAGAAAAGGTCAGGAAAATGGAGACTGCTACACGATCTGCGAGCTGTGAACGCAACAATGGAAGATATGGGAGCGTTACAACCAGGACTGCCATCACCTACCATGCTCCCGCGGGAATGGAGTCTGCTAGTAATTGATCTGAAAGACTGTTTCTTTAGTATCCCCTTACATCTGGAGGACTCCAAACGCTTTGCATTCTCAGTGCCAACGATAAATCGATCTGGTCCTTCGAGACGCTATCAGTGGGTCGTTCTACCCCAAGGTATGAAAAACTCCCCCACGATATGTCAATGGTATGTAGACCGAGCCTTAGAACCCTGGAGGCAGAGACATCCCGAGGCTATAGTATACCACTACATGGACGACATATTAGTCGCAACAGAAACCCCGCTGCTAGAAGAGAGTCAACGGGAATTGAGTCAACAACTCCAGGCCTGGGGTCTTACCATCACCCCTGAGAAGATCCAGCAACACGCACCGTGGAACTATCTTGGTATGGTCATAACCGAGACCCGAGTCTACCCAATGAAAACCTCGATCACGCGGAAGATCGCAACAGTGAACGATGTACAGAAACTTCTTGGGGACATTCAATGGATCCGTACTTACTGCGGCATTACCAATGAGGAAATTCAACCGCTGGTGAATTTACTTAAGAATAGCAAGAACCCCAGAGAAGCAAGAACGTTGTCTCCTCCAGTGCAGGAAGTCATGGCTAACATAGAGAGGAAGCTTGGAAATGTACAAGCCTATCGCTATGACCCCAAGAAACCCATTGACATAGTGTGCTACAATAAACAACAGGAGGTGGTTGGCATAATTGGTCAAACAAACGAGACAAATCAGCTCACGATCCTGGAGTGGGTGTTTTCGCCAGTCCGGCCACGCACAGTGATTATGCCCAGGAAAGATGCTGTGGGAGAACTGTTACTAAAAACAAGACAGCGCGTCCGCATCATATCAGGGAAGGAGCCCTCACGCATCATTCTGCCCCTGGTTTCTTTGGATCTCGTATCCGAATGGACCCAACAGAGCATTTCATTCGCCCTGGCGACGTGTGGGGTTCCCCTCGACAATCATTATCCAAAGCACCCACTACTGCACACGCAATTGATGCTTGAAGAAAGGAAGGTAATGGCAGATGGCCCCATCCACAACGCGAAGTCCGTCTTTACGGACGCTAGCGGCAAAACAAAGAAGTACGGATACGAATACGTGAATGTACGAGGAGAATGGGCTCGAAAGATCATGCAAGGTGCCCCCGAGCACTCCGTGCAAATTTTAGAACTCATGGCAGCTGTACTCGCGTTGAAGGACTTTGCAGAAGAACCTCTTAATCTTATAGTTGATTCACTATATGTGGCGGGTGTGTTACAACGACTACACTCTGCTCTTATTGGGCAGACCGCTAACCCCAAGATTCAGGCGTTGTTGATACAAGCAAGCGGCCATTTAAATTCTCGCGTTCAGCCATTCTGGTGCACACACGTCCGTAGTCATTCGGGACTGCCGGGAATATTGGCGGAGGGCAACCAGCGCATAGATGCCCAAGTCTCAGCCGCCGGTGAAGAAAAAACTAGGTTACAGCTGGCACAACGATCTCATGCGTTTTTTCACCAGTCAGCTAGATCTTTGCAAAAGGAGTTCAACTTATCCCGGGCAGAAAGCAGGGCCATAGTGGCCGCGTGCCCTGATTGTGCACACATTCCCCCGCTGCAGGATACAGGGACAAACCCACGCGGGTTAGAACCTCGCCAGTTATGGCAGACCGATGTCACAGAAGTCCCTGCCTTTGGGCGACTGCGCTTTGTCCATGTATCAGTCGATACATTCAGTAAAATGACCTGGGCCACTGCCGCAACCTCCACACGCTTTACTGCCTGCCGCCTGCATTGGCTGCAAGCCTTTGCCGCGCTGGGGAAGCCGGCTCAGATAAAAACCGACAATGGACCTGCCTATACGAGCGCCGCGTGCGCTGAGTTTATGAGAGCTTGGGACATTACACATTCCACGGGGGTCCCCTATAATTCCACTGGCCAGGCCATAGTGGAGCGCCGTCATCAGGATTTAAAACGCCTTTTTGCTATTTTGAAAAAGGAGGGGGAGGTATCTCTCCCCGTCCATGACATCGTAGCAAAAAGCTGTTATGTGTTAAATTGGCGCAACCTCATTGAAATAGACCAAGGGGAGTTGATCAGCCCAGGGGCACGCCATGCACAGACTACGAGACCTATTAAGACGCTCGTGTCCCGATGGGTACCACAAACACATTCATGGCAGGGGCCTGTGGAATTACTCACTTGGGGCCGAGGGTATGCTTGTGTCATTGCAGGTACTGGTACGGAGTGGATACCCGCGAAGTGGGTTCGACCGTGGTTGAAGAAGAGTAACGTTGGACCTGCGGACGACTGCCCACTGGAAACAGCCCGTGAGTCAGCTACTACCTGCGCTTGAAGACCAGCGGCAGGAACTGGAAGCTCTTGACAGAGGACGAAAACAAAGCACCAGCCTCACCCGGAACGAACGGGATTGTGATTGTGAGCGTGCTGCAATGACTGGGCACGAACAAAAGAGTGTTGGGGGGGGTTGGTGGAAGAGCGGTCATCAAAATGGGTAACCTTGAATTCCGCCTTAAGCAGCGGTGACGTGCATGGCCAGGTGTATACGAACTGCAACGCAACAAGCCACATAACAGCGAAAGCACTGCCGCCTGGTATATTTCTGATATGCGGGGATAGGGCCTGGAACGGTGTGCCACGCATCCTGCGTGGAGGCCTGTGCTACCTGGGGAGATTGAGTCTGTTCCACCCCAATCTCACCCAACTGCAGAACTTGGTCTTGATGAAGCGCAGGCGGGGCAGAAGGAGTGTGCATGAGCTAGAGTGCAAGGACATTGGCGATCCCGTATTTTGGTCAGGCTTCCGGCAGCTGGCGACTGCTACGCTACTGCCGGGAGCCGCTGGGCTTAAGGCGATGAAATTGGCGGAGCAATTGGCTTGTTGGACCAAAAATGAGTTAACTATTACATCATGAGTACTAGATGAGATGTCTCAGGATGCACTGAGCATAAACCACGCTGTGTTACAAAATAGGGCCGCTATAGATTTCTTGCTCTTAGCTCATGGACATGGGTGTGACGAGTTTGAGGGGATGTGTTGTCTCAATCTTACCGACCATTCACAATCAATCCACGCGCGTATACGAAACATTCAGAATGGGCTATATAAGCTGAAGCAGGAGAATGGCCTTGGGATTGACGGGTGGCTTCGGGGGCTGGGGATCGGGCCCTGGTTGGCAGCAGGATTAAAACAACTGATTACCATAGGCATTGTGGGTATGTTCCTATTGATTTGTGGGCCTTGTATACTACAATGTATCCTAGCTCGGGTACAGAAAATGGTTGATCTATTATTTGAAAGAAGAGGGGGAAGTGTTGGGGCCCTTGCGGTACTTCAGAACAATAATCTATATGAAATATAGAGTATGGAACTACACTGTTTAGGATTAGTTGCTTAGCACAACTTGCTTAGCATGAGTAGCTAAATTTGCTGAAGCCTTAGGCCTCAGACTGTAGCTGCTGCTATGTGCTTTGAAGTAGTTTACCAAGGACACTGGTGCAGCTGGGAATGATACATCCTGAGAAAGTACAGATAAACTAGCAGAAGCCAGTGGGAACCAAGGTTAAGGGCTAGACAGCTTTGCTAAACAAGCAGCAAGGTACAAGGCATGACCGCTGTGTGCGTGATCGGTGCAATGATTGGCTACCTGTGACATAATCTGTATGAACCACAAATCAAGGGCCAGAGCGCCGAATACTTGTACTTATAAAATAGGCAAATTGCTGAATAAAGATGGAATTGAACCTGCATTCTGTGAATGCGTATGATTCATTCCCGTCACTCCCGCGGACCGCGACAGGGTATGCCTTGTGTAAGTTTCCTTGTTGGGATATTCTTCTCTTGGTTGATCTTTCTTAGACAGCCAGTTATTTCAGGCTATACCTGTTACAGTTGTTCTTGTTCTGTGACTTTATTGTCCCATGTTTTGTTTCATCATTGAATTTTTGGGAGGATATCCTAAAGACATCCATCCTTAGGATAAATTTGCCATATATGGCATCTGCTTAATTTTTTTATTATATGTATAAAGATGTTTAGTTTGAGCTTTGTCCCCTTGTGACTGAACCTTTGCTGTAGCATTTAATGGGTTTCATATATCTTCTCTCAGCCCTAGGCCTATGTTTTCATAACATATATTTACCATAAAACTGTAAGATTAGATATTGATTAATACACACTATTGTCTGAAGTGTGTGTGTCCCGGCACAACAGTTCTGCAGTGCCTGCATATAAGTATTTTTATCTTTCCTTTGTAGCTTTCTTGAATGAAATCCTGTTGATGACTTATGATGAATCATTTTATTTGCATCATGATATGTTACACACTATTGTACACATGCAAATAGAGGACTCTTGCTCTGCAGAGTCTCTCATAGAAATGTATGGTATTTGCTCCACTGAGTAATGGGTTGAGATCAAAATATCCAGCATAAATCAAAATTAGATCCAACATCACCTCTAGATCCATGTTACATTGGAGAAGTCAACATGAAATGAATCACTCTTTCTGTGGATTTCTTTTCCCTTGTTTATTAGATATTGGCTGACCTCAGAGGTGTTGTTTTCTTGCTTGTTTGTTTGACTTTGGGATTGTTTTATCTGTGTATATAAGCCGTAAACATATAAAGGTGGGTAGCTCCTTGGGCAGAATTTAGCAGGCTACAGGGGCTCAAGCCAAGGGGGCTTGTCTTTCCAATGAAGGATTGGATGCAGTCAACAGCTAGTAACAGCTCTTTCATTTTGGCTCTGACTAAGAAATGACAAGTGTCTGTATCAGTAAATGAACAGAACAGCCTGAAACAATCTTTCTGTGCCTTCCATCTCTTTAGCTTCAGGCAGGCCCAGTAAGATTGTCTCAGTTCTCAGCATCCATGGAGAACACATACCAATCTCCCTTTTCCCCTTTCTGGAAAACAAGAGGTCAGACTGAGATGCTGACATACAAACTCCTCTTCTCTATGCTAGTGCATTCTAGAGAGCAATTTGGTTTTCTTCTTTGTCTTGCACATTCCACAGGAAAGCTGAGTTTAAACAGGTTTTTGCTTTGTGTGTGTTTCTTGTTTTGTTTTGTTTTTTAAATAGCTGGGCTTGCTTAGCGTTTTTTGCCAGAATCTATCTAATGCATTTGTAAGGTGCTAGCTATTGTAGTATAGATAGAAGGCAAACAACAGAATGTTGTTCTTAGGGAGGATATGAGTCTCGGTATTTTCCTAAGCAACTCTCCATTGTAACTTCAGACTCTAAAATGAGTGTATGAATTGCCGTACAAGATCAGATGAACATTTCAGATACTCCAGTATTCTGTCTCCTTAACATTCCTTTGACCCTGGACACTTCAAAGACACTCCAAAGTGATGATAAACTGATACAGACAAGGTTTTTTGTATCTAACCTCTGTGATCAAGGTTGACTAGTTCTCTGAAAAAGCATGGTTTGTGGCGCATCAAACTTTTGGAGATTTTTGCTTTTGTTTGCTTGTTTTTCAGCATGCTGTTGGGTGTTCTTGAGAACCAAAACATCTGCTTTTAACACCCTGGTTGGGGGGAGGGGTTGGAGGAGGAAATATTTTGCTTCCAAATGCCTTCATTCTGTTGTTTGTAACTGGAATCTTAAAAACGATAGGCTTAGAGATATTTCAAAGTTCTCAAGAGAATGGAGTCTGATTCTGGTGTCTGATGGCCACCTTTTGCTATTAGGTATGATATAAATCAAGAATAATTCCATTGATTGCAAGGCCATTATTCCAGCTTAACCAGGAGCAGAATGTGACCCTCTGTTTAATTTCCGAAATGGTTTCTGGATTTACTGGAGCTATGCATCTCTGCAGAACCTTTCTTGGCATTGCTGCAGCAGTAGCCTGATGTAAATCAGATTTCCTTGCAGCTGAGAACAGTGCTGATATATATATATGAAGCTCTAATAATGTTTGCTGGAGTTTTGTGTTCCTAGGACCAGCTTAGGCATTCAGCTGACTTACCCTTCTGCCTGTGACCTGAAGAAACAGGAAAGTGTTTTACGGTAGTAATAAAGAGATTACATTAGATGAAGTTATTTTCAGTAGCTATATCTGGAAGATTGAGAGTCAATTATCCTGGTCAGGTTCATCTTTAGGACACAAGCAAAGAAGAAGGCTGAGACATTTATACTGTACTAGCAAAAAAAGATTTAAAGATGCTGTGTTCACGCTGAGTACTTGGGCCTTGTCAGAGGGAATAACTCCTCGTGAGGTCAATGCTCATATTTTGGGAGCTGGAGAGTATTGCTTTGGTCTCTCCTGGGGTGATCCTTGACCTCTTTCTTAGTTGGCCAAGAAAGCAGCCTGTGTGGCTTTCATCACCTGTGGCAGTGGATATCTGGTGAGTGGAATAGGATGCAGAGGCTTCCGTTAGTATTTCTGGGTTCTGTTTTGTGAATTTCTCCTCTGTTGTGAAATCAGCTTTGTCCCGCTTTATAGATCTTTCCAACATTGTTCTCTGCTGACCCTGCCTGCACTTTTGCAGTTGTATATAAGTTGTATATATGTAATTTCCCTGATGTAACATGCTAGATGCTTTTTTTTTTTTTTGAAATACGTATTGCCTCACATTTTCAAAAATACTTATAGGACATAGAAGACTAGCTTTTCAAAAGTAATTTTGGTATTTAAGAGCCCAGACTTTTTTTTTGTGTGTGTGCGTGCTTGGAACTTAGGTTCCTGTAAGACAAAAGTTATTGCTGTTGCTCTTACCTCTGTTTTGTCTGCAGAGGAAAGTATTGCTTGAAGAGAGGCCATATGCAATGGTATGTCATTCTGCTACCTATTTTTATATGTGCACATACTCCCACTTGTTGGAAAGAAACATGTCTATTCTGAAAATATGTTAGAATCTAAATCTGAGCAGCTGAATCAGTAACCTCTCACAATTACAAGGAACTGATGATCAGCTGGTGGGTGGGACTATGCAGCTGGAAGGTAAGACTAGTGAAGCTCTGCTGACATAAATCCACTGAAGAGCATACTCAATATGTGCCCAAATTACTCTGTCTGCAAGACTTTGTCTATATTTTGGCACCCTTTAATTTTCTTGTCAAGCAGCGCTTATTCTCTGCATTCATCTGTGGTTTTACTGCTTTTTTTTATAAATTAAAATTTTGCTTTTTTGGGAACACTGAACTGTGTTTTCAATCAAAATGAGGTAAGCATTTGATTCTGCTTTGGCTGGATGGTAGAAATACCAACTCCTTCTAGGAAGTGGTTGATATCTGTGAAGCATTAGTATGATTTCAGTGACTTATGTTGTGCCTGGAAACATACATTACTTTTCTTTTTTAGCACTTTTCTCTTTCCTTTCTGGCGATTTTAATGCACTTAGGAAGTTGGTTGTTTATAATGAGTGGATTTCAGTCAGGTTTCACCTTCCTTCCACTTTGAGTTAATTCCTACAGGTGAGTGCCTTTATATACTCACTTCCAGCACAAGTGGTCTGATTATCTGAAGAGAGAACCTAACAAGTGTAATCATCACTTGATCTGTCATTCTGAAGTGAGAATGTCCGCTTACAACTCAATATTTTATTCTGGCAGCATTGATTTGCCAGAATTGATTGCATTTTGGTAAGAAGTACACCTATCTCTTCTTCTGTCTCTCTACTCAAGAACCACTTAATTCTGGCAGTAGCTGTTGAACTGCTAGGGCAGCTGCTGCTGAAAAATGAGGAGACATAAGGAACTAATCTGGAGGAAGGAAGGGGAAAAACAAAAACAAAAAACAACAACCCTCACAGAACTGTCATTACCTTTACATGGAGAAGTACACTGAAGTTGGTGAGTGTCAGTAGAATTCATGTACTCCTGATGGGGAGAAGTCATGGAGCAGATCAGGATGTTTCTCTATTGAGATCCAGAATGAGAGTAGGGTTTGTTCCTGTTTTGCTTCTATACAGCCAAGCTGTACTATTAGCTGCACCTGGTGGTCAGTGTGGCATCCTGTAACTACATTGTCTGGTTCTGTTCCCAGCTGCTATAAATCAGAACTTGTTTCAGTGAGCCTGTAACTCTAGAGGTGTAATACTGGTGGAGATGAGAAGAGAATTGTGCCCCTTACGTGTTCTATTTGGCTGTCAGCAACAAATTCCTATTTCTGGAAGAATTCCTGCTCCAGTACTTATAATCTAAGAGGATTAGATAAAGCCCAGTGAAGTGTTCCTGTATTCATTGCTCAGGTAGATGAATCTTCTGTCATTTTTGGAGTTCTGTCATATAAGGTCCCAGAATCAAGCTGCACCTTGAGGGAGAGTTTCTTTAAATAGTTTTGCTAATTAACAAATTTTGTTGAGAAAGAGTAAAGATTCCACCAAATTTTTGGAGTTTCTCTGAAGATACTTTGTGTGGGTGTGGGGAAAGGAACTTCTTCCTCTGAGAGGACTTTAGTATACTTGGGAAACAGGCTGTCTCTAATGAGTGGATTGCAGACCCAGTCTACTCCCAGTTAATTCAGAAAGCTGGGTGCCTTTGCATGCTCACTTCTGGCAGAAATTAAAATGATCTCATTATTCTAAATACTTGTCATGTCATTTACAGCTGATTCCCATTGTTTTCTTCATTTTCTTCTATTACATAAGTGTGGAATCTTGCCTAGGGATTTTTCTTCCCTTTCTTGACTGCTGAATTGTTCAGCTGACTCTCTGAGGGGAGCTGTTCCTCAGCTAAAGACAAATTGCATTGAAGTAAAACAACAAAATTAGGAGAATGTTGTCTGACATTCAGGGGTTGACAGAGAGTTCTTCAATGTCTGGCATGACTATGCAGGGTTAAAAGAGCTTACACTTTAAAACAGCTTGCACTTTAAAACAATGGAATTTACATGCTTCAGAGGTTTCCTATCTCCTCATCTTGTCCATGAGGAATTAATAAGTTAGAGGCATTCAGCTCAGAGTGGTGGCTTGGTTGCATCCCTTTTCTTAAGTAGCTGAGGCGTGAGGAGACTGTAGCTTGATATATTTACATAGACTGCACCTTACGGTCGTGAAGACTTTTCTTTTGATGCACTTGCTTTAATCCTCTGAACTCCAACTCATCCAGCAGCTGATAAAATATACCTGTCTGTTGCAATAAAAATATTATGCTTTTATGTGCTGACTTATCCCCTGAGATCTCCAAACCTCTAACTTTTTGTGAAGGAAGAGGCATTATTCTTATTTCATGGTTAAGCAAATTGAGGAAAAAAGAGAAATTAAATGATTTGACCAAGGTTAATGTGTCAGTTTCAGGGCCTAACATACATTTATAAGTAGCGGTAACTCTTCCAAAATGTTGTCCCCCCCCCAAAAAAAAAAAAAAAAAACTTAAAAGATTATCAGAGATTTCATCCTATCACTTTTTTTTAGGAAGGCAGCAGGGAATTTTTATAAGAACAGATACCTGATCCTGCAAACTTAAACTTCCAGGCATAGCAGCTTCCATCTGATAGTAAATGTTATGCTTAATAGTAATGGCTTCATTACGTTTTTTCCCCAGAGTGTTTTCATTGTTCAAGATCAAGTGAAGGCTAATTTTATATTCTCAGTCCTTCCCATTAAGGAGCCAAGCAAGCTATTTCAATAAAGCATCAAGCTTTGTTCAAAAACATTTCTTAAGAACGTGGATATTTTCAAAGGCATACAGGGTTGTTAGATATAAAAACTCCAAATTCCATTCATTCTTTTATTTTTTTTTCTTTTTCCCCCATTCAATGGCTCTGACTCTCATGGGGCTGGAAGCAGGGTATTGTTGCTGAACAAGAGAACTGTTCTGCAGATACTTGTGTTCAGGAGAAGAAAGGGCAGAAATGAATCATTGATAATGTAGATTGTTATACTTAAACTGCTCACCTGAGATCAATGCAGAGGAAACCTGAAAATTTTCAGATGGCAAGAATGCTTAGGTATATATTCCACAGTATTTGGAAAAACATTTCTGGAAACAATCCATTGAAAAATTGTGGGCCCTGGGCAGCTATAGTCAAGCTGATGAAGGCTGTGGGTGTATAACCTGATGAATTTTAAGTCCTTTAAAAACATTGCTGACCAGAGGCTCAATAGCTGCCTTGCTTTGAATATACATATAAATATTCACCTAAGCCATCCTCAGACACTCCCTCAGCAAACAGTTCTGCTACCACCACCTGTCATCTTTTGCTAGCACTTTCTGTCAGATGCTCGTTTTCCATTATTTTCCTAGGAGAGATGGTGCACCTTCTGTGTACATATATGTCTCAGGAAAAGGAATAATGAAAGGATCGTGACATTCGTTTATTCTGGCATTTCCTTTGGTAGATTTTCTTTTTTTCCTCACTGGGAAATAAGAGTCTTGAAGAATTCCTTGCAGTATCCCTAAATGCATTGATTTCCAAACAGTGGTCCACTAGTCCTTTAAAAATTAACTGTGGCTTGTCCTTGGAGATGTTTTTAACAATCATATGTAAAAACTCTCTAAGTCTGTGTGATTTCACATGTGGTCCATTTAAAAATTGGTCACTGACTTTTTTTGTGGCACTGAGTTTTTTTTAAGAATTATTGCTCTACAAAAAATAATATGAATATATACCAAGACCTCTATGCTCTTTATTTCTTGATTCTTCTTCAAAAATTTCTTGATTCCATTCTTAGATATTCAAACTTCCCATCTTTATCCCTCTTTTTCATTTCAGTCCTGATTTTTCACTCCTACCATCCAGTCTGTGTCCCATTCCTCTGTAGCCTACAGAAAGCAGAAGCAGCAGGATTGGAAGAATCGTTTGTAACTATAGTCCTGTAGCGCTTCCCGTTTCTTGGCTGTCTTTGTTTTCCTCTAGAGTCTACCTAGTGAGTGTGGAAAAGAGACAGAGGCAGGAGAGTAGAGAAACATGCAGGCACAGCTTGCCTACCAACTGAGCCCAGTGATTTTGGATGACTGGAAGCCAATTATTATGAATACTCTTTTTGGTTTGCCAAAGTACTTTGGCTGAGTTCAAATATGTATATCGACTTTCCCAGTCCCAAATGCGGAGCTAGTGCGTAACAGATCAAGAGAATCTGCATATAAAAAGAATCACAAGAAATATGCAGATAATTCATGAAGGTAATTTAAACTGCCATTGGATTCTGCATTTATTGTAGAGAATTCTGTAGCTGATGTTGCATGAATTTTTAGTACTGATGTAATAGTTTTCAACTGTAAAAGCAACTTTAGGACTAAATATGTATCTTAAACCACCACCAGCATACATATTAAATAATAAAATAAAATTTTGACTTAGAGAAGAGGGAAATATTATGTTCTTGAAGTATATTGGTTATTGGTGGAAGATGTTTAGATACTCCTGTGATAGATGTAAGCATAAAGACATGAGGCAGAAATGAGTAGCACTGTAAAAATGAAGGCTGCCTACATAACATGGGTTCAAGAAACTGCCCAGCTGATAAGAATAAGTGGGCAGGTGCAGGTGCAAGTGCAACTAGAGTTTTTTGGTGTGCCTATAGCAAGAAATCCAAGCATCTTAAAGTTGACAATAATGTTGATTAAATAACTTGTGTGTTTCTGTATGTTCATGTTTGCACAGCAGCACCAGTTACTGGAACTGATGCTAGATGTATCTGGTGTTTTTATTTGGTGCAGGATTTTGCTACTTGTAATCTTGTGATATGACTGCATTAGGCATTTCTCAGACATGTGCCAAAACAAGCAACCTGATAATTGTTTTTTTTTTCTTTTTCATTATTCTCTGCTATGATAACTCCTTTGATGCTTTATGCGTTTGCAGTGACTCATCTTTATCTGTAGTGTTTTTTAAAAGCATAAAAGATGCAACCAACTGATGGAATACACTGGCATCATTCAGCCAAGCTTTCCACTAGTATTCCTTGCTTTGCATTTCTGAATCAATCATGTTTATATTGCTGTGATTGTCTAAAGTAGCTTTCTGTAACTATGTATTTTTGCTCAACAAGGTACTAGAGGAACATTCTCGCAGTCAAGAAAAACAAACAGCTTGGCTTTCCTTCTTTATGGAGAAAACGCAGGTGTGCAGTTCACAGCCAATTCTTAAAGCAGAGAATGAAACACAAAGCAGATGGATATCACTACCATCTTTGGACGTTGTTCAGGGGAGTTGCAGACAGCTGCAATACTTGGTGATCGCAGACACGTTCTATAAGAATGTAAGAGCTGCCCATGTTCTGCTTGATGCATACTCCCAGGCTGCACAAGTTCCTGAATCCCATCCCATCCCCTGACGGAGCCCTTGTGTAGAGCTGGGCTCTTCTTTGGGAATTGGGGCATCTAGCTGCAGAGTTTAGTGCTGCTGCCTCTTTCGTGCTTTGTGTCCTGAGGGCAGAGTGTGCACTGGGTCACAGTTTAGCCGAAGGGCTGGATCTGCACACACTGCATGGTGGAAGGCAGAGAGGAGGCAGTGCCCTTTTGCAGCCATATGAAGCACAACAGTGAGGAAGTGTGAGGGTCTGGCCTGAGCACCACTCCTCATACTGGAAATGTGACTCTGGAGAGATCCTTGGATCTTACCTCTTTAGCCAGATGCCTGCTGAAGGCCAAATTGTGCTCTGGTGTAAATTCATACAACTTCACTGAAAAGAGGTGTGCCGGTATGTGCCAGAAGGGGAACTTTCATATACAGCCTTCTTGTGCTAATAGAGATGCACGTTGTCTATTACAGTAGGTTCATAAGTTAATTCCCATCTGATTGACTCTTTAGAAAAAGCCAGATTTTGAGTTTTCTGTGATAGATGTTATAGCACTTTATCTTCAAATGTTCCTCACATGCTAATCAAGGCAGTTGAAACAGTAAAGCAAATGTCTCAAGTTAATCAATTACTCTAAATCAAAAAATCTGTTCAATTAATCAAACTGTCGAAGAGTCTAAGAATGTGTCATGAATCAAGAAGAATAACAAGTTTTTCGCCTCACTGTAACTGACTCCAATGTGGCTAAAGTGAGGAAGAATGTGGTTATTAGGTGAGCTGGAGCCTTTGCTAGATCTTTGCCTGCTCTTTGTCCTATGGAGAGGTCAGCCTTAGAAGAGATTAAGATCAGACCTGCATATGGGGGAAGAAAGTCAAAATGAGGAAAGTATCTGAGGCAGTCTGGGAATGTGGCAACTAGCAAATCTTAATTTCTCTCCCATGATAACCAAAGCTAGTTAGCACCCCAGACAGGATGGAAAAGAATAACAGCATGTAAGATTCAGCTTGGTAGGTGGTAAGGAATGCTCACATGGGAGATGTGGAGAGCACCTGCTGAGGCTTCAGCCTCTGCACTGGAAAGCTGAAAGGATCTCATCTGCAAGTAGATTGAAAGTTGAGAGAAGGTTCATCAGTCCCTCCAGTCTCTAGATAATTCTTGGCACGGAGTCTTGTTGGGTATAGGCTTTGTGTTTATACAGGCCCATTGTGGGTTTTCACAGAGAGAGGAGATCAATCTTAAAAATCCACTTGAGAGCAGAAAATATGTGGCTGAGCTCCCATCTGCTCCCTTACACAGAAATGTTCTCCTCTACAGTAATGTTCTACAATGCTGTATCAACACAGCCCAAAACTGTAATGGATGGGCCCATGACTGAAGGGTGGTGGCAGTTGTTTTTAATAGATGCTTATATGCAGTGTAATTGTTAACACAGGATTTTTAAACATAAATAAATCCACTTATTAGTAAAGCCTCTGAGAAAACTCACCAAAAAAGAAATGAGAGAATTTCAACAAAGCAGTTTTTAAAGCAGAAGGCAAAAGATATGCTATTTAGCAGACTCAAACCAACTCCAAGAATAGCTTACAATAGTAAATGTCCTCTACGTATAGACGGAAAGACCCTACTAGAAGTCATTGACTGAACTAATACCTGAGGGACATAACTTTGATACACATTTTTCTTTCTTTGTCATTTAAAATAGTCTGTGTTAAATGGGTTAGCTGATACAGAAATTACTCCGATCTTGCTTTCCAGCTCTATCTATCACTTCAGACATGACAAGGAGCACAGGCTAGCAGTGCTTGAAGGAAGGGAAGTACAAGATTTTAAGATCATAACCCTGTCACATTACAGTTCATGGTGAGGTTGGCCATTTATACAAATTCATTCAGATGCTTCTTTCAAGATGTATTTACTGTATCACACTGAACTGGGCTACATAATCTTGCTCAGAGCAATATTAGAAAATTATGGATATTTTTCCTTGGGATACTAAAAAAATCCTGTTGGCAAATGGAAGACTTGTCTCCTGACTTACTGCAATGCAAAAAAGAAGCTACACATAAAAAGAAAAAAGAAACAAAAATTGTCTTTGATGTGAAATTTGCAATGGAGTTAGCTAATTGAAAAGAAATTTTCACTATTGCTCATTTCAGACTTGGGTTTGGTTTTAGTGGTGAGAGAAAAATCATGTATAAAAATGGAGAATCAGTACTTACCATATGGTAAGCAAAGCCTAATGGAGCATTTAATCCTGTGGATTTATTTTGCTTGATTACGTAAATAATTCACCAATAAAATTAGCAGAATAGCTGATGAAAACTGATGTCTATATATGCATTAAAATGTCTGCCAGCTGCAGAAGCACTGATGCCAATGAAATTTCTCACATTGAACTTAGGATCAGATCTTTAATTCTTGGGCCAGAATTTGAGCTGTACAAATTGTATGAAATGAGGAATTACATGTTACTGTTGGTCATCAGAAACATCCAGTTGAAGGCACAAGTGGAAGGAATCAGTATCACAAGGATATGATGGCACTGCATCTTGATCCAGGTATGGGTGGCCTTCAGAGAAATTTAGAAATCTGTTGCTGAATATAGGTGAAATATTGGATGAGTCAAGTCAAACATTGATTCCAAAGGCAGCAGTACTATGTCAATACTAAACATTTTGGTAAATCCCATCCCAAAAATTGGATGACCAAGAAAATATTGACATGTGTTTAACAATTGTTGCTAAAATTTGCTCTTTATTTTTAGTGGTTTCTCCCTTACTGGAAGGAAGCTCCAGTTTGTCTCTCTCTCTTCTGAGCTAGTTAAATTGTTCTGAGAATTAACCTGTCTAGAATTCTGTATTATTTACGCAAACAATTGCACTATATTTCTTAAAATCAGAGAGTGCACCAGACATGGTTATGAACCTTATTAAAATTCTGACCATTGTCATCACTTGGCAATTCATAAAACAATGTGTTTAAAAAATTGTAACCTGTAGTCTGTTCTGTCAGGAGTGTTCCCCTGTTAGATCCATGCAGTTTCAGTCCAGCTTTTTCTTTTGTCTGTTTATATGCAGACGTAACACTTAATAAGTGATTATGTGTAAACAAGAGAATGCTTTGTGCAGATAAATAGACTTACACTGTTGAACAAGTGCTTAGCCATTTGCATTAAAAATAAATACAAATGCAAACTGGAATACAATATTTATTTTAACAACAGGAGTTTATCACTGGTACCATTCCCTGATGTTTCCATATTAAAGAAGTAGCTTTTAAAATAGATTCACTAGTCCAGAAGTTTTAAATAGTTTAAACCTTTTGTTAATAGTAGCAAAGGGAAAGGTAGTAACAATTAGCAGTTCTTCACAATATCGAGAAATGGTGTCTGCATTAATTGACTAAGAACTGCTGGTTCAATGCAACCACATGTCTGTTTACCCACTGACAAATGTAGTCATGAAAGATGAAAGAAGTCACAAAGATTTCCACTGATCTCAGTGTATTGAATTACACTGAATAAGAGGATTTTTTTTCAAGACTCAAAACAGATCTGGATTCCATACTCCCTTTGGAAATTCAGAGGAAAGAAGTCTAACTGTCATTGGGCTGTTAAATATCTCCAGTATGTGCTTCTCAAAAATTCTAAAGTTGCTTTAAAAAATTATCAGAAGCTTCAAAAACAGTGAAGTTTCCTTTATTATCGTGGTAGAGTCACATCCCTAGACTTGCCTTTCACAGCTGTTCTCAAACACTGGGCTTAGTCCTGTTCCTCCCTGTACCCAAACTTTTGATGTGCATACTTGTTTCTGATGTGCAAACTTGTTTGTGAAGGGGTCAGAGAGGTAAATATAAGGTTTGAGGGATCAGTAATGAAAAATGAAACAGCTTAGCTCCAAGTTATAGATTCAAGCCAAGCTCAGATCATTAACAGTGGTATACTGAAGAGCTATCAAATAATAACGAGCAAAGTAAGGTGAACGCAGCAAGCAACATTCACAAATATTCTTTTGAATAAAATTGTAGATTCACTTTCCTCTGATTCAGTTTTGCATTTAACGTCTTATAGCAAAAAAAGGGAGAAAAACAGAACACTGGAAACACTTAGACAAGTACTAGTTTGACTGTGTTGTGTGTTCACTATGTAAGTGATTGTGCATTTTGTCAGGCCATCTATTTAACGATGCTTTGTCTTGCACAGTCATCCAGTTAAATCATTCCATGTTTTAGGCTACTAATCATACAGGGAGAATATTAAATGTCTGAATGAATACCTTACAGATATTTCTGAGGAAGGTCATGTGTTGTGATGTGTTTTTGAAATAGGTGTGATATATAATGCTCGACAGAGACAAAATTAATAAAAAGTCTCTCTGAACAACAGCAACATCAAAGCAGTAAATCCAGTGGATAAATTACCCATTGCTCATTGTCCACCCTGCACTAAGGAGCTTACATCCGTTTCTTTGAAGATAAATATCCAGATCACAAGAAGCACTGTCACAGTTGTGCAGAAGATAAACTTGTAAAAGCAGTTATGGGATTCATGGGTTCAAAGGTTATTTTTCTCCTCCTTATTTCTCAAAGTGAATATGTAACTTTGGGCAAGTCTCTTAAATTTCTTGCTGTTTCACTGTTCCCTCTCCATCGAAGAGAATGATAACATCTGTACTGTATGAAGGCTGCATTGCTTGTTTAATCAGTTAAGTTAGTACAGTCTTTTATATTCCTGTGGCATCTCCATCACAGTGTCTTGGAAAAATGCCTCATTCTTTTTATTGACACAAAGGTAAAGAAGGAATTTATTGGAGTTGCAAACTAATGTATCCTGTTATGGTAGCTCTTTCAGAACAGAGTGGCAACATGATATGTAGGCATGACAGATATACCAATATTTGCACTGCAAATTGTAAATAGTCCTTTTTAGAATGTATCTACCATGCAAAAGTTATTCAAGTTGCAAGTATTTCCCTTACTCATATTCTACACAAAACCTGCTAACTCGAACATGTTAATATAGACCTCTTGTGGGAATGGGTTAAATCTCTTGTACTTTTTCACACTTGTCAGAAAGGCACTGCAACCTTTTACACCAGTCTCTCTGCTTTGACTGAAATTTCTTCTGTACTGCCCTAGGAAATACTTCTTAACCGGTTCAGTTTACTTCAATACAAAGTGCTGAGAAATGTGCCCTGAAATCTGGTAGTTCACTCCAGCATGTGCAGGACTAGTGTGAATTCAGCAACGTAAGAGTTGTTCACAGTTTTTCCATTCTTGTTTGAGCAAGTGTGATTGCATCTTACATACAGAAGACCTAACTTAATACAGAAATAAAGACTTGTCCTTGGAAACCTCCTAAAGAAGTCTCTGCTGCTCCCCCATTGAGAACTATTCTACAACACCAAAATGATTCCAGCAGGTTTAGAGTTGAAATGTGCTAAGATAGGGAGTGGTATTCAGGTGTTGTGATGATCCTACCTGACTGTTGCTATTTCTTGTGCTTTCTGGAGGGAGAGTAACTGAGCTACAACCATTTACAAAGAGGTGTGTCAGGGCCCTGAGCACACCAACAGTCTGCAACAGAGATCTGCAACCTCTCCCACCCACCCCAGGGTTAGCTGCCTACACTAGAGGCCAGCTCTGATATGATGTAAATGTCTGACCAGGCATCAGATTCAGGTGAAAAGATTTGGGAGAGAGCTGGGAGAGGCATTGTCAGAAACTTCCTGCATCTTGCCTGGGAGCTGCATTTAACTTAGGCTCTCGCCCTTGCCTAAGCTATATTGTAGGTATGCCTGTGTCCAGCCATGTACTTTGCTGATCCCAGCTTTGCCTTGCTGGCTTGACTTTCCAGCTTGAACTTGGGCCTGCCTCATCAGTATGGACTTGCCTGATGATAACTGAACTCTCAGTTGATCGTGGTTACTGTTGTTGGACCTACTCTGCTCTTTGTGTTTGGCTATTGGGCCCTTGCTGATTGCCTCAGCACCTGGCTCCCCTTCCCTGGCAGAGCAGCTGACCATCACTGCAGCCTGACAAGGTAAACCACAGTGACTGTTATGCGGGAGTTTTAGGGAAGAATGTGCTCAAGTTTTGCAGGACCACAGGTAGTTGAATTACAAAGCTGTTCTGAGAACGGAAAGAAATTCTGTACCCAAGAAATTTGCCAGCAAGGGTGAAGAAAGTGATGGTATTAATGTGAAGCCTTGAAGGCCAACAGAACTTTAAAAGAACAGGGATCCAAGCAGGTTGAACCATAGTAGTCTGGTCAGCTTGGACACGAGACCCTGACTTGGGGTGTGACAAGGCCACAGCTACATCTGAAATCAGTGGAAATGTTTCCACTAACTTAAGCGAGGGTAGGATTTTACCCTGTAGAATTCGGCAGATGCATATGTTGTTAGAAGGCTTAACTACAAGGCTTTCTGTTTTGTTCCCTCCCTTCCCTTTTTAAAGTGCAGCATATGGTTAACTTTTCTGTTGGATTGTGGTCTGTTAATGAAGCAGACACTTGCAATAATTATACTTCCTTCTCCGAACTCCCTGATTTGGCAAGTTGGTCTGTCAGTATTCTGGGGGATTGCAAAGGTTTATTTTTTGTTTCCTTAGTGCTCATCATACATGAAAACCAGCATATTTTGATTGGTTGGCAGTTGAAAGTGCAATTAAACATTTCAGAATCTGGAAGAACTTTTGAAGACATTCCTTTTCTTTTTTGTTGTTTTTGTTTTTGTTTTTGTTTAAATGACAGCACAAACAAGTTTAATGTTTCACAATGGACAGCTGGCACCATCTAAATGAATGTAAATGATGAGCCAGTAGAACTGCATGGTTGCCTTGAACAAATATGCGAAATAGAAGGGTGTTGTTGCACATCCTGCAGGTGCCTCTGTTGTGAGGGTCTTTTCACTCAGAGGACATTTAGCTGATATATTGTACAGCTGGTCAAAGAATGCCTTTAGGCTATTTGAAAGTTTGCATAGGAAATGAAATGCTTTGCTGGAGTTTGCTGCAAAACATTATTTTGTAAAATTAGGCTAATTTTGACTCTCTTCTTTTCATGATGATAATTTCAGATCTCTGCCTCTCGTATTCTGTTTGCCTCTTCTTTTATTCTTTTTATGAACTATATACAGTACTTCTGAGGTTTAAAAAGGAGTAGATATTTTTCCACATCCCAGGATGCATATATGCAATGTATTTCAGTCTGTAGCAGAAAACCAGATAGAGGAACATTAGGGGAAAAAGGCTATGCAGACCCTCTCCCTACAGTGTAGTAGGGAGAGTGAGGGCAAAAAAATATTGCTAGATTTCCTCAAACCTTTAATTCAGGTGAACTCTTGACTGGTTTGTTACATTTAAGAAAACGTTCCTGCTTATCACTGCTAGTTACAGAAAGGTGATTCTTTTTCTTCTCACTCTTGTGATTCCTTCTTGAGCCAGTCCACGCAGCTTTTCAGGAACGTGCTCTCTTCGCCATGAATACACTGGAGAATGTGTTGGGAAGCTGTGCACTTCTTACCCTATTCTCATACTCCAGTTTTCATATTCTCCACACCTTGGGTGGTGGATGGTTGGATGCTATCCAGTTACCAGTAATCCACAGGCAGTCCAACAGACCAACTTAGAAGTATTGTTCCTGAGGTGTTGTTTGTTTGTTTGTTTGTTTTTAGGAAAATTCAGTACGTGAAATGGTGTAATAGCAGAAGTTCTGCATGGTATTGCTTTGTCAGTGATGTGATAAACTACTATACGTTAGTAGTCTGTTCGCAGATTCCCTGGGCCATGGTACAGCATAAAAGTACTGTAGACACTCCAGACAGCCCTTCTGGATCAAGGCTTCAGTGGGTTCATTCAAAGGCGTGTGTGTTACCACAATTGAACGCTTAATAGTGATTTCACAAAGGGAAAGGTACACGCAGCCTGCTGTAGGCCTAATGGCATCAACAGTATATTTGGTTTAGTCTAATACAGGTGCAAGAATGGGGAGTCAGCTTGACCGTAGCTGACTCTGAACCCTGGGGTATTCTTCTGGCCTGCTTCTCCCAGGAGGAAATGGTTTGCTAGCCTTCAGCTCTTCTGAACAAAGGTTAATGCTCTTGACCTTTGTATGTGTTCTTGTTCATGCTCAGTGGTGTCCTTCTGACTGCGCTCTGTTCCTGGATATCTTGGTTCTCGTGGTTTCAGACCACTGCTCTGCTTCCTAGCTTCTAGCTGTCCATCTTTTCTCTACAGCCAGCTTATAACCAGTGGCTTTTTGCTGGGACACTATAAAAATTATTTGCCACTAAAAGACTATTGTATTGCCTAAATACTAGCTTTTTGTCCAAGAAGAGGAAGATTGGCCTAGTCCACAGAGCGTTGATTTGGGTCTCAGCCAACCTAGCTGCATTTCCTTGTTCACCTTCAGATTTTCTGTCTGAACATGACTGCTCTAGCTGTCCATTGACTGATGAGACAGGGAAGGTGTTTGTCTGTTTCTTGGAGTGATACTGTGAGAATAAACAATTAAGCAGACAAAATGTAGGCCCTTGATCTGTTCGGCATATCCAGTATTCTTCTCCTCCTACATCCCCACGCACGCACCTTTCTCTTCTCTGATGTTATTCTCAAAACTGATGGAACTAACTTTCTCAAACTTTACGGAAATGTCAGGCTGTCAGCACAGTGTAGTCCTAAAAAGAAAACATAAAGTTTCAGTAAGTTGTAAGTAACTAAAGGAACACTTTTAACGCAACAATACTTTGTGAATCTTAATTATAGCCATTGCTAGCACTTCAATAATAACAAAAACGAATTGTTTACACTTTTACCAATGGTGTCTTTATGAAGTGTGTGCCGCTGCTTTCTCTAATGTTCCATACTCTGCACAATACAGTTTTTCCATTGTAAAAGCCATTTCCAGATTAGTATTCCAAGGATAGTTCATATACCATGACTGTTTAAAAGACAGTATAATAGCAAATGGTGCGGGGGATCTGTAGCTTTTTCTGGGTCTCTATCAGCAAATGTAGACTGTACTAAATAGAAGTGAACTTGGAGGACTGCAGATAAGATTAAAGTGACATAATATGTTCTTTTCAGCCCCAAATTCCTCAGAACAATTAACCATGTCTCAAGACCTTCCATATTCAGCAGAATATATAAGTATGTTCTTAAGAGCCATTGAGTTCCATGAGACTCAAATGCATGCCTGAAGTTAAACATATTCTTAAGAGCTTTGAATAGAAAAGGATTTGAAATAAAGGTCTGAGTTCCTCACAGTCAAAGCTCTCAAGCATCTTAATTGAGAGCAAGTTGGTAAAGAGAACAGTGCAAAGCACAAACTCTTAGTGACTGCACTGAAGAAAAGAATTCCAAAAACAGCTAGCATCCATCAAAACTTTAAACACTGGAAAACTCTCTCTCCTTTCCTAGCATGTAAAAGACCAACTATTCCATGGGATTTGAAGAAAAGAAAAGGCTGATGTTAGGAAGAAGCCATGACTGTTTCAGATGGTTTCACTTCTGATGTAAGCAAGCATAGGACTCCATAGAGATTTATTAGCATCATCATCTCAGTGTGGGATACAATGACCTGTGTTTTATGTTGTGTCCTTTGGTTGAAGCCTAATGATTCAGATCAAAATAGAGCAGCCAAAAGCTCACTGAATTAATATGCAAATTAAATACTAAAAAGTTAAGGTATCTGATTAGGCAATGTAGATGATTTCCCACATAACATCAGGTTTGTGACACAGTGATTTCAACAATTACAGTTAAAAGGAAAAATCTGGACATTTGCATGTACAGAACATAAGGAACTCTGTGACTAAAATCAGTGAGGTGAGTTAGGTAGATAGTGAGAGTTTCAGGGAGCTGCACTTAATTCCTAAGGGTGGAAGGGAGGAGAGGAAGTGTAAGTATCTTTTTCTGAAATGGATCCAGTTCAATGTGAAAGCCCAGCTTGGCCTGAATGTGGGGAGGGAGGCGACCTAAAGAAGGTTTTCAGTGTATTATTAGGCACTGAGATACTTACAGAAGAGAAAGCTTATGCAAATAAGATGAATTCCTCTTTTCCTAGACTGCTGACAGAAAACTGATGAGATTTGGGGGAGATAGTTTGAATTAAAAACTTGGGAAGAGTTGACAGTTGCTGAAGGGCACTGAGGTCACCCAAAGACATCTGGTAGGACTGTCAGTCAGTAACACAAAGGCAATTTTGCCAAGTCTAGGGTAGGACAGAAAATTGAGCTGCATTGGAGGAGGAATAGATGGAGGTCAGAGTTAAATTCTCAAAAACTACAAGGTTACAGAGGTGAACTACATCAAATTAGGCACAGGGCCAAAGGTACACGTTAGAAATGCTAGTATGCCCAAATGGGCATGTTTATAAAACTTTGCATAATTTCTGAATTTAAGCACATACAGAGACAGCAAAATTTACAGTGCCCGAAACTGCTACATTATGCCTTTTTGAGGTATATGTTGTTCTGGGGTCTCCAGCAGACAGTGAATATAGTCTCTTCTGTTTATTGGGGCCTTTGTTTTAGCATACTATCTGTTTGGGGTTTGGGGGGAGAAAGAGGGGAGGTGTCTATTTCCCTTTATTCAAGTATACCCCGTTCATAGGTAGGGTTTCTTTTGTTTCTCACTATTTGTTGTTCTTGCCTCCTTTCCTGACTGTTAACACAGACGTTGCTTATAACTTGTTGGTTAATTTTGATGATAGAGATTGAGGAAAACATGAAGAGGTTGATAATGCATTCAAAAATATGAAGGGGTGGAGGGATTCTTAATTGTCTTTTGTTACATTGACTTCAGTGGCATGATACTACTTTGTACCAGCTGAAAACCTATCTGTCTAGGAATAGCTGGTTTTCAAAATGGGGCAGAAAATACTTCAAGAACAGATGTTTACTGCAGGTGGAAAGTATTTCAAGAATAGACCTTTACTGAATGTTAAAAAATAAACAAACAAATAAACCAACCCTCTGCCCCGCACAATCTGACATCAAAAAATGAAATTCAAAGAGGTAAGAGAGAAAAAGAAAGCTATTATCTAAACTTTCAAATGTTGTCTTGTTTGGGGTAAAATTTCTTTTCTTTTTTTTTTTTTTAATTTGTCCCTAGACTATGTTTCAAATAGGCTTTAAAACTAAAACAGAATGTTCTAAAGTGTTCCTCCTGCCTAATTAATCTTAGCCTGGTGATATGGTCAGTTGTTTATAGCACTGCAATTCATCACAGCAGAAGTGTGTGCAACTAGAGATGGACCTGACCCAAAACATAGATCTGAATGTCTGCATGTTTTGGGGAAGTGAAGTATCTGGCACTACCTTCAGAACCACACACTGTCTTTACTAGAAGCTCAGGCAAACTCCAGATCCAAATCACCCAGCATTGCAGGAAAGTGGAATCTGGGCTGCTGTCTCTTCTAAGTGTGATATTACAAATGCTGAGCTGTGGCAGCAGTAGATGTATTCTATAAGAAAACCATGCTGACAACAAAGCACTTTGCCTTAATACACAAACACCTTGGAATTCAATCTAGCTAAAAACTTTGACATGTCTGCATATAATATTTGTACAAAAGACTCCTTGCTGAGTGATCATGCTTCACCACTTCTTAGGAAGCAGAATTCTTGGCTGCATTATGAATCTTGATACCTGCAAGGAGAGTGTGAAACACATAGCATATAATGTGGGTGTGGAATAGCTATAAATGACTTGAATGAGAGTGGAAGTTTTAAAGATATCTATGAAATGTTCTCATCATGTCAGGACTAGTTATTCATTTTCTGGAGGAATTGTTTTTCTCTTGGTTATATTGTATGAAGGTTTTCAGCAGTATTAGCATGTTACTCTAGAGATCCCCATGCTAGCTTTCTGAAGGCTTTGTTGCAGTTCTAAGTGCTGGATTTTACAAATAAACTCTGAAAACTTATGTGCATACTGTTACAGCATTCAGTGATCTTTCAGTTTTATTAACTAAAGACAAAACATAGAATTTTCTAATATATGTTAGTGACTTAGGAGCTTAGTTCTCACTGTTTTATGGTCCTAGATTAGCTGTGTTGTTTTGGACATCTGATCCCAAGTGCAATTTCAGTTATCTCTGAAAAGCCCAGTGTAGTTGTTGGGGACTGACCAAGAACAGCTCTTGACCTTTATTATTTAGAATTGAACAAATCTACAGCATGTAAGGTACTTGGTGAATGTTCCATATATTCAGACAGCCTCCTGCCAACCCTCCCCTTCACAGAAAGTCCTCTCTTTCCCCCCTCCCCAAAGGCCTACAGTTTAGTGGCAGTAATATAAGGGGACATTTGTGGATCTTGTTAACCCATCAGGCATCCAGTCATAGCCTATTCCACTGATCATTTTGCCCTGTCCTCTAAGCCTGTCCTGTCTCTAACTCCCCTTCTGTTTCCAATTGGAGTGAGTTATTTGTACATATGTAAATAAGGTGGAATGTGTTTCCACTTTTAATATGTGCATGAGCTGGACCTAGATTCCTCAACTGTTTGCTCCAATGCTACTTGACAGAGTTTTGTTTTGATTTTGTCCTTGTCTACAGAACTCTCATCCCTTTTCCTTGAGGGAGTTGATACTCAGCTCTCAAAATGTGAGGTTTTCTGGTTCCCTCCTCAATGAGTGTAACTCATACAACTGAGCCTTATTTAGGATGGTGGGGGTTGGTGAGATAACAGGGCCTGATCATAAAACCTTTTTCATTCCAGCAGGGGTTCGCAAGCCCACTTTTGCTATTGTCATATAAGCAACACAGAAAAGTTTCAGAGGTGAATGCTGTCCTGAATCTGAATACAAATGAATAATAATATATTTTCCCACACTGGCTGCACATGAATTGCACTCCCGAAAGGCTGCACTATGATTTTCCAGTTTGTAGTCAGTTAACAGCAGTGGCAATCAGATGTCTTAAGTGACTAAGCAATATTTGCATCATCTCTGGGAGTGGTGTAGGTTATTTCATTGTTGTTTCTACTGAAGAGAGGTAAAGGAGTGTCCATGACATAAAGCCCAACACCAGCCCAGTTGGAACTCATCAACTTGTTTCCCTTTAGTCTCAATAGAAAGTCCAGTCTAGGTTTGAGAGCCACATTTCTCTGCCACCTCTAGACCTCTCCTCATATGTATCTTGAAATAGCTTGAATCATGAGGTGCAGATGATTTCTTAGTATAGACTTTGGAAGTCAGCATCATTGAAGAGTTTTTCGCTTGTGTTTGCTTGAATGTTAATGCAGGCTTATCTACACAATTGTACAATTTACACCTTCTGCAGCCACTCAGGACTACTTCTGAATCGGAGGAGTCTCCAGTAGGTCTTTAATCTTAAGTGGAATAAAACTATAGGTGAAGTAGCGAGGATAAATTGTTTATTAACCTTCAAACACTCTGGAGGCCAAACCCTCAAATCTATGGAAAACCATTCCTAGAAAGTGAGTTGAGAAGTAAGAAGTTTCTGTGGCCCTCAACCTCAGTCCTTGGTACTCAAATTGCTAGGTGAGCCTGTAAGAAATGAAAATATATTTCAGTATATATATTTTTTAGTTTTCCACTGCACTTTAATTTTTATTATTGATTAGACAATAATACTTCATGGATTAATTTAGTAGCAAACAGAGCAGTATTTTGCTCCCATGAATAATTGGCTAGCTGACCTGAAGATGAAAAATAGTTGAAAACATATTTTTTCGTGTCTTTGATACTTTCGAAATATCATTCGGTCAATTATTCATACAAAACAGTTTTATTATATTCAAGGGCATTTATGCTTGTCTTTTCACTGTATTATGAGATAAGAGATAAAGCTCGGAACAGAATTAGTCAACAGGAAGATTTTTCAAGGTATAGTGTTAGTCTCGGAAGGGATTTAGGTAGTTCACTAAATCTTGTGCTTTAGCATAACATTTCCTCTGTGATTTGCCCAAGGTCACACAGGAACTCTGGGAAAGTAACTGAGCTGGGAGGCCTTGAGTCCCACAGTAGGATCTTAACCAAGCAGACCATCCCTGCTTGTGTTGAATGACTGTATGGTGGCTTGTAATACTGGTGTTACAGGAAGTTTGTGTTAAACAAGGGTGTGCAAACAGTAAGATAGAAGCTCACATATTTGTAGGTTAGGGTGATGCAACCTAAAGAGTTTTCAGTTCAGAAAGAATACTCAATTTGAAGATAGTTTACCTGCTTGTTGGGTGACATGCCATTGCATGTGACATCATTTACAAACCTGTGAAGAATACATGTTAGCAGGGTAGCTGACTGCATTCTGAGTCATGGGAGACTGTTTAAGCTCCTCATGTGTTTTACCCTAATGCATGTTGCCTTTGGTCATACTTTTCATGGGGTGGTAGCTCAATGAAAGTAAGGTTTTTGGAAGTGGACAGTTGGAAAATCATAAGGAGGGAAAAAGTAATCCATCAGATTCCTCCCCAGGTAATAGCAACTCTGAGCTTGCATTAGAATACAAAGTGCTTGGGGCTTCTTTCCTTAGTGCTGAGCACTGGACTGCAGTGCTACTTAATGAAGATTTTAAAAAAAGGTGCTTTCCTGTAAATTCCGGAATGTCATTGTGTTCCAGCAAGTGTGTGAATGTTAAACCTGATGGAATGGGAACACAAGTATGTGTATCACCAGCCATGCATGGTATGAGTATTAATACTCCTAGCTTCTATTACTGACTTCTGTCACAAAGTGTGTGCAAAAGGGCATGAAAGTTCTCTTTCCGACTGCTACACTAAGGCGTTATTTTGCACACTGTGCCTGGTCATTTCGTAAGTGAAAAGAAGGGTAACTGGTATAAGTTGCCTGGGATTCGGCATTTATGTGCTACCATAATACGTCAATGCTATAAAGAGGTCTAAAGCCTTATGAGCTGCAGGAGTGTTCAGGTTGTGAAACCAAACTTCATTGACCCTCTGTTCTGTTTAGTTCTTATAGCCCAGTGATTTGTGATCCCACAAGCAGTGTGCAGGCCAAATGACTCTATTTACAGGAAAAGGCCTGTAAAAAGAGAGGCCTGGACGTGAAGCTGCAGGCTATGTAGTTAGGGGAGGAAACAGTGGGGGAGGCTAGTCCTGTTGCTGTTTTGCTCAACACAAAGGTTCAATTTCCTTGACAAATGATGGACACTGCCTCCAAAATTGGAACTCTGATCCCAAAGGGGCCCTGTGTTATTATAACATAAAGAATGGTTATTAAACTGTCAGAGGGTTAATAGTTTCATCTTAATAATCTTGATAGATGGTGCACATTTCACCAGTGCTCCAAAAGCCCACAATGAGCTTTAAAATATTTTACTATTGGCTTGCCCTTCATTTCCCAAGGAAGTCTAAGGAGAACTCTTCTTGCTAATAAATTCTTTATCGTAACTTAGCTGGTTTTCCCCTTATAGAAGGGAAATATATCCTTTGCTGTACTGCCTGATTAATAGGCCTAATTTTATCAGGAAAATTAAATTCTCTTCTTTATCTAGGAAGTTATTTAAAGACGTCTGAGCAAAATCCCAGCACGTGAGCCTGATGACTATTCTGCATAAGCGTCTCCACGCTTTATTAACTTATTACTTTTTAAGTGATTTCTGTCTGAAGGATTCCCTTCAACTTTGAGGCCCGTTTATCTTCTATTCTCAGGATTTCAGGATGACGAATGGAATGTCATATATGACTTACTCTGAGAACTTAAGGAATTCATACAGGATAGCTCTTACCTGTACCTCTAAATGCTCTCTCTATGAGGTAGGTAACCTGTACAGCTGGCCAATTTTTATGACCAAAACAAATATCTGAACAGCCTTATAAGAGTCAAAGCAGCTATATTCTTAACTGAAGTAGTTTTAAAATATCATTGATAATCGGGGAGGGGAAAGAAGAACTAGTAAGTATATGTGTATATAAAGATGCATGGGAGTTGATCCCAGGCATGGAAATTGTAGTCTACAACTAAGAATTAAGATAAAAGAGAGACTTAGCAATTTCCAAGTGATAGAAGCGGTGCTTTGCTTCTCTTGACTTAGACTTCTATCAGAAAAGGAACATCTCCCCAGATTTGCAGAGCTGATGAAGATGCACAAGCATCTCTATTTGCATGTATCAGTGGCAGTTTCCAAAACTAAAGCATGCTGAATCCAGCAACCAGAGGAGAGACTCTGCTAGTTGATTTAGTCTATTCTAATGTGGTCATTGATGTAAAGCACAACAGCTTGCAGTGAGATGGGAAGGCAAGGGGATATAAACCTTCATGCTTTAGGTCATAAGCCAATTAGCAATTGCCTGTGTTTAGGAAAAAAACTCCCTCAGGGTTACATTATTGCAAAATTGTTTTTGTTATGGAGTTTCTTGTGCCTTCTGGTGGTGACTATCCTCAAAGATAAGGTATGGGTCTGATATGGCAATTCTGATAGTGGGACAGTCCTTCTCACCTGGCACAGGAGCATGTTCCTGCACGCAGCCCCTAATGAGATGGGAGATCATAGTGGCAGACCTGGTGAGGTGAATCGAACATTGTGCTTCCTGGCTCAGCTGGAAATGGGTTTGCTTTTGTCTCCTTGGATTTCTAGGCTTCTATTCTTTTTACTTCAATTAGAATTTCAGTATCCACACTCTGCTGATAGTTACAGGGCAGTTACCAGAGTTAGCAGCTTTCTACCATTTTATATGGCATTCCCATGTCATTCCAAAGAATTCAGCAATAAGAGAACATTAGCTAGTAGGTAGTTGATCAGTTTTATCAATTCTTCACACAAAAGGCATTAAAGGATAAATTACTATCTACTAAAGCAGAGTAGGTTATGACAATAACACAGACAACAGCATACTGGAAGACAATATAAGCTATAAACTTTGAAGCGAGACATTAAAAAACATGTGAAAGCCTTTTATTGATTGCCTAGACAGCAGCTGTAAAGATTAAAAATTAGCTACAGAAGAGGAAAACAGAAAATACAAATGCTACAGAGTTCTGTTCTTGGAGACTTCTCATTCATGATTCACTGCTCTCTTAAGTTTTATTACTTCGCCATCAGTCAGATTAAGCACTCAATATTTGTACATAAAAGTTTGAAATGTATGTATTTACAAGACTGAATGTATACTAGAGTATGGAAAAGTCTGTCCATTATTATACTGAATAAGCTTGATTCAGATTCAGTGGTCAGGCATAGCTATATTTGGTATAAACTTGAGGGGAATAAGGTGTGGGAATGGCCATGGTGACACCTCTCCTATCTTTAAGAAAAGTGCACTGAAATATCCTAAACCTCACAAAGCGCATAAAGTCTGGACAACTATCTTATGGTAAAAGATGGAACAAAATAACATGTATTCTGTCCTTCACTGTCAACATGATGACTTGTAAGCATTCTTTTTCTCTGCATCTTCCTCCTATGATTATCATCCTGTCTGAGCTAAATGACCTGTGACAGATGACAAATACAGGATAGTTCATGGACAAAAATCACACTCAAAATTGGATAGATTGTGAGAGTATTGTAACCTGCTATGCTGAAGCTAAATAGAAATGAAAAAGCTTTTTTTTTTCACCCTGCAAAAGTTCTCTCCAGCACAACTTTCCAGGTAGTTGATTCAATTAATGCAGGACAAATCTTCCTTGTATTGGATCTTTCTGTTTGAAAGGTTGGTTTTCGTGACTTTGTATGGAAGATCAACAGCAGCAGGAACTGACTGGTTGAATCTGTGATGGGAGATCAGATTCAATACTACAGTAAACATAATATAATCTTCCTGGCTTTCATGTTTCTCACACTGAGGTTTTAGAGATATTTAAAGCATGAATCTTCAGTGTGGAAGTTGGACACTTGCCTCTATTAAACCTCAGGTTAGAACAACATCTTTATTCAGGAGAGAACTTAAACAAATGTTTAAATGTTATCCTCTCTGTCATAGATGATTGGGACTGTAATAGCTTCAGTTCATTTCTGTCCTGTTCTTATCATACAACTTAAATGTCACTTAAATTTGGGGACAGAGTTGTTTGAAGGTAATGATAAAGGGATGAAAGGGCAATATTGAGGGTAGTTTAAAGCTAAAGTTGGGAGAATTTTACTCATGTTGTCCAAGGTGCTTCTGATTGAAAGATGGTGTTTGAGACTCCAACTGCTCCTTGAACCATATGATGTGGTTTAGTAAATTCCTTTTATTTATTTATTTTATTTGTAAGTCTACAGCTGGTAACTCAATGACTATTGTTACTTTTTTTTTTAATTTGATCTGCAGAATGAATTATTATTATTCCTTTTCTGAAGTACTTTTCCTGAAAATAATGTTCAATTTACAATTAGTGCTAGTTTTCAGCAATTTGTTAGTGCTTATCTCAAGGATAATATTATATCAGGTCTCGGGGAACAACATCAAATTACAAATTGCTTTTACAAGAAATTCAAAGTAGCAAGTCAACATTTTACTAAGTGACTTAGATTTTTTCACCGATCAGATGCAGTTTGCCTTGCCATGCACCACTTCAACAACTGAGATTTTCTTTGGGAAGATAAAAGTCTCCACCTCTGGGATTCATTGTCTCTGAATCTCACCTTCTTTTGACCAAGCCTATGTCTGATGGTCTGTGCTGTACAACTCATAGCTTTTTCTGGTCATAGGTTTGTGTAAATTTTATTCTTTGTGTGTGAGAGGAAGGACTTACCTGCTAGGGGAGATAAATTCTCTGTTATGTTGGCATGGGCACTACGCTCTGGTGATTATAGATGCTCTAGAGATGTGAGGAGGCTGTGAAGGCTGCCTACCTGCCTGGTTCAAGGTTCTCTCAAGACAGAGGAAACTTGAGACATTGGAGTCCATCTAGCTGTTTTGTGTCACTTGGTCTCAGGAATGTTTGGAACATGGGCAGTAGGAAGAGCCAAATTATCAAACAGAACAGCTTCAAAGGTCTGGATATTGCACAGGGTGCATAAAGCACACTTTGTCTCCCTTTTGGGCCTGACTGCAGCTTAGCTAAACCTAAAGTTCTGGACTGCTGTAGTTAATTAGGTGCATTTTATATTTGCCGCGTCCAGCTCTTGATGCCCTGATGATGTGAAATGAGTGGAATTTGGAATCTGATCTATCACATGTTAAAACGACTGGCTATGACCTGTTCAGAAATAGTACGGGGTCATTATACTTGTTTTGTAGTGTGGTTGGGAAGGTGAAAGTGTAGGATCTTGAATGCATATTCATTGGTGTTCTAACTAACAGAGCCTGAAGGGGGGAAGAAGATACTGTCTCTTTTAGGTTACTAAGTCAGCTTACAGAATACTGTGAATGATTGTCTAAGCATCTTTCTGCAGTACAGATAGTTTATGGGCAACTTCAATCTGAGTGGCATATACTGAATGTGTCATGCAGCCAGTAGCAAAATATTGTTAGGATTTCAAAAATACTGCAAGTTACAATTTTCCTATATGATACCTGTTGCACTCAGGACACAGTAGCTGCCTTTCCTACTTCAGCATGATATATTAAGAAGTATTAGTCTTTGGCCTGGAAGGTGGTGAATACATAGGCACTACTAATTATTGCCTACTGAAATTTAGAAAGGAAAAGGGGAGCTGTTTGAATGGTAACATCTACCTCCAGCCCTCCTCAAGGGCTAACTTCTGAAAACTGAGGAAAAATAAATGGAAATTTAGAAGGAAAATGAGGATAGAAAAAAAAAAAAGTGAATGAAAATGGGAGTTAAAAAGACTTTCTTACACAGGTAAGATACCTGAATTCTACAATATAAAAGCCCATTCAGGTAAAAGGCTGTTCTGGAATAAAGAGAAGCTACTAATATGCAACAGATGGAAGAAGGAAATATAGCAGTTAAAATAGATTAGACATTAAGAAGTGCAGAAGATTGGAAAGACTCGGTACTTACCAGGAAAAAATCCATGACATGACAACTGTATTTTATAGGTTAATGTCCACAAAAATTTTAGAGAATATTGAAAACAAAATTATGGAAATAGTGGAGGCCTGTGAGTAGGTAAAGCTGTCAATAACTGATGCAAGAATGGCAGAGATATTCAACAAGTACTTCTTCTTGGTACTGGGAAAGAAGGGAAATAATACATTCATACCATATGAAGATAATGAGGTACTTTTTAATCTACTGATAATTTTGAGAAGGTTGTTGAACAAAGCCTTTTAGAGGTAAACACCTAGCCTTGCTGATTTAAGATAACTTTTATCAGGGATACTAAAGAGTTAGATGAACTCGTGTTTCTCTATTCTCTTTATACATTTTGAAATACTGGAGAAATTCCAGAACTGTCTAAGAGAGCTAGTATTTTGGCAATGTATTTTAAGACAAATTTGGTGATATGGACAATAAAAGGCATGTTAGCATGATGTCTATCTCAGACTCAGTATTGAGCAAATGATGCAGAGTCGATTTATAAAGAAGTGATAGATTTAGATAAAATCAAATGCCAGGAAATGTGAATTTTTGGAGAAAGTCTGTCAAACAATTTTTTTTTTTTTGATTTAGGCTTTGTTGATAAAGACAACTGTGAAGCTATAATAGAGTTAGACTTTGATAAGGAGTTTGATGTAATGTTACAGTTGCTTAAAGATGTAGCACTCTGTGGGGTTGGTCGAACATGCCTTTATGTATTAGGTATTTGCCAGATGGGAAAATAGTTGTCAATGGCCAAGTCACTACCAAAATGAAAAGTGGCACTACTAATGCATCATAATGGTCCATACTGTGTGAATGGTATTCAGCATCCTCATCCTCTGGGAATAAATGCACCCCTAAGGCTGATAAATAATTGTGGGTGCCACAAAGGCACTCAGTGATAAATAACATTGAGGACAGTGGCAGTTTTTCAGATCTAGATCACTTACTGGCTGGGGCCCATTCACACAAAATTCACATTCAAACAATATGGATTTTGATTCAGTCAGCTGTAAAGAAGCAAGGATTTAGAAACAGTGAAAGACAGGTAGTATCTTTGAAATGAGGAACTGAATCTTCACAAGTAGAAAACAATTTAGGTGTTTTACTAGGACAAGGATTTCAAACTTCAGTGCAAGGTTGTGTCAAAAAGGGCTGCTGAGATACCAGGCTGTTGAAAAGGAATTTAGGAGTAGGAGGGGAAAAAAGCAAAAGGATTTTACTGCTGATGATCTTTATGATCTGATGTTCAAAGTTATGGCAGGTGCAGAAGACAGGCCCCAAAGTCTTCCAGAGACTGGAGAAGACTTCTAGCAGAAATGCAGGAAGAGCTCAATCTGTGTAGCTGTCAAGAAGATGACTCTGAGATGATTTGATTGCAATATTTAAGTGCCTTTGAGGAAAGAAAATACTGGGTAGAAAAGGGCTCTTCAAACTAACATAGAAAGACACAGCAATCAGTGGCTGGAAGCTGATGCCAAGCTCAAATGTGATAATGAGACACAGTTTTAAAAATGTGTGTGATCATCACTGGTACAAACTGCCAAGGAAAGTGCTTGGATTCTTAGTTGCTGTTGTTTTCAGATCAGGACTTGATGCCTTTTTCTGGAAGACATGCTTTGGTTGTACAAAAGTTATTGGACAAAAGTTCTTGGTAACTGGGTAAAATTTAGTGGCCTGTGGTATACAGGAGGTCAGTAAAGATGATTGTAATGGTCTTGTCTGGCTTCAAGCTCTATGAATGAATGTTTAACTTAAACTGGAGCTCAGATCCTTCTTCATTCTGTAGAGTATGATAGGATGTTTTATATTTCATTTTATTCTCTAGTACAAGCCTTATTTTACAGCCTCCAATATTTAGATACATGAATTGAGGAGAGGTGAATCTGCAATTGCTCATCCCTGAACCACAGTGCGGTCTGTTTGTGATCAGGCGTCTGACCTGTGACTGCCTGCCCAAGGACTGACATGTGCTTATCACTTTTGGGGAACAGCCAACGGTATGGTTTTAAGTACCATGCAGCCCAGCCCACTATGTTTGGGGCTAGCCAGCTCTGCCAGCTTTAATCACTCACCTTAGCCTTGTGAAGTGAAAGGAGCAGAAAATGCCACTCAGCAAGGCTGCAAGGGCATGAAATTGTGTTAAGCAACACTCATGAAAATGACTGGATTTGCTATTTTAGTGTAAGTGTCTAAATGTTTTTGGAATTGTAATTTTCTTGTGCTGTTATGTGTAAAGGTGACCGCTCTCTGTTGGGCCCGTGGCAGTTTGCTCTAGACAGCTAATCAGCTTGATTCATTTGGCGGGGTGGTCAGTCAGCACCTTCTCCGCAGCTGTAAAGCAGGATTGAGCTCTTCTCTGATTTGCAAGGATATAATGGCATCTACTAGAAATGCAAAACTTTCTGAAGACATATTAGGGTTTTATTTTTGTGGCAGCAATATACTTGCCAGGGGTACAAAGATTATAACCCTTATTCAGTTTGCTAGCAACCATTCAGGAACAGAAAAGGCAGTGTCACTTGAGGAATCTTGAATTCCTGCTGGAGAGACAGGCCTGAATGAATATATTTTCACAGTCAGGTCTTTTTCTATTTCATTTTCATCTTACATTTAAAATTACAGAACGGAATTAAGTAAGGTTTGGGATATTTGAGTGTTACTGAGTTTGGCCACATGATGGCACACATCAGTCAAACATTACGATATTACCAGATAAACTTCTGTGAACGGAGTCAGGAGTTAAGGCTTCTCTTCAGTACTGTAGCGCTCAGGGTTTATCCTCCCTAGCTTCTGTTTTGATCCACATTTTTACCATGATCACAGTGAGGGACAGTGATGATGTTTCACCCACAAGCTGGAAAAAATACTGCAGAAAAAAGAACAAAAAGTCTGAAGCAGGAGTAAAAAAGAGAGTGTCTGGCAAAAAAGCCAGCCTTTAAAAGGTGTTGATAGCAAGAAAACTGTTTTTTTTTTCTCTCTGTCTCTTTTTTTTATTTGTTTTTTTTGTTTTGTTTTGCCTTGTTGTTGTCTTCTCTTCAAAGGATCAGTAAACAACCAGGAATCAGGAAAGCCTTTTTATTTTTTCAATGATACAGAAAAGAAATAATGCATTGTACATGCTTTGTGAGATGTGGTTGGCTGGTTTGTTTGTTTGTTTGTTTTCTAAATGGTCTTCTAGTAAATAATGCTCTTTGCCCCTCTGGTGATATCCATAGCTGTGGAGACGGCTGGTGAAAACACTTAAATGTACTGTAGGATCAAAGTGGTCTAGTATGTTGTGCAAGTGAAATACAGTGTTTAATGAAAAGTCAGCATCAACAATTACTATAATATTTATACCCACTTTTACAACTTCAGTGATGTTATTTCCTGCATCTTGCATTCATTTCTACTATCTTTAGTTATTAATAAAACAGCAGAACTTTGTTGGTATCATAGCTCTCAAGTCGGTTAATGTTGCTTTTTAAGCAAATTTTCATGAAGGAGAAACCCCAGTTGAATGGGACGTGTGGAGTGTATTTCGTATTAACTCTAATGGTAGCAGCTAAAGACCAGTAGCCCATGTGGCAATACTGTATAAACATGCAACAAAAATCTTGGTCCAAAAGGCTTGGAGTTGAAGACCAAAAATCCATGGGGATGCAGGAAAAAAATGCAGGGGAATTAGAAGGCTCTGTGGGCTTTTACATTTTACCTTGGTGCAAATATTAAGATGGCAGTGAGAGGAGTATAGAAAATAGATGTCAGAATTTTTTCAGGGATCAGTCTAAGGAAGCATTCCCCTTTTCATTCAGATACTGGGAATTAAATATCTAAAAATAGTTGCTCTTCCCTAATCAACCAGTGGCTTTAAAAACTTGCCCTAAATGTGTGCTGCACTAGAAAGGCTGGACCAGTTCAGTTCTTGCAATGGGGAGGGAGGGTGTTGTCCTGGCCCCGCTGCCTGCCTTGCGCAGGCTTGGCTTTTGGGTTGCTGTCCAGAGCAGCGTTGTGCCTGGCTGGCAGGAGAAGTCTCCCAGGCCACTTCGCACAATTTGGTGGGTGAACTTCTACTTATAAGAATGAGTCAGTCAAACAAAAGACAAAACTAACCCACCAAACAAGCAAAAAGCAAAAAGCAAAAAACCAAAAAACCCCCAACAAAACAAAAAACCCCAAACCCACCCCTCAACAAGTTTCTCACTTACAGGATGAAAAGCAATCTGATCACTGTAGTGAATATGAAAAATCCCAAGCATCAAAAAAGCATCTAACATCTTTGTTAGTAAACAACACAGCGCAGTTACATTTCTTGTGACACTGAGTTATGGAGCAGTATGTTCTGTGTAGCACAGGCTCTCACTCGCTCTCCTTCCTTGTGCTTCTCTCTCTTCTCCTCCTCCCGTGCCCCCATAGCTGGCAAGCAGATTTCAGAGGCCAGTGACAACACTGCTGCCTCTTTCAAGTTGAGTGCATTTCTTAGGCATTTGAGAGGGTTGCTTTCCTGCCCTTGGGTACCCAGTCACGCAATGTGAAAGATGCAGGAGTTCATGTACTGCTGAGTGCATAGCTGCTGCACTTTCCTAAGTGAAGGCAACTAGTGAGCAAGAACAGCAATTAGAAATAAAAGAAAATATTTTTCTTTGGGGAGTGTTTGTTGACCCCTTGACTGATAGTTAAAATGGAAAGAAATGATGAAACAGTGACTGCAGACAGGTGTTTTGGGGGGTAGGGTTTTTTTTTTTTTTTTTTTTTTGAGGCAAAAATGCTTTCCTCGATCAGATTCATTCTGTCGTACAGAGAAAACATGCCACTTCAAACCCATGCTTTTAAATCTACCTTTTCTAAAATTATCCTTTTTTAATAAAGTACTGTCAAAATGACTTGGGAAGATGACATCCTAATTCCAAGTGGTATCTTAATCTGTATTTGTCATGCCTTTCCTTGTAAAGAATACTAATGTATTTCACAAAAACCCCACAGGGATTATTCATTACACCTTTGGGAGCAGTATGTGAAAGTGATTCTGGACCAACATCTTCATACTCCTTGTTTTTGTTTTGTTTTTTCTTTGCCTGGAATAAAGTCAATGCAGTTTCCCAAATGAGAAGTACAGGATGAATCAGATGCTCAGAATTCAACCCAAAATGGTGTTTAGGGCAAACACAGGCTAATATGCTCAAAGTTGCAAAAATCTCTTTGAATTTTCACTGAACACAGATGCTAAAGACCTTGGTTTTGTATCTTACCCAGTTAAGTTGTCCTGGGTTTGTGGGAGTACTAAGGCACTCCCCTAATCTTTATCCAAAGCAAACATTTTCCTAATTTGCTTCTCTGTGATACCCCTTTGGAATATATTGTCAAGAAAAGGAACTGAGTTTCACTGTAGTGTTTGTCATTGGCGAATATATACTGAGGTTTGCGTTTTATTGCTTACATACTATGATGAATATACAGGTAAGAGACCTTGTGTGAAATTTTGTCCTGACTTGGATCAGTTGGAGCCATATCAAGCTCTGTGCCCTTGCTTCGGAATAGCTGTAATCTGTAATTAAGTTTCAGGTCTGGTGGTTCTGTTGGAGGCTAATGCAATTTGATGGATTTGAGTTTGATGGTAGACATGCCACTTCAGACAGAAGCATGATGACTGGTAAAGTAGATGGCCTTCCTGAAAGATTGCTTGGGTTGGAAATGATACAAGGAAGCAGAAGAAATGTTTAGTTATATGCAATCTTGCAGGGTAGGAAACAGAAATGAGATCAGAAGAGCACAGAAGCTTTACTGTGAATGTAGAAAGGAAGTTCAAAGATCGAAGGAAGTCACTGGTCTCTAGGAAGTCTCCTATCCAGTCTTTCAGTCTTAGTCTGAAGGATGGCTGAGGAATTGGGGAGTCCACAACAGAGCTCGATACTTTGTTCCTCAGACAAATATCCTCGAATTAGATGTTGTCTCATGACATCCTCTCTGGCAAAGCAATACTTCCATTGCTGTGTTGGGCCTGCTGGCTGTTGCTGAGTTACAAGGCAGAAAGGGAGCAGCCTCTGAAGGATCCAAAATCCAACACATAATGTCTCCAAGTGCAGCTGCCTACAAGATGTTGCTGATTTGTGTGTCAGGCAGCACGGGGTCTCTTTTGGGAATGAGCCCAATCTTGTCTGCCTAAAATCAGTCCAATGACATCATTACAGAGGCACAGGGCAATAGGCCCTGGAGACCATGAGGTGCTGAACTCCTGGGAATGCCAGCCACATGCCCTAGGGCAACTTGAGGAGGGTCCTGCAGACAAGTCTCATGGAGCCTCAGGCTGCCCCACAGATTCAACCAATAAGGTGCAGTAACATGCATGAAGTTGTTGAGCTCCAGTTTGACTTCAGTTATTAAGTGAGCTTCCTTCACTTCAAATTGTCCCCAAGACTCCTTTTCCCTCCACACCCTTAAAAAGCGATCACATTATTCTTAGGTTGTTGCTTATGGGCTCGAGTGTAATTTAAACTGCCTGGCTGACAATGATGAATGAATCAACTCCAAATCCCTTGATGTGGATCAACCATATAGCATAGCAATAATATTGTTGTATAACATTTATATTGAAGTAATACCATGAGAAATCTCAGCCATTTGGGGACCTATTTTGTTAGGCATTGAATAAAGCACAGAGCAAAATTACAAGTCTTGTCCTGAAGACAAGACTGTCTAAAAGATGAGATGTAGCAGTTGAAGGAGACAAGCAAAAGAGACAACAAGGAGCAGAATGATGTAAATAACAGACACATCTTTATAGAGCTTTATAGACCACATGTGCTGCTTAATTTTCTTGTGAGGTGGATATGCTGTGTTGATTCTGGATCTTGCTCAGCCCCTTCCTCTTTCATCTTCTTTACCTCTGTCTTTAAACAAACTCTAAAAAGTTTAGAAACTCTGGAAAATTTTAGAAAATATTGGAACAACTAAGCTATCCAGGCAGTTCCTCACTCTATTATTACTTTTGGTCCATAGTCTTTTAGTTGGCTTTCTGTACCTCAGCATCTATATTCAAGCTTATTTGAATTAATTCTTTCATGTAAGATGTTTGCATAGCAGTCTATCAAATTCTTTACTTAGATTCAACTATATTGAATTTGCTATACTTCCCTCACCTGCTAACCTTGTAATCTTTTTCAAAACTGTAGTCAGACTTGTCTGAAAAGATTCTTCTTTTTTTTTTTTTTTTTTTCTTTTAGACTAACTCATCCTTGTTATTGTTCATAGTTCCTGTCATCCTGCAGGGGAAGGATTTTAAATCACTAAGCTATTGACCTAACCATTTTCTCTGGGAGACCAGTGCCACCAATTTTAATACAAGCAGACTTAGGCCACTTATTTCCACAGGAGTAGAGTCTTCTAGTGAGTGCTTTTGAAAGTTCTGCCCTGGTTGTATGATGATACTTTTTATCATACTTTTTTTAACACTTGTTCCCTTTTTATGTTTTTTTTATTTTTTATCACATAGATAAGTATGCCTACGTGCATGGAGATACACACTAACAAGCGTCTCCAATGTTAGAAGAAAACTGGGGCTATAAGTTCAGCCTCCTGAAAATTCCTTCATCAAGGTCATGTATGCAAGCTTGATTTGTTTCCCTGTACCCTGGATATATTATGACACAATGTCCGGTTACATGGTCCCATGGTATTTTTTTTGCTGCAGAATCTCTGACATAGGAATCTTAGGTTCTCTCTGAGCTTTTGGAGCTGAATGAGCTCTACTGGCACATGTTCTGCTCCTTGATCAGGCAGTGTTTGACCTGCTATTGCACTGCCTTCAAGATGTCTGTGTCCCAGTCCTGCCCTTCTCAGAAGATGCAGTGTGTCTGTGAGAATATGCGGTGTCCAGACACTGAGGAGAAACCACATCAGAGCTGGAGATTAAAATGTTTACAGTCAAAACAATCAACCTATGTAATTAGTTCTTTAAGGAAGCCTGACTAGACTGAAAATTGTTCACAAAATGACTGGATAGCACAGGCGAAGTCCCACATGCACTAAAACAAAATATAGCCTCCTGGGAACAGAGATTTCCTTCTTTAGTATGACAAGGGCTCTGCCTTTGTGTAGCTTACCTATGAAGCAGTTAGATATCATCTAACCAGAGGAGATACGTATCACTTAAATAGAATACATAAACAGAATATACAAATGTTACTTTTTGGAAAGCATTCTTCAAGCCTGAATGACTTGTACTATGTTATTTAACATTATTTCTGTTATTTTGTGAACCTGTACTAAACTGTAAGCATTACTGGATTATTGTCAATTAGAAACAAGTCCTTGTGCTAAATCTAAATGCCCAAGGAAACTGAGTGAAGTATATATAGTTACAATCTCAAATTGTGATAATACAGTCATGAAGAACTGATGTTAAATGATTTGCTGTTCATTTTTTCATGTGAACAAGACTGTACATATGCCCTGAAGTGACATAGTAATTGGGGTTAGAGCAGAATTACTGCATGTGCCCTGACTTGTGTTATACTGAGATTATCCAGAATTACTTAAATCAGGGTGATGCTTTTGAAAGGCCTCAGAATAACTGTCTTGGATGGCACTGCCCTCTACTTATCTGCAGAATAGGTACAGGCTTGGCCATTTTAGCATCTACCTGTGTTAAAGCTATTGCAAACCACATTTAACTGTCTATGCTTTGGCTAATCCACAAAGCTTCCTGCTTCTCTAAAATTACCGATATCCAGAGAAGAATGGTCTGTCTCTATCAAGTAATTATAGAATAGGATATATAGGATTGCTACTCAGCCAATTGGATTCCTGGGCAGTTCAAACAAAAGTTGTGTATGTATGAAAAGAAGAATCTTATGGGGCTGGACTGCATTAAAAGGAAAAGCAAAAAGGAGTGGATAAAAATGAGCAAAGGAACAGGAAGGAATAGTGAGAAATATAAGTATATATATGAGTAAATTGCTAAAACTGGTTGCTGTGATTACTTGAACAGTATGTCAAAACACATTTTAAAAAAAGATGGCATGCCATTGTTGTGAAGGCTACAGTATTGAAGAAAAACAAAATAATGGGGGAGAGGGATAAACTCCAAACACAGTCTTGGCTTTTAAAGTATATATCCTGTGTTGCATGTACAAGTTATACAGTGTAGTCTTCTAGGAGAGATGCCTTTTGGCCACCATAGGCCTTTGTCAGGAAAATATGCAGCAGTATTTGACAAAATGTGCAGGAAGGGGAGCTTTTGTTATAGTTTACTGAATGATTGATGGTAATTTAAATCCAGTTCAGAAAAGCTGTATGTTCTTGAATCATTTTTTGGCTAGTGTGCTAATAAAAATGCATTGTGTAGTGCTATTGCTGAATCTCAAACAATTTAATAACAAAAAGTTGCTTACTGAGGAACAAAAGGATTCCTCCACAAGATGGATATATGATAGTAATTATTATGGCAACGGATTGGGCCTTATAATATTTCCCACTGTTTAGCAAGTATAAACAAAAGCTCTGCTGACTTCAGAAGCAAGTTAAGCATTTGGGAGTCAATTACTTGTTGACTTGAAGTGAGATTTAGGTGCAGAGGGTATTTAAATGTATTACCAAGCGTAAATAGCAAGAGGAAACTCTTTGAAAAGGATTTTTGGTATTGGGGAGATTAAGTCTCATCAGGGGAAATTAGTAACCAATGGAAATCAGGCTTCACAGTGTCTAATCTGCATCTGAAGAAGCAAATACAACCTCCAAAGTCACTTAAACAGACTAGAAAATATTGTGTCTTGGTTTGCAACAAGAATCTTCAAGGATGACGTCCTCAAAGCACAAGAACAGTCTTCTGCAGTGGGTAGGAAGCCAAGCAGAAGGTCAGCATAGATGAATGGAGAACTCCTCACTGAGCTCAAATGCACAAAAGAAATCTGTAGAAGGTAGAAGCAGGGATGGGCTGCCCAGGAGGAATATGGAGACAGTGCCTGGGAGTGCAGAGATGGAGCTAGGAAGGCCCAAGCTCAGCTGGAGTTGACCATAGCAAGGGATGTGAAAGGCAACAGGAAGGCCTGCTATAAGTACGTTGGCAGCAGAAGGAAGGCAAAGGAAAGAAAATGTGAGCCCACTGCTCAATGAGGCAGGGGATCTAGTGATGAAGGACAGGAAAAAAACAAGGTAATTGATGCATTCTTTGTCTCAGTTTTTACTGCTAAGGTTTGCCCTCTGGCTTCCCAGGTAACTGAGCCTACTAGTGTGTTGAAGGGAAGCATTACTTGCACTAGAAGATGAAGCTAGGGAGCACTTAAGCCAATTGGACATAAACGAGTCCATAGGACCAGAAAGGATGCATCTGGGGTTGTTGAGGGAACTGGCTAATGTCATTGTGAGGCCACCATCTGTCATCTTTGAAAATTCATGGTGATCGAGGGAGGTTCCTGTTGACTGGAAGAGAGTTGGCTTCATGCTTGTAGTCTGGAAGGACAAGAAGGAGGATCTGGGGAACTACAGGCCAGGCAGCCTCACTTCGAGCCATGGGAAGATTATGGAGCAAATCCTCCTGGAAGCCATTTCCAGGCACATGAAGAACAAGGTGATTGGAAACAGCCAGCAGAGATTTAGCAAGGGCAAATCATGCCTGACCTGATCGCTTCCTACAGCGAGATGAGTGGTTGTGTGGACAAGGGGCAGGCAGTGGATGTTGTTTACCTTGATGTTAGCAAGGCCTTTGGCATAGTTTCCCATAGCTCCCACTCAGTGAATTCATGTACAGTACTAAGTTGGGGACAGTATTCAATATGTTCCCTTTAAGAGGGACCTGGAGAGGCTGGAGGAAAGGACTGGAACGACCTTCCTGGCATTCAGCACAGGCAAGCGTTACAGCCTGCACCTGGCCTGGGGTGACCCCATGCAGCAGTGCGGACTGGGACCGACTGGAACAAAAACAGCTATGGAGAGAAGGACCTGGGTCCCTGTGGACAGCAAGTTGAACACTATTTATAATGGGCCCTTGCAGCAAAGAAGGCCAACCACATCCCAGGCATTGTTAGCACAGTTGCAACCAGCTGGTCGAGGGAAATGCTCCTTCCCCTTCATCTGGTGCGGGTGAGACCACCCCTGGAGCATTGTGTCCAGTTTGGAGCTCCCCAGTGCAAGGGAGACACTGGCATGCTGGAGCAAGCCCAGGGGCAGGCCCCTGAGCTGGTGGGGGCTGGAGTCCAGGGTGTGGGAAGAGAGGCTATGAGAACTGGGCTGCTTCAGTCAGGAGGAGGGAGACTGGGGGAGCCCCTAGTGCTGCCTGCAGCTGCCTGCTGGGGAGCTGGGGGTGCAGAGAAGATGGAGCCAGACCCTTTCCAGAGGTATGAAGTGACAGGACGAGACACAATGGACAGAAGTTGGAACATGGAAAATTCCAACTTGATATTAAGGGAAAAAAACTTCACCATGAGGAAGAACAAAGACTGGAATGAGTTGCCCAAAGAGGTTGTTTTGTGTAATCATTACCATATACTCCAAGGCTTGCTTTAATGTACCCTTTGTCCTTGCAGGATACTTCAGCTTTATCTTTCTGAAATTTCTACAGGGAACAGAGCATTTTGTTGTCATTAGCAGGACTATGAGAATGATAGGGTTTCGAACAGAAGATGTAGTAAAATGGACAAGCAGGGAATGAAGCTGAACAGTTTGACATAAGCGTTTTCAAATGAATTGTCTGGAATGCTTTGTGGCTCTGGAAAAGCAAGCCCCTTAGGATCCAAGCCCCTCCCTGCGGAGTAGAATTCATCTGGAAAATAGTTTTCAAATGTTTCTATTGCACACAAATTTGTCTTGCCCTCTCGGTTATTCTTCCTTTTTGGAGTTAGCTATCTGGGGTATGATCCTGACCTCATCAAATCCACTTCTGATATCAGTATAGTCAGAACTTTTCTTTGGCTTTTAGGAGATTTTGAAATACTTATAAAAAATGGGATGAAGTTTTAACTGAACAAAACACATATGACAATTGTGTCTTTTCCTGTTAACAACTTCATGGCAAAAAGCCACTGAGACTAAAGAACTGATAATAAAATGTGTGCATGTGTGTCTATGCTATGTATGTATAGGACATGTATATAGATCTGTGCATACCTACATGTACATATGTATGTATATACACATACATATTGAAAAAGGCTGTCCTAGATAACTGGACTCATGCTTCAGTGACATCTCTGGTTACGGTATAGCCTATCTTAAATAGAAGGAAGTAGATACCTATATCCATACCTAGATACTCAGATAATGTCATTTACTTGTTTTTAGTAGATGTGCTTTTAAGGGCCCTGCTGTGCATATGGTGGGGGGGGGGTTGTTTTTTTTTTCTCTCTGACAATGAATTTGTGGAACATGAATCTGTCATCTCTGTCTTTCATCTGCCTAATTTTACAGATCTGCTGAAGTACCCAAAATAAATAAGAGTAATCAGAGAACCACAGGATCTGCAAGATAAAGTGGATGCTTACCTGTTTGGTTTGCCATCTGCTTTATTTTGGACCAAATACCCGTGTAGTCAGTCCAAAACGCCAGTGTGCATTTCTTTTATTATCCATGTTGTCTGCCTCATATCTAATCAGATTTCTGTTATTTTATTACAACTCTTTACAGATATGAATTAGGCAATTAAAAGTCCCCTGGAAAATTTTAACACCTGTTCTATGCCTCAAACATTGCTCACAAAATACAGAAAGCTGTGAAACTTTATTTTATTGAATAACTCATTATTATTTTAATGAAAAGTGTTACACCATCTTTTGCTTTTTTTAATGTTATGGGGAAGCTGTTGACATCTGAGAGACAGCTGACTGCTGCTGGCTTTAATTATTACAAATTATGTGATAACTGTAGGAGTAACAGAAGGAAAAAAGTGACTTTTGCATGAAAATAATGTTTCCATGTTGAAACTGAGAGTTGCTAGTGGCTAGTTCTAAACTGATAATTTTGATTGGCTCTGCTCCATCAACCACAAGGAAAAACACCTGGCAAGCTGCTTGATCCCAGCCAACTCTTGTTAACCTTTTGGCCTTCACAATAACTATCAGCAGGCACCAAGTCAGTGTTACTAATAAACTGGCATTAAAACTTCCACCCACTAATAACATTTTATTGCTCTTCAGTATTAAATAAAAGGAAATGATCTATTTAATTACAGTCAAAGAATTTTTGCAATGCTGTACTGCTTTGGATGGTGAATACTGCATAATGATAATAATAATGAAATGTATTTAAGGACATGGCTACATGAACTGATTGCTACCAAGGTAAGTTAGAATGACAATAGCTACTGTATAACCTCTTGCACGTACGCCTTTTGCCTGTAAGGAATGTGAATCAGTTTATTTTCCATGATGGTGAGATAAACTAGGGATAGTCTTTCCAAAAATAAGTGTAGGCAGTTGTAAGCAGTGTTTTATCAAAGGATTTTTTTTTCTTCACATTGCTGCTCCCCTTAATCTTTCCACCTCACTGGTGATTCTTAGCTTGTTTTTTTGTTGTTTGTTTGTTTGTTTGTTCTCCTGTTAGTAAAAAGGGCAGGGAGCACAAAACTTATTCTTTTCTAAATGAAGTTGCAGCAGTGCTAAGTGAGAAGACTTTGACAAACATTACAAAACCAGGATAGGTGTGTAGGCATTATGTGAGCTTTACTTCAGCTGAAGTTTACCTTTCTTGGATTTGTAAGAAAGACATTCAGCTTATTTTCAGAGTTTTATTTTGCCCTTCCCCTCTTTCTGTCATGCAGACTGATCCTCCAAAGCCCAGTTCCCTACCTGTTCTTGCCTATGACCTAGCACATACTGACCCAAATCTTTCTTTGTGTAGTTTGTGCTGTTTCATTGCCCTTACTGTATTATAGGCTGTTTGGAGAGGGTGCAGCTGGGCCTGTTACCATACTGGTTACTTGCTGGAAGAGGACTCCTCTGGAGGAAAGTATTGATGAACACGATCTCTGGGAACGAAAGAGCAAAGTATGCTAACTACTTCTATGTTTGTTTCCAAATTCCCATAGCTCCCTTACAAGCCACTATACTACTGCTTTTTCTCATATCTGTGTTGCACTATTTTTTTTCTAATGAGTACTGTGCAGATGTTGTTGACTTTAACATGTATCTAAACAATTACTTTTCTTATATGAAAGAACTTTCATTCCAGATATTTTTAGAAGGCCTTTAAAAACAAATATTACTTGATTTAGCTTCATAATTCCTCCATATCGTAGGTGCATAAGTTTCTTTTTTCTCTCTCTCTTTCTTTCTTGAGAAACTGGAGAACACAGCAAATGATCTGTCCTCCTAAGTATATCTTGTTCGAGGTCAAAGAGAATGTCTGTGGTAGAGTTACGAAAAAACTGAAGAGATTGCTATAGCCACAAAATCAATCCTGTTGTGTTATTCTTTATGTAGCAAGGGGGTAAAAGTACTGGGAAGTAGCTAATTCTTTCTTTTTTTTTTTTCTTTTTTTGGAGAGTGGTCTTGTATCCTATTTTGCCATCCAGCTCCTTTTTAGGGACACACTGAGGAACAAACTGAAGGAACAGAAAATTTGCTTTCCGGCGTGGGTGCTTCTTTGCTTAATCTTCCAATTCCTACTCAGATGCCTTGAATATTTTATTACAAATAGAATTAGCTGGATATTAAAGCACCAATAACACACTTCATTCTCCCTGAAGATCTGGTTTGTATTTAGAATGGGAAATAAGGATACCACTTCCTTAGTTGCATTGCAAGTGAAAGAAGCAATGCCCTACTGTGAGCTGGTCCTCTTGCCCTTTCCAAGGCTGCCACCTTCACAATGTGTCTTCAGGAGAAAGTGGTTGCATTTTAATATTATGAGCTGTCCTAATTTCAAAAATTTTAATGACTTGAAGTATATGTAGGTTCTGCTCTATCAAAATTAAGATTATCCTTTTTAAAAGAAGCGTAATGCAACAGTACTTCACTCTTAATTATCTAGAAGAATGTTAATTAATATGTAGGAATGTCAAGACTAGCAAGCTCACAAATTACATAATAAATAGAACAAGGAATATATTATACCCATTGCATTGGCTGTAGGTCAGTGAATTAACAGGTTTCACATCATGTTCCAACTTCTAACTATTTCCAGGCAAAAAAAGACTCAGATGGAGGAACTGTAAAGTCAAGGGAAACTTGCTTCACATCAACTCTATTTCAAGAATTTAGCCTCATGTTTCTTTAGCCTTGGTTGCTTGGGGAGCCTTGGTTGGGTTGTCAGCATTCTTCAGCATTACTATGGTGAAATGTTGAGAGGCAGTATCTTCAAAGACTGTAAATCTTTAAAAGGATAGGGAAAATGTTAATGCTATACATGTTGTTGAGTATTTATAGCTTTTCTCCTTTATTTTCTGTTTGGCAGAATACCTGTTGTTGTTGGGAATACTTATACAACTGTCATTTGCTTTTAAAGGAAAAGGAATTTCTTAGTGCCCCCCCCCCCCCCCCCCGATCAAAATGTAGGCAGAGTGTGTGCCTGATATGAAACTGCTTTTAAAGTATCTTGTAAACTGTGTGGACAGAGGAACAAAAGACCACAATAAATTACATTTTATTTTACATTAAATAGTTTGTATGGGAATAGTTTCTATTGAAATAGACTCAAAGAAAAGTCATTGTGTGGTGCCCTTCTGCCTTTCTTAAGATCATCAGGTTATGACAGATCAGCTAATCAATGTGATTTACTACACATCTGCAAGTGTTCTAAATTAATTCTCTCAAATTTGCAGTGTTAGCTGTGTGCCTATGACTTAATGAAGGTCTTAATTGTTTCAGTCAATATCAGTGAACTAAGATACACCACTCTAAAAAGTGCTGCTGTGTGTAGTGTTATAGCCTGTTGATTTTGGTATAAGGAGCTCAAAATGTGCACATTTGCAGTTTCATATTTAAAAGTATATCTTCAAGCCTCTTCTCTCATGTGGCTTATGTTAGGAAATTGGCTGTGTGGTTGTTATTTTTCCATAACATTTTCTCTCTCCTATTAATGCTCCCCTTATTGGGGAAATTTGGCCGTGTGCCCTCCTGATTCTGGAAATGGCATATAGCATCAGGAATATAGGCAAAACTTGAAGTCAGTCTTCATGAGATTGTATGTGTTGGGTTTGACTACCCCTTGCCTTACCCTCTGGGTCTTATATATGTTTGTGGTAGTTGGGGCTAAAAGCTTTTCAAAGAGAAGGAGAGGCAGTTTTTGTATTCTCTTAGCATGCTTTTGCCCTGCATGCTACCAAAGCTAGGCAAGATTTTGGAGAAAATAATATAATAAAAATAAGTGGAGATGAAAGGAACCACCCGTCTGGTAACAGAATCCTAGAGGTGCAGCTTTGGTGCATGCAGAAAACAAAGACATGATACATGATACTTCGTGTGTTCTAGATATCTCCTATTGTCATGTTCTCTGTGGCCCAACTCAGGACACTGGATACACTGCCTAAGCAGACTTTTTCTTTCTTTTCTTTTCTTTTTCTTTTTTTTTTTTAACACAATTCTTTTGTTTCCTGTAAGAATAACATTCTTTAAGCACTGTATTAGTACTTTGTGCTAGCACTGGCAATTTGACATACTTAGTGGGTTTTGCTTGCCATATCTTTAAATATTGAGCTGAGATATGTGCATTCAGCTGCTACAGAAGGAAATAGCACAGTAAGAAAAGTCAAGGATCATTGGAACTAGCTGTTCAACTGGTCCTGAGTATTCTTCCGGTATCAGCTGCTTAGTGGAAAGATAGTATCACTCAAAATAGATGCTGATATGGCAGCTTAGTCAAGTTGGAAAGCGGTGTAGAGGTATACCACTCTCCTTAGATATGCCTGAACCAATATTTTCAGGAGATATGACCTCCCAGTATGAATTTAGCTGATCAGCTCACGTAGCTTTCCTCTTAAGATTTTGGTTTTTTAATGTTTTCAGTCAACTTACAATAAGGCTTAATGATGTATTTAAATAAAAGTAACTACAATAATGTTTATAGCAAAGAGACACAGAAGAAAAGAGAAAACATTTCTGCGCTATTCTGATTCCAGTGACCCTCTAAGTCAAGTTATCATTCTAGGTGTCAAATCTCACAAAAGGGGAGTATTTTTGAACCAAATATTGCACTGCTGTTTGAATTGACATTAACAATGAACTTTCCCACTTGATTGTTTAGGAGACAATAGATCCAACAATGTGACCCTAACGGTTGCTTTCCTTTCTGAAAAGAAGAGGGCAAGAGCAGCACACTCAAATGGATCAAGGAATGGGAAAAGACATTTTAAGTGTTTGTTTTCTTTTTTTGTTCCCTTCCCTCCCTCCCTGCCCCACACTCCCTGTATGATGAGAGGGCAGAGAGAAAAGATATTAGGTTGCTGAAAGCAAACTTAGCTGCTGAGCTGGAAATGGAACACCCTGGGTCAAGAAGATGGCTTCTTTCAAGATGTAACCATGTACAGAATGAGTCACAGGAGATTTATTTTTCAGAAGCACAGCTGAAGATAGGAATATGTGAGGAAATAGTCTGTTGTTCTGCCCTGCCATATCGTCAGCTATGAATGGAATAATATTTGGGTTGGTAGAGGGCCTTTCATGCCTAAGGCACTCCAGAGCATTACAAAGCAGATAGTTAAATGCCTATAGTGTAGCACCCAGGCAGACGAACAAAACCTCTCCTATACAGACAAAACAGTTTTGAGCAGTAGTACTACTCAAAACTGTTCTACTGTTAGGTCATTCTCTCCACTCTGTCCACCTCTTCTTTCTATAAAGAACACCACAGGATCTTATACTATCAGGCATGACATGGCTGTATTCTCTCCTTTAGATCGTGCCTCTTCCAATAGGATGTAAATCTTAGCCGTAACTATAGTCTAGCTGATGATCAGTATCTGAGGTACTGATGATTTTTTGGTCCTGCTGCTGACTGACCTATTGGAAGACTTCAGTCAGCAACATAAATGCCTTTCTTCTATCCATAAGATAAGTACTTCCTACATTTGTGCTTCAGAACTCAAAGAACTTGGAAGCCACTTATTTGTCAGTCTCTGCTGCAGTAATGGTGGGAAGGTTGCCCTTCTTAGCTTTGAATTCCCACAGAAGCATGATCCATGGAACCAAAAAAATGCACTTTTTGTTTGCTGGCTCCTGAGCTGTGGATTTCATGCCATTTGACCTTCCACAAGGAAGATGGAGAAGTAGCTGGAAGTAGGGTGGGAGATGAGGTCAAAAAATGGCTTTTGATGGGAGTCATATATATTACCAAGCTCACACTTGGGAAGTCCAGATTTGGCAGATCACCCCCACAAAAGTGCTGAATATTGGGCACAGCCTCCTACAGGTTGGAGAGCTGCTGTCAAAGAGCAGTGAGAGCCAGCTGCTCCCTAAGGGACAGGGAATTGAGTGTGATAAAATGGCCAGCAGGGCAGAGGCTTTGCCACCCAAGTGAACAAGCAAGGAAGATCCAGGGATCATAGCCAGGTTCAACCAACAGTCCAGACCATCAGGCAAGATCATGTGGATGAGGCAGGCCCAAAGTCAGGTTGGGAAGGCAATCTGCAAGACAGGATCAGGTGGTCCAGTGATTGCCAGGCAGGTCCATGATGATAAGACATGGTCAAGGTCAAACCAGGAAGTCAGTCCATGGGTGAGAGTTCAGATCATTGGGGTCCATGGCTAGGCAAGAGTATGGCTATGGTTGAGCTGGAGACCAGCACTCCTACATTATAGCTTAGGCTGAGACTAGTACTCCCTGGGCTGAGCTTAAATGGAGCTCCTGGGTCCATAGGTGGAGGCCCCAAGTGAGGCTGTTCAGGGCTGTTAAGGCTTAATTAGTGCACTCAGAGCCTTGACAGTTTTCTGGTGTGATTAAATCCTGCAGTATGAACACAAACCTGGTTCTGAATCTTCTAGCTTTGCTCAAAGACTCCAGAAGGCTTTCTCGTTTTAGAGCTGACTGGAAGCATTTCTTTAAAAGCTTTTCTCTACTACATATTTCTCTCCCTCTTAGTAATAAGAAACAAGAACTGTTGGTCAAAGAAACTGATTCTCTGTAGCATCCATACTTTCAATAATACCTCCTTTACCATACAGCTGTGTTGATGATATCTTCAATATTGTGTTTCCCTTTACAAAATGATGGAGGATGCAAATGGCCTTTCCCAATATAGATATAATCTCCTTAGGAAGTGCTTCTGTGCTGACATCCCGTGGGGAGAACAGCCTTATTTCTGCAAGGGGTCAGTGAGATGCATTGAAAAGATGCCCGCACGCACACATGCATGCACACATGCACGCACACACACACTAAAAGCATGAATGAGGGAATACTTGTGGTTTATGTCAAGAAGCTTAGGCATAATCACTATGGCATAATCTGTTCTATCTTTTATTTCCCCTGTATATTAAAATAAAAATATTTCTAATAAGCAGAGGCCATCTGAAGGGCCCACACGCAGGGCAGTCCTCAGTCATGACTGGTGCCATTAGCTTCCATATCTGTCTGGCTTTCTGGTAGGCTTTCTACTTTTAGCAGTCTTGTGCCAGGCTGATTTTAGCTTTTGCTGGTTTAGACCTTGCACTCAGGTCTGTGGATTTCTCAGTGCTTATCTAAAATTAACTTCTTGATGCATATGTATCATAGTGGACTATGCAGAGCAGGGGTTCTGGTACAAAGAATCAAATTTAAAAGCTGTGGTGACTGCGACTTTAGAAATGCTGAAGAATAATCTTCACTGACGGTGAAGGCAAATATAATTCAACTTTTTGTATATTCTTTTGTTTCTAGCACTGGTGAAGGAATAGATATCAAAGCAAGAAGGCTATGAAGAATCTGAAGTGAACATATACAGGCATGCTGGTGCATTAATATGTATGAAAGACACATGGTTTCTCTTGCAAAAGGAAACACCTCTTCTGCGAAAAGTGATAAGCCTTTTTTTTTTTTCTGCAACATTGCCTGTAATTGCTAGGAAAAAAATAGGCTTAACTGTAAAGTTCCTAGAGCACCGTTCAGTATCCACAGAGTGGATTTTCAACACTATTTTTAGCCCATTGCTTGCTGGGATTGAATGCAAATAGCAGTATGCTTTTGGAAGCTGTAGAAGTCCATAAAGACAGAAAATTGTCACATTCCAGGGGGAAAACTGTGTCATCCTCTCATGCCTGTCCATACTGAAGAGTTTGGGGATTTTTTTCCCTTTATTACTGCCCCATATTCAGCCTTTTGGCTTTTAATAATATTTGGAGCCCCAGTGCATTTGGGCTTGACTATTGCTGGCATTTTTATATTAAAACAGTTAGATGTTCTCTTTGTTAACATTGGCCCATCCACAGTAGAACTAATGGGGCCAGGGCTACTGCTTGCCAACATGCAGATTATCCCTCAAATAAAGATCAGTCTTGAGTAGTAGGGTAAAAGTGTCGGACTTTTTTATAATGGAATGACCAAACACTGGCTGGAGAGGAGATCTGAAGTGAAACGCTAGCCTAAATTGTTTTTCCAAGGCAGCTCAGTTTCCTTCTAGTAATCTTGAGGAGTCAATGAAGGTAATGATTTGGCAAAATGAAGAAAAAAATTCAAATATATGTATACTTTGGCACTATTTCTTAAAGAATGCAGTTGTACTGTAGCAACCTCCTGTACTATAACTTGTCTGAAGATGTATATAAGTAAAAATATTGCTTACATTTTCATTATGAGACAAATATGAGAGACTCCATCTCTAATTTCAGTGTTGCATCTTATTGTATGTTTTTAGAAGCTTTCAAATACTGGGTTAAGAAGGTATGGGAAGATTGCCTTCCAGCTGTTTGGCAGTGTATTTCATGCCTGCATACATGTGTCTAAACAAAATAATTTAAAAAGGTGTCCTTTTACATTGCTCGTTTCACTTCTGCCACAAGTGTTCCTGCTAGGCCGAAAGCAATGCTGTGAGTATAAAAAGAATACTACTGGTAACAGTGCAGCAGTATCACTCTGAGTGGAATTTCTGTTGCGCTGGCTGCAATCATGTAAGACCTTTTGGCACTTGGGATAAGATGTCAGTTTGGCTCCTTTTAATCCTCCTCACTGATCTTGCTCAGAACCTAGCTAACACCAAGAGCCCCCTTCCTCATTTATTTTCTCTCATATTTGCTTTCTCTTGCAACTGTATTACAGCCTTAGCTACAGCCTCATTATTATAAACAAGCTCTTAAACTTCCCGGACTGAAATAATGCTGGGGAGAACAACTAAGAGTCACTGAAATTTAGAGATGGCAGATACAGGCTCTGTTGAAATCCATAAAAAAGGTGAGGCCATGAGATACAAAGAAAGTAGCTGTATTGCATCCTGTATGCTGAAGTGCATCTAAGCATGCAGCTGCCTCTTGATTTGAACTTCCTTTCATTAACCAGCCGCTGCAGTTTTTACAGAACTTTTTGGGGTATGTTTCCTTCTACAGAAACAATGGGAAAGATTCTGTCTCAAGGGAACCCGTTTGCCTCAGAGCAAGTAAAGGACAGTGTGAGGAGGCTCGTTGCAAATCATTCGGGGTACTTAAGTTGTGTTGCTGATTTTTAACTGAAACCTATGAACATGCTCCTGGTTTGGTCCTGAAACAGGAATCACTTGTCCTGTTTTTTGCAGTAGAATTTATTTCCTTTGCAACTGAAGTGTAAACATCACCTAAGAGGAAAAAATTTCTTTTCTTTATGTTTCAGTTATAAGAGAAGAGTCAGTTAATATACACAGTTCCAAGCCTTTATTTGCCAAGAGAATGAGTAACAAGTCAGTATTGGGGAGGAAAAATAATTATGCCCCAAAATTTAGAGCACTGATTGTAGGACACGCTGACACAGGATTTTATTAGTAGTATGCATTATTTTCATAGCCTTTAGAGCTATTACTTGTCTTTGCGATGTATGGGTAGTTTTCATATTTTCCAGATTCCAGTTAATTTTGGTCTCTTTGGTACTTCAAGTTTCTGCAGGCTCACCCTTTAGTGTAAAAAAGTTTGGAAACCCCCCCAATCTCTGTATGTGTTTTGGCCACTGCACCTATCTAGGTAACAAAACTTTTTTGAATAAGAGTTTCAAAATTTCCTGATTGTGTTTTAAGAAAACATTTACCTTTTGGAACCTCTGGACTATAAGAAATGAAAAAGAAAATTTTTTGACAAGTTAAAATAGTCAAGGTTAATTTCTAAGCAGTGTGAATGTTTACTGCCTCTTAAGGGAGTATCTCGCTGCTTTGCATGCTACTTAGTTGTTTCTGGAACTGAAGAAACACTGCTTAAAAGGATTAATTTGGCAGGCACTCCTGAGACTTTGGAAGGTAAACAACTGTTTCTTTTCTGTCAATATGGCAATTAAGGTCCAGGAGATTAAAGAAAAGAAAGTAAAAGCAGTTTTGGCTCCTACAGTAGACTGATGGCTTAGTGATTCCCTGAATATTTAATAAGATGCTTTAATGATTCTGGAGCAGCAAAATCCAGATTAAATGTGAAAAATAGTGAACTGCAGAGTGGGAGCTACGTAATGCCCAAAGTTAGGCAGGTAATGTTTCTTACTCTCAAGATTGATGTCCAAACTGATTTGGCAAATGACGTTCCTCCAATGCAAGGGATGTGCTTTTCTCATCTGGCCTCCTGTAATAACATCCTTACCAAAACTTCCATGCAGTTCCCTTTTTTTGGACTAAAGAAAATCGAGAATCTTGCCAGTAAAGTTGGCAAAAGTGGTAGAGCAGTGTTCCTGTGATCAGGATTATGAATTTCAGAGATACCGAGACATTTGGAAGTGATATTAAAAGAAAACAGAAACATGGCAATCCCTTAACAGCCATTAAAGCTTAGGGGCCAGATTCTGTGTTACACACTGGCTGCTTTGTGCACCTCACGTGACACAAAGTAGCCATAAATCCCTAGCGTTTGATTTCCTCATGTCTCTTCTTTTGGACGTCACATTTATTTCCTATCCTAACGGGGATGATTGTCAAGCCTCTTCAAATATAACTTCAGGGAATGAACTAAATTGTCTTTCTTAAAGAGGGTGGGCCCTTAGGGGAGGTTTAATTTGAAATCAGAAATTAAAAATGTCTTAAGTTAATTTAGAATACCATTTATATGATGATATAATTAGTGAAGCTGGCAGAATGTTCCTTGTATATAGCGGGAGGACAACTCTCTTTTTCGCCTCCTGCTTCCCCCCAACCAGTACTATTCCTGCTATTTTCAGTCCCAGGTGTGGCTCTTGTTGGAAGCTGGGGTGAGAAGGAGATGATTCTTTGAAGAAACAGAGAGCTGGAGATCCAGGTTTTGAGCAAGACCCTAATTTATTCTCTAGGGAGTGCTTCATCCCTTTATTTTGGCACATCAGTTTTTCTAAAGCAGCAGTGTTAGCTTCAGGTCCTCTGGATCTTCTGAATGACTGATTCAGAGAGAAATAAATATGATTCCTCTTCTAGCTAAGGAGAAAGTGAAGAATTTAATCCATTGGGCATTGTCTCCATTTACCTGCCCTGATCTGTCAATCTGAACAAATTGAAGAGCAGGTTAAAGAAACATTCCCTTACTTCCAGGACAGCTCAGTTGTTTTTCAGAGTGGCTAGTGCAACTGATTATCCCATACCGCAGATCCCCTTTTCCCTGCATGTGTTGTCTGCTCAGTTCTAACATGCATGTAGAAAGAAAATTGGACATATACAAGTCCCTGGGCCCAAAGGGGATGCATCTGGGGTTGCTGAGGCTAATGTCATTGCAAGGCCACCATCTGTCATCTTTGAAAATTCATGGTGATCGAGGGAGGTTCCTGTTGACTGGAAGAGAGTTGGCTTCATGCTTGTAGTCTGGAAGGACAAGAAGGAGGATCTGGGGAGCTACAGGCCAGGCAGCCTCACTTTGAATCATGGGAAGATTATGGAGCAAATCCTCCTGGAAGCCATTTCCAGGCACATGAAGAACAAGGTGATTGGAAACAGCCAGCAGAGATTTAGCAAGGGCAAATCATGCCTGACCTGATCGCTTCCTACAGCGAGATGAGTGGTTGTGTGGACAAGGGGCAGGCAGTGGATGTTGTTTACCTTGATGTTAGCAAGGCCTTTGGCATAGTCTCCTATAATGCCCTTGTAGCTGAATCGGTGAGATATGGACTGGATAAGTGGATGATAAGGTGGGTGGAAACTGACTGTATCATCAGGCTCAAAGGGGGGTGATTAGCAGCACAAAGTTGAAATGTTGGCCGGGTACCAGCAGCCTCTCTGAAGGCTCAATATTGGCACCCATACTGTTTAACAACGATTCTCTGTTAACAACCTGGTGATGGGTTCAGAGTGCTCTGACAGCAAGTCTGTGTAGGATACTAAGTTGGGGGGAGTGTTTGATATGCTAGAGGGCAGGGCTGCCTTTCAGAAGGACCCAAACAAGCTGAGAAATGGGCTAGCAGAAACTTCCTGGAACTCAAAAAGTGGAAATGCACCTTTCTGCAAAGGTTGACTGCATCCTGGGCTGCGTTAGCACAGGTGCAGCCAGCCGGTCAAGGGAAGTGCTCCTTCCCCCTCTATCTAGTGCAGGTGAGACCACCCCTGGAGCACCGTGCCCAGTTTGGGGCTCCCCCGTGCAAGGGAGGCGCCGACCTGCTGGAGCAAGCCCAGGGGCAGGCCCCTGAGCTGGTGGGGGCTGGAGTCCAGGGTGTGGGAAGAGAGGCTGTGAGAACTGGGCCTCTTCAGCCAGGAGGAGGGAGACTGGGGGAGCCCCTAGTGCTGCCCGCAGCTGCCTGCTGGGGATGCAGAGCAGACAGAGCCAGACCCTTCCCAGAGGTGCCCAGTGACAGGGAGAGAGACAACAGCACAAGTCGTAACATTGGGAAATTTCAGTTAGACATGAGGAAAAAGCCTGGCTGTAGCAGTTATATGCTTATTCCCTATCTTTCTCCTTCTGTTGCTTTTGTTTCTTCTGCTTGTTGCAGGCCAGCAAACTGAGTTAGAAATGCATCTGTCTTTATTTGGATACTTTTGGATGTGCTACATACACTGATTTATCTATACATTCATAATTTTCCCATTATTAAGGCTGACTTAGAGACCTCTTTTTGTTTTCCCTTAAATGTATGGATTTACTTTATATCACTTTACTACCTACAATCCTGCAGTTATTGTGCAGGGCACTTTCTGAATCCTGTCATTTTAAAAGATTTTTTTTCTTTCAGTCCCATTTCCAAAAGGATTCTCTGGGATGAATATTTTGGTTTGGGGCCTTAATCTGGATCTGGATGTACAAGTTTTCTACTGATATAGTTATTCTTGTGAGGAGTGTGATCCCATTTTCTGTTCTCTCCTCCCCGTTCACTATTTATCAAAACAGTTGAACAGTTCATAATGATCCCTACTGGAAATTTGATTATAATATGTCCTTTACTGTTCTGTCTTTCCTGTTTGTGAGGAATCTTTCACAAACAGTTTTGTGTGGTTTAACTGTACCAATCTTTTTGTGGATCCACCTTTGTATTTTAACTATACTGGATTGCTCATGCCCTTCAACTGTGACAAGCCCTAAAATGGAATTTATGTTTCAAAATAATGAAGGTGCTTTTGAAAAAGCTTACAGATATTTATGAAGAACTCTGGAAGCATAAGGATGAAATGGCCAGCCACCATCTTCCTTATGTTCATTCATAGTTTGGGTTTTGTTTTGTTTTGTTTCTCTCCTAGAAGTCAAAAATTTTGAAACCAAGCGTATAGCTATATTCTAACAGCTGGCTACATAAAAAGGTAATTGTCTTGGGCAAATGCTCTTGAAACTGAGGTTTTACTAGCTGTTAGGAAAGATGATTGAAGTTTACAACTATGCTTTTGCAAAGGTGTTGTTCTACTCTCTAAAAACTCAGTTATGTAAAATGCAGCAAACAGTTGTTAATGAAAGACACTGCTCCAAATATGAAGTTTCTTTCTCTGACCAAAAGAAACTTGTAGCAATAATGTTTGGAGTACTCTGAAAAGAAATGTGAAAGGCTTTATAACAAAGTTGTTGTAAAGCTTGTGTGCATGAAATCATTTTTGTCCCCTCATCAGAAGTTTCCTGGTTCACTTATTCCTGGCTCTTTCAATTTAGTTGCTCTACCCAGTGCATAAAGGCATAGTTTGCAATTAGTACCCATGACCCATGCAGAAAAACAGCATTCCTCGTTTCTGTATGTGTTCCCGGCACTTTAGCTTGTGTAAGACTGACTGTGTTGATGCTCTAAAATAATAATCTTTGCAGTGCAGAAAAAGACGATGACAGTAGTCCACGCTTGCCTCTGGTGAAGTGTTCAGAACACTTCATACTGTCCTCTCAGTGTTGTTATGCTTTGCCTTAACTACCTTTTCCTCTGGTGTTTTCTGCATTCCCTGTTGGGAAACTACTGGAAAGAGAATCTTTCACATGGTGTGCGAAGATCCAGAAATTCATTACAGTAGCAGCCCTGCAAGGCAGTGCTGGGAATCAAACTGTGAAATTGCAATTCCTGAAGGGCAGTATACAGGGCAACATGTTTCTGTAGTTTTCCAATGGACTGAGCCACCTAGTCATCACGATAAATGATGCTAAATCCCAGCAGCTACCCTGTATTTATTCTGTAATTTATGCTCCAGGGGATGTAATCACAGAAGAAAATTCCTTAAGAGAAGTTTCACTGCAAAGTTCAGCCTCAATGCAGCAACAGCCTCTATGAGCAGTTAATACAGAGGTATAGAAAGGTGGAGTTTCATGTTGGTTTCCCCCACTGCCCCCATCCTTTGGAGTTTTTCAGACCAATGAAGAAAGTAATTTAAGTATTTTGCAGTTCAGGAAGTTGCTACTTGATATCAATACCTACAGGAAGAGGCTCTGCAAAGAAACACAGTGTGGAGGGGACTCCATGCATATGTATTCTGTAGAAACCCAGGCAGGGTCATATAAAATGTTGGATTTGCAGATGTGTGGAGAGAGAGCAGAACATGTGAACATATTTTAAAGTTGTCTATACAGTAATTTTTAAAAATATGAAAAACATGTTTCTTACTGGGGTTTCCATTAAATATTAGAAATATTCATAGGCTCTAAGAGGGAATTCATAAGGAAGAACAAGTAATGGATGAGTGATAAATGTAAAGGTTCAATATCCCTTTTCCTTCAAGAGCTGAAATAGCACATGGATAGTATTCTTGTGGGTAATTCCAACTTCCTAATGTGATGCACAGTTCTTACAGGTAGATTTGGAGTGGTCCATTTACTAGACCTCACAGTTTTAATAGTGGTGAAGTAAGTCAGGTGCCTGTGCAAACATTAATAGAGCTGGAAAGGATAGAATTGGTTTCCCTGCTGTGATGAGGCATTTATGTTCCACTTGTATTAAGGCTGTGCAGGTTTCAAGCATGAAGTGAGATTCTCTAAACATTTTAGCTGTTAAATTCTAATGTGTCCTTACTGGGGATGAATGAGATATTATTCTCCAAAGTCTTATGATTTGGCCAAATCTGTACTCGTTTAGATGAGATGCTCCCTACTAAATGTCAAGACTCTCTTCCATTGCAATGAGTATTTGAACCTTTCAAAGTGTTTTAGCCTGTGTGGTTGAAGACTGATAGATACCTGAAGAACAAGAGTCCTATTATGAGAAATGCCAGGTTAGTTTAATAATAAGTAGTGCTAGCACAGCCATTTTTTATTTCTTGTGTTAGCAAAAACATACATATATATACACACACATATATGTGTTTGTATGTATATGGGTATATATATATTCAGAAAATGCTGACCTGACTTGCAGTCCATCCCAGTGTGGCTTAATCTTGGATGTGCACCTTACTCATGGATGGATCTGCTTATTTCAATGGCACTGTTTGTGGAAAAACAAAGCTTTTCAATGTACTCAGCGGGAGTTTCTTGCACTTTGTGGAAACTTTTACTTTATCTTTTTACTTTGTCTTCAGAAGTTTTTAAAAGCTGTGAAAAGCCCATCTCCTTTATAGTTGAAACTTTCTATCTTTTGCTTTATTCCTGAGCTGATTTTATTTCAAAAAACTGTAAGAAAAGTTTTTACTTACTGGATAGTGTTATTTGTTCACATTTTTGGATCTTTTTCCTAACAGTAAAATGCTCTGAATCACAAAACTATTCTGTCTTAGTAGGCTTTAAGCAGCATCCCAAGAAAAATACTGAGGAGTGGATATAGAATATGAATAATGTCTATGGAATATCCATATCTGTGTGGATATTTTTGAATATTCATATTTTTTCATTGATTAGGTAAAGTGACCCTGATTGTTCTGTCATCTAATAACATCAAGAACTCCTTTGTTTTTCAGTTAATGCCACATACTCTGGGAAATCTTAAATAAATACTGTAAAGTTATTTTCTAGCACATCTGACGCTGTGTGTGGAATAGCATTCCCAAAGCAGGAAAAATGGGCACATTTTCACTTGCTATTCCTCATTCCCTTCCGGCTTGCAACAAGAATTGCAAGTTATTTGTCCAAGCAGGTTTTTAATACAGATAGAAGGCAGTTAGGATTAGGGAATTGTGGGTTGTTGTTTTTTTTTTTTTCCCCCTAATGTTCTTGTATTTCTAAAGTATGATGGCAAAACTTTTTGTGTAAATGTGAATGTATTTGATGAAGTATTAATTGAATAATTGTTATTCACTATACAGAGAATAAAATGAACATGTAAACAGTGAAAAGGGAAATAAAGCTTGAGCTACTATAACTCCAAATGTGAGGGGGTCAGAGGGCTCTGTTTCCCATTGCAAACATTTTTCAAAAAGCTGTTTTGGGAGAAGGATGAAAGATGGTGAGGCTACGAAAAGAAACTTCCTACCTCTGGGAGTCCCTTGGAAAACAAGGTGTTATAGGATTCCAGGAGTGCAATTAGAACAGTTAAGAAAATAAAAATAAAGAGCAAGCTTTTAATTGTAAATGTAAATAACTAATGAAACTACCCAGCTAAGGATGTGGAAGAGCTGTCATCATTTGTTGTCTTAAATTCAACCATCTCATGCTGAAAATAAGACTAAAGATTGTAAAGAACTCTTCTGGTCTCATAATCTATAAAAGCCCTAGCTTACTACTATTGAAATATACTGTGAAGGTGATAGGAGACACCTGACAGATTGTGGTCAAAGCAGAATTTTAAGTAGTGAAACCTTAATAGAAAAAAAGCCTTTAAAGTAGTAAATAGAGGTAGCCAGTGTGCATTAGAGTGTTTTCAGTGACAAATAAAACTGCTAAGTATTTTAATTTACTTTAAATGCTACTGCCTCCATGTATTTGAATTTATTTTGCAGTCAGCTTTAACATGGGAATTGCATAGGTATTAGTTTCAGTACCACAGGATGCAATTGAATGTACTGTATGTTTCACTGGTAATTGGTAAGCATTATTTAGTATGTGTTGCTAGGGAATTATTTACAGGCGTACCTCATTTTATTGTGCTGCGCTTTATTGCACTTTGCAGATACTGTGTTTTTTTACAAATTGAAGGTTTGTGGCAACCCTGTATCGAGCAAGTCTATTGGTGCCATTTTTCCAACAGCATGTGCTCACTTCATGTCTCTGTGTCACGTTTTGGTAATTCTCGCAATATTTCAAACTTTTTCATTATTATTATCTCTGTTACGGTGATCTGTGATCAGTGACCTTTGATGTTACTCTTGGAATTGTTTTGGGGCGCCACGAACCACCCCCATGTAAGACAGTGATCTTAATCGATCAATGTTGTGTGTGTTCTGACTGCTCCACCGACCGGCCATTTCCTCATCTCTCTCCCTCTCCTCAGGCCTCCCTGTTCCCTGAGACACAACAATATTGAAATTAGGGCAATTAATAACCCTGCAATGGCCTCTAAGTGTTCAAGTGAAAGGAAGAGTCGCACATCTCTCACTTTAAATCAAAAGCTAAACATGATGAAGCTTAGCGAGGAAGGCATGTCGAAAGCTGAGACAGGCCGAAAGCTCGGCCTCTTGCGCCAAACCGTTAGCCAAGTTGTGAATGCAAAGGAAAAGTCCTTGAAGGAAATTCAAAGTGCTACTCCAGTGAACATGCAAATGATAAGAAAGCGAAACAGCCTTATTGCTGATAGGGAGAAAATTTTTGTGGCTGCTTTGATCTTCTATCCGGACCACTACATTCCCTTAAGCCAAAGCCTCATCCAGAGCAAGGCCCTGACTCTCTTCAATTCTTTGAAGGCTGGGAGAGGTGAGGAAGCTGCAGAAGAAAATTTTGAAGCTAGCGGAGGTTGGTTTGTGAGGTTTAAGAAAAGAAGCTGTCTCCATACCATCAAAGTGCAAGGTGAGGCAGCAAGTGCTGATGTAGAAGCTGCAGCAAGTTATCCAGGAGATCTAGCTAAGAGAATTGATGAAGGTGGCTACACTAAACAACAGATTTTCAATGCAGATGAAACAGCCTTCTATTGGAAGCAGATGCCATCTAGGATTTTCATAGCTAGAGAGGAGAAGTCAATGCCTGGCTTCAAAGGACAGGCTGACAGCAAGAGAACTAGAATTAGAAGCGGAGCCTGAAGATGTGACTGAATTGCTGCAATCTCATGATAAAACTGTAACGCATGAGGAGTTGCTTCTTATGGATGAACAAAGAAAGTGGTTTCTTGAGATGGGATCTACTCCTGGTGAAGATGCTGTGAACATTGTTGAAATGACAACAAAGGATTTAGAATAGTACATAAACTTAGTTGATAAAGCAGCAGCAGGGTTTGAGAGGACTGACTCCAATTTCAAAAGAAGCTCTCTTGTGGGTAAAATGCTATCAAACAGCATCACATGCTACAGAGAACTCCTTCGTGAAAGGAAGAGTCAATTGATGCAGCAAACTTCACTGTTGTCTTATTTTAAGAAATTGCCTCAGCCACCCCAACCTTCAGCAACCAGCACCCTGATCAGTCAGCAGCCATCAGCATCGAGGCAAGACCCTTCATCAGCAAAAAGATTATGACCCACTGAAGGCTCAGATGATGGTTAGCTTTTTTTAGCAATGAAGTATTTTTTAATTAACGTATGTACATTTTTTTTTAGACATAATGCTGTTGCACACTTAATAGACTACAGTATAGTGTAAACATAACTTTTATATGTACTGGGAAACCAAAAAATTTGTGTGACTCGCTTTATTGCGATATTCGCTTTATTGCGGTGTTCTGGAACTGAACCCGCAATATTTCCGAGGTATGCCTGTATAGGCTTGTGTGCCAAAAACTCAGAGTTTGTAAGAATGGCAGCCATGTTGACTGGTCTGGGGAAATGTTATTTCATGAATAAGCCTGTAAGATGCAGGTATTTTGCTGCTGTTGTTTCTCAAGCTGGAAACTGAGCAACTTGAAAGATTAATTAGAATTGAAGAAGATAAGGGGTTCTCTGCAGGAAGTGCACAGCAGGCTTCCTTTTGGATATCAGGTGCTTTTGAAGTTCTTGATCAGAAGGAGATTTAGGTTTGTGATTGCTCAGCTTCTGAGGAAATTGTTGGCTCAAGATTTCCTGCATTTGGAGTGTTGTGGTGTGGATGTATTTCACCTTAGCTATTAACACAGTTAGACACTGTGTTTAACTGTGATTGCCAGAGGTTCTTCACCTTTTAGAATACACACTGCAAGTACTGAACAGTGAGGTTGCCTATGGTGTACCATATAATTGTGCTCTTGCAGACCTGATGACTGTTAAGAGCCCAGAAGTAGTGAGATATAATTAAGAAGTATGGTTGGCTTTGTTATTGTTTTTGATTCCTGTGAAACTTCTCTTTCATCCCAGGAAAAAAGTCCCTTTCCATGCTTGAGAAAGCTTCCAAAAATTCTGACGTGGGTTAATGTGGGTATTTGGTTAACAGGTGCGCCATAAGAGAAGGAATGTGGTTAGTCAACAGTGGGTTTTTTTTTTCTTCGTCAATTTCTTCTTCCATAAAACAAAGTTTAAAACAGGAGGTTCCCAGCTAGTTCTGTTACTAGCTGTGATGAAGACTTTCATTGGTTGCCCAGAAGGGCAACTGCCTGAGGCAGTTCATCCAGGAAGGAACTGGCTGGAGGCTGAGATGGGACACTGGTCATCATTCTTAGAAATAGAACTGACTAGCATTTTTTTTTTCCTGCTCGCTTTGGAAACCTGCTTATCGTAAAGGAACTCTTAAGGAATTGTCTTTATTGAAGATGTGATCCAGACCTTTATCAAGTGTTTCTCCAAGCCCTTTCCTGTCGTGCCCGAGCCTTTTCTCTGGTGTTAGCAGCCCTTTCATAGAAGCCTGAGACAAATCTTTGAGCACGTAGGAGAGGTATGAGCAAATACTGGATTAGATTAAAATGACCAATCATGCCCTCTGGCAGGCTATTATATTGCATAGTCTGCCTTTGTGTGTAGCATTCTGTGTGTTTAGTCATACTGTGGGCTGTTTGATCTTATTCTGCTTCATTTTCTATATCTAATTCAAATTAATAATGTTTATCTCGTGTAAGCGTTGTATTTGTTTGAAATCTTTGTTTCAGATTTCTGTTTTAAAGTTCTTTGAATATGTGTTTAGAAAAAAATCATGGATATAAGGCACAGATTTTTTCTTATTCGCGTTTCAAAAGTGTGTGCTATTTGCAGTCTACTATTTACTGTGGAAATAGTAATACAAAGCACCTCTCTTGGTGAGTTTTTAATGTCTCACTGTGGCAGGGTCAGGAGTTAAAGTTTCGGTCTCTTATGTGCTTGTTCTGTGTATTATCCTTAAGATCAGCGACACATCTCCTATGGGTACATACATTCTAAACCAGTTATTTAGTTGTCAAGCAGGTACTAGCACCTCCACTGTCCGAACAGACACCGGCAGTGATTCCTGAAAAAGAGAGCTTATTCGCTCTGGTTTCTTGGAATGTGGAGCTGCTGTACTGCAAATGTTGTTTTAACTTTGCAAATGCATATGCCGTGGATTTGGGTCTTGCCTGTCATGTCAGTGACTTAGTGTCCAACTCATACGCTTAAGTCTCATCTCTTCTCTGGAAAGACTGGCATGAATGTGCAAAGTCACCTAAGCTTCGGGTTGTATTTGTAAAAAGGGACGAAGCATTGGAGAGCTTAGATCATCAATGTAGAATTCCTGAAGGTCAAAGTACCAACCTTTAAATAAAATGAAGGGGCCTTCATGCCTAAAGGGACTGAGGAAAACACACTAGTTGCCTGACAGTCCTAAATGTGATGAAAATCGTCCACTGCAGTGAATATTACTGTAAATCTTTGTCTACCTGACAGATTTACATCTACTAGGTTCCATAAAATTCACTGTTAATGGCACAATACCTATTAAGCTGAGATATTTCTAGGTATACTATATCATTGTATTTTACTGTAGAGTTTACATTATTCCTAGCATTTCAGTGCTTATATTATGAGGTGATTCAGACTGAAAATATAGTAACTTTTTCTTGCTTCTCAAGGACAAGCTTTTATTTCTGAGAAACCATTCAGAAATGACAGGCAAAATATTGGAAGTAATAAGGCTGAAAAATACTGTACTCCAGAAGGGCTGAGATTTATTAAGACACACATTTGGCTACTTGAAGGAGGCATTAATAAGGTGCCAGCCAGAATCTCATGTTTCATTGAGGTTTTTTTCCTTTTGTGTTTTTTGCCTCCTTTTGTGTTTTTCCCTTTTGCCTGTCCAAATAACAATTGGAGAAGAGCACTGATAAGGTTATATATGGGATGCATGATGAATATTGACATCAGACTGATGTTAGTAGGGAAGAGCAAGGAGGAACAAGAATCTCTGCATCAAAATAAAAGCTTTCGGTAAAGTAACTGAAAGCACGTGCTGACAAATCAGTGTCCTGTGCTGCAATTGCTGAGGGAGGATGCTGGAAGACTCTGGGGGATTTTGAGTTCCTGCCCTTCTCTTAACTTCAGGATGACCAAGGGCATTACATTATATGTAATGAGAAGCTGTTGCACCAGTTACGTATAGAATTGATGGTTAAATTGATGCAGCCTTCACCCGAGTGTAGCAGAGGAAGTTCCAAAAAGGATAAGGTAACCTTGCAAGAAGCAGGTTCTGTGTCTGCGAAGCTGCTTTCCTGATACTTGGATGAGGAAGCATCAGTGCTATTGAAAGCAAGATGTGCCCATGTCTCCTTTCAGCAGTTACTAAAACTCACATGGTATTGTGGGATTTTGGAAAAGTTTTTTCGATTCTTTAATACCAGACACTTCTAACACAGCATCACTTTCTAAAACTGCCAGTATGTTCCTAGATTTTCTTGAGAACCTCATCCTGCATTCTTTGTGCCACATAGTCCTACCTACTTTACTGGAAAACTGTTACATGCGAATGGATCAAAGACTTTAGCTGAATGGACAAAATAGGACATCTCCACTCCTCCTTCACCCACCAACAAAAACTAGTGTAAGTTCAACTGTTTGTTTCATTCATAACTTACAAATGGATGGATTTTTATTTGCAGAAATTAAAAAAATTGATTTCAGAAGAAAAAAAAGCCCAGAGAAAGTAGAAATTGGGGAAACTTTGCTCTAGTCAACTTTCCAATGAAGAAGTTTCAGTGAAAATTTCTTGACAAGGTCTGCTGAGTGGCTTTCAGCCTATGGGACAGTAGTGAACTATTCACAGTGACTAATCTGTACAGCAGCTTTGGTGTTTCCTGTGTGATCCCTGCTGTTAGGGCTTGTCATGTATTGTTTCCTGATTGCTGAGCTTCCTTTTCCTTGATTGGCCCACATGCTGATGATGCTTATTCATTTCTATTAAATGGAGTGTTACTCTTAATTTTAAGCTAATTATTAGAATATCTACTGAGTTCTTTTGTCTAAATTACCAATTTTAAAGTGAAAGATGCTATAACCTGGCATATATATTGTTCCTCATCTTTCTTCCCAGTAATGTACTTTGTCAATCATAATTTTGATTCATAAGAATTTGATCACAAAACGTTTATTATTGCCTGTCCTTTTAATTCTTTTCTGTTCAGGTTTAGAAAAAAAAAAAAAGCCTTTCTATCTCATTTTAGCTGATCAGCTGTTTTTCTGATTAAACAACACTTGCTGATGCTCCTTGGTCTTTGGCAAACAACATTCAAAGTTATCCTTCCAGGAGGATCTGGAAAGAAGCCCCATAAGGAAATAAGTGCATGTTGAAGAGCAGCAACAGCAATTCTTGGGCAAATGGAATTTCATATTTAAAGAGAGCAACGGCAGTTTCCCAAGTGCATTGCTCCAATACGAAAAGTAAATGTTATATTTTCTTTTCACAAAAGCTGACATACACAGACAACCTCTATCATAAGGTTTCACCTCTTGATTCAAAAAGAAAGCTCAGCGAGCATAAAGTGTGTACTGTAACAAGAGAAGCTTAAGGTCAGCACAAAGATGAATGCAGTAATAACTGTACTGTTCTCACCTATGCATGAACAGCTTTCTGCACAATTTAAAGTAAAAGTCACATCCCAAAGTGTTAGGCAGCAGCAGCGTGGTCTCCTACTGGCCCCAGGGAGAAGTCTGCTAGCAAAAGCAATGAAGAAGAATTGACACCAAGATGCCTCATCAAGGGGGAGATTTGCCAAATTTGGGTCTGAATCCCTCACCTGCTAAAGTTGCAGAAATCTGCAGACAGTTTGAAAATCAGAGCATATGGAGACAGGGAGCACATTCCATGGTGCCAGCTAATGAAAATATGCAGTGTGAAATGAGATAACATGGATGTCCCATATACTAGAGAGATTTATATTCTTCATTTGGGGAATTTAATCATTCTAACAAATTGCAAGTTTAATTTGTTTGTAGTGATGACCTTGGGAAGGATTATTTGCTCTACTGTTCTAATAAAGCTAAACAAGATAGTGTGGGTGTGGGGTTTAGGCTTATTTAATTTTTTAATCTGTTATTTGTGGATTCCTCAAAAGCTGTGAACTGTTTCAAAGCCATTCACAAAAGGGGTCTAAGAAATCAGGCTTACTAATAGGAATCTTAAACCCAATATTCTGGCTCCATACCTCCACTTCTGAAAGTCTGAAAATCAAAAAACATTGCTAACTAGTGACTAGAGATCATAAGGTGGGGTAGGCAATACTTCTGTTTCTACTGATTTTTGGATTGCCTGCAGTGCACAGTAATGTAAAGAAGAGTCACTCATTCTAGTCCATATTAAGATGCAGCATTTGTGGGCCTTACTCATGTGAGGGATGCTACTGCGGTCAGAGGAGCTGGTAGGGGAAGGACTGTACAATCACACTCAAAATGATTAGGCATTGAAGATCCATTAAGGACAACTGACTAGAGCTGTCTCAGATGGGCTGTTACTGTGTAAAGTACTCATAAACTACAGAATGTAATTTGCTGCCATAGGAGAAATCAAATTCAGACCTTTTCCCTAATCTTGTGAAACTGGGCATTCTCTCTGTTTAATGAATCGGACAGCTTAGTAAATGACCTCTGTGTTACAGCAGGCTAAAATGGCTTCCAAAAAATATGCATTACCCAGTAAGACACAGTTTTCCATTGTATCCTGGGTGTTGCTGGAGAAATGGGAGAACAAGTTGCAGCTCTCTGACCCTATAGCCAATACATTGACTGGTTGCCCTATTGATTAGAGCAGCCCCCAAATGCTAAGCTGTAACAGCTGCCAGTAGTCCTGAAGAGGCCATTTGTCAAAAGGCAGTTGGCTGAGTGAACTCCTGGCGTGGCTGCAGCCTTGCCAGCTTCTGACAAACCTGGGCTGAAGCAGAGACCTCAAACTAGTTTTAAAGCTGCACCTGCATTGCTGTGGGGGCAGTGCTCAAAAACTGGCTTCCTAGGGAGGGTCTGTTCACAATGAACACCTGGTGCTGCAGCAAAAGCAGACTGTACGGTGTTGCAATATGTAAGGGTCTCAAAGAGCAGGAACGCTAATTATGAAGCACTGAAGAGTCAGTCACTGGCTCACTAATTTTTAACCGATTTCCTGTCCCTTCCCCCCTGTCATTACAGTGAAATTTAACATGTCTTGAGATATTCCTTCATAAGTAATAATATTTAGCTTTTTCATTGGCAGAAATCAAAGTGCTCCACAGGGCCATGCTAGCATTATTGTTTTGTGATTATATTAATAATAATTGTGTTGTATTTTACAAGTAGGGAAACTGAAGGATGGTAGGGAAACAATGTGTTCAAAATAGTTTAATGGGTGTTGACAAACCCGAATATAATCTGTATGTCCGGAGTTCAAACTGGTGCTTCATTCACTAACTCACCTCTCCCCTTTGCCCTCCTTACTCTTTTCACCCAGTTTTGTATAAGGTGCCAATTCTTTATGGAAGTTATCAGATGAATTATTTACTTGGCATTTTTATGTTTCCTACTGTATCTGCTCTCCTTGTGCATGCACCAGGAGAACAAGAGCCTGATTCTACCCCGACCTTCCAGTAAATTAACTTGCCTCTGTCTGTGTTCGCCTTCCCTAAGCCACATATCTGGTTACCTTTTCACTTACCTTGTTTGCTATTCACATTACTCTTCCTAAAATGTGTAATTCAAGAATCCTCCCTTCTGTCCCACACTATGATGCTTTGTGAACAGAGGTCCTTTGGAAGGTGGGTTAGCTGTGTGCAAGGCATGCAGAGTTAGACTTAAAAATTTGAACATGAAGTATTTCTAGTCCGAGCTGCATCATCCTTAGGGAGTTGGTAAAAATGCATGTACCAGCAACTAACTGGAAAACAGGTGTCCATAACTTCATTGCTGTGACTTATTTTCCTTAATGAAAGGAAGAGGAGAGGCAGGGAGAGGGAAGATGAAGTATGTGTAAAGAAGAAAAAGAGAAGGGAGGAAATCCTTTTTCTTCAGTATGTGAAACACACAGTGTGTTTTATCTCTTTGTTTGTGCTGCAATGCTGTTGTCAGGAAGAATATATTTTGAATGAAGAAAATACTGCTTTTATGAAGTAGAAAAGTTTGGCGGATTATCATTTACGCTTGTATTTATAGTCCTGTGCAGAATGTCTTTGAGACCAAGCTCCTCTTCCTAGTTTATTTTTGATTTGTCCTATTTGCCTGATTTTTTTCTGAGACCACGAAGAAACAGTTTGATTCAGACAGTTATGAGGCAAATACTATTTCTCCTTTCAGTAAGAATCTCCGATACCAGTGAGCACAAAACATAAGCAGGTAGTCCTATTGGATTGTGCTGTCAGAAGACTCAGCGAATCTGGGATTTACTGCTTTTGCTGAAACAGACTTCCCTGTGACCTTGCATAGGTCATTTAGTTCCTCTGTGCTTCAGACCCTCACTTGTCAAATAGCGGTAATAGTGTTTTCCTCTTCGCAAGGCTGTTGTGAGGATAAATGCAATTAAATAATGCAGGATGCCCAGATGCTATTGTAGTGGTGCCACTAAAGAAAGTAAACTAGATTAAACTCGGGATTAATTCTTCTCACAGTTAGATATGTTTAAACTGAGAGTTGCCTTGCTGACTTTGTCAAGATTAAAACTGCATGGCAAAAAATCAGCACTTCCTAAACTTGTTTGCCCCCACACCTGCCTTGTTTACCCCTCCCTCCCCCCATTTATTTTCAGGGATAATGCTGAATATCATTAGGGATGTACTTGCACCATACAGTGGAGGGAAACTAGTTTAGGCAGAGTTGGCTTAGGGGCTCTTGAGCTGCATTACACAATGTAGTGAATTCCCTGCACATGTCCCACCAGAGTATTGTTATGAACATACCTACAGCTAACCAGTCCCAATACTCACTGAATGTTTGTGGGTTTTTTTGTTTTTTTTTCCCCCTGTTCCTTTCCCCTGTAGTATCCAACTAATTGGAAGGTGCAATTTACCACAGTTTGGTGGGACTTGACCATTACTGGCTGACAGGCCATCAGTGCTGATAACGTAATTTCCTGCTTCTGGAGAAGAGAATTCTGTAGTGGGACTGATGATTTATTTCTACTATAGAAAGTTTATTTGCATAGTTTCAAAAATAACAAGATTTATTTGCAGAGTTGGAATCCCTCAGGTATAGTATAAGTATAATTACAAGAACATATAAATATATTTATACTATGCGAGTGGGCCTTTGGCACCACAAATCTTATTTCCCAGACTGTGAAAATAAATGTTTTAGAAGAGAAATAAATCATTAATTTCCACTGTTAACTCAAGAGTAGGAAATATGTAGGCTATTGGCCCAAAAGACAATTGATCCACTGTGCTTAGACATCCCAATGCAATGGGATACCCAAAATGATATTTGTAGGCTGTTCTAGTTCCTGTAGTCTGGTAGAGATAGGGCTGTGATAGTCCTAGTCCGCAGATAAAACGTCCTTCTAAAATAACGCTATGTGTTCAGTTAATACAAAACTGGGAGGAGTGGCTGATACACCAGAGGGCTGTGCTGCCATTCAGAGAGACCTGGACAGGTTGGAGAGGTGGGCAGAGAGGAACCTCATGAAGTTCAACAAAGGCAAGTGCAGGGTCCTGCACCCGGGGAGGAATAACCCCATGCACCAGTACAGGTTGGGGGTTGACCTGCTGGAAAGCAGCTCTGCGGAGAAGGACCTGGGAGTGCTGGTGGACACCAAGTTAAGCATGAGGCAGCAATGTGCCCTTGTGGCCAAGAAGGCCAATGGTATCCTGGGGTGCATCAGGAAGAGTGTTGCCGGCAGGTGGAGGGAGGTGATTCTCCCCCTCTACTCAGCCCTGGTGAGGCCACATCTGGAGTACTGCGTCCAGTTCTGGGCTCCCCAGTACAAGAGGGATGTGGCACTACTGGAGCAAGTCCAGCGAAGGGCTACAAAGATGATTAGGGAACTGGAACATCTCTCTTATGAGGAAAGGCTGAGAGAGCTTGGCCTGTTTAGCCTGGAGAAGAGAAGGCTGAGAGGAGATCTTATCAATGCGTACAAGTATCTGAAGGGAGGGTGTCGAGAGGATGGGACCAGACTCTTTTCAGTGGTGCCGAGCGACAGGACACGAGGCAATGGGCACAAACTGAAACACAGACGCTTCCATCTGAACATGAGGAAAACTAATTCTACTTGTTAAGATGTTGGAGCTTGAGTTTTCAAAACAGGAGCTCAAACATTCTCGTGCTCTGAGGCGGTTTTTGCTGCTGTCCAGACATGGATATGCATCAGAAGTGGATGCATATAACTTATTTCAGCATTGTGTCACTTGAATTTTGGGAAAGCACCTGGAAGGTGATGACTGAAAATAATAGCTGTTGCAATATGAGCATTTTGGAAACATTTAATCTGCTAACTTTTAAACCAAGAATTTGAGTTGAAGGGAATTCTTTCTGTGTGCTGTAGGCAGTGTATGTAGGCTTCTTTTTTTTCCCTTGCCTTATAGGTAAGGCTTTGATACAGAAGAGACATTGAAGGTTCTGTTGTCCTTGCAAAGCATTGATTCAGTCAACCACAACCTAAGACTGTCTAATTAGTTCTGATAAAATAAGAGCTACTAAGACACCAGTGTTAACAGTGAATTGATTCATATTTTGGGGCAGGCTGTGGCTGGGACAGCTGGGACTAACCTTGATCAAAGTCATCTTGCTTTTTTGTGTATCTGTTTCCCTACAACCTGAAACCTACTTTATCTGTGGAGACTGCAAGCTGTTTGAGGCAGGGACTTTCTTTCCAAAATTTTTGCAGATTACCTGGTATGGCTCTGATCTTGCTGGGGGGGAGGGATAACCATAATGCACCATAACCATAACCATAATGCACAGCCCATGGATTGGTTTATAAATTTTAAGGCCTGAATGATTTCTCGAAAATAGCTGGTCTGACTTTCTGTGTAGTTTAGCAACTTGTCACAGAAATCTTGTGGTCTGCTTTGATCTTTAAGTCTTAAGATCTTTAAGTGATTTAAAAAAAAAAAAACTGAAAAAACTGATATTGGTTCAAAGGCTTGCAATAAAAGAGAAGCTACTTTAAACACTCAGTAATTTGTTGTGATTGATTGTGTTTGCAGCTTAAGATTTCAGCCTTGTTTCTCATCTACATTTATTTGGTTTGAACTTGAAGCCTTGGACCAGGTTCGTCCCTTTGTCTTTTAGATTAAAGACAACTGTGTCATCAGATTAGATAATAATAACATAAAAGTTCCTATAATCATCTCTGCTTCTTTCTCTTTGAGAAGCAAAGTAAGTTGAATTAACCTAATCTCATCTTTTTACTCTGTTTCTTTTCATGGTTTTTTGAACCTCCTCCAATTTTTCATTGTCCTTCTTGAAGGTTTGATGCCAATTGACCTGCCATTTAATCCCAACTCTTTCAGAATGCTTCTATATAAAAGATAGCATAGGAAGTAGTGTATAAGAACCATCAGGTGTAGAATACAAGTATGAGAAATAGTTTTGCATATATGTGTAACTCTAAGAGGTAGTGTCGATCAATTTAGCTTTAGATAGGCTGAGCAAAAGTTTTAGAGAAGGAAATGTTGGAGATGAGAGAGAGAGGGATGAGTTGGGGTTTTCTACAGCTAAAAGGTCAGAAGAAAACAGCCTTATAGCTACATAGGTAAAAGTTATATTCATTGTCTCCTTTGAATGAGACCTTACCACCGTATCTGGTTGCCTTATATTGTTTAAGATAGTTTACATTATAGATTAAGATAATAAAAGAGGAACCTGGCATCCCAACTGTGTTCCTCTGCTCATGAACCTATGTGGTTGCAGATGTTCCCATCTAATGATGCCAAAGCCTTCTTGAAATGTAGTTGCTGAACTTAGGCAAGCTAGATAAGATTTTTGAGAAATAAGTTATTTCCCTCTGAGTTTCTTCAAAATGATCATTTTTCCTAACTTAGATACATTTCTTCTCTTTTGCTTGTTCTCTTTTCACTCTGTACTCAAAGAATCAAAATTTGGATGCAGTTCCTACCTATCATGGTGGTACATGCATTTGTCATTTCATATCACTTTTTTAATATATTCATTGCAGCACATGATTAAGTTGTTAAGTACAATTCTTGTTGTTTGCTACCATGAAAGTCCAGTTTCTTTAGGGTGTGTTCCTAATAGTCTTCTGGTTTCCCAACTGCCATGTGAGGGTCAACAAGCAGAGCAGGGTGCCGATCTTCAAACAGAGTTGCTTTCAGAGTCTTCCAAACTCTGTTTGGTCTTTGTTTTCTGGGGGGCATTCACAAAAGCCAGCATCAGCTCATCCCTCTATAATGAAAAGAAAGAGGGAGATTGAGGCTGTGCCAGAAGGAGAATTAAAGCACCTGAAGTTATTCTGAATCCTCCTCTGTAGGAGCATTTTCTTCCACTAGCTATAGAAGTGAAGTCTCCTTAGCTAAAGGTAGCCTCTTGAAATCCCTTCTCTAAGTACCTGGATATTTAACCTGATGTTTTATTATACATACCCTTCAGTTGTGCCCTAGTTTATGGAGCAATCTCAGTTGCTGTGAATCTGTCTCTTCACCTTCTTGCTGTTTATCCCTAATCTTTCTCCTTTGCAAACTTTGTTATCAGTGATCTGGAAGAAAATAAAGTCACTACTGCTAAAGTTAATTAGCATTAAAATAGCCCTTGCAAGGACTCCTCTGGAAACACAGCCGTTTGGTGTTGTTTCTACACTTACATAGATAATATAGTCCTATCAGCCTGTTTAAAATGTGCCTTGTTTTCTGTTTGTTTTTGTCCTGACCAGTCTAGTCAGAACAACTTATGCCAGCACAGTGGAACCCATTGCATTGCTTTCTTTCATATGACCTTAGCCCTGGCTTCACTTTACTAATCAAAAGTTGGGACTTTAATTACTCTACAGAAATATAAGCATATCGTATCAAAGCATTTCTTAAGCAAACAGATATTGGTACTGTGACAAACTGTGTTTGATTTATCTGCGTTCAGGTTTTATCTTGCCAGGTCAGGTAGCGTTCCCTGGAGCAAGGATGGGTTGGTCCTTCCCTGGAGGAGCTACTGGGCATGGTGAGGGCAGAAATTTTCTGGCAACATCAGAGGAGGGAGCTTTCTGTTCATGTAGGGGTTGAGAAACTATGGAGAGCTGCCACCTTGCCAGGATATGAAGGGAACCAGAGGGAACTGGGTGGAATTTGCTGCAACTCAGTATATCACTAAGTGATTGAAACTGGGTGTAGATGCAAGGACCAGTTTGCATGGGTACAAGCATGTGGGGAGAGCAGGGTATAAACTATTTCTGTCACTCAGTTTTTACTGTATTTAAAAGATAAATATTCTAGTTGATATTGTAAAGAAACCTAGCTTTTGATTAAAAGCCATGTAATTTTCTTTGGGGAATTCACAGTAGGAGGCAGTTTGGCAGGGCCGCCTCAAAGCTCACGCTGCTTCAGTGTCCCATTACAAGTACAGTTATGCCTCAAGAGTTGCTAGGTAGTTTCCTCTTTGCCTCCAGTCTTCCCACAGTGCTTTTTTGTTGATTTTGTGAGTATTTTGTAAGACTGAAGTTTGAGCAGACAATTGTGAAAACAAGCTGCAATATGCCTGGACGTGGTCCAGAACAGCCAGTGAAATATAATAGAGGCCTCCAAACCTCTTAAGGCCCAGTAGGTACTAGTAAGATTTCCTGGATCTTTTTTTTATCCAGAGATCCTGGTCTGGGTCTCTTTATTTAAGCTATTTAATTATTGATTGCAGTATTGAATGGGATAGTTTCCTTACTTGAGGATGCATTGCCTTATTTTTACTCATCAAAGTTTGTATTTTCTTCATTGTTTGCTGTGTGTACTATTTACTGAGATTAAAAATCGGGTTACAAAATCAAAACCAAACAGCTCAGTCATAAATGGCTATGGCTTTTACTTTATTTATTTTATTTTATTTTATTTTATTTTATTTTTTAAATGTGAAGTAACTTCTAAAAGTTTTTAAACAATTACGGTCTGCTTTCTTAAGCAGTTAACAGTAGACTAATGCCAAAATTCCACCACTGATACCAGTTCAAGCAGAATTATGTCAATAACATTTCTGCCTTTAATTGGTGTAAGCCCATAAAGTGAGTGGAATTGAATAAGGATGTATAGGTAGTGTACACAGAAAATGCTAGTAATAAATTTGTGGAGTTAATGAAAGTGACAAACACCACAAGTTCTTTTGGTGTGAATATTTGCTCCTGTGTGCAGAGTGACTTTATCAAAAGTGGTCACAGATTTCCACACTTAGAAAACTTGGGGACAAACTGGAGAACTCTTTGTAGCTGTGTATGGGAAGACTTGAAGAGGGCATGAGTGTCAGCATTCTACTAAAACTGCCAAAATGCCATTGTTAGATCTCATAGACATGCAACACAGTTGACTTACATTGTGGCTGTAGAATTTGCCTCTTTTGTAAGAGTTAATTCACACAGCTTTGTTATTTGCAACATATTCTGAAGTCTGTGCAGAGTTTCATTTTCAAATATAGCTAGTTTATTAAATTGGGGCAAACATACCTAGGCAAAGTGAGAACTGGTCTGTCTATTTCCACTAAGCTCTGTGGCAGTTGGAAAATGTTTGATCATAATAATTCAGTTGTTACACACATGCCTGGATATTACAACCTAGCAACAGGACTGATACAGGAGTAGATGCATGTTTAATTTTCAAGAGTATGATTTCTCCTTGCCCAGCTCTTGTTTTACATTGTGTAGGTACAGCAACAGAAAATTAATTGGTTTATGTCACTGTTGCTTACTGGTATAAGGCTACAAATGGGGGTTTTGGTTATTTGGTTCATTAAGACAGTGCTCAATAAAAAGTTATCAATGAATTCCTGCTTTTTCAGAGGATGAGTTAATTAAAGCAGGGGCTTAAATCTCACTGTCTTCAGAAGTTTCACTGGGATCTCAGCATTTGGTAAAGGTTATTCTCAACAGAAACACTTCCAGAAATCAGTTCTAAGTGTACATTCATATTGTGTATTGTCTGCTGATATAATTGAGTGAAAACTGATAGATTAAGCTTACTTATACCAGCAGGAAACCTGGTCCAGGATATTGGCAGTGATGAGCAAATATAGATATATTCTAGAGTTCATTTGACTTTTGTTCTGGAGATCAGAGCTGGCCTAATATTGGTGCCTAGGGGTAGGAAAGCATAAATACCTCAAGAGTAAAGAGCACATTTTGAACAAATCTAAGTATTTTGATACAGTGTACTTATTTTAGCAGGCAGATTAATCACGTAAGTAATTTTTAAGCTTGAATATCAAATAGCAAATACCAGGGCTCAATACCTTGTGTGAATAGTCAACAGACAAGACTGTTTGCTTGTAACTTTCTTCATGTATTTCTAAGGAGATTTGCAAATAATGGTGATGGTTGTGAATATTTCACAACATAAAAGCTATCCAAGTTTACCAGAATCAGTATTTAGAGAATACTATTTGATCATCTGTAACAAAAGTAATCAATGATATTATTTGAACAAAAGTGTAGTTTTCAGAAAAGATTTACTGTGTCAATAAGGCAGACATTTAGATTTTGTGCACACTCAGAATTAGATATGGCATGTAGTTCTCCAGTTATGCAGCTCTGGCTGAAATGTTCTTTTTCATGCTGATTACTTCAAAACACATGCCAGCAGGCATGTATTTTGGTTCTTGCTCATCTGCCTGTAAGCCTATTGAACTGTTTCCAAAATAAAGAATAAGGATAAACAGTAGTTCAATAATAGCCACACAATTATAATATCAGCTGCAAATACTCAAAAACAAGACTTTTGCTGGATGTCTTTTGGGGAGATCCATGTGGCTGAATTGTATTAGATTTTGGCCAGTATCCTAGAGATTCATCATGTATGCATTTTAAACCTCAGTCATTGTTGGATATGCCTGATGCATGTGTGAAAGAGAAATGCTTATGTCTTCAGTAGCATTTAATTTTTTACTTATACATTGTAAAATTTTATGAACCAGAGCTGTAATACAACACTGCAGTCCACAGCCCATTGGTAGTGCTGTAATCATTCATTTGAGAGCCCTGTATGGACATGATTCAATAGGTAATGGACTGTATCTGTTCAGCTTGACTGTTGGGATTTTATTGCTCTGCCCGCCTTGGTGACAGCTGCTTATTAGTGTGTGCTGCTTATTAGTGTGCAATGCTTTAGAGAAGTCAATATAGGAAATGAACTCTCCAATAATTTTCTCATTATGCCCTGTGGATCAGTATTTTGGTAAGTAGAGGAGGTCTAACCACCCATCCTTCTCTCTCCCTGCTCTGTGAAGTTCCAGTTCTCAAATTTTTACAGGTTCTGACTACCAGACCAAACATGTTAGGAAGCCCATCATCTTACTTAGATTAATGCTAATAGCATTTGTGACTGGACTCTAAAGCACCACACAGTGAGCTGAAAGTCTATGCCAAAGTTATTTTTTTCCTCTCTTGCTTTATCTTTCATCAGCAGGCAACAGATTTCTTTCTGCATAGTTGAGGGAATCAGCATCAGCAAGGGGTAAGAAGGTGTTTTCATCAAGTTCATTTCATTTATTTTCACATGTACATGTAACCACTTCTCTACACCATGAAATATGTTAGTGGATACAGAGTCTGTCAGCTCTAGGATATCATTTTAAATCAGGCCCAAGCTGGCAAAGATCAACAATCTTTACCCTCTGCTGGTTGTACAGGACATGATGTGGAACTGAGCTGGCAAGTTCAGCCCACTGTCTGTTGGAGTGTGGTCCATGTCACTGAATGAATACATCAGTTCAGTTTTCTCCTTGCACATGTTGTCTTAATGGGGATGAAAGATTTAAAGTCTGATCCCAAAGCCACTGAAATCACTTGAAGAATCGTTTCTTTCCACAGACATTAAAGCAGATGCAAGAAATGCATGCAAGCTGAGTAATCCTGTGAGTTGTATCCAGAGGGTGGCTCAGTCATGGTATTGGAGAGTGCTGATGCTGATGAAATAATTCATAGTTTTTCCCCCATAAGCACTGAAGCAATTTGGATTGAAGATTATACCATCCACAAAGCTGTGCTTTACCAAGAATAAACACAAATCTTTTGTCCATTGCTATCTTTTTCTTCATTAATGACAAAATACATGCCCTTAAAACAAAATTTTGCTTAAGAATATTTAAAAGGTTTTATTTGTTGTAGACATGTTCAATTAAAATCATTTGTCATTTATTGCTAGGAAACTAGAAAGTCCCAACAAATTATCAGCGATTTCAGAAGTTCCTATCTACATTGAACTAACCTTAAATTGTCTTCTTATGCAGGAGAGGAAGGAGAAGCTAAGAAAAACCCTGCAGCCTTGTTTTCATTTCAAAGACTGGTCTTCCATGTCATGTGTGATGTGTTGCCATTATTACAACAGGCAGATTAGGCAGCCATCTTAATGAAATGGGAATAAGATGAATGCAGAAATATCAGATGTTGCTGGGGCATACTCCCCTAAGTAAATTATTTGCCATACCTATTAGGCAGGATGTAAGTCAATAGAGTATGTGAACCTGAACTAATATATATCTGAAGATGGTATATATTGTTGTTCACAGAAATTATGATATAATGGCCTTTATTATTAAAATGATGGCTTTACTTCCACATCTGAATGCTCAGTTCTCCTCTCCCTTTCTCTTTTCCTGTAGTAAATTCAGCTTGATTTATTTTTGCCTACAGAAACTGCCAAGTCACATGGCTGTCCAAGATACAGTTACTATGAATAGGTGTAAATGGTAGTATGAAGGAGGAAGAAACCAGCCCCATGATGGTTTTTGGCCATTTATTTCTTCACAGATATACCAAGTAATTGGGGAGAGTATGGCAGAGGCTGAGGGGACTTGCAAGATTTCCAATACCTCACATTTTACTGCTATTTAGGAAGTAGGTATGTCAAGTAATTCTGCCGGACCAGATCCACTGGTACCTAACAAATGGAAATGGCTATTGTGGTGATGTAAGGCAGCCATAAATCCAGCATCTGGAACCATCAGCAGGGACTGTGACTTCTGGTGTCTGGCCTGAAATTTACTTGGAATCCTCAAGTTAAAGGTTGTAAAGGTCCATAACATCATGGTTGCTTGTGTCCTGAGAGAGACTGGCTTTTCTCAAGCATCATATACTATCTCCTCACCTGTGTGCAGCACCCTAGAGTGAGGTCCTCTGCGACCTATGACTTTGTTAACATGTATGGGAAGTAAGAGTGCAGTGTATTTAAAATGCCTTCAGGAACAGTGCGTGTTTTGTGGATGTCTGACAGTGGCTAAGGCCCCAATTCTCTGTGGCTCTCAGCCAGATCGTATGTCTTCTGTATCAAATAAATTCCAAAAATGACAGCAGTCAGGCAGACAACTGGCCGCCTCATGTCTCTCTTGTTCAGAGATACCATTCTGTGAAGACAAAGAAAAATTTTTCTCCCTTTTTCTAGTTTATGTTAGTAGTAAATGGATGTTGAAGAATGTAGTGCTCCCTGCTTTTCTGTCAGCGTTCCTAAGACCCACTGCTTTTAATTTCAGTATAATTCCTAAAAGTGCAGACCATCAGTGTCATCCTGTTGCTACTGAAAGTGGTTATATTAGGGTGTGCTAGGCTACTCTGCCTTAGCCTCTTTGTTCCTGCACTGCTGACTTCTTTTTAGCTACTGGTGCTTACCCTTGCCTCCACCTTACTGTTAACTTCCCTGAATTCCATCTGGGCTGGTCATCTGTTAGCTGCTGTTTGAGCTAACTTGAGGACTCTTGCACAAATACATTGTTTATAGGAGTGTACTCTTCCTGTGTACTCCTGGAGCATTTATATCTTCCATCCAGCATGCACCAGACAAGCAGCTCTCTCATCATAAAAATGTGTTCCTCTTTCTACATGATCACTCCTAATATAACACACATTCAGCAAACTTCTTCAAACATTTAAGGAATCTACAGCCAATTTTCTCTTCAGGGTTGTTAGAGATCTTGTATGGGAGATTTGTGTGTGCTTAGCATCATGTTTCTCACGCTCTGAAGCTGACTTCCCTTTCCATCCATCTTCTCACAGCATAGGCATAAGCATTTATTTTTAGGTGAGAATGAAAACTGGGTCTGGTGAGAAAGGCAGACGGAAGAATTCCCCCCCACCAAATGAAACCCCTGTTTCATTTGTACCTAGCAAACCAGGAACCCCTCTCCTCTAATTTCCCTCTACCAGATTAGAATCTACAGTTTAGCTTTTTACCAAGGAGAAAGTTACCTAAGAAAATTAAGCCAAACATAAAGTCTATATCCCCTCAAGGCTTATACAGCTGAAAATGTAGGGCTATATGCTCCCTTTGTTGCAAGGTACAAAGGGAGAACAGCTGCATGCAAGTATGGGAGCAGGGGACAGAGCAGCAGCAGCAGTTAAGAAGTACCTCTGCTAAGCTTACGCTGTGTAGTCCACATAGCACCTTTGCATGACTTGTGAGCAGTGGGCCAGGATTTGATGGTTCTTGGAGACATGCTTCACTGGCAGAGTTCACTGTTTGCTGTAGAAAATATAAAACTGTCAAACACTTCACCAACTCTGATGGTATGGAATAGAGGAATGTTGCTTAGTTGTGAACTAGGGAGGAGCAACACAGCTACTGAGCTGCTTATGCAACACAGGTCCTGGAGTGACCCACAGGAAGACACCTGGGACTTTAGCATGAATGCCTTGTTGAGGCTTGTTTTAGAAATGGATCTCTTCTCCAGCCTTTCCCCCTCTGCCCTGTTTCTGGAGAGAAAGTTAGGTATATCATACCAATAGTCCATTTTTTTGGTGTGGCTTTTTAACATAGATTTGTGTTGAGACTTTGGCATTCTCTGAGAACTATTCTTCCTCAAAATGTATGATATTAAGCTGATATTTGTTTTGTTTTTGCTAATGTATGCAGAAAAATTTATCAGTACTAATGCAATCTCATCATTGAATGGCCACCCCGTTTTTCTGTTGTCAGAAAGGCGGGGAAAAGTGGTAAGGTATTTACTAAGTGTTATAGAGCCTTCAGCAATTACATTTCCTTAAGATACTGTCTTTTACTGTTTAACTTCTGCTTTTTCTGTTTGTTTATGTTCCCTTATGCATCTTCCCAAACCTTTCAGCCTTTAGCAGTGTTAGGAGTTCCAGAGTGACACAAGGGAGACTGCCTACTTTTTATTCCCAGCAGCAAATGAGGTGAAATACAAGAAAGAAAGAGTCCATTTCTTTTCCTCAGCCTAATTGTGGAGTTGCATTTTAAAGGCGAGAGATAAATCTATCCGTGGTGCATGCTGACTTGAATTAGTTGTGTTTTGGTAAGCTAAGGATACATTTTGTTCTACAGGACTTACAAAGAAAAGACTTTGATTTCCGTTGCACCATCTAGAAATCCAGGAGTCTGTAGTGTTGTCTTCAGTAGAGGTGTTTTTTTAATGCCAATACAAAAATAGTATCCAAGTCTAACTGAAAAATTGTGTATTTGTTTTGCTCTAGATAACAGCAGATGCAGCTGGTTTTGTGTTTTAATTCAGGTAAAACACTGGTAATATGTACTAATTCTCTATTATCTGTGTGGTTTCAGATTTATGCAACACAAAGCAAAGTAGCCTGCCACAGGGTGATGGACCAGGTGCTCCTAAGCTACAGCTGACTAGTGGCAGATGCTGCCCCACCCTCTATAAATAGAAAAGAAAGGCCCACAGAAGTTGTTGAGCTGTGATCAGGAAGGAAAATACTTGGGAAGAGAGCTGTGAGAGCTACAGAAGCAGAGATATGCGGACAGTGGTTTGCCTTCCAGAACTGGAGAGAGACAGAGCAGAGCCAGGTCCAAGGTGAGAACAAAGACTTGTCTGCTATAGGTTTAGAGAATTTTGAGAGCCAGGGCAGCATCTCTCCAAACTGAAGTACTAACAGCCAGGCAACAAGGGGACATCTCTGTGATCTGGTCAGGTCAGAGAATAGGTAGCCTGAAAACAGGAGTCAGAAACTGTCCCCTAAGGAATAAAATGCTTTCAAGAGAAATAAGTAAAGGAGTTGATTAGGAAATCTGATGTCGGTGGTGGCTATTTTACTGAAGTGCGTTGAAGACAAGCTATGGGAGCTGCAAAAGACTTTGGTGCTGTCGTATCTACATGCGTAGGTTCTGTCTGGGACTGCTAAAGAAATCCATACAGTATATGGAATGAAGAGACTGTGTTGTGACTTCTCTGCTTATATCTAATAAGAAAAAGCTGTTGCATGCATGCGTGATACCACTGAGTACATGAGGAGCAGATGGAGAAAGGGTATGGTGGTTGAGTCTCAAGGGTAACTGCTGGAATGGGGTAGGGTTATAGGAATGAAGTGAAGAGTTTTGAGGAACCCAAGGAGAGAGAGGTAATGGTTGTAAAGATGCTCCAGACTTGATCTCTCAATCAGCTAAAAACATATCTTCCAGCGTAGTTTGTGTATTTCAGTTTAGTGGTAAATTGTGCCAGCTAAAGTCCTATTCTTACCAGGTGACCTGAATGATGGGTTCTGTTTGTTTATCTGTGGATGTCTCTGGAGATTGATGTTGTTGTGATCTATGCAATCCATTAGCTTGTATTGCTCTTAAATGCTTGCATTTCGGTCATATTTTTGACTAAAATGCTCTTCTTGCTTTTTGATATCCCTTGAAGAACCTCCATTAAAGTCAAGCTGGAAAACTTAAATTGTGCACTAGATTTTAGTGGAGTAGAACGCACTTAGGTTTACCCTCCATTTTTTAAATTTTATTTAAAGATCTCCAATTGCAGCAATAACTGGCTACTTGACCCCTCAGAGTAGTGGCAACCCTCCCCTTTCAGGAAGGATACGGAGGGGAGAATTTAAAGCAGCAGAGGAGATTTTAGTGCCATTGTGTTGTCTCAGAAGGTGGCAGAGAACAAAGCCAGCTGATGGCTCTGAGGGGTATTCTGAAGTCAGCTGTTGAGAGTTTGGGTGTTTATCTCTGCTCAGAACTGTGTGTAATTAGGAAACTCCTGTCTGTAGTGCTCAATTATCAGGGGCCTTTGCAGACACTGTTTGTATGTTATGGTTAATGACAAAGCTCCCCCTAAGAACACCAGTCTGGGATCAAGCCCTGTGCAGCTGAAGTGGTGGTGGGGAATCCTTTGAGAAGCTGTAGAAAGCTGATTTAGAAACTGATTAAATGTTTAAGTATCGGATGGAGCCTGCCACCCTTAATTGTAGTCTTCTATATGTATGCGCTTGCTTTCTAATTGCTCCATATACGAGAAAATAGCTTGTACTGAGAAAGCGTTTGTTTCTGTAATAAAACTAGCAACTAGAATCCTGTACTTGATACGCTACATAGCATACATGAATTGTATGCCATCTTTTGTTTTGCACTTACATGTTAAGATTTTTTTGCCCTATTATTCTTTGTCTATATTTATAAGAATTCAAATGGGAGAATTTAGATATTGAAGAAACCTTAAGATGAAGATCTTAAGATGAAACTTATTTAGTTAAAGTGACAACACTTTAACTAACAGAATTATGGTTTGATGTATCAGTTTTATTAGCATCAGATTACTAAATATGAATTGTTGAATTTTCATGAATGCTAAGGTAATTTTGAGCATTTTTAAGAATCTTGTATTTGAAGTATAATAAAGTTAACTCTTTTGTATTTGTGTACTATTCTTAGTAGCCTGGTAGTATGAATATTGAGGGTACTGCGTATCTCCTGAATCTAAGTATATCTGTTACTGAACCATAAGAATTGTGTATTAGACATAAAAGCAAAGATACTGATAAATCATGCTAATGTTGTCCCACTTCTAATTAATTCATGTTCTAGTTAATTAATGTTCTGAATTAATGTTAGTATTAGAATTAGCAAAGTTAGTGTGTGATTAAAATTAATATACAACAGCTATTTTTTTAGCTGTTAGTACACACAGTACAATATAAACTATGAACTTGAAAACCTGATAGGTTTTAAATCTAGATTTGATTCAGAAGCAGTGGGTTTCCAGGCCTGCAATGAATTGAACAAGAATGTTGTAATGAAAGCCTATGAGACTTCTTCCCCTGTCCCCCATCCCCAATAGGAAATGAACAATCAAAGGGGAAACATAGTCAAAATTCTGCTTCTTGTGGGCCTGAAAAGGAAAGGGTGTGTATTACTACTGACTGATTCTACCCTAAGTAACCTTAGGGTAAGTTGTGTGGCCTAAGGCAGCATTAATAACCTCCTAAGACGTAGCAGGGAATCAATGTCTGCAGGCAAGACCTTGCTCCCCTGTGTCTCCTTCAGGTGCTCAGAACAGTATTTGAGGATGCACACGTTGGTGAGGTGGTTCTCTTTGCAGAACACAAATAAATATAAAATATGTGGGTCGTAAGCCCCTACCTTCTCCCCCTCCCCCCCCTTTGTAGTGACAGTTGGGAGAAGGCATAGGCAGTGAGACACTCCTGGTGAAGCAGGGGCATAAAATCAGTCAGAACTGAGAAGTCTAGCAAAGGAAAAAGGTCCCAAATCATCTCATTCTATTTCATTGACACTAGTGCACATTGTTACCCATTTCTTGATTTTCTACAGCAAAGACAAGAAGGTGGTAGGTTAGCATCTCTAGAGGTTCAAACTCTTATCTGAACGTAGAAGAACAGTTCCTATAGATTGTCAACTAGGTGTGTGTGTGTGGGGGGGGTTGTTTTGTTTTGTTTTTCTCCTTTATTCATTGCTATAAATGTTGCGGGCATGATATCTCATACTGCAGCTAGCACACTTCCTTGTTATAGACCAAACAGTATGATAACTGTTTCAAAAAAGGTTTTAACTTTTTAGTGCAGAAGATAGGCCATGTTTTGTCAGCAAATATGTTCTCTGATATGCTAAAGAGAAAAAAGTGACCTGGCAGTGATTTTTTTGTTTGTTTGTTCACTTTACAAGCATGCAGAGACCAAATGAAAGAGCAATCATATCTCTTAACCCTTCCCAAACTCCTTTCATGTTATAGGAACATGCTTAAGGTTGTCTCGGTAGGAAGTGCTTGGCTGAAGAGGAAAAATGGTAGGCCATGGTTCAAATAAATCTAATATCTTTCTGCCCTTTCTCAGAAGAAGGATCATAAACAGCTACTCTTCTAACTTCTAGACTGAAAATTAGCTATGGACATGCTGTCTTAAATCTCTGTGGTCAGGGGAATGGTCTGTTTTAACTTTAACTATTTTGTTAGTGCTGCTACACAACTCATCCCCATGCACCACGCCACCCTCTCCTCTCCCCATTGCTGCCTATTCCTGACTTGCATAGAGTGTCTGAGGATGACTTTCAGCATCTCTGATTTCTCTTCAGAAAAATTTTAGTATAGCTGGTCTGTGTGTACATGACTCCACTCCATTCCCTGCACAATTCTTATGTCTGCTTGACAACTGACTTCCTCTGTGACAGGTTAAATATCACCAACATTGAAGGTGTTGAAAAATAGAGTCCAGCCTAGGGGCTCTTCGCTATGCAGTCATGGTCTGAGGAACTGACCGAGCGGCAGTGGGAAAAACACTTAATAAATCATCACTAAAGCAAGAGGTTATGGCTCATTGGAATCTTACTTACTAAATGGTTGACCACAGTTTGGAACCAGAGAAAATCTTGTACATCTTGTGAAGGCAAGCAAAACTTCTTAAGGTGCTTGGAATAGGAACTTCCACTTATGATCTACCAAACAGGTGGGTTAACTTTTTGAGGACTGCTAACTGGGCTTACTAATAGCATCTAAGGTTACCACTGCTGCAAATTAGCATTTCTTCTAGGAGTGACCACAGTCCTGTATTGAGCAATGTCCTCTTCCTTTATTGTTTGTTCTGTGCAGAGCATAGCAATTAATGGTTTGCACGTACCAGAAAACAGTTTTCCAAAACAGTCTGGCTTCCTGAGTTTCTCAGAAAGCATGTATCATGGTTCATTGTGATCTCACAAATTTACAGGACAGTGTAATGTGTAAACAAACTTTATTTTTGCGAGCTTGTTAGGAAAGAAAAAAACAAAGAAGCAAGCAAACAAGCAAAGAGATAATCCCTTCTCTGTAAACTAGCCTAAATCGTTAATTCTGTAGTTACTTAATTCACTAGTTCACTGATTCATTAACTTGATAATTCTTTAATATCGCATGCTTATGAGCAAAATAGTTACCTGACCAACAGTGAGAGTGCTCATCCTTCCTCCTCTGTCATGATGTGACATCCCCTGCATTGCACTGGGAAGCAGGAAAGCCTTGGCATCCAGCTGCTGGTGGAGCCACTCCAAAGGCTCTTTGGGTGAGCTGATATATTTATACCTTCTAGCTCAGGGGTTTGATCTGTACCATCCCTATTGGTCATTTCAGCTACTGGGCAAGGATTTACTTAATTCCAAAGAATTTTGGTCTTATCAGGTGTTAACAAGAAGTTACTTATAAAACTGCAAGAATAGCAGACCTCATTCTTTTTGTCCTTGAGTATCTGGTGTACGTGTTGTTCTTGCTTTAGCCTAATAGCGCTACTCCTAGCATACATCAGGCCTTAGCATGAGCTGTGTGTTAGGCCTGAACTCTGAGCAGGAGTTGAGTGAAGAGTTGCAGCATGTTACAAGCATGATATATAAGCACAGAAAACCAGGACTTCAGCTGTGGAAAGTGCAATTCTCCTTTTTTCCCCCAAATCAGGTTTCTCTTATTGGTGTTGGCTGCCTGCCGTAGCTGGTGATATTTTGGAAAGTTTGGGGTAAAACAGTAAAAACACTTTGGTGTGCAGAATTAAAAGGATTTTTTTTCTCCATCTTATTACAGAATTTGTATAACTGTTTCCACTGTGTGGCTGTTATTACTCCTGTGTACTAAAACAGGACCTTGGAAAGCTGTGGAAGAAGAAACTCCTTTTGGTTCTTCAGCAATAGAAAGCTGAGGAGTGCTGGAAATGGTTCTCCCCACTGCTCCGGTGAAGATGTCCTGTACCAAGCATGCTCCCTTTCTGCTTTCTCTGCACAACGAGTATATGCCATTTCCAAATGGCTCTTGGCTGGCAAGCTGTGAGAAGCGGGTGGAAAAGTGAAGGCGAGGAGAGGGAAATAGAAGGCAGATGAAGGGGATCTAGAAAGGCATTTAGGAGGGACAGGACAGAATTTACAGTATCCTTCATTTACCCTCACTTCCTAATTTCAGAATACTAGGCTTTATAATCTAAATGTTTTCGTGGCTTTATGGCTTTGCTTTACAGGCAGAACTCTAGCGTCTGTGGTGGTGCGGGCTTGTCTTTGACAAGCGTCATGGCAGGAACTGTAGCAAGTGGAGTGGAAGTGGTGTACTTATTGTAATGACTTTGCTTAACTAATACACTCGCGTGCATGTGCTCTTGCGCTCTATCTCTCTCTGTCTCTCAGCCACTTTTAATAACATAAACTACCTAGAGTTGGATTACAAAGTGGACATCCTAATTTTACACTACATTTGCTCTTTCTGCTCTCTTCAGTCAAATTTTAGATTTAATAGATCATCTCTAAGATATTTTTATTTGCCTTTCAGAAAATCTGTCTCGCTACATTGTGTGTGTATATATGCATTTTTTTCCCTATGTATTTAACTTTCACAGGTTTGCCTTTTAGAACTAGTGAGTTAATAATCTTCCCTTCTGCATTAATTCTGCCTGAATAGAAACTGTCTGTACTCAGGAATGGAAACTGCCTACATACAGGTTTGCTCTATTCAAGAGAGCTAAGAAAGTGGAACCTCCCATTATGATCTGTAATTACTGTCTATACTGTTTTTTTGTATACTATTTTTCCTTTAAAAAAGGAGTTTTAAAAAATGTTGTTCATTCATAGTTTTCTACTCATTTTTTCCCATCGCGCTGCCAAGTTGTCCTTTCTGTTGTGTATGGGAGGAAAGGGATCCTGATGTGATTGATGTTTTGACTGCTGCAGGGATCAGTTTTCTGACTCCTGTTTATTGCTCGCTAGTAGACATTTAACACCCAGTGTGCTTATGTGTGGATACTACGTTCATGCTAGTAGGTCAAACTTTATCAATAGATAGCTGTTGTGACTGACACATCAGCATTGATGAAAAGGTTACTGAATGGATATGCAAGCAAAAATTGAGTTGTATTGAAAGGGATATCTGATTAGTGATTATGGAATAAAAATCCTTATGTTTAATCTACCCTTTTTTCACCATCCCAAGCACTCTTCAGCTCAAAATCTAAGCTTGTATACTTAGGCAAAACTCTTATATTGAGCCAACTACCTTGTCTTTATGCAATTGAGGACTTAGAATAGGTTTCAATTCTAGTTCTACCCAGGTGCACCAGAACTCACTCTTTAATAAATAGCTTTTATTTATTTGCAGGGATGCAGTGTCACTCTGAGCTTTACTGTGAGGCTCATGCTCCATTGACCAAAGTAGAAACAGCATCTCTGTTTTGACTCTCGGGGCCTGAACCAGAAGCCTTCTTTCCCCACCAAGGTTTATGGCAGATGGATCAATCTTCTGCAAAAGACATTTCTCTTTAGGATTTTTCTCATGAAGTTGTTGAAAAAAGGTTTACCACTTATTTCCAGCACTATGTGGTTCTGAGACCAATGACTTGACAAATCCAGCTGTCTGGGCAACAGTAGGGAGTACAAATACGTAGCTTTTTCCTGGACTTGCTAAGAAGTTACAGACCTTTCCAAGAAGCATAAATAGATGAGAGCCTTCTTTCAGATAATAAAAGAAATATGAAGCATAAAATTCAGAGCACCCAGGAGTGTATTGTGGTAGGTCACTGACTGAGTACAATAATACTGTGCTGTAGTCCAGTCATGAATCAGCTCAGCTTTGTCCCTTAGCCAAAGTGTTTGTTACTGATAGCGCTTGCTCTCCCCCTTCTCTTTGCATTCTCTCTCTCACGTGCACAGATGTGCTCGCTCTCACTCACATGCACACTCTTACTTCTGCTCTTTCTTTCTCTCTCTCACTATGCCTTTACTTCATCTTGTATATCTACAGGACTAACACTGAGAAACATACTACCACATGTCATTGTTGGTATTTGATTGCTAAATGTCTTAAGCCATTTGCATAGAAAAGTTTGGGGGTTTGAAAGGCAGTAACTTATTCACAGCTTTATGCACCAGTATAACTCAAAGCCACTGAAGCAGATTCAGTAGAGGGCCACCAAAATGGTTGGGAGCAGGTGCCCTTGCTCTGTGAGGAGAGGCTGAGGGAGATGGGCTTGTTCAGCCTGGAGAAGAGATGACTTTGGGGAGATCTAATAGCCTTCCTGCACCTATGGGGAGGTTATTGAGAAGAGGGAGCAAGGCTCTTCACAGTGGTGCATGGTGGGAATATGAGAGGCAATTGGCACAAGTTGCAGTGAGAAGTTCAGACAGGATATAAGGAGAAACGCTTCCTCATGAAAATGGCCAAGGAGTGGAGCCCAGAGAGGTTGTGCAGTCTCCAGCTTTGGGTTTGCAAGCTGTGAGCAAACTGCTTTGATCCCATGGCTGACTCTGCTCTGAGCAGGAGGTTGAACTAGAGACCTACAGATGTCCCTTTCAACCTGAATTATCCTCTGATCCTATGAATTACTTTGTACTAACAGAAAATGGAAGTAGATTTTGGTTGTCAGCTTTGATTAGAAGAAGGAAGCTGGGAAGAGTCAATGGATCTTAAATATGAGATAAAGCTTTATTTACATTGCCTTTTCTGGTTCTGTTTGAGCAGTTCACAAAAGCAGCAGCCATTGCAGTGGTGGTGAAATATGATAAACTTTTGCGGACAGTGTCTGCTTAACAGACTAAGAAAAGTCTTCTTCCTTGTTCTGTATTCCCTGCAAATGTTTCAAGTTACTTATGGACTTTTCTCCAGTGTTTCTATTTTCGCCTCATACACCTTGCTTTGTGCCTTTGACACTTGAAGAATGGTACTCACTTATTTGAACTTAATGTAGTCTAGCAACGATCACTTCTCTGCTATGTGAAGTTATAAAGGATCACAGAAGGGTAGCAAGGATATAATACAATGGTAGGTGGCACAACAGTTTGATAGACTTTCACCTTTGAGGACCTTGGTCCTGATTTTTTTTTTTTTTTTTTCCAAACAAGACTGGATTAAAATGGTTTTATTTGAGTCCAGAGGAGAAATATGTTAATCTCATGTAATCCTCATTCCACCTCCTATAGTGGAGATGAGGAGACAAATGCTAGCTGAATAATGGATGCTCTAGATTAGGATTCAGTTATGTGTGGAGTTTATAGATAAAACTTGTTCAAAATGGGAAGTGTTAAAAAGTTGAGTGTATATGCTTCACTTTGGAACCCAGCCTTCTACTTAGCTAACCAAGCTGGAGTAGAACAGTGTTATTGAACTCAATATTAAAATATTATCATTTAATTTAATTGTAATGATAAATCAATAGAGACCATTTACTACTTAGAAAATCTAATGGATCTTGTGCCAATAACCATTACTAATGACTTTCAGCACTTCAAAGGGAAAAACACTGTGTGCAAAAGTGTATCCAATGTTCAAAATAAAAAAACAAACCATTGTGTTGAATTAGAGAAAACTGTGTGTTACCTTCCATGAGATAATCACTTGCCTCGACTATATCTAGGCATGTGGCTTGAAAGCTGACCATTCTCTTCCTCCTGGAAGAGATGGTTCCTTGCATCTATGTACAATTTCTGATTTAGTACTGTCATAGAATAGATTTCAGTTTTGCTCTTTAAAAACTTGAAGTGGTGAATTCAAGTCAAACAACTGACACATATAGGAGAGAGGGGAAATACCAAAGCCAGGTCTTTCAGTAGATGTGTTTAAAGCAGTATATCAAGACACTTTTAAGACTTATGAACACTTTTAGTAGAAGAATTTTTGTTGCCTTTCAACCTAAATGCATCTAAAACAACTGTCTGGGAATAAATGTCTCCACAACAATGTTTTCTAAAGAATTTGACAAAAGTCAGTGGGTTCAAGAGGAGGCAGCAGCATACTTTTATTCTGTTTAATGGCACCTTTGTTCAAGCCTAAGGTTTTTAAGTGCTCCCACATAACAAATGATAAATGACATGACTGAAGAAGGCACTAATATCAGCAAGGTTATAGGCTGTCTCTTCTTTTGCAGTAAAAATGTGTGCTTTTTTTTTTTTTTTTTTTTTTTACTATAGTCTTCTGGCTGATTTTTACTCCCTAGATTATTTCAGAATAGTTCTCTCTGCTCATCACTTACCAAGGAACTGTTTGATATCTTGTTTTTACCACCAAATTATAATTCTTCTGAAAGGAGATTTTATTGTCGCAGTGGTAAAAACAATTCTTATTGTAGAAACTCTCCCTAAACCAGCATCCAGACCAGTGGGAACTCTGATTTCTGCCAACTCTAATTTTTGTTCCTGTGAGAATGTCTTAGAAAATTTCTTGGCATAAAGGTAATGTGCATGATAAGCCCAGCAGCACACCTCTGCAGGTAAGTAACTGTCAAAGAGAGTTGTTTTCTCTCTAACTTCACACTAGGACAGCTTTGTTTAAGCTTCACTGATGTCTAACATTAGGATACATGATATCAGAATTGCTCCCTTCAATCTACCCTCACATATTATAGATGTGGCCTGGCCCAAAACCAGATATTCTGTAAAAACCCGAACGCACAGAGTGCTAAATTCCTCTCTGTGCCCCCAGTTCTCATTGACAGTAGTATCTTCTAGAGGCAAGCTGTTGCATGTAGCATGTAAATGTGTGTAGCCATGATAATGAAACCAAGCATAGTTGAATTATATTGCCGAAAAAGGAATTGTCTTTTCTTTAATACCTTTAATTCAAAGGTTTAAGGAGAGGACTGGATCTGTGTCCTGGGCCTTGCCTCTCTGATGAAGGGCTTTGGACAGAACCTCATTGTAAGGAACAGAACCGGGAATTAAAATACAGACTCTAAAAAGCACATCTGTCCCTGCTGCCTATTTTCCTAGATATCCTGGAGTCAGAAGTGAAAAAGATAATGTTCTAGTTGCCTGCAGTTCAACTTTGTACCATTAAAGACAGCCATGTTTTGGCACTGTAGGCAGAAGAATAACTTTTACAACTGCACATTGCTGTGTCGTGTCATGGTAGTGTCCTCATGACGCTTGGGTCCTACTTTATGAGAAAGCGTAAGGTAGAAGGTAGTAAGATTCTGCACCTCTGGAGAGATGTCCTGCTCTTTGTAGGAGGTGGTATTACTCTGGCAGATATATCTTGATTTTAATTTTCCCAGAAATCAGCCTGTCTAAGGATAACTGCAGTGCATTTGCATGGATCTTCCTCTCGTGGTCTTAGTTCTGCAGATGGAGTGCTTGCACAAGTTGTCTGTGCTCTCTTGGTGTACTCAAGTTGGAGCTTTTTTGTCAGGCTGGCGCTTTCATTTTGAAGTTTTTTTTCAGGACTTGGGATCAGGGGAAAGTTGTCTTCATCTTCTAGGCCAGGGAAAGGTAAAATCCACCGTTGGCAGCAGGAGAGGGGAGATTTAGTATAGGGAATGTTTTCAACTTTCCCAGTACCTGTAAAACTTTTGACACACATGTTAATTACTAAACAGTATAGCACAAAAATGGAAAATAGCTTCATTGCTGCTTTAGGTTTTGCTGATTGCCTGCCAGTGATTTTGCTGCTGTTTTGATGTCTGAATATTAAAATCAGAGAGGCACACGCAGTGTCTTATCTACCTAACTGTTCCTGAATGCTGATTTTACTATTCATAATGGCAGAAAGCCAAAACCTTCAGGTCTGATTCTGTCCCTGCTTTATATTACTGCAAATAGCAAGTAGTTCTGTTGAAATACCATATGTTTTTAAAACTTGAGTAAGCAGCCAAACAGTCAGTTTCTGTGTGAGTGCATTAGAATAGATACATAAGTGAAACTCAGCCTGTTGTCATCTTTGCAGAGTAAATTCAACTGAGGCAACTTGAAGATACAACTCAGAAAATGAAGACACTGCACTGGAGCTATGCTATCTCCAGCCTAGTGTCTTTCATTTACTATTGACCATTTCTGCTGGTTTCTAGAAAAGTCATAAACTTTCTGTCTCTTCTGTAGAAGCCCTGTAAACTCTGCGACTTAATGACATCAGAGAGAAGAAAAAAAAATTAAATTTTCTAGAGCATTGAGGTACTGAATACCATTAAGCAAGTGGGAAGTAGTTGCCATACGTCATGGCGGAACTGAGGTGGGTTGGCCATGAGAACAAATCTGTAGCACCCAGTGACTGATAATCTAAAGCTTATTTACTAAGCAAGATAGGTATAGCAGGTGGATAGCAATTTCTGTTCTGTGACACATCTTACGTATTCATACCAAGGAAGGCTCCTGCCCCTCTGGTACAGTTTAGACAGGCACCATGGACCAAAGGGATCAGGACAATTACTCTTTCTGCCCAACTGACATATTGGATCCTTGTTGGTGACCCAGCCCCTACAGCTCCTACTGTAGGGTAGCCTTCCTAGAATAGGAATGTAGCCTTCCTAAGAAGGCTTAGCCTTCTGCACAGTGTCAGACATCCATGCCCACATTCCCCCCCGCCCCAGGGGTTATTGTCTTCTCTATGACACTCTCATTTCCCCTCCCAAAGGTGTTTCAGAAAGTGTGACGTTCCAACAGTTGCATAACAAGTTCGTCTGCTGCTTCCCGGTTGTCCAGACCATACTGTACTGTCAGAGCTAGGCAGATGCAGTCAAGGTCTCATTTATTTGGGTGGCGCTTTTGGGTGAGCTTCACACCATGACACTTATATCTGCAAAAGTCTGAACCCAAGTTATGGTGGCTTTTTTTTCTTTCACTTGCTGACATTCCAGGCACAGTTTTTGGCAGAGGGTGCTGTCGAAAAGCTTTCAGAGCAGGCAAACCATCTGTAGGGATGGGAATTGGCTGCTGAGACAAGAGTGCGCAGGGATATTTTGATATGATGCTCATTTTCTCAGGACTAAAGCAACAGCTGGCTGTCCTTTACCTTTTGAAGTTTTGACAATCTAGCTTTTTTTTCTATGCATGCTTTCTTTCTAAGATATGCAAAGCATTTTCTGTATGAACCCTTTAGAGTGTGAATTTTTGTATCTCTTTAAAGGATGTCTTCCCTTTTTGAGAGCCCAGGAGGATATGACCATGGTACAATGATACCAAGTTTCTATAAATAAAAGAAAATAAAATGATGTTATATGCGACTTGGGTTGGATGTGCTGTTTGCTTGTAGGAAATGTGCATGTGCCTGTCTTTTGGTTTGTATTAATGTTTTGGTAATGTTTGCAAGCAAGCTAAGGGAAATATGTTGGAATAATGTTGAAAATGGGATTAATTTGGTAAGTGCTTCTTGTTCTCCTCCTCAGGTTGTGAAGTTTCTATGTTTAACAGGTTCTGCTGATCTCTACTGGCATCTCATTTTTAGTGACTTGTATTTTGTGAGAGTTTATTTTTCATTCTCTATTGAGAGAGTGATGCACACATTTTAGTTGGTTACTGTTTTGTTTTTGAAAATTCAATCCTTTTTTTCCCCCAATAGATGCTATTTTTAAAACTTAGTCTTGTACATTTGTCGTCTTTGAAATAATTATTTGTCTTGTAGTGCTGAATATCTGTGCTGGAAACCATCTTGGGGAAAGAGATGCTATCCCGACACCATTTGGTTTTGATCCCCGTAGTGCTACATGATTGAAGGGCATGCATACTCCTCAGGCTGGAAGAGTGCCAGAAGCAGCATGTCCTTTCTGTGTATCGATTAGCAGTGGGAATAGTCAGTCAGACAACAGACCTGTTTCAAAGACTTGCTTGTTGCTTGAGCTTGGATTTGTTTTACATAATCACTGAAATTATTCTAAATTCTACAGAAGACATCAAATCCTATCACCTGTTAGCTTTATGGTGTCCTCTGGCACTGTGTGTATGAACTTCAAAACTATGTGGCCTGATTGTGTATGAACTTCAAAGCTATGTGGCCTGATTTCTGACTGTTGGACCCTTGCTTTTTGTCTTAAATTTACAGACAGAGGTTAAGATCTTTGGTCTGTAAAGCCTTCACAGATGAGATGAGTTAACTGCACTCCTGTTAAGCCTTAAAAATTCACTTGGCTGTGCATTCTCTATCCAGGCCATCCTGAGGAGAGGAGACTGTTTAGCATGTATTGCCACCTACCCTGGGATTTCACTGGGTTGCTAAGCTTGCTTTATAGAGCTTGCCTTTGAACTGTAGGTGTTTGGTATGTGGCCTGTGTTATGGCATGTCACAGCCACAGGGATTTTTGAGCCTTCTGTTGCTGAGAATTAATGTCATAATCCCTGCTTTTTAAGTAGATAAGAGTTTACAATCTTGTCAAGGCAGGGGAGGGGGAGAAGACTGCCTCTGTAATAGCATGGTGTACAGGTAGGATAAAGGAGTGCTAGTTTGTGTGATTGAATGCTTTGCTTGCTGGTGATACCTGGCTGGCTGGAGTCTTTCACTTCTTTCACTTCCCCCTCTACTCAGCCCTGGTGAGGCCACATCTGGAGTACTGCGTCCAGTTCTGGGCCCCCCAGTACAAGAGGGACGTGGCACTACTGGAGCAAGTCCAGCGAAGGGCTACAAAGATGATTAGGGGACTGGAGCATCTCTCTTATGAGGAAAGACTGAGAGAGCTGGGCCTGTTTAGCCTGGAGAAGAGAAGGCTGAGAGGAGATCTTATCAATGCGTACAAGTATCTGAAGGGAGGGTGTCGAGAGGATGGGACCAGACTCTTTTCAGTGGTGCCCAGAGACAGGACGCGAGGCAACGGGCACAAACTGAAACACAGACACTTCCATCTGAACATGAGAAAAAACTTTTTCACTGTGAGGGTGACAGAGCACTGGAACAGGTTGCCCGGAGAGGTGGTGGAGTCTCCTTCTCTGGAGATATTCAAAACGCGCCTGGATGCAATCCTGTGCAATGTGCTTTAGGTGACCCTGCTTGAGCAGGGGGGTTGGACTAGATGATCTCCAGAGGTCCCTTCCAACCTCAGCGATTCTGTGATTCTGTGATTCTGAAAAGCATGATGCCCTCATTGAGACAGAAAGCAGCATTCTGTACTTTTAGAGGTAACTATTACTTTCCTTTGTTATTTCATTGCTCCACCAGTGCCTGTTGGTGAGAGAGGCCTTGCCCAGTCATATTCTCCTCAAGGTCTGGTAAGAGTTGCCAAAAATGACTAGAGTAATATTGCCTTTCTGTAACACCCTGCAGACCAATCCTGGCTACCCGCTTTCTCTGTAGTGTACTTGCATGGGGCCAGGTAAATTCCCCATGCTTTCTTAGTGGGTTTTGGGAGAATGTCAGTCTTCAGGAGTATCTAAATGTATTTTAGTACTTAAATATGTAATTGTATTGGAAGTGTCATCTCTAGAAAGGGCAACTAGAGATCGGAGTCAAAGGTAACTTATGGCCTAAAGCTCACTTAAGAGTCAACCAACTTTAGTTTTGATTTTTCAGTGGGACTTGACCATGATGTTTGTAGGCATCCTTTGTTAGCCGGCAGTGGAGTCCTCTATTTCATAATCCTGTTGCTTCTGTTTTAACTCTCCATCTGAGCTGTTGGGAAGTCTGTTGCCTTTGTTTCTAGGGGAGTATTTTTCTGTTTAAGCTTCAGGTAATATATGTATCTCTAGATAACCTGGGTAGTTGTGGCTGCTTCCCTACCTCCACGGTGAACTGCAGTCCCCAGTAAAGCACAACATCTTGGCAATGTTTTTTTTCCTGAACCACTGGCTTTGTGTATTACCATCCATGTTCTAGAAGAACTACTTTTTTTCAGAAGAATTGTGAAAGAAACTCAAGAAAAATGTATCCTAGTGCCTAAAGTGCTCAGCTAGAGATAGACTGCGTTTGTGGTGGCAAATCAGGGTAGAAGCCTGGACTTCTGGAGAAGAGATGGCTTCAGGAGGACCTAATAGCAGCCTGCCCATATGAATGTTATCAAGAAGGCTTTGAGGTTATCAAGAAGATGGAGCAAGTCTGTTCACAGCAGTGCATGGTGAGAGGATGAGGGACAATGTACATAAGCTGAAATGAGAGATTCAGACTAAATATAAGGAGAAACTTTTTCCCTATGAGGACAGTGAAACAGTTGCCCAGCGAGGCTGTGCATTCTCCAGCTTGGAGGTTTTCAAGACTTGACTGTATCAAGCCCTGAGCAACTTTGGTCCCATGGCTGAACCTGCTGTGAGTAGGAGGTTGGACTAGAGACCTCCTGAGATCCCTTCTAACCTGAATTATCCTGTAATCTTGTTAGTCACAGACCTTCCTCTGAAGACAGTATAAAGCACTTGGGTTTTGGTCACTTGTGGTAGAGCCCGTGTGGCCTCCTGGAAACAAGAGTCTGCCCAGGCCAATGAGTGCAGCCTCCCTGCAAGATGCTGTGCCCAGCCTGTCCTGGTGAGGGGACAAGCAGCATGGATGCCTGATGCGGGGCCCCTCCATGGGCCTGTGGGGGGTGCCTGGAGGGTCTTTCTTCCCAGTGTGGGGTTAGTGGGTTGTAGGGAGCGCCAGGGGTGACGGTGCAGCTGGAGCACCTGCATAGCCCATGGGAGGTGGTGCAAGAGGAGAGCCTGTGCGCTCCAGGGGAGGGGAAGTGTCTGTGTGCAACCCATACGCTGTGGTGCAGGTGCTTGTGATTACAACTTTGGGGGACTCATTTTAGAAGGATGTTCAGAAATAGGTGTTTATTAACATTTTTTGTAAGTGTATAGTATTGTTGTTTATCTGTTGTATTGTTGATGTTGGTCCTGAATATATAGTTCTCTGCTTGCCAGTTAATTACATGTTGTTAATAAATCAATAAACTGTTTCAATCCTGATTTGATTTAAATCATGTGAGCTGAGCAGTTTTTTCAGCCGCTTTCAACTTCATCACTGCATTTTTGTAAAGTGGTGGGACTTTAAATTGTTCAGAGCTTTGTGGAAGCTCTGTCTACAGAGTTTTCTTCAGTGAGCATCCCCAAAACAGTAAGAGGACTTTGAATCTTGAAAGAAAAACAAGAATATTGACCTTTTAAAGGTACAGAACACTTGGGCAGAATAGAAACAGTAGGTATCTGTAAAAATAAATAAATAAAAATCCCCTTTCTGCTCCACTGTGTCCTTATGGGACAGAATCTTTCTTCCGGGTTTTCTTTCAAACCAACTGCCTGTTAGAGCACTCTAGAGAGCAACTAAATATTACACAGTTTCCCCGTGTCCTCATGCTGTATTTTTCTTCCTGATCTTCACAGAACTCTCCCAATCCAGCTTGATGCTGTAGGCTTCCAGTTGAGTGGGTGTCTCTGGCTTCCTCTCATTTCTGCCTGCATCACCTGTGCTCTGGGAAAGTTCACCCCATCCTAGGGAAGGTACAACATCCCCTTTACCTGCTCCAATTTGCAAGTAAAGAGGAGACCTTCTTCTGTAGTGACCAGCTGCATCTTTTTAAGGAATATAACATGGAATAAATTAAAATGTGTCTTATACCATCTATCACAGCACTGTTTTCTGTCTGAAAAATATTTTTCTCAGATTTTTTTTTTTCCATTGGGGTAAGAAAGGAAAAATATTTTGACCTATATTTTAAAGGAATTTCAGAATGAATGAACTTGTTTGTGTAAACTTTCTCCCCCTTAAAACTGAAAACTTCTGTAAAGTTGAATTTGCTTTTGTCTCCCTGAGCTGAGATTCTCCCAAGCTATTTTTTAAATTTTATGTTCTAAATCTTTTTGTGATATTGCTTATATTGGTTAGTGTAATGCGTTTTTTATAGATTCCAGAGTAACCAGTAAACCAGAGTTTTGCTGGGATCTGAAACCATTGATTCACAGATGATTTATAAACTAAAATTGTGATCCCATTCAGTCAATGGTTGTGACTTTGTTTTATATTTTCCCTATATGACAAAGTCTTTGCAGTGTTGCAGAAGCATTTATCTCTCACAGGATGTTTCCATGTTTGTGCGGTGTTATTTACTTGTACTCAGTGTAAACTCTTCAGTGTGTCACAATTAACCTAACATTTTGAAATGGTGTGTTTAGGCATCTTCAGGAGTTATAACATTTGCAAAGTACTGTGATTTCAAAGTAATGCATAATGAAACTTACTATTAATCAAAATTGTTTTTCCACCTTTACATGTATGAGTTAAAGGACTTGTACAAGGATGCCCACTTAGAGTATTATGCAGTTTTATTTCTATGTTTTCTTGTTGTTAGTAGATGAAATTGAAGAATAAAAGAGTTGCCCTTGGATATTTAATGCTTATTGTCATCTTAAATCATGAGTCTGATCTGCAAAAAACAATGCTTCAGATTTGTTGGCATGACTTCTGGTTTTTGAGCCTTTATGGGCTTTGACTTTTCAAGCTGTTCTCTGCATCTCATGGCCAAAAACTTCTTAATAGAAAATGTTAGATTCCTACATAGCTACATGAGTCAGCAGCTGAGGATAAAGAGAAACGCCAAATTTTGTGAGTCTTCCGATAAAAGCCTGAGTTGGTAGCATTCTGTTCAGTGTACATCACTTGTGCCAGCCTATCTAGCCTGAGGGTTGAACATATTATTTCAAAAAGGACAAGGGGCTCACAATCAATACCTCTGGGCCAACTGACTGCCCTGCTATTCTCCCGGGGCTTGATCCACCTCCCATTTAAGTCACTGAAAATTCCCAATGACTTGAGTAGTGTGAGATCAAATTCCTTATGTGCAATTCTTTCTCATTCTTATGCAGAACATAGCCGGAACAAATCAGAGGATGAAGTTTGAAACTTTTTTTTTCCCTCTTCATTTCAACAAGCCTGGGTAAGCAGGAATTCTTAGGTTCACATCAGTCGAAAGCGATTAATTTTTCTTCTGAGAGCAGAATCCAAGATATCTGCTCTTAATGCATAAAAGGACAGCATTTTGCTATATTGCCTGGCAGAGGAGGGGTAAAACTAACCTTTATATCAGCTCTCATGAAACGTTCTCAGAGGAACTGTAGCATACAGTCAACACCATTGTTGATTGCGAATGAATCTGTGTGTCAGTTATGGCATACCATCAGCGATGGTGGGGAGTAATAAATTACAGGATTTTTTTCTGATCTGCATTAGTCAGTCATAATTCAATTTAAATAATAGAGGAAAATATTTGCTACTACAAAGTGGTTTGCTCAGTGCTTCTGTTTTCAGTTCATGTGAGCAGATGCAATCTGGCTGGTTGTCATTGTTCACGTGTAAGAGATGCTTACCAGTAAACACCAGCACTTGCTGACAGTCATTAATGCAGATTGTCTTGGAGGTTTACTAGTGTGTTAATAAAACTGTGGTACATAAGTGCTGGATTTTGTTGCCCCTACTTGGATTCAGCTGAACTTTCCTTTGTTTCTTTTTGAAATTCTTATGGAAGCTCAACTTTAGATAGGTGGTAGAAGATCCAGTTCTAAAACTGCCTCTGTGATAAATGTTGGTGTCCTCTACCTGTCTAGGTAGAGACTATAGCATTTTGCTCTTGCCCTTCAGCTAACATTTGTGTTAAACAAGATGCCATGCCCTTAATCTACTGCACATTCATCCTTTCCTTGGCAATATTTATATTTCTGTCTCAGAGTGTTTCTTATTATCCTTCTGTAATGTTCATTTTCATCTATTCTTTGAGAGAGAAGAGAACAAAATTTCTTAGCATTTGGATTAATTAAATCATTGGCCAATGTCCTGCATGACAATGAAGGAAAAGTCTTTACATCACTGCTTCCAAATGCCAGTGCTTGCTGCTGTGGCTTATATAACCAAACAATTTCTTGATGCATAAAAAGCCTTTTGGGATGCAGTGAACTTTGCAATTGTAAATTGAAAAGGTTTTAGATTTGCATAGAACATCTTACAAATAGTTTTCCATTCAAAAAGTGTTTGGAGACTAAGCAAAGTGGGAAAGGCATTTGTGTTAAGGTAGCTCAAATAAACTGGACCAAATTTCTTCATCACCTTATTTAATGCTTTTATTAGTGAAAGAAAAAGAATGCATTCTTTGATCTACACGTACTCTTCAGAAAAAATCTACTTTATGGAAAGAGACTATATTCAATTGACTTTCTGTACTAGCTTTATGGGGTGTCACCAGATAACCCTATGCTGCATTTCATTTGTCCATAAATGAATAAAGGAGTTATTAAAAAAAAAAAAAATTTAGAACACATCTTTTTCTGGTAGTAGGTGACTAGGAAAAATATAAAGTAGAAATGCACAAGATATCTCCTTTGATTGCATAGTGGTGCATTTGGGCTGCCTGGATAGTTAGCTAGAGATGTACATCCAAGCTGATGTACCTGACCATTATCATGCTGCCATCTACACAAAGTCTTTCTTCTTTGTCTAAGGATGGACACTTCCTAAGCATGCAGGTCCTGTTTCAATTCCTGAGCTAAGCTGCTATTTGCTTTTAGCTGAAGAACTTTTAGTATAGGGGTGCTATGGTCATGGTTAACTGAGTGAGAGTTTTCCCCCAGCAGTTTGGCAATTCTCTATACCCTGAACTTTTTGACATCTTTGCACAACTACTCTCCCTCCTCCATGCATTCTGTTCAGAGGTATTTTTATTATTTGTCTCAATCCTTTGCTTTTCTTGCATATTATTGCAGACTGACAGCAGGTAGCACGTTCTGCCAAATGAGCTAGCTGCGAAGAAGAGCATATGGAAAGCCTTGTAAAAACAGAGGGAATAATCTCAAGACCACAGTTTTAACAGTACCAACAGTATGCACTGCTATGAAGCTTTTGTGAAGTAGCTGTTTTCAGTGGGGATTGATCAACCTTGGCTCTAGTGGTAGGAACAGATGATTTTTTTTTTTTTTGGGGGGGGGGTGAGCAGTGTGACCAGTGTCTTAGCTTGTAGAAGGCCCTGTCTTGTTCCCTTGTTTAACTGAACTCAGCAAGGTGCCAGCCTACAGGCATCCCGTTTTACACATGGAAGGCATGTGAAGATGAATTTTTCGATTGGTTCTTTTAAAATTACAGCCCTATCAAATTACAAACCTATATACTTAGTAATGTGTGAAGGAAGTCAGCCACTGGAGCAGGTACCCAGACATGTTTTTGAACCTCCATTCTTGGAGGAAATCAAAACTCCTGAGGAGGTCCTGAGCAGTCTGTTGTAGTTAGACCTACCAGGGGGAAGGGAGTGGTGGAGGACAGGTTTAGATGACCTCCAGAGGACCATTCCAACCTGAATTATTCTGTGACTTCCTAACACCTAATGGTCAGTTAGGTAAGATGACATAAGCCATAGCAGAGAGGGTAGGAAAAGTCCTAAAACAAAAGTGGCTTTCTTGAATGTACTCCTGTAAAACATAACTTGTTCCAAAAGTCTGCTTGTTGTTTAAACAATCTTTCTGCTTTCCTGGTACCCACACCTTGCAATGTATCAATAAAAAAACAATTCTTCATCTAGTTTGGCCTGTTTGATTTATCCTCTTTTTCCTCCTTCAGAGTCCAGCAAATATAGACAGTGATAATTTTGATTATCACAAGATGGTGTTCCTGGCAGCTCAGAAAAGAGACAGTTTTAGTTGGCAGGTTGCGGTTCAATGTATGTGAAGTTCAGGCATCTGAGGTATTGATTAAAAATGCACAATAGAAGAGTGAAACAATAGAAAACAGAGAAGGCATGTTTGTCTGGCAAGCATTACTAAGTGAGAGTTCCATGGAGGTCAGTACTTCGACCTCTTTTGTTTCCAGTTGATGTGAAAGACTTAGATGGGGAGAATAAACTAATTGAATTTGCTGATGCCACAAAATCAAAAATTGAGGTCACGGCTGAACAGCAGGTAAAATTCAAAAAGGATTTAGATCTGCTGGTTAAGTGATCTCAAAGGGAGCGAATGAAATTGTATGTCTACAAGTGGAAAGTAATACACATTTAGCTTCAAAATAAATTCATGAATACGAATTAATGGGATTGAACTAGAGTGAGTGAAAATTGAAAGCGACTTTGAAGTAATAGCTCATATGCAGTGCTGTCAGGCCATGTGACGAGGTGTTGGTGCGCCTTGGAATGTCAAAGAGAAAATCTCCTCAACTTCCTTAGTGCTTATAAAAGAGCCTCAAGAGAGCTAGTGAGCTTCATCAGTGCAGTGGTGAGAGCATTGTTGCAAATCAGCTTTCCTTCCTTGTCTGCTAGAAAGATTCTCAGTTACTGTTAGTCAATGGGGTGTCTATAAGAACCCAAAGGATAAGAAAAAATACACCTATTACTGGAGAGAAAGGAATAGTTTGACAGGGAATTGTACTGAAGACAGTCTCTTCTTGAGTCACTGTTGAAGCTACTCTTGGCAGAATGGAGCAAGGTCTATTCCCCCACTTCAAAAAGATTCTAAGCCATGGAAGCAGAGTGCTTTAATCGGAGCCTTCATCATTGTGGTAATAGACCAATCATGGATTTCCAGAAATTCTTTAGGAACAACTTTCTTTGCATCTGTGAAAAATATTCGATTTCTTTGAGACCCAAATGCTGCAGCATACCTGCTTTATGTACCTGATACCTCTTTAGTCTGTATTTGTTTTACAGTATCAAAGCAGAGTAGAGCTCTTGAGATGAGCTCTATTCTAAACAAGAAAAAGCAACATACTCTCAGGAGTTTTACTCTTGCTGCACTCTGACAGCAACCTGTTTCTGTCAGAACTTGGTGCAGCCCTGGCAATTCCTAATAGCTAGCTCCTGTTGAAGCCCTTGTCAATGATCAACAGCAAGCTAAAAGCTTAGTGCTCCTAACATGCTTTTAAAAAGTGTTCCCCTGCTGTTTTTGAAGTAATATGCTACAGCTTATACAATTTAGGCAACTTCCATGGTTGCTCAGCACTATTCCTTGCTCTCTGATTACTGTATCAATACAATTACCTTCGTATTTGAAGGAAGCTCCTAATTAAAAGTAATTTAGGTTTCTGCCTTTGAATTGGAAAGTCATACCAGAACATCCTTGCTCTATTTAGATCTTCAGGTATTAATGTAATTTTAGTGATTTACTCCATTGTTAGAATTGCTTCAGCCTAATCTATCAAGTTAAATGATTTTCTCATTTTTCCTTTCTGCATGTCTGTCCAGTGCCATTTACTTACCTGCTATGTTCATAAGGGCAGCTAAATCCACTCTAGTGTTCATGTTCAGAGGTTAAATAAATGAGAGATTAAATCTCCTTTTTGTTCTGTTTCTTTGCACCTCTCCTGATTTCTCCTGTGAGCATAGGTGGCTGGATGGCTGGAACTTTATGCTGTACTCCAGGTGAGGTTCACCAGCATATTATACAATAAGTCATTCCTCTTTTGTTATCTCTGAAATAACTGTGAGATTATTGACAGAATCTCATTTATCTTTATTATCTTATTTTTATAATCATCATGACAACACATGGCTACTGGAAAACTTATGAAACGCTGTTTTGGGGTGTCCTCATGCTCAGATATTCCATGTGATGAGTGTCTGCTCTATTGCTGAAGCTTGTGCCCACAATCATGACCTTACATTTTGAAGTATAAAACTACATCCCATTTTTTCCTATTCCAGTCCTTGCGGTCATTCGATCTGTTCTGTATAATGTTCTCTCCGTCCTCTGATCATACCTCCCAACTTCATCTCACAAAATGTTTCTTGTTTTGGTGCTTAGGTCAAGAAAAAGTATTACACAAGGGTAACTGTGCATCTCTTCTTTGATGACCATCACCTCTTCCTAGCCTGGTGTTTCCCTTCAGTGCAGGGTTTCGGAGCTCCGTGCTGTCTGGGGTGAACATGCCTCTGTAGCTTATGCTCACCCAGGACTCCTGTTCCTCTGTTATGGTTTGCAAAACCCAAGGCAAAGTTGCTGGCCGTATTTGCCACTGTATTGGAGAGAAGGATGCAGATAAAATGCAAATGTCCAGTGAGTTTTAAGAAGGCAGGAAATTGATATCTATGATGTTCCTTAATACCTGTTGCTATGACAGAAGCCAGTAATATGCTTTGTAAGCTGTCTGGTACTTTGTCAAAGATTATATGGTATTGTGGAAGTTGTAAATTTTCAGTAGGTTCCCCCCACCCTCCCCCCATGCAAAGCTTCAAAAGCACATTCTTTGGTTGGAGCTCTTAGCATTGGAAACACTGCAAGGCATATATTGTGTTTCTCACACACCCAGATTTTTTTCATCTGAAAAGTTCAGGTAGTGCCTTAAATTGGGTATGCAATATTCATCTCTTATCATGGTAAAGAGAACCAAATGTTTGTGTTGCTGATGAACAACTCAAGCATGTCTGTTTTGAAATAAATTATGCAAATCAAGGACACATATAGAATAAGTAATAGGTTCTTGAATTATGGTACTTTATTAGCCCTCTGAGATATGGTGGGGCTATCAATCATTACTTGGAGAAACCACAAGTGCTTGGAGCAGTCACGCAGTTGAACCTTGGCTCCTGTTGGTGGCTCAGGATCTTCTGTTTAGTATGTGGTAGACTCATGCTTTAGATTTATCAAGCCTTTTTTTTTTTTTCTTAAAAAAAACCCCTCCACAATGGAAATGGTTTTGTCCCTATGTCCTGAAACCAGCTTAGAAGTTTTTCACTGTTTATATTAAAAAATTTTTGGTCCTTAATTGAATTCTAAATATCAGTGGCTCTATCTGACATGATCTCTAGTTGTGTGAGTGTTTTTCAATCCTCGATGCAGCTTCACAGAAGTGAGGAAAGGTTCTGGTTTAAAACCAAACAAGTGTCTTTTTTGGTATGGGAGCATGAAACTCGAGTATAGTAGAGGGGGAATTAAACCTAGATCATTCCAGAGCACAGTTAGTTGCTATTTGGCTAAAGTCTAAAGAAGTTTCTCTATATGAGTTTTACTTGCTGCTGCTTCTTCATCTCCAAGTACTGGTTGTTAGGGAGGCAAATCCAGAGGCTGACTAGCTTTCCAGCTTCATAGTGAACAGTGTATCATCTAATCCAAGTGTATGTGCATAACTTGATGAGAGCTATTCACCAGTTAGTTGCGATACATAATCAGTAAACTTTTAACTGAGCAGTCATCTTCTTTTAATGAATGTTTACATTGGATGCAAATGATGTTTGTGCATGGTATGGGAATAATGGTAGTGGAATTATGGTAGGGAGGGCCTATCGTGTCCCACTTCCTTCCACCCTCCTCCCTGCTTCTCTCCACTCCTTTGCAGTAGTGGATTAGGAATCCCTCCTTGAAAAAATTCAGAGGAGTCGCAGCAGGTTTAAAAACAAAACAACAACAACAAAAAAAACAAAAAACAAAACATAAATCAACCCTACCTAAGAGGTGTAAAATTCTTGTTGAACACTATTCTTGTGCTAGTTTGCAGTTGAAGGATTAGAGGGATCAGGATTTTTCTTGTGGAATCAGCACGTGGCATGACCATATGGTTATATAGCCATTAGGCTAAAGTCACTTTGATCAGAAATGATCTCCATATGTGACTACTTCCCAAGTGCCTCTTAGCTGTGGCATCCTCCATTACTTTAGTAAGTGCATCTTGTTGACATAACTAACCAGGCCAAGAGTGAGACTGGTAACATGGCCAATCTCTGCCTGTGCAACTCCTATCACACCACAGGGCATGAGAGGTGGATTTTCTGTTTATATTCTGTAGGATAGCTTGTGAGGTGGAAATGGACTGCTAGGACAACAATGTGTTAAGTTTAGCGTGAAATAACACTTCCAAATAGGAGACTATTACCTTTTCTGTGAATCTAAAAGCTGGTCTTTTTTTCAGTAAAAATACTCAGTTCCTCCACTTTCCCCTCTCTGATTGCTGACACTGGTGTATTTAGTGTATCCATCAAGTAAAAGAGAAAGCTCAGTTGATGAATTTTCTAATATATAAAGGGAAATATTGCAACCATCCGCATCCTTAACCCATTCTAGGTAGTTATACTCTAAAGCACCAGCCATATACAACTTATGCAACTTTTTCTGTAGCTCTTTGTCTGTGGATGTTGCTTTTTTTTGCCTTAGTGAAGTGTCATGCCTAGAGATATAGTATATACAATCTGAAAGCCAATTAATACTTAAACAGCATGTTAAGCACAAAGATTAATGTTCATCTTACAATATGAAGTACATCTCAATTTCCCTTGTAACAGCTGCAAGTGCAATTTATATACGAATGTGTTGTTTTTGTGTAGATCAAGTGTAATTTTATTCTGAATGTGCCTGGGCCACTGTTAAGGAAGGCAGTTTGCAAAGAATACTTTGAAGTACTAATCAAATAGATAAGAGGTATGATAGTTTAAAGGATTTGATTATATATCTTGTGTGTGTGTGTGTATGTATATTATATATAGATATATTCAGACAGTGCAGAGTGCAAACACATCCTCCATTAACCTTGTGGTGTAACTGATGGTGTAAGCATGAAGATGTAAACTGCTTGATATTTCCTCCAGGCAGAGGGCTCAGAACCTTTCTGTTAAAAAATACAAACTGTTAGGACCATAGCCTGTGCCCGAACATAGGCAGGATCCCCTTGGAGCTAGCAAAAATTGTTCATCTGTATCTTAAGTGCAACATATGCCTCAGTGTTTGGCTTTTCTTTCAACCTTAGAACCTGAGAATTCAGAGCCCATAAACTGATATTCCTGGAGGTCAAAACCTTCCTTTCATCTACAGGAAAGCTGCAAAAGGAAAACAAGGCTTGTTCAATACTATTTTCCTAACACATCATATCTGTGACCTAAGAAGAAGCTCTCTAGATGAGGAAACTACTCTAACTTCTATGCCTGTCCCCCCCCCCCCCCAAAAAAAAAGATAATTGCTAATAAGTGCCTGAAATAGCTTTTTGTGAGTGGTTTATTAGGAATTGTTGGGGGGAAACACACACAAACTTGTTTTATACTGGCCTTTAGTTTTAACAGTTCAGGTACTTTAGTGCGTTCAGTGGATCAGCTGGAGAATTTTGAAATGCAGACAGGTTATTAAACTCTTTCAAACTGCAGTTGGCACACAACACTGTAGATATTGTTTTATTTAGTTTTGATTCCCCCCCCGCCCCAATTCCTACACTAAACATCCCCCCCCCCCCCCCCCCCGGTAGTTGGATCTAATACTGTGGTTCAGGTTTAGATTCTATTCATTTGCCTTTGCCTCACGTTGAAACCCTGCAAAACTTTGAGTTCTTGCATATTCTGTTGGTTTCCCTGTTGATAATATGAGCTAATTTTTAATTTGCAGTAAAGCCATTGATCAAGGCAGTTTATGTGGATTCCAAGTGTATGTTTTTCTGAAAACTGCTGTAATAAATTTATGTATTGTGGCTAACAAACAAATTACATTTTCCTCATGTTAACGTCTGTGGAAGTTTTGTATTCCAGAGGTAAAGATAATTTAACATTGTGTCTATATTTTAGTACTTTTGGAGGGGGCCTAGTTACTTTCATTTATAATGCACAATAACCCAGCACCTATCTCAATGTCTAAGTGCCCTTGACATACTCTTAAAAACATACAGACGCTAAACTTTGGCTGTTTCGTGCAAATGCACTTTCCTTACAGGGTACCATCTTGCTGCTTTTGTACTAAGAAGTTTGTTATATAAAGGAAGAAATTATAGGTGTGTGCTTAGGTGCCTCCTGCTCTAGGGCTGTGCTTGTAATGCCAGGTTTCCGGTAGCCTTAGGTCTCTTCAGCAGCAGATGACTTACTTCTAGTTACTGTTTGCCTGCAATTTTTGACTGGCAGCATTTATGGATCATGATCTGGAGTTTTAAATTTTAAGCTGGAGTTCGAAATGCTTCTTATTAACATCCTGAACTACTTCTGCATTATAAATGCTATTGTAATAAATGTGAAGCATCTGAAAGCATCAGATACCAATTGCAGGATAAATAAGCTCAGGCATCATACCAGTGTACTTTTAAGTGCTTTCATCTTTCTATGAAATTTTCTTTGATCTGACATTGGGTTGCAACTTCATTACTTGGATGCTGGGGTTATAGTTGAAGAAAGATATTTTAAATTGATAGAATCTGATATATCTAACCCTTAATATTTATAAATGCAAACAGTCTCTCCCGAGAGGAGAGAATCTTTGGTTGTCTCTGAATCCCTGGAAGCCAATGGAGGTTGCAAGTGCCAAGTATCCCTTGAGACCAAATGCAGTAAAAAATGAGAACTCAGAGGTATTTATTGCTTTCTCTTTTTTCTTCTGATAGCAGAGTGTAGAATGGAGTGTCTTTTCCTTTTTACTTAGTCCAATTTTCTCCCCCTCTCCTTTTATTTATTTATTTATTTATTGAAAACAATCATCTAAAGTGATAATTGCCATGATTGGTGGCAGGTTGATTTGTAGAAAGATTAGTTTGGAATTTCTAAAGTTTATCCGCAATACAGCTGTGGTGAAAGCTTCAATTTGCTGCCTTACATACAACCCAAGCCCTCAGTGGTCTGGCTTTCTGTTGGAGTAATAATATAGCTAATACTGCATATTCATTAAATATTCAGGTTTCTCAGCGTGTGGGTCCTGGTGAGAGTTACAGTGTGGGTTTCTGGCTCACAAATATGGCTGAGAATATATTAAATTCCTGGAGGCTTTCAGGAGTACCTTTGTATTAAAATATATGATGGTTTTGTGAGCTCAGTTTTAGCCGTATTTGAACTATAGAATTTTAAAATACGCAGTGATGAGGCAGCCAGTCACATTATATGGGAAAGATATTCCTGTATAGGCCTGAAATACATCAAGGTGTGATGGCAGCTGTTTCAAAGTATGCATTGAAACCTCATGATAAAGGCTGCAAAGTATTCTTCTCAAGATAGCTGGGGTTTAGTTTTTTTGGTTTTTTGGATCTTTTTAATCCCGTTTTGACTTTTTCCTTTTTCTCTTTTAGTTACTAGATGTGTTTACATTAGAACAGATGCTTGCTGTATAAGGAGTTGAGCAGTTCTTCCCACTGGGTTGTTTCTTAGTCATTGGTCCCAATCTGGTAGTCAGGGATTATTGCTACTGAATTCTAGCCTTGACAATTGAGTTCCATACGCTTCACTGTTTTGTAAGTGTGCACATGCGTGTGTGTGCACACACGTGTATATGTACTATACACATGTATGTGTATTTATATTGTGGCAGAGCTAGGGCAAAGAATAAGGGAAAAAGAAAGAAATGAAGTTTTGCACCCAGTTTCAAAAACAGATGGCTTTCTGCATGACATACATTCCTGCTTTTGAGGGTGTAGGAACCAGGCATACCTCTTAGCTTTCTTTATTTCATCTGCCTTTACATAAAATAAAAAGATTCATTAAAAAGGGGAAGGCTAAAATGGTGAAGTGAGGCCAAGGTGAAAAGGATGATTTTTTTTCAACTGTTAAAGACAGTAGGTAGTGTAATTTCTATGGTATCTTGTATGGTACTTAAAAATGTGATTAATTTGCAAGTTCTTTGCTTTCTGAGAGCCTCTTGGCTGGTCTGAATAGAGAACAGGTTTTTGGTTGGTTGAGTTGATTTGTTCTTTTTTCCAGAGGCCATTTCTGAACTTTCTTATGACACCTTGTTCTATCCCTGCTTTATACGCCAGTTTATAGAAACAAATTTTACCTTCTTTGTCCAACATGTGTGGACAAACGTGTTTTATTGAAGTGATGGTTAAACTGCTTCTGGATAAGGTAACTGATTCATTAAATCTATAATGATTTCAGAATACTGACCCTGCCCACCCCACACCCTCCAAAAGGCAAGAGGGATAGAGATTTTCCTCTTATACCTCTGACAAAAGGTAAAGAAAACGCAATTTAGGTGGAATTTCTACTTTCAGTCTCCAAGCAGTGCTGCTAAACCTGTCGGAAGCAGCTGTAGCTGTGTCCTGTATAATGGCTGTGCTGTACTCTGGAGCTTGTTCTCTGTAAGCTGCATTGTTGCAACTCCTCAGGAGTTTTCTATGGTTTTCAAAGAAACTTGCTGTATTTTAGTCCCTGCTATTTTTTACCATTGATGGTTATGTAATAGGTCACCACTGCCATTTTTTAAAGTAACAACCTAGGTTTTTTTAATATATCTAACAAAAAGTGTTACAGGTGACATTTCCTTTGTCTCAAGTCCTGTGTGTGATATCTTTTATTTCAAATGCAGTTGAGCATGATACTTTATTCTGAATCTGGTTTGAGAAAAAATTTAGTTTTTACTGCTCTAGCAAAGGCAATGATGAGATTTTCGTTCAAAAAGTAGAATAAGTACTTCATCTCAAACCATTCTTTTCTGAAGTATAATGTCAAAGTTGAAAGAGTGGGTTCTCCTACAGCAAACCATGTTTTCTTTGCGGTCATAAAGACCAGTGGTTTGCTTATTTAATCATGCTGGAAGCTTAAAAGAGGAAGATGTGAAGCACCATATCCTTTGCACAGTAGTACTGAGAAGCCTTTTTTTATAAAAGGAGCCAGTATTCCCCTTTGACTGATGGGGAGGTGATAAACAAAGAAGAGCCTAGAGATGAAGAGATTTGGCCAAGATCATCCAGCAGGCTGCTGATAAAGTTGGCAACAGGCTCCATAGCTACAAAATTTAAGTGCAAATAGAACAAATACCTAGAACAAATACCAAGGAAAAAAACTGAAATGCTTGCTAATGAAAAGACATTTGATGCAATTGGTGCTAGTGAAACTTCATGGAGTCTTTCCTGTATCACTTATTCAAATAATTGGTAGATATGTAATTAAGAAAGGTAAAGTGGCAGAGTGTTTTTGAGGAATGTTGCTCTTTATCCAAGGGACTATTAGTGCCGGGGTTTTTTGACCATTCAGATGAATGGGAACCAGTCAGGCCAGAGATCACCAATCCTATGTGGGCCTGGAGTGAACAGTTCTCTGAAAATCTACCAATAAAATTGGGGGGAGGGGGGATAATACATTTTATCTGTTGCTAGTAGAGTATCCTAATGAGATAACTAATGTGTGAAATTAGGGATGAATAGTATTTGCAAATCTAGATTTCCATTCTTCTCCTAACAGTAATATATCAACTTGATGAACAAAGCAAATGTAGGGTAAAATAATGTCTTTCCCAGTATTTACATAGTCAGATAATACTACTCATAATACTATAATTTTAGAAGAGAATTGATTACTGAACTAAAAATTGGTGTGCTCTCAATGTGGTTCTTTCTCTGCTACATGAAGGCAGATTTTCAAAGTTAAGATCAATCCAGAGCCCAGGTAAGAGGGGTAAATTTTGTCTGGTAAAATGTTACTTCAGAATTTATAAGAATATTTTATTAGCTCTTCCTTCAAAATAAAGAATCTAATGTTGTTCTGCAATTACACAGTTGCATCTTTGGTTGTAAAATCATCCTTCTGGTATAGTATCCATAACAATTAATAAAAAAGATTCTTATTTTAAAAAGCTGCAGCTGTTTAGCCTATTTGCCTTGTTTTAGGTCCTCCAAAGACAGAGAGGTGAAAACAAAAGGTGGGGTCTACTGAATTTTTCTTCCTACTTTTAAAATTGCTTAATTCCTTAAATACAATTTCAATATCTGTGCAAAGTCTTACTGGTTAGCGAACATGCTGAAAAAGCATTTTCAGTCTATGTCCATTTTAACCCACTTTTAGTAGACTCCTGAAAAATCAACATAATTAAAGCTGGAAAGGCACATACTTAGGCACGGCCTGCTTACCTAGTGTCACCTGCTGTGCATTGTGCTTTACTGGAATTACAGGAAGTTGCTGTTTAATTAGGACGCCGGCTAAAGAGTGCATCATAAATAAAGCTAATTGATCTGAGCAGTGGTTTAAATCTTATGGAGTCTGAGGTTTTGCAGACTTTGCAGGCTGTTTTCAGATCTGAGAATTCATTAAAGTGGGTTTTAAGCTAGTGTGGATTTTTATTTCTGTAACTCTTCCTTGGGAATAAAGAATTGGTTTGAGGATGGGTTAACAAGCTGAAAGTGAGGATGACACTCATGAGTGACCTGCTCTACATGAGAGAGATATCATGGCTCATATTCATTACTGCTGCTACACATGGACCAGAAATGAGTTGCTGGGGATTCTGCTTCCAGCCTGCAAACTCTGGCTGGTGCCACCTCTTCTCGCAGCACACCATACGTACCTGCTGGGGTTATGTTGTGCTCTGCTGAGCCTGCCAAGTCCCCTGAGTTTGAGGATTTTGTTATGAACCAGCCTGACTTTAAGCAATGCTGCCCAGCGGAGTATGAGGTTCACTCTTTTTAATTCTCTCCAACATAATATGAACCCTTTAGTTTCTCCTTACCTGTTCATTTATATATTGATTAAAAACATGCATTTTTAAATGGTGAGCAGACTCGCTCACCTATTTGTAGTGAAAATAAGAGCAGAAATATTTTTGATAATATTCTTTATCTTATCATACAATAGATCTGCTAAACTGGTATTTTGGTTAATTGTCGGACCTGTTTTAGCAGGAAAAAAGTGTTGACAAGGGATCCAGCCAGTGCTTCTTAGTAGCTCCAGGCTCGATGAGGTGCACATCTTGACTACAAGAGACATGACTTCTGCTGTCTGTCAGCCCATTCAAAGCAGTTTACAGGCGTGAAATGATGCCTGCCGGCATAAATTTCCCACAGTCAGATCTTTGTGCTTTTTCTCCTCCGCTTCCAAGTGCTGAGGTCTCTTGCCATACTGTATGCTGTTCAGTGTGTTAGCATTCCCCTGCTGCCATTAATCTATCAGTGAATGGACTAAAACTTCTGATGTGTGAGGTACTTTATCTAGCACTTAATCAGAAAATTCACTGATTGATTTTATTGATGGGTTTTTCTCTGGTACTCATTGTTCAGTATCATGTACCATGCTCCTGTGACAGAAACAAAGCTGTTTTTAAGGTGGGGAAAATCTAAGGTGTGATGACCTGGCCTCCTCCTGTGAGAATGCTTGGGAAATAGCTCAATTTCTGACCTATCTTTGAATCGCAAGATAGTCTCCTTTTCTTGGCTTATTTCATGAGAGAGGAGAAAACTTTCATTTACAGCTGGCTTTTTGATTTTGCAGTCATGCAGAAATATAAAACCGTAAAACTCCTGGGATTTGGGAAGCACTGGAGTTAGGTAGCCTGTTTTGCTTTTTGTGGAACTACTCAAAGACTGCTATGGGACTGCTGCTATGCTGAGGAAATGGGTTTGTATTGCTGCCAACATTTGGTTGTCCAAAAATATTGCTCCTATACATCAGCAATATGGGAGATCTATGGGGTCGTGTATACATCCTTTCTAGCTGGTGCAGGAGAGCGAGGCAACTGCACAGGCACAAAGATCCCTCTGTGAGAAGTGAAGGTGGAAAGCCTGAGTCTTGCTGGACTCGCTGCATGTGTGCTGATCTGCTTTTGCATGGCCTGATGTGCCCAAACTGCTGCCCTCCCAGCTGTCCAGAACCCCCTGGAGAATACCCAGGGCACAAATGGTGTCACAACACTGCTGGATACAGTTCAGGTTCCAGGGGAAGCTACTAAAAGTGCACTGGTGAGACCAATAAAGCCAGTGTTGTGCTGCAAGATAAGCTGTCTGAGTTCAGATTGCTTGTAATGGATCTAGTATTTTTTAAATTCCTTTCTTCACATATTCTATTCTTTTCAAAAATGTAACTAAAAATGGTATTTGGGTATGAAAGCATGTGCTTCTGCTTGCATTTTTTTTGAAATATGGTTTTGGGTTTTTTTTATTTTATCTTGGGTAGCTTGCAAAGCTAAGGTATTAAACAGGCCCTATTGAAGCATCAGAACAGAAAGAATGTAATTCAGGAGTGCTCAGAAAGAAGTGTTAGTTTCAGGCATAAAAAAGAAGCAGAACCTTACAGCGATGTAAAGGGGATTTTAAAGGAAAAAAACATAAAGAGAAATGGTCCTAGCAAGGATGTTCAGGTGTTAAAGTACAAATACTGCAGTAGAAAACTGACTGATGGAGCAAACACTTCAGAGCACTCTAAGTTTCCTAGCCATGTCATGCAAGGGGAGGAGGAGAGAATAGCTAACCAAAGACAAACCATGATGGATGTGTTTTTTCAGGCACATGCCTCAGAAGTAAACCTGTGGCCAAATTTCCACATGCTGTTTTGTGCGTTCTGAGCTATGAAAAGATTTCCTTTGAATCCAGCCACCTATTTGCTTTCCAAAAAAAAAAGAAAAAAAATTGCTTCAAGTTTTGGTTTTGCATCATAGTAGCTGATGAAAAATATCTTCCATTTGATCATCATCAGAAAATAGGAATGTTTAAAGCAAACTAATTTCCTCTAATTGTTGAAACAAAAGCATTGGTAAACCTTTCAGCAGTGGAGAACTGAAGAAATAAATACTGTATTTTACTTTTTTATTAATAATAAAATCAGTGACTGTAGAAACCATACTTCTAAGCTCAAAAATATTGACGTAGAGCAGGTGTGCTCTTCCGCATCATATTTTATTCTGGAGTTCATACAGAATACAGTGCCTGTTATGACTGTAAACTAAATCAAAACTGAACCAAAGCTGGGCAAGAGTTACCCGATGGGTAAACGATTGTTATCACAGCTAAACAGGCTAAAGACAGCTCAGACCAAGAGAAGTCCAGACAGTTTCTGAGATCCAGCATGGTCAGGTCAGTGAAAAAAAGCCTGTGACCCTTAAGAAATGATGAAATAATATTTACTGTGTTACAACCTCTGTATTTTTATGCTTAGAGAAAAAAGGGGAAACTTGAATATATTAAAAAAAAAAAAGCTCAGTTGACTTTTTGTTAGAGATAGAGAATCATAATAAGATATTTCCTAATGTGAAATTCTTTTAAAATAAATTGTTTTAAATGGTTGTAGTAATATACTGTTTCTGTATTTCTATACCCTGTTGCTTTGGGGAAAATAATAAATAATCAGATTAATACAACAACTTTATACCTCATCTTTCAGTGCACCCACCTCCAGCTAAATGTAATCTTCATATCATTGTGCCTCAGTAGGTAGAGAATGTTAAATGGGAATCAGTCTTCAAGGATGCATTTGCCATCAACTTTTAATTTGAAGGGTTCTTAAATCTGCAGAAGTGAGCAGTTTGCAAATTGATTGGATGAACCAGCTCTGAGTTAATAGTTGGGAAATATTTATTTGATAGTTTGAGCAGTTTACCGTCACATGCAATTTCATTTCCCGTTCCATCTTGCAATGTTCCAGTTGCCTGCTTCGCCAGTTCAGTTGCTACTGAAGCATTCAGAAAACTGGTTTGAGCTGTAGGTTGCGTTTGGTATTTCTTGCTGTATGGATTTCACATAGTATACTACTCTCCTTAATATTTGGAATATTTATTTCACTGTTTTATACTATATTGTTGGTAAATTGCAGCAATTGCAGACGTTATATAGATATCATTGTTTTTCCCCTTCTATGGTACAATTGTAGTTACACTTGAGATTGTGCTTCAAAACATAACTACCTAGGGTAGAGTAGTTTGAAGTACTCCTTCCTATCAAAGAATGCAGGCTTGTTTAGTGAGAAAAAAGTTATATTTAAAAGTTTAAGAAATGTGTAGTGTATGAGGTATTGAGTAATAGAACTGTGGGTTACTATTATTGTGCTTACATTAAGAATGTTAATGTTTTTTCAAAATTTACATTTTTGCTTTCATGTCAAATTTAAAAGTTGTTTATCACTCATTCAGTGAAACATCTTGGTTCAGGGTGTATTTTTTGTCTTTTTTTTTCTTCTTAAGATCTGTATGAAGTTTACAAAGTTGCGTGAAGTGTTAACTTTGGATAAATATTAATCCTTTTTTAGATGTGAGGAAGCTGAGTAACTAGAATAGTGGTACAGGCATTCCCAAAATTAGATTCTTACCATTTTTAAGCATCTTCAGCATTTGTAAAAAATAAATAATTTAGATGGCTAAATATGTATTTAGATGATGAACCTGAGGAAGCCATTCTCCTATTACATGAAACTATGTTCAAAATCAGTGGAAAATTTTGTAGCACAATGAAGAATAGGCTTCATATCTGAATTCAAAACCTACATGGAAATTACAGGACTGGCCTTTCTACCTTTGTATATACTTCCTCTCCCTCCCTTGAAAACCAGTCTCAGGACTCTTAAACATTTTCAGGTAGTTGAACACATGCCTTATAGAAGAGGCTTTCTTCCTATTTCAGTGAGAAAATGCATCTCATCAACTCTTTTTGTCTTTAATAGCCTGAAGTGCATTGGATAGCGTGAACTCATTACTAAGTTCGGTTGATTTATTTACTTTAGGAATATAAAGGAACCCTGACACATGCATTTTCCCACTTTGTAGACTCTTTTGACAATCTTTTGCCAGTGTACACTTCTGCTTCAATATTTTGGTGACCCGTTTCTTCTAGAAATGTTGCTGTATAATCTAACTTAGATATATAAAGAAGATATTTTTCTGTGAGGCATATTGTACACAAAATTCATTAAACTACTCTAACAAGGGTGAATTGTACTCATCCTTTCTCTTGATGCTTGTTTTGCTTCTCTTGCTAAAAAAAATCATATTTGTCAGGCAGAACAAGATTTTGTGCATGCATTAGGCCAAATGTAACATAGTGCAGATCACATATAGGTGAGTTGTTTAGAAACTTTTTCTACCTGGGGAAAGAAGTATCCAAAAATCAAGGGAGTCTTCATTAGCTGACCGCCACTGTGGCTGCTCACTGAGTACATTTACACTGACATAAGCAGAGATTTCTCTGTTTTCAGTCTGATCTGGCAGGACATCTGCTGACTCCATACATTCCTAGTTTCTGTTATAGACCAAGCCCCAGGTGTGTGGTTCACCTGCCTAAAGCTGGGGCTCATGTTAAGAATTCCATACAGTTAGTGGCTAAGTTGCATTACGGATTTTTGATATCTCGTTCTGTCTTCTCCACAAAAGCTTTTAAAGGCTTATTTTTGTGGAATGAGGTGATCTTGTGTGCTACGGTAATAATTTATGGTGTTTGGATTCTTTTTGTTCCCCCCCACCACCACCACCACCTCCCTTATTCTCAGAGAAGTTGTTCTGTGCCAGATAGCTGACAGATTCTCTAAGGGAGTTTCCCTTTCTTAGGTCTCTTCCCCATCCCCAATTGAATAACTACATTTGTCTTCATTATCAAGTTTAATGAGTTCACTTTATAATTTCAAAGTGATGCTCAAGAGCACAGTGTTGCCTTTTAGCTCCCGGTAGATCATCACCTACTTTTACCATTCTTTTAATTTTCATACAATTAAAAGACTAAGTTTTGTGAACAGTAGAACTTATGAAGCTTTGCATTTAAATAAACTTCATTTATATGGCAAAGTGGTCTGGGAAAAGGTACTTTTGTTATATCATGTTGGTTCCTTTGCTCAGCTTTAGCTGCCCGACTGTATTGAAGGTTTCTTTATCCTGCCCTGTAGAAATATAGGGCCATTGCCCACTTGTAAGGAAAGTTTGTAATGGGCTATAGGTGTCTTTATCTAAAGTGAGACAATGTTGTTTCCTGTTTGTCATTTTAAGAAGAAAATCCATCAGTATTTGAGTGTTTCAGATATTTCATTAACAACTGAAAGGATGGCGAACCCTTCAAGCACTGTCTTTATTTACCATTTTACTGCTACCAATGTTCAGCAAGTCTGAAAGCTTGCAGACACACTGTCCTGTAATGCAGTACTCTGATACATAAGGTGAAAGCAAAATAGGCAGACTCTAGTTTCTGCCCAAACAGAGCATGCTGTCTTTGCTTCACCGCATCCAAGCAGGATTTGGTCTTGCTTGTTCTTCACCAACCTGCAACTGAAGGTCTTTCTAAAATGCTCTTTTTGACAGTAATCCAAAGACATACTAATCTGAAATGGGCAGTGTGGGTAATAAAATGTATTGAAGTAGCTTTGCCTGGTACTCTTCATAGACCATAGTAACATGCATACTACTGAGTTCCAAAAGACTTGAATACAATTTCGGAGGCATTTATGATGAAATATGTGTTTTGGGAAAAACAAAAAAGTTTGATGTTCTAGGTCATGAAACTTTGTTTCTTCCAGAATGATCTCCTTCAGATTTCGTGGATTGATCCATTGCTAGCTGTGAGGAAGGAAAGGTTAATGTGTTGAGCTGTAGAAACTTCACAAAAATAAATCAAATCCACATTCTGTTGGAAAGATGAGAATGGAGATATATTCCTGGCAGAATGGTAAACTAGAACATGACATTTTGGCCTAACAAAGATATCGCTTCCTTTATCTCTGAACAACTTGTTTCCTTTCAATTAATTTTTTTCCTTCCATGAGCAGCAAATAACTTATTTCTATCATCCGCCCTGCAAGTGGCCCTTTGGAAGATGATTGAATTGCTCCTATCTTGTAAAGGAACAAACTGTTTTATGTCAGTTGTACCATAAACACTGCATGCTTTCTTCAGTCCTGTTTTCCTTCTAGCCTTGCTACTATTTACAAGTATCCATCTGCACAGCTGCCATTCAAAGGAAATGAAGGAACTGAGGACTCATTTGCTGAGGACACATAAAGAATTGGTCATAGCTTCTGTGTGTGTCTAATATACTGCATACGCTCTACCACTTTTATCTCTCCTGTGTTACTCTGTTGGTTCAAGGGGTCAACAGGGAAAGAAACTAATTTGAAAAAATCATTTGAAACCAGTTGACTTTTTGATCCCATGGTCAGAACAATACTTAAAAGTCAGCTGAATATTTCTACTTTTGTATAAGAGACTGTAAGAAGTGGAAAAGCAAAGGTGACTATAATGTACACTTTAAAAGAGTATTTTTTTGCTAATTGTGTCTAATTACTCAGAATTGAAACACATTAGTTGTAGGTAATTACATTAACCTTGTCATTTCAACTGCTTCCAAGTTCTATTCAAGCTTACAGAATAAGCTTTTTGGTAGCCCTTCAAGGTTTTGCCAATTCACACTTGCCTGTTTGTTCATAATTCTTGTACTTGACTTCCTCCCCCCACCCTCACCAGCTCATTTCATTCTAAAATTCATTGTAAAAGTGCTTATTTCTCTCAGATGGCTATCAAAGGGGGCCAAACAGACTAGTTAAGGTTAGTTATCTATAATGTAAACATCTATAGGTGAGGTAAGATTTCTCTCACCATAGATACATGGTATAGAAGTATAATTCTGGCTACCTTTTAAAGCCTCAATAGATGCTGACTGTTCTATATTCAAAATGACTGAAATAACGTTATTTCCAGATTCTTTGATAAGTTTGCAATGGAGATAGTACATAGTCGTATTGGAAAGTTAGTCAAAAACCAACCCCAAGAAACCCTGGATTTGAGGAAGAATTTTGCAGGCATCTCCCTAGGATAGGGCAGAGTTCACTTCTTTTTTTTTTTTTTTTTGGTCGCCTTTCTGTATCAGTGGTGAATATGTGGAAAAATATTTGTTCTATAGTAGTGGAAGAAATATATTAATTTGACAATAAGAGGAGCAGGTTAAATCATTTGGAAAAGAAGGTAAAGATTTTGTAGTGATTCAGCAAGAAAACAGAGTAGGTTGTCTCTATCATGTGGTATAAACTGAAAAGCACAGGATTTCATTTTTCACCTGATTCCTTTGATGAGTGTGTAGTGCTGTTGTGTTTTGCAGCTAACTTGAGTACTTAGAAGCATATGCCTTCATGGGTGACTTCATTAGTCAGGGTGGTAAAATAAGTATGCTCACAAGGTGAGAGTGTGAAAATCAGCCAGTTAGTAGAGCTCTACTTACAAGGACTTGTAATGAGTTAAATAACCTTGTGCTTCTGTAAGTTTATTCTGTCCTTTTTAAGGACAATAAAGGTGGTCAAATTATGATGCCCTTAATTTATAGAACTAAGAGCTGGAGTAGAAGAGGGCTAACTTGTTTGCCCAGAAGTTATTTAGGTGAAAGTGGTGGAGCTATAAAGAGCTTGCAAACACAAAACCAGCATTTGTACAGTTTTATGTTTCAGTCCATCTTTAGGATGATAAGCTCGGAAGCTCTCAAAGTTCTGGGAAGTCCCCGACTGATCAATGCTATGTCTTTCAAAAAACCACCACCAACAATAACAAACAAAACAAGCATGCCTGTTAGTCTGTCAGATCTATGTAATTAGGTCTAATTTTTCAGGAGAAAGCAAAACTGCCTGTCAAACTCTGTAAACAAGCCTGAGTTCAGAGATGATGTATAAATGTAGCCATTAACTGTTAGCTAAGATAAGGTGTAAAGCAAAAGTGAGATATAATTTTGTTTTTTTGTATTTCAGACATGGTTATTATTTATAAATGCATGCTGTATTGATCACTGATATGAACACTAGCTAAAATTAGAATCCAAAGAAGGAAGTCATTGTCTCTTCAGAGCATGTTTCATCCTGTGGCAGTCACTCCTACAAGAGGTCACATTGAGAATGTATCTGCATTTTTAAAGAGGGCTGATAATATTATGATCACTAACGTTGTTTGTTGTTAGGAAAGATAAAATCACACCTTATGCTTTGGGATGAACTGATAACCATGGGAGTTGAAATTTAATCCCAATAAGCAGGGAAAGTTTGCTGAGTGGCAGAGAGTAACTGTGGGATGTCCAGAGGTATGTTGTTATTCTGTCTTTGTTTAGCACTGGCAGCCCTTTGAGTGTCATATGCCACTTGTATCTGTTACTTTCCCTTGTGATATGGATTAATCATCAGTGGCTTATGTATCTGACCTCTAGCATACATTATCATGAATATACCACTTGGAAGTTTCATTCACCCTAGAAACGGTTAATTATTGAAGTACAGCTTTCTCTTTTTTTAGTCATCTTAGTTTGCTCTAGATACCACCAATCATATCTACAAACACTCTCAATTATCAATAAATCTCCATGTTTGCTGAGAAATAAAGTGTTGAAAGTAATGTGCCTACAATCACAAAGTCTGAGATAGAGGCACTGGTCTAATAAATTGAAGGGCCAACAAAATTTGTGCCAAAGTTTGAGATTTTTGACTTTTGAGACTTTGGCATTTTATTCCATTCATCAGGATGAAAATGAGATTTGAAAGTGTCCCTTGGAAGTCGAGAGAGAAAGAAAGGAAGGTTCCGACTAACTCAGCAAACCCTGTTGAACTCACCTCACCTTTGGCTTCCCTACAATCTATGGCTGCCTCTGACAGTACTTGGATTAGAAACCCTACATTGAAACCTCAGAGGTTTTCCAAAAAGTGTTCTGCTTATTTTAAAAAGTTATCATTTTGAAAACAAGATGAGTATTTTGAACTTTTGTCCTGAGGAATTCTGCCAACAAAATTGTACCCCTTTCAGGTTAGTGCTTTGTGCAATGAAACATTCTCTTTCTCTCTGCTACCCTCATATCGTGACATAACTATGCCAGTAAGTTGCATCAAATCATGACAAATCAACATCTGAATACAAAATAATCTGTTAGAGAGAATTATTTCAGATATAGTGTTTAATTATGCATTTGGTGCCCTTTTTTAAGTTCTGATTATTGACAGCATTTTATGATTGATAGTTGCTGTTTGGAGCTTTGTTAATTAGCTGCGTAGGGTTGAACAAGTCACATGAGAAGTTTTGGCTGTTCCTTGATCAGATGACTGCTCAAATACTTCTGGCACAAACACTGATTTATGAGACTTTGAAATGAACTTTCAGATGTTTGTGCCAGCAGACACAGATTTATCACAGGAACCAAAGGAGCTGATTTCTCCCATTAGCACCTTTTATGGAGGCAGGCACTCCTATGGCTTTGTGATTCATGCCGCAGCTTCCTTTACTCCTGGTCAAAAAAGCCTAGTCACTCATGCTGTCATGAAGTGAACAGAAATGGGTCTTGAGATTCATTATGATGACTTAGTCAAATAATTATTAACAGCAACTTTTGTTCCAGCTTTGCTGATGAGTATAAATGTGAAGCATATTTCTCTTATTTACAATATATTGGCTTTCATTTAGTTTTTAGATGTAATTACATAGATTGAGTTTGATTTGTAATGCTTTACAGACTTTAGGTTCTGCGATGTAGGCTGATTCCTTAATGCACTGTCTTTACAGACGTGATTAATTTGATGCGTCTCCTAGCAATCCTGAAAGCAGAAGAGATGACAGGAGAGCCAGAGCAGTCAGCTACTGAGCTTTATATCTCTTGTATTTTAAAAGATTTTTGAATAGGTGTCTCTGTTCTCTTCCCCCACACCACTCTCCTTCAAAACCATGGGGGAAAAAGGTCTTAGAGTAAAAGATGTATTTTTCTTTAGTAAATCAGGACCCTTTTAATTCAAGCAATTAGCCAATGTTCAGGACCTTGTCTATACTTTTTTTCATTAGGAGAAACTGATTCATCCAAAGAAGTTGACCAGGTGGCAGATTCAAAATAAAAATTAAATATCAACATTACTGACTTAATCTGTGGAACCCCTTTCAACAGGATGTAGTGGATGCTAAAAGTTTGCGCAGATTCAAAGGGAGACTAGACAAGTTCATGAGAGAGAACTCCACTGAGGTCTATGAAATACTCTTGAACACACAAACTCTTAGAGGTGGAGGAGTGTTTTGAGGAATACTCAAAATACATATTTTTTTTTCTTTTAAGCATCCACTTTTAGTTACTGTCAGAGGCAGGCTATTGGGATAAATTGGCTTTGTTTAATAGAGTATCGCTTTTTTGTAATCCATCAAGACTTCAGCTGGCTTGTTTTGTAGGCTATGTTAAAAATAGTGTGGTCTGGTAATAAGAAACATCACTCTGAGGAAAAAACTGTGGGCATTCACTCTTCAAGCATGCCTCAGTTGTGTATCTTTATTGTTTCAGCTATCTCATTCCATAATAACTGAGTTTTAATTTATTCCCTGTAGCCGGTATGATGGTCAGTTCACAAAATGACCATTTTCAGTCATCTCCAAACGCCCATAAATCAAAGGCATATTTTGCTAGTATCTATCAATTTTCCCCAGCATAATACAAGCGTAAATACAAGATAGTCCTTGTCCTTGTCCTTCCCCCTCCCCCTCCCCCAGTGGTAAGATGGAAACGGTCTGAAAAGGATTTTGTTTTTTTAATGGGGTGAGCTACACTTTTTTTGAGGGAAGTTGTTGACAAAAATTGCAAAAACAAGTGTATAACTTTCCAGTGAATCTGTAACTCCTGAGCACCCCTTTGATGTTGGCCCTTGCAGAAAAAATTGAGTGAATTGTGCATAGATGATAATTTTTTCAGTTGTCAGTGACCGGTTGTCATGACCCATGTATGATACATTTAACCATGTTTTATGCTTTTAAAAGCTTTCTGATAGGCATTATCCAGAAATCTAAATATAGAAGCAAATAAAAAAGATTGTCCACTTCAGGTAGAAATAGTTTTCTAAATGGAAACAATCCTATCATTAGCAAAGTCAGCATGTAATTTTTAAGTAGCAGTTCAATTAAACTAAAATTGGACTCCTGAAGAAGCATATTTTCAGTTAAACCACATTATTTCTACTTAGTTTTATTGAAAACATTCTGTCCTTTTCAGTGCCGTCCTTCCCCTGCCCTCTATCTCTGTAACTGGAAGGCTCTACAGTGTGGGAGCTTCAGTCCCTCTTAAGTCCATGTCTAGCTGTAAGCATTAATCTTGTGTGGGCAAGATGTCCGCTTTTAGCTCTGGTAAACTTATAAATAGGCCTCTGTGCTGAAGACTGCAGAAGTTTTGATAAGTTACAGGAATATCTCACTCTTCTCTGATGGTTTACAGCCAGATTAAAGGGAGAGAATATGCAGAGTGGTTTTGCTCATTTATGCTTGTTTGTTTGCCTAGTGCTCTTGGGCAAAAATGGTTTGTTCCAAGTGTCGGTGGAGCAGTAAATCATCCTAAAGAGAAAAGGCTAAGAGGAGATGGGGGATGGTGCCTGTCTCTTGGGTTGTCTGGTTGTCTGCATGCAGCAGAGGGAGCAGGCTTTATCAGACAAAACCTTATTGGCATCTTTGCGATCCTGTGTGGGGGAGTCTACTCAAACAGTGATTTACATTAGGCTACTGATCTTGAGAGTGCTCACAGTTTGGTACAGTTTGTTCTTGCTATGCACCTACATACTCCTGTACTCTCCATTAGTTGCTTTGCCCTCCTCTCAGTCACTAGTAATCACTTTGATATGACCTACACCTGCTGCCTAGGCAGCTCAATATTGGATTTTTTTTTTTTTTGAGTTTGCTGCAGTGAGGTGAAACTTTACCACAGAACCAGAGAATAGTTGGGGTGGGAATGGACCTCTCGATCATCTGGTCCAGCCCCCCTGCTCCAGCAGGGTCAGCTACAGTAGGTTGCCCAAAACTGTCTCTCTTGTACTGGGGAGCCCAGAACTGGGTGCAGCACTCCAGGTGTGGCCTCACCAGGCTGGGTAGAGGGGAAGGAGCACCTCCCTCAACCTGCTGGCAATGAGATTCCTCTCTGCCCATTTCTCCAGCCTGTCGAGGTCCCTCTGAACAGCAACAGAGCCCTCTGGTGTATCAACTGCTCTTCCCAGTTTTGTATCATCTGTGAACTTCCTGAGGGTACATTCAGTCCCATCATACATGTCCAGCAATAAAGAGGTTAAACAGTATTGGTCCCAATATCAACCCCTGGGTACACCACTATTGACTGGCCTCCAACTCAATTTTGTGCCACTGATCCCAACCCTCTGAGCCCAGCAGCTCAGCCAGTTTTCAAACCACCTCACTGTCCACTTAACCCATACTTCATCGGCTCCTCTGTGAGGATGTTATGGGAGACCGTGCGAAAAGCCTTACAAAAGTCGAAGTAAGCAACATCCACTGCTCTTCCCTCATCCACTAAGCCAGTCATCTCATCATAGGAGGCTCTCAATTTGATTAAGCGCGGTTTTCCCTTCATAAGTCCATGCTGACTACTCCTGATCACCTTCTTGTCCTTCACATGTCTGGAAATAGTATCCAGGATTAGTTGCTCCTTCACATTCCCATTGGATCATGGTGAGGCTGACCAGTCTGTAGTTCCCCAGATCCTCCTTCTGGCCCTTCATGAAGGTAGGGGTGATATTTGCTTTCTTCCAGTCCTCAGGAACCTCCCTCGATCACCACAACCTTTAAAAGATAGTAGAGAATTGTCTCACAGTGACATTGGCCAGCTTCTTCAGAGTGCATGGGTACGTCCCATCAGGGCCCAACCCGTGTTTCCAAGGGAGATGCATAAATAATGCATTGGTTTAGCTCAATTACCTGCTATATTGGTGCCTGCATACTTAAGGAGAGGAAACTTGTATATATGTATTTTTAAATTAGGTCTTTGAAAATAGCCATAAAGTTTTAGCATTTACCTTTAGTACGAACAGGTGGAGAGTTTATATCGACAGTTGCAATTCATCTCTTACAAAAACTGACTTAGAAATTTCTTATGGTATTTTTCTTTCCTGGAAAGCGCATAGTATAACCCATCTGCAGAGAAAAACAGAATCTGCCTTAACTTAGCAAAGCACATACACAATACTTACGTTGCAAATATTATTCAAAAATGGAATTAGAAATTTTCTGATGTAGTAACTAGCAAAATAACCTGCATCAGAGAGAAGAATGTTGCTGTGAACACTGTAGATGGAATGAAAATAAGTTTTTCACGATGATCTTACAAAAAAGCAACTATGAATAGGAAGGCCACTGAAACACCCCAAATGAGTGTATAGAGGTGTGATGTCTCTGATTTAAAGAGATGCCAGAAAACTTAACCTATTTGCCTACTAAATTCCTGGTGTATGAGACAAGTTAGTGCGCAGAGCCTAATGAACAGGCGTTGAAATATTAGTACATCCAGCATCATCCATATATGTCACAAAGATCTTATCACCTCAGAAATTATATTTTTGGGTCACTAGAAAATGTGGTGGGCTGAAGCAGCTTCTGAACTGTACAGATCCTGGGGTTCTGGTGTCCTGATATCTATCATGAGTCATGCTTTGTACTTGTTGGAGCTCAGAAGAAAATGTGCATTTTTCTAGCAAGATTATTCACAAGCAACTTTATTATAAATAATTATAAAGATAAGTTTTGAAAAATCTTTTCTCTTTCAACCTTTGAGAACCATGGAGCTACTCACAAGGCTTATTTTAGACTTCTCTGTTATAGTTCCTCAAACAAACTAATGGCAAACTAAAAATTGAGCCTAATATTAGGTTCTGAATCTAGATTTTTGGCATCAAAACAAATTAGTTTTACTCTTTTTAAGGTTGAGAATTCAGTAGAAAAACATAAATCAGAGTTGATGAAAAATCTAGTTGCTTTTTTTTCAGATGACAGAAGTAAACAGAGATACTGAGCTTCCAGCATCAAACTTTGCAAATTTGTGCTTTTCTTCAATTCAGTCTTCCACCCAAATATGATAGTACAATACAGAATGGTAATAAAATGTACTTTAATGTATTGTCCAAGTTGCTCTTCTCTGAAGAATTAAAATATTCTCAAACTTTTCCTGTCTATTTATATGATGCTATTTTAATTGCATGTCAGTGGCTTGGAAAAGGGCAGGTGACGAATTGTGCCCATAGGAGCATTTGGCACATAATTTTTTTGGACTTTCAATTTGATGCAGCTCACTTGAGGCAATAAACATGACATTCCTGGAAAAGAACTGTATTACAGTCAACTTGATGTCACGATTATTAATCTCCAATCAATCACAGGACTTTCTGTGACAAACTAAATTAAAAAAAACAAAACTGTCTCCCCATTCCTCTCTCATCCTCCCCCAAATCTCAAAAAGAGCACAGTGCGCTCACAGGTGTTAAACAAGTTAGGCAAAAACATTACAGGTGTAATTTACTGAGCTCCTAAGGAGAAAGCAAAAGTAAAAAAACAAACAAGCAAACAAAAAAAACTGTAAAGGACAATATTTATCTGGGGAAGAAATGTTGTTTTTTTTTAACCAAGGAAAAGTGAAACACTATGACTGAACTAGCAGGCGTGATCTTGCTGAACCAGAAGGAAAGTACTTGAGTAGTTAGAGCAAAGTGTAAAGGAATCCAGGATTTCATGATCTGTCCTCAATCCTATGATTCAGTCATTATATTTTTACAAATGAATTGTGCAAGTCTTTTGTAAACTACCTAGTTCAAAATCTGGCCACTGTTGTCCTTGCATACAGATGCCTTTGTTCTCTTTCTTGTGTTTTGCAGTAAGTCAAGATGAACTGGAGCCAAGAAAGTATTTTTCTGCCTTGTTTTCCTTGTGTCATTTTAATGTTTTTCATAGTGATGATAAACATACTAATCATCTTCCCAGTGAACTTCAGAAGCATGTGAGAACCTATTGCTTTTGGATTTGTAACTGAAATTCTTCACTGCCTGTGTTCAAAGGATCTGTATGTTTCTTTTCAGACAAACTTGATCATATCTGCCTGTTGCTGAAACTAGAAGCATCTATAGGCAACCCTAAGCAGTGAATACTGTGCGCAGTTTTTTAATTCATCTGTTTCATTCATGAACAGAGACATATAATGCTAGTCAAGGAAAACATTCATCTCCAGGGTAGACCAGACAGCAATATATACTCTATCTCCTCTACAAGCAGGTAAAGGAAGTTTTGTCTAGTGCTTCCTATTCCTGTCACCCTATGAAAACGTTTAGGCTAATGTATCTTAAGTCTGACTAGGCCTTAGCTTAAATTGAGCAAATCTTCTCTGGCAGTTGAAGTTGGTGAAACCCAAATAATTGCATTTTTTGAGTACCTGTAACTTTAGGCATCTCACTTAATTTAGAGTAGTTATATTTGCATTACATTTAAAAACCTAAATACCATGTATAGTCAGCGGGAAGAAATGGAGCCTCAGTTAGAAGCCCTGAGTTAGATGATGCAAATAACATCCAAAGGTCCAGATTTTGTTTCTTTCTTCTTTCTGCCACAATGTTGTCGATACATGAGTTGATGTCCTCTCTCATCAAGCTGTAGGAAAGAATTATCACTGAGGAGTGCTTTAGTAAAATTATAGGTCTTGTGTTATTCTGTATAATGGTAATATCTGTTAGCCAAAATATCTTTTTTTTTTCTTTTAATGGGGCAGAAAAGAATGAATTACTTTCACAAAGAAGTGTATACAGATAGACATAAATTTTCCACAAATGTATGTCACCTAGAGGTCTTTTATATAGAAGTCATGTCTTTTTGGTTATCTTTGCTTTTTTTCTAGAAGCTGCATTATTTTATAGTTTTGACTTTTTTTCTTCGAAAAACTTTATTTTCTTTTCAGTTTCTGTGTGCCGTTCCAATTTTTAAATAGTGCTTAAAGAGATAAAATAGCATCAACATTGCTGATTCAAGACATCTAGTACTTCATATAAGCATCCCAACTTTGGGCTGCTGATCTGTATCTTCCTCCTTTGAAGGCTGTTCTTTTATACATCTCTCCTTAGATGGAGAGCAAGATAGGAAACTTTCCCTGCTGGAACGAGTGAAGCCTAGATAGTCAGCTGCTGCACACTGCTAGGCAGAAGCCTTGGCTCATTCTCTTCCACAGAAAGTGGTAAACGTCTCAGGCTGTACTCAAACTTTGAATCTGTTGATAAGGTCATAAGCCTGCTGGTTGCAGAAGTGCCATTGCACAGCTCAATACAACTACCCAAACAATTTACTGTCCTCCCTGATGAGGAGAAACAACTGGCATTTATAATAATTTTCCTGCAAGTGACCCACAGCAGTCAGCTTTGAAGTGCAATAAAACAAATCAGGTGCTCCACTTCGTGCATCCTTGGGTAGCAGGAAGATGGACCAAATGCATCTTGTTTTGTCCTCATGAAGAGTGATCTCAGGAAAGGTAACTGACCTTTCTGATACAATTATTAAATATCTGGTCAGACCTCAGCCTGATAAGCAGGCTATAGATGTACAGAGTTCATTATTATACAGAAATGTGCTGAAATGGAAGTCTTACAGCTAGTCAGAGTACAAGGATACTGTACTGATCCATGACTGCACACTTAATTCTCACTTATCCAAAGCATTACTTTTGGTTAAGCACTAAAGTCATGCTGAGCATGTTTCAAGACAAAACACAACAGGCAATGCCTGCCTTGCAGTGAGTAGGTGAAATATGCAGAAAGTGCAGAGATTGAGGAATGTGTTTAAGGGAGGAGGACACTTTACATTTGGGGGGGTTTAATATAATATTACTGTTGCTGATGCTTGGGCATGCACTGCAGAAAAAGAAACAAGGCCTTAGTAGGAAGATTTGAATAAAGACAGTCATTTCACAGGCTGTGCTGGAACACACGGTCTGAGGAACTGAGAACATGCAGTTGCAGTCTTAGAAGAGTAAAGGCTGCAGGCCAGAGATCTTAGCCAATGTGGGCAAAGATTTAGGCTAATACATTTCTTACAGTTTCTGCCCTATCGAAAAGGGAGACATAAAGCTTGATATGGCAGAATCTGATCTGCATGTATTTGCTTGCTGAGGGAACCCAGATTCTGTTGTAGCAGATTTATTTCTTATTAGTCATACAAGTTTGTGTTGTGTGTAAAGATAAATACCCAGGCTTGGATCAAAGGAATGGTAAGAAATGGCACCTATTTCTACTTTTTGACTACAACAGAAATTTTCTTTGGGAAGAGATCTGGTATTTATTCAGGGTTATGTTGATGGCTTAGTATTGACTTGCAGTCAAGTTATTGACAATAAAAGCTTTAAATTTCAAAGCAAGAAGATATTTTGTAGATTGTTAAACTGGCATTGTCAGGAAGGATGATCTGCAGAAGGAAATTGTCCTTCTCTAACTTCCAGTGGTGGGAGTTTCTGAGGACTGAGCTGTCTAATGCAGGAAGGCAAAACTGGGTCCAGAGATTCTGAGGTGATATTTTCCACTGCTATATGGGAAGAGATGGCACAAGCCATGGTACAAAGGTAACTACTTTACTTTTGTGCTTGGCAAGGTTTAGGATTGAAAGTCAAGCTTGGCTTTTTGGTGAGCAACCAATATAATGGTCGAAGTATGTACTCTGAAATTAAATACACAAGATAGATGAAGCTGTAAAGGAAGGAAGAAAGAAGCAGGCTAGAAACCTTGTCATCCACTTATGTCTCCCACTTCTATTACTGGTTTCCTCTCTCTGCTGTGCTTTGGAGCTGATAAGTAAGTGCTATTGTAAAAAACAGCCCAGAAGAAAAGGTTCCAGTGCTGTGACCCTTGCCAGGTTCTTATGTGAAGGAAATCCACTTAAATGACTACTAGCAGTTGGGATGGTCCTTTGTTTATTACTTTTGGAAATGAAAAATACGGCCTGACTTTTTTCTAACTGCTGCCAGATATTAAGCTGTCATTCTTCCAGTGTTTATTCAGCACACGTTTTCAGTGAAGCACAGAATGTCACAGCTAACTGATGATCAATCTAGAATACCACAAATGCCTAGACTGAATAACACCCTTAATGGTATATGTGGAGGGTCTTAATCTGACCTTCCTTACATTGATTTTATAGTTCTATTGCCTTCTGTTGACGGTTCTTCTCATTTATATTGTGAGATCAGAATCAGACCAGACACTTCTGCTCATAAGATAATGCTAGTGGTTTGGCAACTCTTTTTTAAATAAAACTAGCAAATTTTCACTTATATGCTCCTTATTGCCCTTTAGATTAAATTCAGTCTTCATAGGTAAATCTATGGCTGTACTAAAGAAGTGATAGTAATCAAGTGATAATGTGATTCTTCCATGTCAGTGTTTGGACATTCTTGCCAATACCTTGTAACATATCTGGGGAATAGTGTTACACTGTAGCTTGCTGTGATAGGCAGTATCTGACTTTATTGGCTAGTTATTGGTCTCATTCACATTCTCAATCAAATTTTCTGTGCGAGTTCAGGATTTAAATGTTTGCCAATACAGTCTTAATTTCTTACGACTATATCTAGTACCTAACCAAAAACTGGTCATCAAAGACCTGCTAGGAATAAAACCTTAAAAGATAGTGTCTGCTCCAAATAGTTTATGTCCTGAATCTAGCTTGTGCACCTGTATTGATCAGTGTGATAGTGCAGAAACTGATCAATAGTGTATGCTGTGGATATAAAGCTTGGAATAATTTAGGATACAATCTGGCCATTTGAATTTGGAAATGGAAGGTGGGAGTATGTTTCTCAAGGAAAAAGACACAGTAGCTCTTCATGAGGGAGGAAATTGTGGGAGTCAAACTCTATCTGTTCACATGTATTTCTGTGAAAGAAACTACAGAGATAAACACAGCCAATTTTCATGGCTTCTTATACAGACGGCTATCCTGATGGTGCCAGCCCTCTGTATGCCCTACACTGGGAGTTCCACACAATCCTCAATTTTATTTTGCAATACAAATGCTGCCAGAGAATAGCTGATATATTACTCTTGCCCTATACTGGTCTTAAAACAATTTTCCCTCTCTGTGTGAATCCTTTCTTATAAGGTTTTATTCCATAAAGGCTTTTACTTACTGGTACCAATTGTCTGTGTAATCTCCCCTCTCTCACACACATTGTTTTTCTTCCTGCTGTTTTTTTGACAAATCCCTTCTTTGTGTGTCAGCTTGTAAATTGATAACAGTAATGTCTTTGAAAAAAAAAATCCAGGAGACATTAATTCCTGCTAAATATTCTAACTAATCCTGCAGCAAGGGTAATTTTTTTCTGGCTTTAGAAAACATCTCTCTGATTTCCAGCATGATCAAAATCATTGTTCTCTAAATGCTTTTCTAATTTAATTGTATCCTTTGTGGAAGAGGGGATTGTTCTTTTTTTGTATTTGATTTTACTCAACAAATTCTTCAAAACCTATGAGCAATAAATTGGAAGTTCTGAGATCTTTGGTCTTCCACTACTATGTAAATGATGCTATCAGGTTGGACTGAATTGGTTATTTCATTATCTAGATAAATGCTTGGCTAGTATTGGTACCCCATACAGGCACCTAATGCTGCTGATAGTTCATGAATGCTGTGTCTCATCAGTCCATATTAAAACACTTGTTTCTGCCAAGACAAACAGGGCACGAAAATGCCTCAGCTGTGTTGTTTTAATAGGAGAGAACAACAACTTTCATAATCAAGACTAATCAAAGCAGATACTTCTAAAAACCCAGGGGATTCTGAGTTTTGTGACTTACACATCTGTGATTAATAATGGTACTTAATTTATGACTGCCTATGTTACTTGAGTAAGCTGTCAAGAAAAATCCAGAAATAGAGTTTGGAGTATTTTTGTGATGCTTTTTCTGGAATGGGTGTTACATGTTTTAAAGCAGTGCCCTAACCTCTATAGAGCCTGAAGAAAGATAGATAGGCTGCTCTGATGCACTCCCATAGCATGGGTTTAACTCTACAATACCTTTATCAGAGTACTGTACAACTTAGCATTTATTAACCGGTATTGGAAGTCTTCCATAGACTTCAAAGAAGCCAGAATTTCATCTATAAAGTTTAGAACACTTAATCTCTCTAAGACAGAGTGATCTCTTTTCAGTGACAAAAACCTTCATTAACACAGAATGAAGGTTGTGGCTTCCTTCTTCCAGGCCTTCCAGAACTTCAAGTTCAGCAAAATTCAATTATCTGCCAAGTTTCAAGCTTGAGTCTCCAGTTGAATTTAGTTTCCAGCTAAATTGATTGTTTGAGATAAAGCTGCACTGCATGAATGAGAGATTTAGTGAAGCAAAGGCTAGGTAGGGTAGTAGCTGTTGTTTAAGGTGACCAGGCCTGCCAGGTGCTGGAGATTGTCTGGAGTGTGATCAAAGGGCTCATAACTACCTTGGAACTATTTCATATTGCAGCATTTCATTGGATTGGAAAGCTTGGTTATAATTAGGTGCAGTTTGTCAGAGGCAAGATCAGAGATATATATGTATTAGTAATGGATAATGGAAAATAAAAGTTACATGATATCATTTCCTTAGAGCGTTGTAAAATTTAGCAACCTTCTGTAGAGATAGGGCTTTATGGCAGTGTAGGAGTCACTACAGTCTTCAAAAAGGGCAAGGAGGAGGATCCAGGGGACTACAGGCCAGTCAGTCTTACCTTGATTCCTGGAAAGGTGATGGGGATCACCTGAGGAAAAATGATCCTAGATGCCATCTCCAAGTATATGAAGGATAAGAACGTGATCAGGAGTAGTCAGCATGGCTTCACCAAGGGGAAATCATGCCTAACCAATCTGATAGCCTTCTGTGATGGAATGGCTGGCTGGGTAGATGAGGGGAGAGCAGTGGACATTGTCTACCTTGACTTCAGCAAGGCTTTCGACACTGTCTCCCATAACATCCTCATAGACAAGCTCAGGAAGTGTGGGTTAGATGAGTGGACAGTGAGGTGGCTTGAGAACTGGCTGAATGGCAGAGCTCAGAGGGTTGTGATCAGCAGTGCAGAGTCTAGTTGGAGGGCTGTAGCTAGCGGTGTCCCCCAGGGGTCAGTACTGGGTCCAGTCTTGTTCAACTTCTTCATCAGTGACCTGGATGAAGGGACAGAATGCACCCTCAACAAGTTTGCTGATGATACCAAACTGGGAGGAGTGGCTGATACACCAGGGGGCTGTGCTGCCATTCAGATAGACCTGGACAGGCTGGAGAGGTAGGTGGAGAGGAACCTCATGAAGTTCAACAAAGGGAAGCGCAGGGTCCTGCACCTAGGGAGGAATAACCCCATGCACCAGTACAGGCTGACCTGCAGGAAAGCAGCTTTGTGAAGAAAGACCTGGGAGTGCTGGTGGACACCAAGTTGACCATGAGCCAGCAATGTGCCCTTGTGGCCAAGAAGGCCAATGGTATCCTGGGCTGCATTAGGAAGAGCACCTTCCTCTCTACTCAGCCCTGGTGAGGCCACATCTGGAGTACTGTGTCCAGTTCTGGGCTCCCCAGTACAAGAGAGACATGGGACTACTGGAGCAAGTCCAGCAGAGGGCCACTAAGATGATTAAGGGACTGGAGCATCTCTTATATGAGGGTGTAAAGAGAATGGGGCCAGACTTTTCAGTCGTGGCCAGTGACAGTCTGAGAGGCAATGGGTGCAAACTGAAACAGGAAATTCCATCTGAACATAAGAAAGCTTCTTCACTGTGAGGATTGTTGAATACTGGAACAGGTTGCCCAGAGAGATTGTGGAGTATCGATCCTTGGAGATATTCAAAAGCCGTCTGGACAGGGTCCTGGGCAACATGGAGACGACCCTGTTTGAGCAGGGGAGTTGAACTAGATGATCTCCAGAGGTCCTTTCCAGCCTCAGCCGTTCTGTGATTCTGTGATCACGTCTTGCAAGCAATGTACGCTGTACCTGCAAGCCATGACTAGAGTTGTAACTGAAGGATGGCAACTGGTGCAGTAAAGCACAGCCCACCAGCAGCCTGCAGTGCTGTAGTTTTTAGCCAATAGCTAAAAAGTGGTGCAAGCTAATTTCACATGCTACAGATGTGCTGTTAGTAGGCTTTTGTTTAGAAGATGCTATCTCTGTTGGTTAACACAGATTTCACCTCTTTCTTTTTTAAGCATCATTTAAAAACTGTAATATCCATATAGTACAGTTACTTCACTTTAAGTTGGCAAACCACATCAGCTTTCTGAAATGGTTTTTGAAGCCATCCCAAATTCTACTGTGCTTTATCAAATCCTTTTTAATTAAAGCTCAGTTTCAGTTGATAGCCTCCAGCCGTAAGCTCCATAACTCATTTCTTCTCTGGTCTATGTTGAACAGATTCCTCTGAATTTTGAGCTTAATATAAATCTACACAGAATGTTTTATGAAACTGCTCAAAGAATGTTTCTTTGCACTACTACTTCTTACTATAGCAATTTAAAAGCTGAAGATGTAATTGCATGTTTTGTATGGCTGAAACAAATACTTTCCTAAAAATAATAATAATAATTTTTACTCTGATCTAGCTAATCTATTTATGTGGCCCCATCAATATTGGACACTTTCACAGAGAAAAACACATAATCCTCTGTCAGTGAATAGATAGGACTGAGTTATAATTTACTGTCAGTCAGTTGTGGATGTAATGGTCATGGTTACCTATTGGCCTTGATATTATGTAGAATTTAAAAGGTATCTGTCTTGCCAGAAGACAAAACTAAAGATCATATAACCATAATCTTTGTTATTTTTTTTAAACAGAGAGTAGTCAAGAAGTAGTGGAAAGCCATTTTCTGGTGGATGAAGGACAAGAAGGTGATTGAAAACAATCAGCATGGATTTATCAGGGCAAATCATGCCTGACCAATCTGATTGCCTTCTATAATGAGAAGAGTGGTTGTGTGGACAAGGGGCAGGCGGTGGAGGGTTGTTTACCTTGACATTAGCAAGGCCTTCAGTATGGTTTCCTGTGTTGTCCTTGTGGCCTAATTGGTGAGATATTGACTTGGTAGAGGGGATGCTAAGGTGGGTGGAAACTGGTTGGAGTGTCAGACTCAAAATGTTGTCATGATGACACAAATTGATGGCTGTTTGCTAGTGGCATCTCCCAGGGATTGATACTGATGCCAGTACTGCGTAAAGTCTTCATTAACAACCTGCCATGTCCTGCCCCTGGGCTAGGGTAAAATGCAGCAGCATGGGCTGGGGCCAGCTGGAAAGAAAACAGCTTTGAAGAGAAGGACCTGGGGTCCCTGTGGACAGCAAGTTGAACATAATTTAGTAGTGTGCCCTTGCAGCAAAGGCAGCCAACTGTATGCTGGGCTGTGTTTAGTGACTCTTCCCCTCTGTTTGGCACTTGTGGGACTGCACCTGATCTGGTAAATCTGTCCTGGCTGTTCCCAATCACCTTCTAGTCCTTCATGTGCTTGGGAATGGCTTTGAGGAGTGTTTGCTCCATTATCTTCCCAGGCCTTACTGGGCTTAAACCAGATCCTCCAGTAAGATGTGGTAGGGGGTGAGCAACTATTGTATAAGATAGTATTTATGAAAAATCAATTAAAGAAGCTGGCTGATTTTATTTGGTCTATGATAGATCTGAAACACGTGGCATTTAATTGTGACCCTGATACAAAGCTAATTTACCTGTTAACAATCTTCTGCTTGCTTTGCACAGAAATAAAGGGAATTCTCATTCAAGATGAATGCTGCTAGTGTAGAATAAAATAAATGCAAATTATCAACACCACTTTGGTTTATGGCCAAATAGAAAACACTGTTTTGCAGTAGCTGTTAGTTACCTGCAAAATAAACCCAGCTTCTAAGTATTTTGAGGTATAAATTTAAAAAGCAAATAACTTGGATCTTTTTATAGAATTTGTATGGAAGTAATTGTTTTGTAAGCATTTCTGACATGGAAATATCCTGTACTGGGACACAGAAGAAGGATGTAATCTCAGACATTGAGATTTTGCCTTTTAAGTTTCTGAAAATCCCTTCTGATATATCTTAGAAAAGAGATCTACAAAAATAATCTTCCCAGTGTTTGAAGCATGTGTTGGAAAATGAAGCAAGATGCAAAATATGGAATTATTAATTTATTATTTTCTATTTCATTTTTTAATAACTGTGTCAAATTTGGATTTGAATTTATTCTGAACATGATTTATTAAGGACGACTGGTTTTCGTTTATGTTGCTCATGCATTAGTTCACCTGAACAGCCAAATATATTCCTTGTATACCTTGTGCAGATGAAATATTCTGCAAGGGCTGGTGAAAACTGAGCAGAAGTGAGTGTACAATTAGAAAAGATTAAAAAAAATAATAGTGAGCATCTGTAGAGATGGATGCTTGTTGGCATTCTTTCCTATGACAAAGGAAGATAAAGATTAATGACATCAGAAACAAGACAAAGCACAGATCTCTGTGCAGAATAAAAGCTAAAGCTGACAAGAGAACTTCATAAAAGGGTTTTAGCCTTATTGCAAATAAGATCTCTCAATTATGTGCACATTCCTCCCTGTCATTAAAAGTACAATGTGTGTTTTGTTTCTTTAGAGCATATAGCTGCTGTATTGCTAAGATGTCTATTTGCTCTGCAAAGCTAGAGATCTGAAAAATAGTTAGCTTTGTTTTCTTTTCCAGTCACATGTTTTCAACAGAAAGAAAGCCCACTATTCTTACAATCTGGAGGAATTTTTGAAATGGGGGTGTTTTGCATATGACTAGAGGTAAGCTCTCCTCTACAGGTCTTGAGTTCTACACATACCAGTGGGACTAAAACTGATAGTTTAAGAGCCAGTCATCTTTCTAATCATAATTTTCATCTCCAAATGATTGTTTGCCCACCCTGATCTTTGCTGCTTTAATTCCAGTGACATTCACATTTTTTTGGTTTGCTTTTAGCAAAAACATTCAGCATTTTATGAAATGTTGTTGTCTTCACCTTCCTTTTGCATAGACTCTTGGCTAACATGACTAGTTTGGGGCTTTTCTGGAATAACTTCAAGCAGCATGCAGCTTTCTACCTTGTTTTTAAGAGTCTATCATAATGTAATGCTAATGCCTTTCAGAGTGCCGCCTTCTCTGCTTTAAAAAAAAAAAATAATAATAATGCTGGACAGAAGTGGCAAATTCTGCTGGAAGTCCTGTTGTTTTACTCTGGGAACCTTTGCATCTTCAAAGTTTTGGTTTTGCCACTTACCTTTTCAGACAGAAGCATAGGGATATTAATAGATTCTCAAACACTAGCCTCCATCTAAATAAACAGATTATCAGAATGGCAATCAGTAAAATAACTGTAAAACCATAGTTTAGTTTCTGGGATGGAGCAAGTTACATACTACAAATAACTGAGAATACATAGCTTATTTCTGGCCAGGTTACTCGCACACGAGTTACTGTGCTGATTCATTCTGTGGAATAATTTGCAGCATGCCAGAACTGAAGGAAAAAAATGTGTATTTTCTTCTCCAAGTAATAAAAATTTAGAAACTGAGAAGTGCATTTTTAAAGTGTTTTTTTTTTAGAATGCTTTCAGGAACTAATTCTGCTAAATAACTAAAGAACACCTCATCAATGCACTTGTGTTTTCTTGAGCAGTTTAGGAGTGCTACAAATCAATATGTGCTGGTTAATTCTGATTAAATGATAGACAAAAGATGTGAGCTGTCACCTCATTAGATAACCTCTTAAAACCGAATTTGATGTAAAATGTTTGTCTTTGTCATTAAACATGTGCTTTCTATCAATACTTTTTAATATTTATTTAAAATTTATTGTTGAATTCCTCTTTGTCATTTAATATTTATTTTCTCAGAATGTGTGGGAAATCATTATATGCAAAACAGTTGAAATAAATTATGCCAGCTCATTTTCAGAGAAAATTTTAGAAATGTTTTGCCAGTTCTCTTTCAAATCGGGATAATTTGTAAAATCCTGGCCAGATTCGTCCCTCCTGTCACTTCACTGATGTCAGTGTAGGGATTGTTCTGTAGCTTTTATAATCTTGTTACTCTAAGACCTGGTTAATTTGGGCTTTCAGCATGAGTAATTCAAAATTCCTGGTTAACCCAGGGGAGGTTGACCCACAACTCCATAGTCCTGTTGCCTGGCCTGTAAGAACAAATCACGTAGCCTGTAGCTTTCCCTCTTGGCTCTCACCAGAACAAAATCGTTGTGTCCGTGTGAATGAACACCCCATGGCATAAGCATGCCTGAGTTTGTTGATCCCGAGACCTGTACCTGTCATGGCAGGACCTGCCCGTTCTGAAGTGGGGAGTTCTGCATTTTGATAAGCCGGTGGATACTTATCTAGTTACATGGTAGGAGAGGAGTTGTGGTATGAAGCTTTTCAGTGTCTCTGCTAAAGGTCACGTAACTTGCCCCGCCTAAAGTTAGACCTTGCTGTTTTAGTACTCCAAAGTTTATGGGGTAGGTGCAGGGCACTGGAACTAATCTTTTCTGACAAGCCCACCTTATCTGTCACCTACGGAAAGTGTTCCACCAAAAAAAAGATATGTTTCAAATTTCCATTTGATTACATTTGATTGATTACACTTTCACTTGGCAATATTAGTCAATAAACGCCGCCTTGCTAGAAAAGCATCACGTGCTCCAAAACAAGCAACACAAGCAAGTTTGTATCTTCAAGTAATGATTTTGTGCTATGTGAAAATGAACAGCTACTCTCCAGGCACCTGATCAACCTGACCCACATACATCATGCTTGCAGAAAGGTTCATTTACTGTTCCTTTTTTTTTTTTTAACAGTTTTCTAATCATTTGCCTTAATGATAAATATCTAGGTGCTAAACAGAAAGGGGTGTGTGTATGTGTGAGAGCAAGGAAGGAAGCCCCATCAGCCTATCCGAGGATGATACAGAAGCTTCACTCAGTTAACAAGAACATTTCTCTTTTTTGTTTTAGTTCCCAGCCTATCAGTAGCAAGCAATTGCTAAAATTCAATCGGCCTACATAACATCTGCATTTTCCTCCCTTAGCTCCATTCAGTCTAGTCACCCTCAAACACTTGAAGGCTGAGACACATCTCTGGAGCGCTCCAGGCAGTTTATGGCTCTATTTTATATATATATATAAATATGCCAGTTTTTAACTACACATTCCTATATTTTCTTCCAGTCCCTTCTATTCGAGAGCTTATAAACGTGATTTTTAAACTTGCTTCTGACGGCAAGTAAGAATTATTTGCAGGCTGTTTCACTTTATTTTTTACTACACCAAGATGCCTCAGTCTGAAATGTTGCTATTAACCAAAGTCTAAGTTGTCTCTAAATTGGTCTTCTAGTCTCAAAGTGGCTAGTGTGAATGAGGCACTCTTAGGTTCTACTGTGCATTAACAGTATTTCAGCTTCATATGATTGTAGGGGAACCAGCCTGACCAAACAGATGTGGTAGAAGAAGGAGTAACCTCTTAATCAAATGTGCTCATCAGCAGAACTTTCCTTGTGAAGGGAAGAGCCAAGAGGAGCCCATCTTGGCCAAGCATCACTGCGAGCAGTCGCTTGCCCTCTAGGAGCACGGTCCTGCTCCATGCAGTGTGTGCTGCACTCAGTGACCTTCCAGGCTCAGAGTAGAAAAGCTGAAAAAGCTACAATGGGCTAAAAGTTCTTCTCCCCCCTAGATTGGGGCTTCAGAAATTTCTTGCCATAAAAATGTATTCTTTGGAAAGATACAAATCAGTTTCATAAATACAAATATATCTTCTGTTTTGCTGCAAGTTTTTCATCAATGAAAATATAAATACTCACAAAAAGCAGATGGCAGGTATTTTGTAGTTATTTAGGATTAGACGAATCCTTTCATAATCAGATTGAGGGTCTTCTCATGTCTTTGTATTTATTTTGCTGTTATCGGTGTCGGACGTTCTTAAAAAAAAAAAAAAAGACCCAGGTTAACCCAAATTATGAGATTAAGAAAGAAAAAATACTTTTCTACTTTCTTAGCAAGGTAAGTTAGCTCCTCATTTTCAAGAATTTTACTACAATCCCAAGAGCAAGAAATTTGCTCTGAAAAGTATATTGCAGAGTCTTGATTGCAGCAACTGGAGTTTCAGGAAAGCAAGCCATCAGAAGCCGAGAGACTTGTGTTGCAGTATGGGCAGTCCTGGTCTTCATAAAGCACAGTGAGAAATTATTGATGGAGGACTGGGTCCCATTAAAGTTGTGCATTGTTAATCATAATTTCTGCCATACTTATTCTGTTCTGAACTTCTGCAGGGAACCAGAATTCAGGATTAATAATGGCCAAGATTATTTTTTAGATCCTAATCTTAGTGTCCTGGGCCTGTAAGAGTAGAAGTGAGATCAATAGTTAACTGGCATTTATTTTCAGAATTAGGTCAAAGACACCCCTCTAGTAGGATAAGAATACATGCTATAATGAATAAATAAAAAGCTATTTACTGTGCATTCTTATGAGATTATCACAATTTCTTCTTAAGCATTGGCCATGTTTGAGCAGGGGACATTCAGGAAAGTAAAAAAAATTAAACTGCTAAAGAGGATTAAGTTACAACAATTCAAGACCATTTTACTTCTAAACGGAAGCAGCACATAAAGGTTTAATGCTCTTTAACTAATGCTCCAATTTACTTCACATCTTCAGGTTATTTTCCTAATCTTTTTTTTTTTTTTTTTTTTTTTTTTTTGAGACTCCTCATGTCTTGAAATAGCAGATTGTCTCCTTAACCATATGATTGCAGCTGTTAGAGTGGGCTCAATGACAGCACTGACCCAGGCCAATCTTGCTGGTATCCACTAATGCTGAATCAGTGGTAAAAGCCCACTGATTGCTGGTGGTGGCAGGGTTGGCTTGCCCAAGTGCTTTTAGAGAGCCTGCTTCCACAGCACTACTATACATTATCAGTAGTCCCAGAAGGCAGTCAAGGTGCCCCTGCTCTCTTACCTCATGGCACTATAACTGTGGGGTCAGAGTATTATTAGTAGAAGTAGTAGTGTGGGGTTTTTTTGTTGTTGTTTTTTTTTTAAATACAGTCATGTTCATGGTATTATCTAAAATTATCTGGGGCTGTCTTTTCTCTAATACAGTAACAGTATTTGTTAGTATACATATATTTACAGCCTTACAGAATGTTTTCTCCCAAGCTTTCTTCAATGGTCCTTCAACTCTCCTGCATCTTTTCTAGGTAATACAAGACTGGAGGAATTGGTGTCATGTTTAGCTGGCATCTTCCCCTTGCACAGAGGAGTTTAGCAGGAAGTTGTGCTTCTCTCTTATTTATTGACACAAACCCAGTGCTCCTTAGGAGAGGATGAATGTTTTTGTCCCTGCTTCTAAGTTTTCCTCTTCTAAAATGACTTCTTTTGCCCCAGCCTATGTGAGCCCTGAGAGGTAGCTGCTCAAATGACAGTCGCTCTGTGTTAAATGTGGGTGTATCTCCGGGTACGTAGCTAATGAAAGGTAGAGGACAATGTGGCATGTGGGGACTTTGAATGGCTGATGATTGTTAATTACTTTTTTTTTAATTTACTCTTCATTTACCCTAGTGAAAGTAAAATGATTATCTAGCAATATTGCTTATTAGCTTAGGAAGCACCCATATCGTTTTCATTCTCTTGCACTTCCTGCATTATCTGAACAAAGTATCATATAATATCTAGAATACTGGCTTCCTGCACTCTGAACTTATAGAAAAACATGACTCTTCTTAATTATTGCCAGTATTTAAAACAGTACATTGTTTCCTGAATGTGGGAAAATGAAAGTGTTTCGGTGATGTTATAAGAGAAGACTGTCATGTCTTATATTTATCTGTGGAGTATTGAATGGTAAAATATAGCATGTGCTGTGTCAGAGAGGACAGAGAGGTCACTGTTGTGCAGTGATTAGCTAAACCCAACTAAAATTGTCTTCATTTAGTTCACTTGAGTTTATTGTTCTAAAGCCAAAAGTTTGAATAATTTTCACTTAGTAATCAGAATTACAGAAGGGGCAAATAAGTCTAAAGGTTTGCCAAGTATGATTTATTTTCACAGTTGTGGTGCTTAATGGTTTTTGTAAATTTCAATTTGTGTTAGATAATTTATATCAGCTTCAATTTGCATCAGTTTTGCTAGCGCATGGGTGTCTTTTTATGGTTTAGGGAATTAATAATCTGAAATTACCAGACACTCATATTAATCAAATGTCTTATTACAAGGAGAATGACTCTTATTATCATACATGCAAGACCAAAAGAAACACTAATTGCCTTGGCTTGGTGCAATTATTCAGCAGTTATCTAGACAATGACAGTATAAGTAGGCCTTTTCTTGTGTTATACCCTCTTTATCATTCAGGCGATAATGTTCATGGAGCTGCTCTTCTTGTCAAAGCTAGGGTAACTCCCAGTTAGTTCTGTGCTACATATGTTTTACTAATTTTAGTAATTTCTGTCTATGTATGTGCATATATCTGCACACACACAAGTTTATGTACATAATATAGGGAAATACAAGTTTCTATAATCTGTTATGCCAAAATTTACTTCCTGTGCAGTACAACTGAAACCTCTCTAGCTGATTTGTAAATCAAAACAAAACCTAAGGCATTTCATTTGTTTTCACCTTTATTTATGTGTTTCTAAGATTGTATTACTTACCTACAATGTATTTCTCTTTTTTTTGATCTCGAATGGTACAGAAAAATAACAGAATACGATTCAAATTAGAGAACCCATCATCTGTTTACTCCTCTAGATTAACATTTTCCATCCCACACAGACAGTGATTACTGCTCACTTGATATAGTTATTTTCATATAGCAAGGCCTGGATTTTGTTGCTAAGGATGCAACTTGCATAGATTTCCCCATCTCTTCTATGAAACAGAGTAACCCATTTTCCATAAAGGATTCTGGTAATGCAGTATAGCAAGCGTTTCCTATGTTAAAATCAACTATATATGGAACCATTTACAGTGGTTTACTGCATTAGCTGAACAAGTCGTAATGGAACTACTGTGTTGGTAGTTATAAAGTGCACATATATAGCTAGCTGTGTTATGTGCACTGAGTGCTGATATGGTGGGCTGTCTCGAAAATCTAGCACTTTATTTCCTTTCATCAAACTGATGAGTAAAGCTGGCAGAAGGTTTTTCTTGAAAAGTAATCTAAATAAGAGAGAGAGAGGAAAAAAAAGACAACCTTACCTTTTTAACTAAAAAGAACCCATGCCAAAATGCAAAATGTTTGTTTTGTTCTAAGTTAATGCTTTTTTTTTATTTATATAGGAAAGTTTTCTTTTGTTTTGTTTTCTCTTTTCTTCCTTAAAGTGGGGAAAAAGAAAGTTCAGTTTTGTTTCCTTCCATTATCTCATCAGCTTATGTATTTTGTTTCTTTGAACAAAAATTAAACATTTTTTTTCCAAATATGTCTGGCAATTCTGATGAGCCCAGCCAATACGTATGATTTTAAGTTTTGTGTGAAGCACAGTCATGTTCTGTGCTACAATTTTATACCTTCAAAAAGATCTTTTAATATAATTTCAGATACTTCCATCTAATTTTTCCTCATATTTTCCCTACAAAAGAATTTCTAACATAGACTGATAAATCTGCATATTAATGCATTTAATACTCAATAGTAGTTTGAAGGCTTTTAATATTTGCATGCATACTTATTCTCTTTTCTACTGCCTTGTACCTGGGAGAATCAATTAATTGGGAAATACGGAATCAGTAACATGAATCTATTTTCTAGTTTCAACCAGGAATCTCAATTCAAGATAAAAAGAAGGGAATATTAGAGTTTATAATAGTCCCCTGTTTCAGAAAAAGTATTTCATTTCAGTATTTTTCAGTCCAATAGTCTCAGTTTCTTAAAGATTGAATTATAGTTTCTGATAATGGAGTCATCCCAGAAATCAGGATTTTGGGACATTTCTCCCTCCATTTATAAGCCTAAATAAAATATTGAATAGAGGTACTTTTAACACAGAACTCAAACTGCCTGTCCAAAAAAGAAATTAGATTGATAACAGTGTGATTCATCCTCTGTATTTATTCATAGTTTTTCATTCATTCCATCTTGAGTGGTTAGAAAACTTGCTTCAGTTTCTTTATAGGTTCAAAAAGTTAAGCTGAATTTGCTTGTAATTCCCTTGTTTCTCTTTTTGTCTCTCTTAAGAATAAATGTTTATCTTTCAATTCTCTGGGCACTTACTTTCTCCCGCAAGTTCTCAGGGGTAGCTCTTAATTGTTCAGAGATTGCTTTTATCAGTTCCTAAAATATTTTCATCACCTGTCAACTCAGATACCTCTCACTTGCCTAAACAGTCTTTGACCTATTTGTTACCCATTTTGGATTGCACTTCTTGATCTGTATTGTTAATTGTGCCTAGCATTTGTTTACAGTTCACCCTTTTGGTAGACTGAAGGAAAAAAGACATTTAATGTTTCAGCCTCGTGTGTCATCCATTATTTGTTCACCTTCCTTGTTAAGTAATGGACCTGTACTTTCTTTTATTTTTCTCTTACCTCTAGTGTATGTAGCAAACCTTTTCATATTGTCTTTTTACATCCCTTGCGAGCTGTTACTCATTTAAAGACCGAGCCTTTCTGGTTGTGTGACTACACACACAGGCTGTTCTTTCCTGCTCATCATTAGTACCATGTGCTTGTTTCAGCTCTTTGTACCGTTCCTCTTTGGTTTCCAGGTCCTTAAGGAGCCCTACTGCAGCAACCATCTGAAACAAAAAGTTGTCTCCAACATCTTCTAAGAACTTTAGGGCTGTTTGGGGGAATGTTTCTTACGCTGCTTCTTTTTTATTTATGGAGAATTCAGTATTCTTCCCCCAACAAAACACCACCCCTAGTCTCTAGCCAGGCCTCCCTGGGTCACCAGATGGTGGCAGTAGGTTTGTTTTTCCTATTATGAAGTCCTTAGCTCAGCTACTTACCTAGCACAGTACTCCTTTCCAGGTTTGGGGGTTGTATTTTTTCTCCTTTCTGCTGTAAGTGCCTCTGCTGAACAATGAGGGGCTAAAAAAATGAGCCCAGGACTTGCCTAGGCCTCAGTCTTTGCGTGTGAAGTTTGGTCACATTTTGCAAAATATAAAACATTATACTGAAAAGTGTCTTTTCTTAACAGTAGCTGGTTTTTAAAAGCCTCTCTCCCTTTTTTTTAATGGTTATGTCTTTATATACCTAATATAAATTCATAAAGTTTACCTAAATTAGGCTTGCAACGTCAGCTGTAGGAATCCTACTTTTATAAAAAGTTATTTGTGGTGCTGTGTAGTATCTTACTGATTTTTAGAAGATAGAGCTTGGTATTTTCTGAAAATTGAGTTCTTTTAGGCTGCTTCAAACTAGGAAAGTGAAGTCTTCAAAGAACATTTCGAATTCCAAACACTTGAGAATTCTGAGCTTGTTTTTCATCCTCCTTATGAGTCAACTTTGGACTGTTGTCTTCACTGAAAAGATGTAGTGTAAGAAATCTATGCAATTTACTGATTTAAAATAAATACATTGTGGTGTGAACAGTCTTATATCTGCATAAAAGCACATATACTGTTTTTTAGGTAGCTCACCAATATAAAGGGGCAGTAAGCGGTGCAAGTACAAAGCAGCTTTATACCAGTCTCCATATGCATTTCACCACTTTTCTTTCTTTTCATTATTTTCTTTTTTTTTTTTTAAAGCGTGCAACTCATTTAAAAAGTGATCCTTGTAAAGTTTAAGCTAAAACATGTAAAACATGTTTTAGATAGTAAAGGACAAATTATTTCTCATGTGTATACCCTTGAGACTGCTGTTGATATTGGTAAGACACCCACATACCTATCCAAGGATAACACGCTTTTCACTGTGTTATAGTTAATGTAATTTAGTAAGGACTTAAGACCTCTTCGTGACAAAGTTACTGTAAGTCATCTGTGTTGTGACAATTTCGTATGCATGTGCTCTTATTCTGTAGGAAAACAATTTCATCTAACAGCAGGTTAAGCTGGATGATGCAATCCTGCATTTACCGTGAACTAAGAGTATGCACATGAACAGTTCATGAAGCTGAGATGATGCATGTCAGTTTAGTAAGTTTTGTGAGGGAGGTGATACTGATGGAAGCAAAGCGTAAACCAGTCCCCAAAACCCCTCAACTATCACTAATTTCCTTCAATTTTCTGTATTTAAAGGGGATAGGTTGTAAATATTTTTCATATTTTGAATTTCTGTGTGCTGACATAAATCAACAATCCAGAGCTGCTTTTTTTCTCTCATAAGTCATAGAAAATACTTTCCCCAGATTCTGTAAATGATTTTTAAATCAACAAACAAGCCTTTCAAAGCTTTTATTTTCTGTTCCTAGCTTACTAAAACAGCTGTTGATTGAATTTAGAAAAGAATCGTTATTAGAAGAACCAATATCAATAAAACCCCCTTAGGGGGAGAAAGCTTAAATTGGTTAGTGGACAAGAACTGCGTCCTATCAGGCAGTGATACATTAGTCAGTAATGCTTGACGATAGACTCATAGAGCACACAGCTAAACTGTCAGCCCTTCTTTAAGGGTGGTCGCATTTGCCATGCTTCATCTGACAAAATATATTTGGTGTTTAATTTAAAGCTCTGCTCTAGTAATAGAAAAGGGCTCTTAATATTGCATTAGTGAGAAAGCACTGAGCATCCAGTTCAATAAAATAGATTTTTTTCCTACTTTACAAATAACCTGAGAAAGTAGATAATGTGCATTTACAACTTTTGTTATGTGAATAGAAAATCTAGCCTGGCAAATGCTTGCTCTATATTTCTTTTGCCAAATGAATGGAAGACATCTAGAACTTTTCATTGTTTTAAAAATTCACTTACAAATGTTCACAGATAAAATTCTTACAGGTTATTCTGAAGTTTTTTTCAAGTTCTTTTTCCCTACCAAGCAATGCTAGCAATGAGAAAGATCATGGGATCAGCATGTAGCCGCAGTCAGTTGTTTCTGATGCAATAGGAGAGAATTATTTGTAGTGCAGGATAATGAGGAAGGAAGGAAGGACTTCAGAGCTGAGTGCTTGTTTGCTATGAGAGCAAAGCTGTTGAAAACTCAGCTCTTCTTAACTGAGATACATATTTACTGTTATATTTTGACTACTATTGTAGCATTTTGGGTTCCACCCCCACCACATTTCTGAGCCAAAATTACTGAAGTTAATAAGACTATTTTTCATTGACATCAGCATGAATTGGAGCAGATCCTCATGCAAGAAAGTGGCCTATGAAATCCAGATTAAAGTACCTAGAAATACATTTTGGTGTCACATTCATAAACAGAGGAAGGTAGTCTTTCATAAATTAGTTTATAGCACGTGACCATCCCATGCAAGAATCTGTGAGGATCCCAATCCCTTTTAAAGGGTTAATGGAATTGTTTTACAATGTGTTTGGACAGTTTTGTGACAGATTATAGCATCTCTTTCAATTGTGTGTGATGAGTCATTTGTGCAGCTCTTAATTTTATGGCCTTTATAAATTTGGTAGATATTAAGGGTTTAAGGTATGATAGTATTGGCTGGGTTTCTCCTCAGGGAATGATTTTATTTGGAAGTGAAAGGGGTTCCCATCTTGAAAGCATTCACACTTACCAGAAAGTTTCTTTTTTGATGCAAGGGGGACAGTTGCTTCTTCCACTGTCAGACTCCATCATCATGAAGAAATAATGTCATGTTCTGTGAGGTACTCATGGAAAGGAAACCTAAACAAGTTCTCACCTTCAGAAAAACGTAAAATATTCAAGTTTTCACACCCTCTATAAGCTTTGTTGTGTAGGCAACTGCAAAAATATAGCTAAGTAGGTTGTCTTTCTTATTCTGTTTCCCTCCTAACACCTTAAAAAAATAAATTCATTCGCATCCTAAAAATATCATATGCTTTTTCTCCTTTTACTGAATCTAAAATTTCACTTTAAAATTTAGACTTCTCCTGTTTTATTAATAATTCTCTGTGCTTATTGCAAATCTCAGCCATCCTCTAGAAGAAAAAAACCTCTATCTGATCTTCTCATGGATTAATCCCCTTTTCAGAAAAGTCTTGGCTTTTTGAGTTGGCTTTAAACAGTTTTATCAGCGCTAACTTTCTCTTCCATTATAGTCTCTTTGGTTTGCTTGTTCCTTTTGTCATTTCTTTCCTTTTGTTACACACACAAATTTTTTGTTTCACTTCTCATCTCTTGACTGAAATTCATTTTGGTATTCTTACCATAGGGAGCTTAAAATTGGTCTTTTGCATAAGTTTTCCAGCTTCCTCTTTCCAAACAAAAAGGCAGGTAAAGCTCTGATGCAAAGACTGTATTTTGAGCTGCCTTGTTTAAGGGATTCCTGTGGGTAGGAATAGCTAGCACCTAACGTTCAAAACATCAAGGTAGAAGTCAGAGGCAGGCAGAGATGGGGAACACTTTCCCAAGGACAAAACCAAAGATGCAGAGAGGTACAAGTGGTATCAGGTATATCTGCAGTTTAGAAGAGACAGTCCCATGTATCGATTGAGAGATATATGGTACCACTCAGAGGAGGTTAGATAGGTCCGTGTCTTGAGACCCTCTGCCGTAAGTGATATTTGTCCTATTGCTTTCTTGACATAACCACAGTGGGGAAACAACACTGTGAGAACAGCTGCTGACATAAGTACAGACCTTTGCGTATTACAGAGTCTACAATCTAGGTGAAATTTATCCCTTTTTTTTTTTTTGCATATGCTGTGTTGAAATATGTGCTTTGACAAAGTCTTCCTGTAAACTGAACTGAAGGGAGTTTTCTGCCAAGTGCCGTGCAAGCTTTGCAATTAGAGGGAGCAGTAAATCACAAATGTGCTCTGTGTCTTCCAGCCCTGGGCAGTGCTTGTTAGCTAAGCCCGTGTTTCTACATCAGGAATAATTGTGCTTTAGAGTCCCAAATTCCAACTGGGATCTGTGTGACCGTCAAGATCTGGTTGTGCTTCTCAGCTGTCTTGAACCTTTGCAGTGTGCACTGATTAAAGCGGTTGGGCCTGTACATGTATCACAAGGCAGAATCCAGCCACTTGGCCTTATTAGCCCAGGCCATGGTGATGACCGTGCTTTGAGCACTGTCAGGAAGACGTTTAAGCTGACCCCTCTGCTTTCAGCAACTGTAGCTCTTTCCTTGGGCAACTTTAACTCTTGACCAGGAACGCAACATAATTGTAATTCAGGAAAGGAGACAAAGCCGAGGTAGGAAAAAAGATTGTAAAAGTGAGGAAAGGTTTGCATGTACTTTCTAGGCTGATTACTTGCTTATTAGCTTATTTTCTTCCTAGGATCTCCAGTCCCAGATAGCCATGGGGAGCTCAGTCAGTTCCCCAGAGCTCCTTACCATTTTTCTCCCTTACTCCTTAGAAATTGTGCTTTTATCCACCAAATGTTTCACACTTTCTCTCTTGAATTCTATAATTTTTGTTTATAAGCCAGACACTGCAGCTCAGCGTAGCCTAAGGTATAACTTCCTAGCAAAAAACCACCTTCATTGTCCTTTAGAAGCTGGTAAACGATGCTATACAAAGCTATTGTCTGTTTTCCTGCTTGAATTAACATCTTGGAATTGTAAAGCAAATGAATAAAGATCACACAGATGGGACACACAATCCTCATAAAATTATAACTGTCATTTGGAGATTCCTTACAGACTCATCAAGGGGAGGCAGTGTTAGAGGCAGCATCCAATGAATGCTCTCTTGCTCACCGTTTGTGGGGAAGTTGATATATATGCACTAAGTTGTCCTTTCCAAAACAAGTTGCTAGGTGCATGAGTATGACTATACCTGGTTACAATTTTTCCTGCTGTATATTGATTGTAACCTTTTTCAATTTATGTATAGTGTTTTTTCAACAAAAAGTCTTCCGTTTCTTCCACATGTTTGTTTGTTTGTTTTTTTCCCCCCTGTTATGCTGCAGAAATGATGTCTGGAGGTGATGACTTGATTTTTTTTCTTTTTATGTTTTGTACAACTCTCATTTTTCTGCTTGTTATTTTTTTGAATACCTAAAAAAAGAATAAAATGATACAGAAATATTAAAATTATTCTTGCCCTTAGATTCAGCAGCACAAAAGGAAATAGAAGAATGGAAAGAGAGGAAAAAAGAACTTAAATCATCTGTATAAAAAGAAAAAGAAAGAAAAAAATTTAAGTGTTTTAGTTCAAAAAATTGGGGGGAAAAGTGTCACTTGAAAAATTTTTATCTCCCAGGAGGGATCATCATTGGAACTATTTATTCAAAAATTAATAATTTTTTTTTAGAGTAAAACCTTTGAGCTAAGTGTGTGCACGTATATCTATGTGTGTGAAAGAATAGCCTTTTATGGTCTGGATTTAAAATGCAAAATATCTGACATCAGTACCAGTGCAATTTATTGGGTGAGGGAGAAGAGGATTGCTCACTTGTTTTGTAAAGTTGAGGCAGTGTCCTGATCCTACGTGTTCATAACTGTTGTTCAGCAAAACTGACAGGGCAACATCTCAAACAAGGAGCAATGAGAGATGGCAGAGAGGAGGTGCCTGTAAACCTGAATTTTGTCTTATGAGAGAAGTGTTATCCTTCCTTAGGGTTCAAGTTGTCCTGCTTTGGAAGGACCCTGGTGTGGGTGCTGGCTGCCCTGTGCAATTATCAGTACTGGCTGGGAGGTCATTAGGCTCTTTATACAAGGCAGCAAGAGAGAACAGACCTTGAGCAGATGTTGAAAAGAGCTCCTCCATGGGAGGTAGCTCGGGAGACTTAGTATGGGGTTGGCTGCAGAACTCAGCTGCGGGGAAGGAAAGGCTGCTGCACTGTACAGAAGTGGGGGAGAGCACTACTTGGGCTGGGAAAACGAGTCAGTTGTATTACATACTGGCATATGGATGTTTGTGTATAGGCAGATGCTTTCTGCATTTGCATTCTGAGTAGGGCTCTCCTGGCATCTGATTTTCTGATGCAAAGTGTGCCTTGATGAACAGCATATGTCCCAGGAGGGATGCAGGCCATTTCTGGTGATCCTTGTATGTGCTTTCACACAGTGGGGAAAATTCCATCAGCAGTTTTCAGTTTTAAATATTGCTCCACCAAGATCCACCCCATCTCCCTGTCTCCATTAATCCCTGTTAGAGGCAAGGTGTAAGGGTGAGTCGGGGACCCGCTATCCCAGCATTTTCCTGCTGTTCCTTGCTCAACCAGCTGTCCTCCTGGGTTAAAGCAGTCCCCAGCCTATAGCCCCAAATGCAGAGCTGGCCTGGCCATCAGCCCTCTGCCCCATAGTTTGCCCTCCAGCCCTGTGCATTTCAGCCTGGCCAAAATCCCCGTTCCCTTCCTGCAGCACTGTGATTCCAAGTAGCCATGAGAGGTGGTCAGCAAAGCATCCACATGCTTGAGAATTGACCCTTTCTTGTGCAGAGGGGGACAACAATCTGGACTTCCTTTTGCAGTCCTTTATCATCCTGGTGTGCTGCCCTCTCCCCACTGACCTCCACGTTCAGGAAATAAGCCTCTGACTCCTGGAGCAGCATTGCAGACCAAAATGCAGTCAAAAGGTTGTAGGAACCAGGGTGCTCAGCCATGGCACACTAGGGTGGGCTGAAGGGGGACCTATTTATGGAAGAGTGACCCTGTAGTCCTTGCGATGTTGCATCCCATGTGGGTTCGTGCAAGGAATGTGAGTCCCTAAGGCCTCTCAGCTAGAACAAATGGCAAAAGGAAGGGATTTTCTGGTTGATTGCTTCCTAATTTCCTCTCCATTTTTTCAGACCCAATTGTGCAGTTGTCTGCAGATCCAAGTATGCAGACCCACTCGTGTTCTAGCCCTCAGGATACGTTTTGCTTTTCTCCTTGTAGGATGATCAGAGAGCAGCCTGCAAACTGCTGCCCCAAACTTTCTAAGAGAAGTGTGAGGTGGATCATGTCTCAGTTCTATCTTTGTTCAAGGGAGGATGGAGAATACATCAAAATGTGACTTTTCTTACCCCTTTGTGGCTATTTCCAGATATCACTAAAGGTGATCTTGTTTCTGGACCTGCTCAGGACTGTGAGATGTTGTTGCTGAGGGGTTAATTATCAGTCTTTTACCCAGTAAGAGAAATAAATGTGTTCTGCAAATCAAGTGCAGTAATTTCAAAGGATAGAATGAATGGGCTGACAGTTTCTTGGCCTTTGCTGAGCAGGGAAGAAAAACGGATCTGATAATGATCCAAACGATCTGAACGTCGACCCAGTATTAATATACTTCTGGTATTGATGGTGTCTAGAATAAAGACTCGTTATTGCAGCTGGTGGGTTTATGTTTTTATTAAAAGTGTAAGTGCTCCTCTAGTGATGGATCAGGCTCCCAAATTCCTTCAGAAGCCTCCAATCAAAATAGTCTTTGTGAAATTAGTCTGTGTACAGTCGGGATGATTCTAGGCAAGCAAGCACTTGTCACTCATTTTGAAAGTTATTTTGATTCATGGTTCATGCATTCTTTCACTCTTTCTGCAATTTCTGGACATCTTTATTATTATTATTGTATTCTTATCTTTCCATTGAGTGAAATTGTACATAGTATGCTAACTGGATGGTACATCAAATGGATGAGACCAGGGCTCTATTCCCAGCTATGCCGTTGTCATGCGGTGTGATATTGAACAAGGAACTTTTCCTTGGTTCCTTTGTGTCTTTTCCCACAATTTGTCCTTGTCAAGTTAAACTGCAAGTTGTTTGGAGCTTTGCTGCTGCTGTAATAAAGAGTGCTTTTTGAGAATGTGGTGCGCCAGCTCAGCCAATGATGCTTTGATATGTGAAAACTATGGTTTTTTAATTCCTCTTTTATGTTCTGAAAGAGGCCTATTTTTTAGCCATTCTTCACAGCAGCCAAGGTAGGATTTAATCAAGGCACTCAGTCACACAGTACCAGACTGGCTTTTGGCAGTGCTAGAACAGATGTTGTATGCTGTCTTTGCTTTATAGCTAACTCTGGTTATAAATTGACTATTGGAATCCTTTTCTAGAGCCAGGCACAAAATATATTTTTTCCATTTGCAGGAAAGATTGCTATTGAAAATATTGTATTACTGGATTAAAGCGCATTGACACTTTTTAATGTGTCATACTTCTGGATGGGACAAGAGGGTGAGAATCAAGTCCATTGAAACGTTCATTCTAATAACACTGAAATGCTTTTTTTCCCTTATCTTAAATATTACAAGTGTCAAACACCCTCTTCCTTCCCAAAAGATTGTATTCGGAGAGTGTCAAAAAGAAAACTTTCCTATTCTACCAAAACCAATCTATTTTTACAGAAAGCTTTGGTTTTGAAGAAACAGTTTCCAACAGGAAAAAACGTGCAATAACAGGGTTTTATTGAGCTCTTAAATACACCTTAAGTCTGCTGTGTTTTTTACTCGAATTGCCCACACTACCGGGTCCATTCACAACCACTTTGCAGAGGAGGTGAGGTCTCACTCAGCCATCGCTAGTCCTCTGGAGTTTTCCCGTGCCTGCCGCATGAGCCCAGAGAAGAGACAGGCAGTTCATGGGGAAATAAATCAGAGCAACAGGCCCCTAGAAGTCTTTTTGGCCATTTGAGAGTGAGTGTAGTAGAAGTGTAAGTTATCAGCTGAAGTGTTATCTTATAAAATGGTTACCCTGTCATTGGAGTTAAGCTACCTGCAGTTTAGTTTTTCCGTGAAGCCATGCCCTTTGATGGTCTGCAGAGCATCAGGATTCACAGTGAAGTGCGATGGAATTGATGGCTTGAGACTATCATGAAACTTAGTGTTGGATTTTAAGTGATAATGAACAGCAAGGTTTCTTTAAAACAAACCACTGGCTCTGTTGGCTGAAAGTTGGTTCACGGTGTTCTCATTTGTCACATGCTGTGCTTCACAGACCACTTTTAATTTGCGGAGCACCCAGACTCCATGTGAAAACAGGTGGGAGACTACAGCTTAAGTGAATTATATTCAGCTGTACAGCTGGAGACAGCTTTTCATAGAATGTGTGAACTTGTTATCTGGACTGTTAATTTCCCTTTAAAGCAGTAAGCACATTTGAATAGGTCCAGGTAAAGTGAAATTATATGAAAGTGTGGTGATATTTTCAGAAGTGAGACTTGCACTAGAGGGAGTCTCAAAAATCTTAGCTTTCCCATCACTTGCAAAATTGAAGGTCTTCAAGAAGCATGCTGAAGACAAATGAACTGCCAGAAATGTAAATATCAGAATAGTGGGACAGAACCACAACTGATATAAATCGATTTTAGCTTTATTGATTTTTGCCAGCTGAGGGTATGGACCAATATATTTAACATCCATTAGTGGTATGTTTAACAAAACAAAACAAAAGCTTAAAAACATGATTACAGTTTCTAAAATTTCAGGTCCCTCAGCACTTCTTATTTTTAAGTATTTGATGCACCTTTGTTTTATTAATGCCCTTCCTGTGGTATTTTAATACACTTCTGGGTACTCTTGAAGAAGACAATGGCATCTGTCTTTTCAAAGTATTAAAAAAAATCTGAACAGATGCAAGACTTTGCAGTGCTGCATATAACTGAAAATGGCATCCCTGTTGTATAATTCAAAGGTTCAGATTCCTCAGAAGTATTGTGGTATTTGTTAATACTGAAATGATTTCTGTTCTTTGTTAAACTAACTAAAGTTCATGTGTCTGCACAGCAATGGCTGACAGCAAAGGTTTAGATATCCCTTTCTCTTTAGATCATCTTAAACATAGAAAAAAAATTTTTGTGCTATTACAACAGATTACGTCTGGAATAGCCGTGGAATAATCATTAACAAGCTGGAGTGAATGTTTGCACCCTAACTTTCAAACAGATCCATAAATTTAGCTACCCAAATCCACACCCAGGTGCACATTAAAGGTGACCTGACTTTCAGGATAGGAAGAGCTGACTGAAAATTAGGTAGTTTTTACACATATTATACAATTTATGAATTTTAATTGGCCTTATAAAGTTAGTTTGTCATTGAATGCCTTTGTGTATGTAGTGGTAACCATATGCTCTTAGGCATAACTAGAAGGCTGAGTTATGTTTCTTCCAAGTCAGCCTCATTAAACTCTGGCTCACAGTCAGATGAGAATATCAAGGAATCTGATCTGGATGCAGCCTATATAAAAGCCGCTTTCTCTAGCCTCTTTGCATGAGGCTTTGCAGACTTAAAAAATCTGCAAAAGGAAAAAGAAATTACTAGGTATTAGTTTGCTAGCTTGAGGAATAGCAAAAGTGAGAAAAGAATGGAACAAATGGTGAAATGGAGACGAAAATAGACTAAGAAAAGGGAATTCTTACAGCTGAAGGAGTTATTTAGCTGCAGGGCTGTCTGAGGATAAAGAAACTGGGTGCAGAAATTATGCATCGGAGAAGAAACTGTATGCAGAACGAAGAAACCTGAACTAGTAAGATAGGTATGGTCTAAGTACAAAAAGCAAGTCTAGACTGGCAAAGAAATTGAGGCAGAGAACTGAATGCAAATTTTATTTTATTCAGACTATACCCATATATTTCTTGTACTGTGTACAGCAGTGATTGGATTTTTGGGACCATTATAGTCTTTGCATCTGTTTGTATCAGCTATTAAGTGCCTCCAATTAGGGGAACTGTAGACCTAGACTGCTAGCAAATCTGCCTGTTTGAGAAAGAATGTGATTAAAAAACAAGGAACACCCTGTCTTTTACAAGGTAGACAGGTTCAGCAGAGGTCCTGAAGCTTCTGCTAGATGGAATATAAAGTACAGTTTCCAAAAAACAGGAAAAAGAAAAATTTATGCTCATAAAGTGAGCCAGAGAAAGCAAGGTAGTGTTGTAGACAACTTAGGGACACACAGACCTAGGGGAGTGAACCTCAGCTACAGAATGTGTATTCAGCTGTAGGACCCTTCAAAAAGTTTTATGGGAGTGTTGAAATATGAATACCAGGGCCCACGTGGTGGATTTTTATGTGAAGTTTGGCTTTTAAAATTGTTTTTGCACTTAACCTATTTGTAACTTTCCAAATCATGAGTAATTCAGCATTATTCAAGTGACTGTCAGTAAAATCCCCCACACAGTTCTGACGAATGTATGTGTAAAATGCATATAAACTCCTAAAATGACACTTGGCAGATGCTGTGCATCTCAAAGTTGAGCCATGTGGTTCACCCAAGCAAAGCTCCACTAGTTGCTCTGGGTTCTTCAGAGACTCACCGTTGGTATCGGAGTGTAGTTTAATGGTAGATTCTTCTTGTCCAGTATACAAGTACTTTTTTCTGTATACTTGTATGCATAATTAATATGGAGTTTAATAATTTAATCTGTGAAACTTAAAATATTAAAGTCAAGTAATTACTGAGAATATTTTACTTCTGCTATACTCTGCCTTGCTTCAACATATGTTCAGATTTAGGAAATGATAACATCCAAAGATTTTTTTTTAAAAGCAATGAGTACATAATTATGTAGGATATTTGGATAACTAAAATTATAACCAACATTGATTACTGTCATTTATTGCAGGCTCTTGATGGGCTTTTTCACTGTCTTTTCTTGGGGGGGAATTCTTTGCGAGACCTTCTCTGCATGGGAAAGTTGACTATTATTGCACAATACTGCTCAGAATAACTTCCTACCTGAACGTTATTTTGGAGCGCTAGTAGCACTTTGCAGTTGCTGACTCAGAAAACAGTGGTTATCCTGAAATGACATAGCTTTTCTTATGAAAATTTACCCACATGGGTGAAAAATTCTTATGCAGCAGAAGTTATTTTGGAATAGTATCTCCTCTGGAGATAACGTGTGTGAATGACCTACTTCTTCATAGATGCTGTGGAAGGTAGAAGTGACCAGGACTGGTGATCTCAGGGTAGCACCCTTTGGAAATAGAGCAACTAGTTATCTTTATACTTGATTTTGTTTTGTACTACTGTGCAATGAGGAGCAGCATGTTGGCACTAATACAGTCTTGCCACTATAACTTATTTTAGACTGGAAGTCTTGCTCCAGGAAAAAAAGAAAACCAGTTGCTTTTAAGGTTTTTGTGTTCTCTAACTACCTACCTGCTTACAATACCTGTCTCTGCTGTTAATGTAAAATTTCCAGTTTCTTCATCTGTACCAACTATATTGTTCAGACCTAAATATCCTGGCTTTTTGGTAATTGTTTATTTCACATTTGTTGTGGCAGAATCACAGGGGTTAAAATCCAGCTGGCAAACAGACCTGGGCAAGTGCTTCAAAACACCAGCTGGGAGTATTCCACTGAATTGTGAATGGCTCTTCACTTTGAACATATTCACTAGCTGTTTTGCTCATTTCTACAAAAGCACATACACCTAAATGGCTTTTTGTTTCTACAGTTACTTGGTGACTTGTTGTCATTAAAATACTGGTAGAAGATAGTTCATTTATACAGCAGGTCCTCATTATTCACACCCAAACTAGAAACGTGCTTTTTGTGAATTTTCCCTCACTTCTTTAAAGGATGAAAACAGGATTGGGTACACCATACAGTGTGCTCCTTAATAAAGGATGATTTTGATTTATGTTTAAAAAAATACTGCTTGTAAACGAAAGGCATCATCACCACTGAAGTCTGAGCAACTTCTCATGAGCTACCTTGCTGGACCATATTGGCTCTTCAGTAAGTCCTTGGGGGACACCAGGGAATCTATAGACTGATCAGTGCTTGTGGACTCCAGGGCTGTAATTTGCAGAGCTGGGCAGTCTATTTCTCTGCTGTTTCGAATCGCGTGTAGTTTTTCTAATGCAATAGCAAAGCATGGGCGAAGTATTGCCAGTGTGCTCTCCCAGTAAATTACTTCACAAGGTTCAGGGCATGGGAGAATCAGGCCGGTGCTTTATATTTAGTTCTCACTAATTGCTTTTCTCACACACCATTGTTTTTGGTTCTCAATTTGTCTCTCCCTTTAGCCTGCCTAATTTGCCATTTTTCTTCCTGTTCTTCCGCTGCAGAAAAGCAGCAAGCTGTTCACCAGTGTGTAATCACAGGCACACTGTTGGCTTGTTACAAAACAAAATGTTATGTTAAAACAAGGGATGCCTGTGGTGACTCTCACATATCTTTATCTTTAAAGCACATCACGGACTAAGCAATGGTACTGCCAGTGCCTGCTACGTTATTAATGCTACTCTAATTAGGCCAATCAGTTTTAATTAGTATATTGTCATGTAACAATCTCATAAAATACTTTGTGTAAGAAAATTGATCTGGCTCTAATGCTAATTAGTTTGCTAGACTCCCTACCTTATAAATGGGAATTGATTACTTCCCTCCAACCCACCCTTCTTTCTTTTTCAGAAAGTCTTCCATAAGCTCCCTAGTCTCTTCCTTTTTCTTCTGTCTCTCTATCTTTTTTTTTCTTTTTTCTTTTTTTCTTTTTTCTTCTTTTTTTTTTTTCTTTTAGGTGTCCCTGTGTCTCCCTCAATTAATTCTGCCCATAACTCTGTCTCTGGAGTAACCCGAAAAGAACGGGGCTTAATCACTTGTCAGAGAGAGCCTTCCTCAGTCAAAGTTTTTCCTCACAGGAATTTCCCAGATCAGAAAGCCATAATCCTAAGGACTGTCTCAGAACTCAAGCTGACAGGGTTAGGCCCAGGTCAGCCCTCTTGTAAATCAAAAGCAGTAAGGAGCTAAGGCTGTGGATAGAATCAGAGATTTATAAAGACAGTGACATTAACATTACAAAAGAAGTATTTTATTGGCTTTCACATGGGATTTTTTTGCTGGTAGTATCCAAATGAGTGAAACTATAAGGTTAATAAATGGCATGGTGAGCAACAGATAAACCAGGTACCCCTTGGTGCTCTTTAAAACACTTTAAAATTAGGATTAATTTGGCTAATTGTGAACATAGCAATAATGAAGGGAAAGTCTGAAAAATCTGGCTCCTTAATTTTACAGCATTGTTCTGCTTCAGTTATGTTGTCTGGATTTTAAAGTAAATTACATTAGCAGGCAGAAACAAAGCTGACTGCTAAAATTTTGTCTTTTTTGCTATTCTGTCTTTCAATAACCATGAAAATCACCTGTTTAGGAAATGTGGAACAAAAAAGAAAGATGAAATAAAGGTGTAAAAAGGAGGAGGACCTGATCCAAAGTAGGAATAATTTTCATAATGTTTAGAGCTCTGTTTTTCCTTCACATTATTTTGACATGGCTAAAATCGGTGTAGAGTTATGTGCCAAAGCATATCTAGGCAGCATGAGTAATAATGGACCTGGAATTGATATAAACAGTCTAATATGCCATGTTATTTTTTTGTATGGGTATTCATGCCCAAATGTCTCCAGGCAGTACCGTATACTTCACTTGTTATCAGGTGTCTCTACCCTGGGAATGGTATTTGTGACTTAACATTAAAATCTGAGAATTACACACCAGGTACCATGCACATGAGTGCAGGAAAGATGTCTTTGTGATGTGCAGAGCAGCGTGTGATGTTCTTAGCTTGCTTTCATTAAAAGTATGACTATCTTGCAGTTAGGGTTTGCAAAGGCAATCAACTTAAACTTGGCTGCATGGCTATATTTTATCTGTACATAGCTAAGTCACTCTTGGAAGAAGCTTTTCATTGCATTAGACACACACACACATGCACGCACACACACACAATTCATGTCTGTCTTGGCCAGTTTTATATTTGTGTGTATCTTCTGTTGCAGTACAGATTATGGGAATGAAGCAGGAGAAGAATCTCTGTTTATTGAGTGATCAGTCATTGCCCATTTTTGCTTACAGTGACATTTGTCATGTTCAAAGGTGAGGTTTTCCACCTGCTTCTTAAAGAAATAAAAATCTAAAGGCTGATATAATTTGATGAATTTGTCTATGTCAGAGAAATACTCAAAGGGACATTATGTATGATGTCAGATTAAATTAATAAATTACACAAAAACAGAGAATATATATTTTCTTGGTCTTAGACTAATTCTTGGTTCATTAAAAGAATTTTTTATTTTGCATTTGTTAACCATCAACTACCTGTTAAGAAGCATCACTGCTCCTTATAGCTCTTTGACAGTGATATAAAGTGTGTGTGTGTGTGTTCCTAAACTGTGTTCTTGAAAACACCTTCAGTCATTCAGACAGAAGGAATTCTTAAAATTCACTTTCCCTCCTTTAGGCTTTCTGGTTTCATATATTAACAGAATAATGCAAATGAAACTGGAGATACTTTTTAAAATATATGCTCACTGACTGCTGAAAATAAAGGGATTACTTGAACTTGGTTAAAATCAATTTTTATTATTTGTAACAACAGACTGGGCCTTGGTGGTGTCTCTCTTTAATTATTAGTCTCTGATCAGCATTGCATTTCTTTTCAAGTTCCAGTGAAGCTGCTGAAGGAGCAATTTGGAAAAACCCTTGATATCATAAAATGTCCAAAATAGTTGTTATTAAGTTGATTTGACTACATCAAGATCTTGATTTCCCCTCCATCAGGACACATCTCATTCCCTGCAGTATCTAAGGAGTGAATATCAATTCCCAGCATACTCCTTCTCCAGAGATTCAAAGCCCTTTAAGATATGCTGCAAATACTCTGCTTTGTATCAGTCTCAAAATTAATGGAGGGCATGAAGCACTACAGATGTGCTGTCTCTTACTCAGGAAAAAGTTTGTAAAAGGGCAGGAGCATACTGAGAATTTCTTTGTTCATTGAAGTGTGTGATTAGTTTCCCACACTCACTGTGTCCGGCGGGAAGTTTGACTTCTCTAGCCAAAGGGTGACCAGAAACCTTCAAATATTGGGTACTGGAAAACTTACGAGAACATGCATGCACCTTATATGTGAAACATGTTAGTGGTTATTTCCAGCTTCTAATTTCAACCTAGGCTGTATTTTTTGACATAGACTAATTCTTGGTCCCTTAAAAATATATATTTTTAAACCTATGAAAATCAGTTACATTAAAGTCATTATTCCTTCTTGTAGACCTTAAACAGTATTAACAAAGAAGTATAGATGATCATGGATTCTTATCCAGGTGCCAGCTGAGGTAACTGCATATCATCTACCAACAGTTTTCCACATGTTTAACTGTTCATTGCTTCCTGTCCTTAGTCCTGTTACACCGGGTCACACATCTGACATGTTCCATCCCAGAGGTGCTACAGGATTGTGAGACATGACCCACAAAGGTCAGATTTTGCTAAACATAACTCTTTTATCTACATGAAAGAAAGTGTTAATCTTGGCTACCACTGTGAGGTAACTGTCAGCAAATTTTGATTTTGACCACAGGATATCATTAAAAATATTTCCCCTGCTATGCCATATGAGGCTTAATTAAATATTTGTTCAAACAGTCTGAATTTCCCCAAATGAAAGGATGTAGTATGAATATATTAGTATAATCTGGATGCATGAATCTCTGAAATTCTCCAGTGGTCAGGAGTAAAAATTAGCTTCTGGAAACATTTTCACCAGGACCTGCACTTAGACCAAGATTTGACCAGAGTATGCGTGGATTACGGCAGAAGTTGTAATATGCATGCAATCTCTGGTGCTGTGCATGCATTTACGTACTGGGGTTTAACCCAGACTAAATCTCTGGGCAACTTCTGATTTCTGAGTTGGAGAATGGGCCCATCCCCAGTGTTTGTAGATCAGGGAAGAATATTGTTCATGCAATGGTCTTGTGCACTCTGTAATCTTTCAAGCCTTTTTTCCTTGCATCATCTCATAGTTTCACTAACAAAACTGTTCCACAGATATGCGGATGTACCCATGAGATTCATGTAGTGTAGGAGCAAAGCCATGGTTTCATGTAATCTTTCTAAAGCTAATTAAAAAGAAAAAAGGTGGAAAGTACTGAAAGAAGGTAAGGGTAACCTTCTGCCTACAAATACATACACACACACACACACACACACACACGTTCATCTGTAGATAAATATACATATACGCTCACACACATCTTTTTGTGAAAGCAAATCAAGAGTGGGCAGAGAAAGTCTTCTTCTTTTATATAATAGAAAAGTACTCCAAAATTACCCTGAATTTTAAGGTACTCAAACCTTGTGAGGTTTCTTGGTAACTGAATATTCTAATTCATGCAGAAATTTGTTTTCTTTTTTTTTTTTAACATTTTATTTGAAAATATGTGGCTCGTAGCAAAACATACTGACTTCTCAATTTGAATAGCGTGGATTTTTGTGGTTTTTTTCCCTAAATATCTAGTTAACTAAGACCCTTTTAAAAGAAGGAATGAGTCTGTGAAGAAGTGAAATGGAGATTTTATTGATCTAAAGCATGTTTGCAGAGAACAGGTCAGAAGAAAAAAAAATTGGGCTAATGTTCAACAATGGTGATGTTCTTACAAAGATACAGTGACTGACTTTGAATACAGATGTTAGATTGAGAAGGATGCTGAATTTCATTAGCTTGAAAATAACCTGTGAGCATCATGTGCCTGAAGCTCTCTTTAGCTCCAGATAGAGTGCTGATAGTATTTTCTATATATACTCTCCAGTATCTATCTAATCTTTCTATCTAATGGATATATCAAAAATTCCACTGTCAGCCAGCAAAACTGTCATATCTCCTGGCTACAATGTCATTAAAGGGTCATATTTAGAGTTATGATATAGCTGTGAACTGTGACTTTATCAAAATGTAAAGGGACCTGTGCAGAATCGTAAGCAATAGAATAACCGAGCGCAAATGAATTTACTGATTTTGTGATGTCTGGCTGGGTCATCTCTGATGTCATAATTCCATCATTCAATGAAATATTTATAAGTGTTGAGTTTAAATAGGGAACCCAAGTAGAGCATAACAATCTCTCCTTTGGGTATTTAGACTGATCTTGGGTGCGCAAATGCTGGGGGAAAAGGGGCAGAGGGTATTCCATTCGTTAGAGCTGCTACAGTGCCCAGGGGCTGAATCCATCCGTTGCTGTTGTCAGACCGAATCCCTCTACTGCATGCGCTGGGACTTTGAACGTGCCCTGAAAAGGGATATGAATGTCAATTCTAGAAAAGAAAGAGGAGACAAAAGGAAATTTGTTTAAAAACAACATCTGAACAAATGGGAATAAGGCAACTGCTTCGTTTTGGAGGGAAGTAGTTTGTTGTTTCTCAGACTGCAGGAGGAAGCCACGTTCCTCAAGATGGAGGGAGAACAGTTTGCCAAAGAAAGGGGCAGATGGGACCGTATTGCTGCTTTGGAAAGTGCAAAATATTTGTATTGTTACAGCAGTGGGGAGACCAGGGAGCAAACACATTGTTCTGTTTTGCTGATTTTATTTTATCCTTTTTTCAATAAGAAAAAATGCTGTTAAGAACATTATCAGTAGTTGCTCTGGGTGGCACATAAAATGTCTCTACTTTTTTCAGTTTTGATTCAAGATAAGCAGGTGTAGAGGTAATGCTGATAAAGGCCTTGAGAAAAGGAGTCTGAAAACTTTGGAGGCAGGTTCAGTCTGCATCTAGCTGGGAGATGACCTCCGGGCTTTGAGGCAGTTGCGCTCCCCCAACAGCACTTTCAGGCTAAATCACTCGCTGTGGAAGAAAGGATCTCTAGACAAATTCTGTAGCTTCCAGTTTATGCCTGAAATCATTTAATTTCTTTTCTTGCTTTCCAAGAGAAGGAAGAATTTGTATTTAGTAAGTGTAGACAGATACTGATTTAACAGGAGGAAAAATCTTAGGCTGTGACTCAGTGCTGCAGCAGTTCTGTGTGTAGTTTTGGTGTAAGGTGTTTCCTTCCCCAGGCAGCACATCCTTGTCTCTAGGATGCAGCAGGCCGCCGTTTCAGTTAAGTTCTTGTGAGCTGTCCTATTAAATGCCTCAAGGAAATGATCTTTGATCAAAACAAAAAAAAAAATCCTCACTAAAGTGTTGTTTTTCAGCCTGGGTCATTTAATTAACCTGATTTAAAACAGGTTGCACCAGCACAACTCAAGGCATAATTCTGTGCAGAATGGGGCCAGGAATCAGTAGCCAGGGCAAATTAGTCTTAATTAAGGCTCATTAAGGCTTAAAACTAGTCTTATGACCACAGTTCCTATATCATGAAACTTTAGTCTCGAAGTTTACTCTTCTGAACATTTGAAAAAGGTCTAATTATAAGAATGGGGGTTAGTATAGGTAGTTGCATTGCTTCATAAAGATGCAAAACTGTTGTTCAAAAGGGTAGTTCAGAAATGAGCGTTAGTGCAAAGTGAAACTACCAAGGTACTCTAGTTTGCTTGGGTCACCCATAACTTGACACTGGCTGATCCAGTTGACTGATACTCTTGACTGAAGACTGTCAGTGAAGACCTCTTATTATTCCAACCTGCAGTACCATTAAATCAAGATTGTACGATATTGGCTGTGAAGCATGGAAGAGAGATCACTGGCAGTTTCTGCAACTTTGACCACAAATTAACTAAAGAAGACTTCACTCTCCAGTCCTTCATGGACAGTATTACCTGTGAACCCTATGCTTGCTCCATGTAGGAAAAAAGTGATCTCCCTGGTACAGCTCAATGTATCTCAGTCCGACTGTATTTTCTTAGTATGTTCAAAATTCTTTCCCGGTCGCTAAGGAGAGACAGAGAGAAAAAAAAAAAAGTGAACAGAATGGCAATTTTTCTTCATGCTTGCATAATTTAGTCTCATTCAGAATTCTCTTTGTGTATTCATATCCCCTACATTGTTTCCATTCTGGATTTATTTGGTTCAATCCTTTATTTAATCAGGTACACTAATCCTTGGAGATTTTTCTTTTCATACCAAGATAGCCCCACTTACATTGCAATCAAACCTTTGCTGTGTTTAGTACTTGTAAAATGTTAAAAGCCAAGATGATAACAATCTCAATATAATTTTTTAATATTTTAGCTAAAAATTCAGACGTCGCTTTTGCCATTATAACTGGGACACAGGAGCATAAAGAATAGTCACCTGGATTCTTGTATGTTTGTATTTTGCAATAGGGAAGAAACAACAAAGGTTCCATACTGTTTACAGCTATAATCCCCATGCAGATAAAGTCAAATGTTTGTATGCAGGCCTTCTGACTGCCATTTGTCCAGAAAATGATAAATGCCCAGAGTGCTGGCAATAAAATGTTGTTATGAAGTATATCACTCTTACTCTTCCAAACATATGTTTTCATAAAATAAATTATGTCCTCATGGTAATATTTGGAAAAAGAGTTTGCATCTATTATTACATTAAAATAACATCTTTGTCTTAATGTCTACTAGACAATCTGGCTTTCTGCTGCCTAATAAGATAGAACATTAAAGGCAATTCTGTTATCAAAGACTAAAGCTCTTTCTTACTTGTTTGCATTTACAGTTGGTCAATGTTGGAATTTAAGATGTAGATACAAAATCACATATCTATGTGTGTATATGGCTATACATGTATATAAGTGCAAAGAGAGACGGAGCGCCTGGTCCAAAACTTGGGTAATCCAGAGGCTGATGTTCCCTTCAGCTGTATTGAGATACAGATTAGGGGCCTTTTAACATGGCTTCACAGCTTCTCTGACCTCTGGATAGTGGCACCACTTCAGTGCTTTCACATATGGCTATCATTAAACATGGGAGTAATCATGTTTACTTCACTGGTCCCTTTGTTTGTTTGTTTTTTGGTTTTGGAATCTTGGTAGGCCCATTATTGAAATACCTATAAGTATTTCTGCTTTAATTTCTTTTGTATGTTCCTTTCTAGACAATCTTGTAGAGATAAATACTAGAGCCATACTACGCCTGGGAAGAGGCCCTACTGCAGATGTTCAGTAGTTAGGCCAGAGAGAGTAGGGCCTAAGCCAGGGAGATAGCTCCAGATTTTACAGTGAACTTGATGTGCATGAACATCCAAGCGTAGCTTACGCTTGTCCCCAGTTTCAGTGCAGTGACAGCAGGGAATGATTTGAGTCCTCTGGTTGCAGCCCGTTCTGAATATGAATCTTCTCAACAGATCAGACAAAACTGACAACTTCTCGTGTCAGGTCTCTCTTGTTTGAGCAAAGGCGTAAACATCCCACTGTTTGACACTACCCAGTAACACTTACCTCCTTCCTTCGTATGTATAAGATCACCCATTATTAAAATGTTTCCTTTACTTTATTTCTGTCTTTGGGTTTTTTGCAGCCTTAGATTTATGAGCCATTGTAAGCTTTTCTGACTGCGTCAGAAAGGGTTCGTGTCTGCTTGTGCTCACAGCATACAACAAATCACTCATTTCACATTGTTCCTTTCTTTTGCTAGATGGGGATTCTTCATTTTTGTGCATCCCTCACAGTTCACTGCAGTAATTCAAAAGACTTTGCATACATCTTCAAACCAAGAGGAATATACATTTTTTTGTTTTGTTTTGGAATGTGGATTCAATCAGTTCGGTACCTCTTTTCTTTGCCACCACAGCATTAAAAACAGTGAAAGGCACCTGCACATTAAAATGAAGACTATTTTTCAGGGTCTGTGTTTTGGAGTAGCTGATTTTGTCTTGAGGAATGAGGGTGGTCTAAATGTTCTCATGAAGTCCCTTCCACCCCTATTTTCTATGACTGTGGTTATCTGAACATTCATGGGGATTTATTTTTACATTGAATGTTTGGGATTCAGCAATTCCTTTATTTGGAATTCTTTACCATTTGGCCAAATGACAAACATTTTGTTTCACTGTGCAGCTCTCCCTTTTAATATAAGTTCTGGCTATGAGGCATTGGTGTTTCAGCGATGCTAGAAGATAGTGACAAATGGTTGTGTTTAAAATATCACTTATTCAGATGGAAAAGTGCACAAAAGGATCATCTTTTTTTTTCTTGCAGAAAACAGAGCAGAGGCCCTCAGGCTCATCTCTGGACTTGGGAAGGCCACAGCCTTTCCTGTGTCAGTCTGCCCATAGCAGACACCTAGGGAGAGGATGCAAAAGAAATGAATCATGTCTTTCACAGAATCACAGAATGCTTGATGTTGGAAGGGACCTCTGGAGATCATCTAGTCCAACCCCCCTGCTCAAGCAGGGTCGCCTAGAGCACATTGTCCAGGATTGTGTCCAGATAGCTTTTGAATATCTCCAAAGATGGAGACTCCACAACCTCTCTGGGCAACCTGTTCCAGTGCTCTGTCACCCTCACAGTAAAGACATTTTTCCTTATGTTCAGATGGAGCTTCCTGTGTTTCAGTTTGTGTCTGTTGCCTCTCGTCCTATCATCTGGCCCCATCCTCTTGACACCCTCCCTTCAGATATTTGTATACATTGATAAGATCCCCCCCTAAGTCATCTTTGTCCAGACTGAACAGTCCCAGCTCTCTCAGCCTTTCCTCATCTGAGAGATGCTACAGTCCCTTAATCATCTTAGTAGCCCTCTTCTGGACTTGCTCCAGTAGTGCCATGTCTCTCTTGTACTGGGGAGCCCAGAACTGGACACAGTACTCCAGATGGGGCCTCACCAGGACTGAGTAGAGGGGGAGGATCACCTGCCTCAACCTGCTGGCAATGCTCTTCCTGATGCATTCCAGGATACCATTGGCCTTCTTGGCCACAAGGGCACATTGCTGCCTCGTGCTTAAATTCGTGTCCACCAGGACTCCCAGGTCTTTCTCTGCAGAGCTGCTTTCCAGCAGGTCAGCCTGTACTGGTGCATGGTCTTTCCCCTGACATCTCTCCCATCTGCCACCAATCAGCAGAAATGACTTACTTCCCCATTTTCTTTCACCAGCCCATGGTAAAAGTTGGATCAAATGTTCATGTTCGTTACATCTGTGTTTGTAATGTTAGGTCACAAACGCGCCCATAAGATACTGGATTTGCTACTTCTGACTGCAGTCCCTGTAGATGTTAGTTTAGTAGCATAGATGCCAGAAGTGAGGAATAACAAAACATGAAGTCATCCTTCTCAGCCCCAACAACACTCAATTATTATCTGTTATATGCTCTCTGGATTTTTTTTGTTTGGTTTGGGTTTTTTTTTTTTAATCTCTTTTTATAAAGAGTGTCTTGAGGAGGTCTCTGCCATTTCTATTGACAGGCTGCTGTTCATCTCACTTTTAGAAATCCCTTGCTGTTGATCCTGTATTTTTCCTGGCTTTGATTTCTGTAATGAAACCTCATTGCAATCCTTTGTCAGAGTTTACTGGTAGTTTGCTGTTATATAACCCAACAGGTTATCAAGCCAATTCATTTCATCTTTAGTTCTCTCTAAATTGTCTTTTCAAGCTCTTGTTAATTACACATTGGTCTTCTGTTTTTTACCCACTTCAGCTCTCCTGTGTGAAAGACTCAGAATTCAATATGATGTTTTACACATGGATTCACTGCAGCGTTCTTTAAAAAGCCCATTTTGCATGTGAAACTGGGGTGCTTAGGACTTATCCAAGGAGTGCAGATGTCTTCCTGAGCATCTGAAATGTGTGAAGTAGAAAACTCATGCTGCTTTTCTCTTGCATTTTTTTTTAGTGACTGCTTAATTGCAAACTTAATCTGAATTTGTTCTCTAGTATTGTCCTAGATCATTTTTTAGCAAAACTGCCTTCATCTTATTTGTACCCTATGCTTTCATTTTGCTTCAAATTTACCTTTTAAATGAACAAGTTAATATATTTTACAAACAGTATATTTTCAGGATATATAATGCTTTATTCTTCTACATGTCTACACGTATTATTTTTCAGTTACAGTTACTGCTCAGAATATGCCCTAGTTTTCACTATCACCAGCAAATGTAATTAATGTCCTCTCTCCCTCTTTCCATGTCCTTAAAGTGATATTATAAAGTTGTTTCTGCAGGGAGAGAGAGAGTCAGTGAATACATTCTTGCAAATTGATATCCTACTGTTTACAGTTGCTTTTTGTTTATGTTTCTGAGGGCAGTTTTAGACTTAAGTCCTTTTGAAGTAGCCTTTCAGTAAAGGTTTTGTGATGCATTGGTGAGATATCCTCTTAATTTCTTTTCCAGCTGGTTTTGTAATTCCCTCTGTTAGGTCCTCCCTGTTGTGTTCAAAAGAACATAATGGTCTTCAAAATCCACAGCGTTGTCCCTGCATCCCACATCTGTGCAGTACTTGCCACGCGCCTCTGCCTTTGTGGTCCACCGTGAGTCAAAAGAAGGTGGTGAAGAAAAGGAATATTGTCTGAAATGAGAAAGCTCTAAGTTCCATTGTACCCATTTAAGCATGCAGGTAGTGACCTTGTGAAGGTTGCCTGTCTTTTTCTTTGGGACTGGGTGACACAGCTGGGAGATGTTTTTGATACTAAATGAGCCAGTAAGGTACCTGTCTTTCAGTGAGACTGTGCAAGTTCTGTCACTCCTACTTTTAGAGACATAAATTTATAAATCTTCCTGGCCGTATGTTAAGCCTGCAAGCTCATTTGTTATCAGTCACAACTGGTCCATTTAGTTTTCTGTTACTACTTGGTGCATATGTGAAAACTGCCATTGCTGGGAGGCCAGTGTTACTAGAAAGATGCAAAGGTGTTGTATGCTGTTAATGTTTTGCTTCATTTTAAGTGGAGATCTCGAATTATTGTGTAGTAACAAACACATAAACAAGTTTGCGCTTACAATCATTGATTCATGAAGTATAAAGAAAAGGTTTTGTTGGCTTTCCTCCACATGCATATTTACCAAGAGGGAGTTTTGTTTTGCTTAGTGGCCACAGTAATATTACATTGCCATTAAGAAGAACCTGCTGAATCAGACATTTCTGAGATTTTTTGTAACTTGATTAAGCTTATGCTGTAATTAAAGAAATCTGCCAGTTCTTTACAGTTATTACACTAATGTTTGTGCGATGTGTTCCCCAATCTGTTATTGAATCGCTTCTTTACATAAATGTAACTCCCAGGTGGGCTGCTACACTGGTGCTTTTAATTGCATTTTATTTACTTTGCTTCAGAATTATCATTTTGCTTTCATCAACACTTATGGGTAATTTAATACTTACAAACTAAATTCGTTAAGATCAAAGCACTAACTGGAGTGCTTGTTCCATGCCTTCATTTCTCTGTCAGTTATAACCTTTAGGTTAAACATATGTTGACACACCTTCTGAGTGTATTTTGTGAAGGAAAATTATGTCTTTCCATTATTGGTAGGTTTGCAGACTATTTCATTTCTCTCAAAAACAGACTGTGAGATCTCTGTACCTGTTCATTAGAAAAGGAAGGTGATTATTTTCAGTATTGTCATAGTGTAAAGATCATATGAGGTAACTTAGGAAACAGCTATGGAAGAGTACCCTATCCCTTTACTATACCATCTGTAATGCTGCTTGTGCTCTGAGTGCGGTACATGGAGTTTACCAGCTGTGACCGGTCCCCTTGGAACCAATGATGATACTGATGGTAGAAAGCACTAGAGTTAGCAAAAAATGTTGCAAAATCGGATAGCTGACACACTGATAAAAGTAAGATAGGATGCAGCAAAAAATCAATGGTCTTGTGCTAGTGCTGTGATACTGAATATTCTAAGTGACTGTGAGCTGCCCTCCTGCTTAGAGTATTGACTTGTGAATGAAGGTGAATTCAACTCTGCTGTATGAGGTGATTACTATTCCCCAGCTTTTCATCATGTTCCATTGTGTTTGATGTAGTTGTCCCTACTGAAGTAGTGACTGCTTGAAGGAAATGGTGAATTTGACTGCTGAGACTAAACCACAAGTGTTTGAAAGTCAGCACTTCAGGTTATGCTTGACCCAATGGTGCTTGAGAGTGTGGGCATATTGAAAATTATGTGGTTTTGGAAGTACTAGAATGGTGTATGGCATGCAATGGCATGGTGTATGAGTGGTCAGCAGGGTAAAAGCAAACCTAATTATCGGAATTATAAATGAGAATAACTTTGACTTGAGGAGAACAATGCAGGCTGAGAAAACAGCCCCAAAAATACATGGTCAGAGATGAAGGGAGCCAGCTTGCACTTGCTAATAGTTTTGTCTTCAGCAAACAGTCTTAAGCTCATACTCTCAAAGCGGGGAGAGTAAAATCTACACCAAGACAGCCACAGAGCCATTCTGGATGGTGAGCAGAATGCCAGCTACCTCGAAATAGAAGGAGGAAAAGCAGACGTGGGAGAGGTTCGCTATCTTGACTGCCAAGTGAGAAACAGAACTAGCTATTCTGTTAGCACAGCAGGAGAGATTTATATTGTACATAGAGAAAATGAAACAAAGAAAGACACAGGCCCATAGATAAGAGGGAGAGTTGCCAAGACAATAAAAGAAGGTATTTATTTGGCAGTGCAACAGAGAGTTTCTTTTGATTGTCACTGAAAAACATACTCTGACTGACATGGAGCATAAGTCCTTACTGTGAAGACATTAACATGACATTTGCTTGGAAAACTTAGAGAGTTGAATGCTATCCACACCTACCAGCTGTGTTGCTAAGGGAGCAATGCCATCTCTTTTACATAAGGCTGCTCAGTGCCCAGTTTGCCATTAATGGGGGAAATAGTATGTCTTTGGCTGGTATTGAACAAGGTTTTGCAAGCCTTGAACAAATTGAACATTACTTGAAATCATGCATTTGTCACCTGGCTGCTGTTCCTCCTGCCTGTTTCTCTTGTGTTCATTAAAGTCCTGCTCAGAAGCTTCTTGTCAGCCGTCATAGACTTTCCTTGTTTGTTGATGTATCAGACTTCAGGGTTTGAACCTGTTGTGAGATTTTCCAAATACTGCAATTCAGTTATAACAGCCGTGACTCATGAAGACCCCCACACAGTGAAGATTTTAGAAGATATTTAAATGCAATTGCTTGGGATCAGCCATATGAGTACAAAGCAGTGGGTGACACGCTGGCCACAGTGGAATACTGATTTGCTATTCATCAAGTCCTGAAGTCCTGAGGGACCTCCTGAGGTCCCTTCTAAATTGAGTTTTCCTATGATACTAAGTTTGTAGTCATCCTCCTGTGTAAGACATCTTCCTCAGCTTGGTATCATGGCACCGGATTGGGCTATCCTTGTGGCCACTGAACACTGCTAAGGGGCAAGTTCTAGCAGCGTTCACTTCTTTGTGCATTTGGCAACACAGCTGCATTTTTAATTAAAAAAAAAAAACAAAAAAAACAGAGGGTTGGGGGAGAGAGAAAGCATGGTGTAAAAGCTCTACTTTGGGACAACTATGAGAGATCTTCAGCCTCTCCACTAATCTCCACTCAGTACTGCAGGGCATATAGCTCTGGTAGAGGCATGGCTTTGATTGCTAAGTAGAGCAAAAGATTAGTCTTGGATCCATTCCATCCTCATCCATTGAGGGCTTGGATTTATTGGGAAACCACTTGCTTAACCTCTGTGGCACAGGGCACATCTAGCATTTCTCTGAAGTGAGGATGTCTAGTCATGCATGAAGCAGCACCAACCAGGTTGATGCTTCATCCTCTGGGATGAGAGGACATTCACAGAGATGTAGACACATCTCCACAGTACAAGCCAGCATCAAATCTCAGTTGTGGCCTCTGGTCAATGTGGATAGAATGCGTTGTCTTCTAAAGACTGAGATCAGGACAGTGTCATCCAACACAGAACTTTGCAGTTGCCAAGGCCAACTGGAAGACTAAAGAATATTTGACTTGTTGGAACATGAGCAGTTCTCATTTGTTCAGGGCTCAATTCTGGGTTGTCCAGCTTCATGGCTGGTTTATTCTGGGAGGTTTTGGTGGCATAACTATGTTGGTTAGAATATTTTTAATTATTTTGGTAATTGATGCAACTATATCAGTAAAAGACCCAGTGTGGCTGCAGTTAAAACAATGTAAAACATGCATTGTACTGCAATAGCTCATTTCACTTTCTATATCCACTTGTGTTGATGTAGGAGCATTTATATCAATTTGAGTTTGTCTCCTTGGAGGGTAAGAGGAGAAGAAGGAAAGAGTATCACTTTAACTCTGATGGCTTAGTTAAAGCCAGCCCGCCTCCTTTCCCCCCTCAAATTATCTCGTCTTTCCTAATAGCAGTACTGCATGTACTGAATTAGAAACCATATTAATGTATCAGCCATGCTAAAAAAAAACCCAAAACCAAACAGCTAGGCAATTGATTATTCTTTGGGGCATCTGCCGGCAGCCTGAGTAGCTCCCATAACTCATCCTGTTGACAGGTCTCATTGACTTTGTTTAGCAAATATAAGCTAATTTCATCCAAGCACTTTGCCAAACAATCCACCAGTCTAACCTGCTAATAATGGCTATCTGGATTTAAATATAGCTATAAGGCTGTAAAAATGCTATAAAAGCCTTTCATGGCAAAAATAGTAGAAAGCGTTTGCATAATTGTTTCTGTGCTAGGCCTTTTGTCATTATAAAAATGTTGAGCACATTTGCTCACAACCACACAAAAAAATCACACCCTTATCCAGTAGGATGATATGAGCACAAAAGACTAATACAAACCTGGCCTCAACATGAATGCAGTGCAGGTGAACTTCATTGTAACAGCCTGAATTGTCTGCACTGCCTTCCTTTATGAAGAGCATAAAGGCAGTTCTTGCATTTAGGCTGCTGATGGACACCAGCAGAGAGAAAGGGTAACAGCATAATCTGTTAAAGTGTTGGTTTGTCAAACAGTGGATTTAATCTGGAGGCTGCCAAGCCCTGACTGAGTCCAGATTTCAGACTTCAGTCTCTGCCATTGGCAGCAAGCAAGGAATCCTGTAAAGAGGGGTTTGAAAAGGGTCAGTTGCTTTGCCAAGAACATCTTATATGTCCATCATGATAGTTCCTATGTGTTATGAGACAAATGTTGTATGGCAAATATCAAAAAGAATATATCCACCTTTAAAAATTATAGCTTAGTATTTCAAATACTTGCCCAAAACCCAGAAAACTGGGAAATTTCTTCCTGAGGAAATGCAGTTGCCAAACTAAAGGCAAGACTGCAGGAGGCACGGCAGGTACTACGGAGACTTGCTTTGCCAGAAATGGGCCACTTTCTTGGACTAGGGAGGTTGAGCAAGGGAAAGAAGGGAGGCAATTCCAAAAAACTGTCCCTGTGTTTGCTCAGATGATGTAGATTTAGATTAAATTTTAAAATATATTTTGCTGTATGATCCTCACTTGCTCTAGGAGTTGGATGCTATTCTTGATGGCTAATATTTCTGAACTATGTTTTGTAGAGCCTTTTATATATCTA